>NC_067250.2:292988680-293613680 GCF_019359855.2 Lolium perenne | reverse complement strand
ATGAGCAAGATCATCTATCTGTAATTCTATATGTTGTGTTTGTCGGGATCCGATGGATAGAGAATACTATGTTATGTTAATTATCAAGTTATTACCTATGTGTTGTTTATGATCTTGCATGCTCTCCGTTATTAGTAGAGGCTCTGGCCAAGTTTTTGCTCTTAACTCCAAGAGGGAGTATTTATGCTCGATAGTGGGTTCATGCCTCCATTAAATCTGGGACAGTGACAGAAAGTTCTAAGGTTGTGGATGTGTTGTTGCCACTAGGGATAAAACATTGATGCTATGTCTAAGGATGTAGTTATTGATTACATTACGCACCAAACTTAATGCAATTGTCTGTTGTTTTGCAACTTAATACTGGAAGGGGTTCGGATGATAACCTGAAGGTGGACTTTTTAGGCATAGATGCATGCTGGATAGCGGTCTATGTACTTTGTCGTAATGCCCAATTAAATCTCACTATATTTATCATGTCATGTATGTGCATTGTTATGCCCTCTCTATTTGTCAATTGCCCGACTGTAATTTGTTCACCCAACATGCTTTTATCTTATGGGAGAGACACCTCTAGTGAACTGTGGACCCTGGTCCTATTCTTTACATCGCATACAATCTACTGCAATAATTGTTCTTTACTGTTTTCTGCAAACAATCATCTTCCACACAATACGGTTAATCCTTTGTTACAGCAAGCCGGTGAGATTGACAACCTCACTGTTTCGTTGGGGCAAAGTACTTTGGTTGTGTTGTGCAGGTTCCACGTTGGCGCCGGAATCCCTGGTGTTGCGCCGCATTACATTCCGCCACCATCAACCTTCAACGTGCTTCTTGACTCCTACTGGTTCGATTAAACCTTGGTTTCTTACTGAGGGAAAACTTACTGCTGTGCGCATCGCACCTTTCTCTTGGGGTTCCCAACGAACGTGTCAATTATACGCGCATCAAGACTGTTTTCTGGCGCCGTTGCCGGGGAGATCAAGACACGCTGCAAGGGAAGTCTCCACTTCCCAATCTCTTTACTTTGTTTTTGTCTTGCTTTATTTTATTTACTTACTTGTTTGCTGCACTTATATCAAAACACAAAAAAATTAGTTGCTAGCTTTACTTTATTTACTGTCTTGCACTCTATATCAAAAACACAAAAAAATTAGTTACTTGCATTTAGTTTACTTTTGTTATCATGTCTAGCTCTGTACCTGTTACTTCTTCACCTGAGGAATTAGTTTTTTACTTTTAAACAAGGGGATGAGGAAAGTTTTAAAGACGCTTGGTCCAGGATTTTTACTTCTTATCGTAAAGCTGAACCTCAAATGACTCTAAGTTTACTCCTTAGTAATTTTTATTTTGGTCTTATGATTCGCTATAAATATGCCTTGGATGCTCTAGTGGGAGGAGATTTCCTTCATTGCAATGGGGATCAAGCTTTTAATGCCATAAAGAAGTTGGTTGCATCACATGATTCAGCTAATAACTTTGATTCAGCCCTTATTAGCATTTATAATAGATTAAACACTCTTGAGACAAGTGCATCTCGCTTAAATGAAAATTATGGATATATTCGTAACCGTCTTGATCAAGTTTTAGTGAACTCTGAACCTTCATTATGGGATCCTACTATTAAAATTGTCATAGGTGACCAAACTCTTCATGCTAATTGTGATATTATGACTGAATTTTGCCTAATGCCTAAGAGTATTCATAAATCTTTGAAACTTTGGGAATTCGCTGAAGGGGGAGAAGGAATAACTCTTATTGATAACTCTGTTATAATTCCTAAAGGAATAGCTGCGGGTGTGCATACAACCATTCTTGGGAGAACAATATCCATTGATTATCTTGTCATTGAATGCGCAGGAACAGGACAAATCACACTCGGAAGATCCCTGCTGAAACTATTGGGAGCAGTCATAGACATGAGAGAAGGCACCCTAAAATTCACCTCTACACCCGGGGGTAGCCATATATTCCCTAAGCCAAAGAGTAAGAAAAAGAACAAGAAAGGTAAGGGTAAAGCCCAAGATAATGTTGATGCTTCATCTCTTGATAATACTTGATATACACTTTCTGCGCCTAGCTGAAAGGCGTTAAAGAAAAGCGCTTATGGGAGACAACCCATGTTTTTACTACAGTATTTTTGTTTTATATTTGAGTCTTGGAAGTTGTTTACTACTGTAGCAACCTCTCCTTATCTTAGTTTTGTGTTTTGTTGTGCCAAGTAAAGTCTTTGATAGTAAAGTTCATACTAGATTTGGATTAATGCGCAGTTTCAGATTTCTTTGCTGTCACGAATTTCGACCTGCCTCCCTGTAGGTAGCTCAGAAAATTAAGCCAATTTACGTGCGTGATCCTCTGATATGTACGCAACTTTCATTCAATTTGGGCATTTTCATTTGAGCAAGTCTGGTGCCTCAATAAAATCCATCTTTACGGACTGTTCTGTTTTGACAGATTCTGCTTTTTATTTCGCATTGCCTCTTTTGCTATGTTGGATGAATTTCTTTGATCCATTAATGTTCAGTAGCTTTATGCAATGTCCAGAAGTGTTAAGAATGATTGTGTCACCTCTGAACATGTTAATTTTTATTGTCCACTAACCCTCTAATGAGTTGTTTCGAGTTTGGTGTGGAGGAAGTTTTCAAGGATCAAGAGAGGAGTATGATGCAATATGATTAAGGAGAGTGAAAGCTCTAAGCTTGGGGATGCCCCGGTGGTTCGCCCCTGCATATTCTAAGAAGACTCAAGCGTCTAAACTTGGGGATGCCCAAGGCATCCCCTTCTTCATCGACAACATTATCAGGTTCCTCCCCCGAAACTATATTTTTATTCCGTCACATCTTATGTACTTTGCTTGGAGCGTCGGTTTGTTTTTTTTTGTTTTTGTTTGAATAAATGGATCCTAGCATTCATTGTGTGGGAGAGAGACACGCTCCGCTGTTGCATATGGACAAATATGTCCTTAGGCTTTACTCATAGTATTCATGGCGAAGGTTGAATCTTCTTCGTTAAATTGTTATATGGTTGGAATTGGGAAATGCTACATGTAGTAATTCTAAAATGTCTTGAATAATTTGATACTTGGAAATTGTTGTGCTCATGTTTAAGCTCTTGCATCATATACTTTGCACCCATTAATGAAGAAACACTTAGAGCTGGCTAATTTGGTTTGCATATTTGGTCTCTCTAAAGTCTAGATAATATCTAGTATTGAGTTTTGAACAACAAGGAAGACGGTGTAGAGCCTTATAATGTTTACAATATGTCTTTTATGTGAGTTTTGCTGCACCGGTTCATCCTTGTGTTTGTTTCAAATAACCTTGCTAGCCTAAACCTTGTATCGAGAGGGAATACTTCTCATGCATCCAAAATCCTTGAGCCAACCATAATGCCATTTGTGTCCACCATATCTACCTACTACATGGTATTTCTCCGCCATTCCAAAGTAAATTGCTTGAGTGCTACCTTTAAAATTTCCATCATTCACCTTTGCAATATATAGCTCATGGGACAAATAGCTTAAAAACTATTGTGGTATTGAATATGTACTTATGCACTTTATCTCTTATTAAGTTGCTTGTTGTGCGATAACCATGTTTCTGGGGACGCCATCAACTACTCTTTGTTGAATATCATGTGAGTTGCTATGCATGTCCGTCTTGTCTGAAGTAAGAGAGATCTACCACCTTAATGGTTGGAGCATACATATTGTTAGAGAAGAACATTGGGCCGCTAACTAAAGCCATGAATCATGGTGGAAGTTCCAGTTTTGGACATATATCCTCAATCTCATATGAGAACACTAATTGTTGCCACATGCTTATGCATTAAAGAGGAGTCCATTATCTGTTGTCCATGTTGTCCCGGTATGGATGTCTAAGTTGAGAATAATCAAAAGCGAGAAATCCAAAATGCGAGCTTTCTCCTTAGACCTTTGTACAAAGTGCATGGAGGTACCCCATTGTGACACTTGGTTAAAACATGTGTATTGCGATGATCCGGTAGTCCAAGCTAATTAGGACAAGGTGCGGGCACTATTAGTATACTATGCATGAGGCTTGCAACTTGTAAGATATAATTTACATAACTCATATGCTTTA
Organism: Lolium perenne; assembly: GCF_019359855.2. Classification (NCBI taxonomy): domain Eukaryota; kingdom Viridiplantae; phylum Streptophyta; class Magnoliopsida; order Poales; family Poaceae; genus Lolium; species Lolium perenne. The sequence goes on along the minus strand of NC_067250.2, from coordinate 293,609,583 downwards.
TTACTACCGTTGACAAAATTGTTTCATGTTTTCAAAATAAAAGCTCTAGCACAAATATAGCAATCGATGCTTTCCTCGTTAAAGGACCTTTCTTTTACTTTTAATGTTGAGTCAGTTCACCTATTTCTCTCCACCTCAAGAAGCAAACACTTGTGTGAACTGTGCATTGATTCCTACATACTTGCATATTGCACTTGTTATATTACTCTATGTTGACAATTATCCATGAGATATACATGTTATAAGTTGAAAGCAACCGCTGAAACTTAATCTTCCTTTGTGTTGCTTCAATACCTTTACTTTGATTTATTGCTTTATGAGTTAACTCTTATGCAAGACTTATTGATGCTTGTCTTGAAGTACTATTCATGAAAAGTCTTTGCTTTATGATTCAGTTGTTTACTCATGTCATTACCATTGTTTTGATCGCTGCATTCATTACATATGTTTACAATAGTATGATCAAGGTTATGATGGCATGTCACTCCAGAAATTATCTTTGTTATCGTTTACCTGCTCGGGACGAGCAGAACTAAGCTTGGGGATGCTGATACGTCTCCGACGTATCGATAATTTCTTATGTTCCATGCCACATTATTGATGATATCTACATGTTTTATGCACACTTTATGTCATATTCGTGCATTTTCTGGAACTAACCTATTAACGAGATGCCGAAGAGCCAGTTGCTGTTTTCTGTTGTTTTTGGTTTCAGAAATCCTAGTAAAGAAATATTCTCGGAATTGGACGAAATCAACGCCCAGGGTCCTATTTTGCCACGAAGCTTCCAGAAGACCGAAGGAGAGTCGAAGTGGGGCCACGAGGTGGCCAGACACCAGGGCGGCGCGGCCCAGGCCCAGGCCGCGCCGACCTATGGTGTAGGCCCCTCGTGCCGCCTCTTTACCTGCCCTTCCGCCTACAAATAGCCTTCGTCGCGAAACCCCCAGTACCGAGAGCCACGATACGGAAAACCTTACTGAGACGCCGCCGCCGCCAATCCCATCTCGGGGGATTCTGGAGATCTCCTCCGGCACCCTGCCGGAGAGGGGATTCATCTCCCGGAGGACTCTTCACCGCCATGGTCGCCTCCGGAGTGATGAGTGAGTAGTTCACCTCTGGACTATGGGTCCATAGCAGTAGCTAGATGGTTGTCTTCTCCTCATTGTGCTTCATTGTTGGATCTTGTGAGCTGCCTAACATGATCAAGATCATCTATCTGTAATTCTATATGTTGTGTTTGTCGGGATCCGATGGATAGAGAATACTATGTTATGTTAATTATCAAGTTATTACCTATGTGTTGTTTATGATCTTGCATGCTCTCCGTTATTAGTAGAGGCTCTGGCCAAGTTTTTGTTCTTAACTCCAAGAGGGAGTATTTATGCTCGATAGTGGGTTTATGCCTCCATTAAATCTGGGACAGTGACAGAAAGTTCTAAAATTGTGGATGTGTTGTTGCCACTAGGGATAAAACATTGATGCTATGTCTAAGGATGTAGTTATTGATTACATTACGCACCAAACTTAATGCAATTGTCTGTTGTTTTGCAACTTAATACTGGAAGGGGTTCGGATGATAACCTGAAGGTGGACTTTTTAGGCATAGATGCATGCTGGATAGCGGTCTATGTACTTTGTCGTAATGCCCAATTAAATCTCACTATATTTATCATGTCATGTATATGCATTGTTATGCCCTCTCTATTTGTCAATTGCCCGACTGTAATTTGTTCACCCAACATGCTTTTATCTTATGGGAGAGACACCTCTAGTGAACTGTGGACCCCAGTCCTATTCTTTACATCGCATACAATCTACTGCAATAATTGTTCTTTACTGTTTTCTGCAAACAATCATCTTCCACACAATACGGTTAATCCTTTGTTACAGCAAGCCGGTGAGATTGACAACCTCACTGTTTCGTTGGGGCAAAGTACTTTGGTTGTGTTGTGCAGGTTCCACGTTGGCGCCGGAATCCCTGGTGTTGCGCCGCATTACATTCCGCCACCATCAACCTTCAACGTGCTTCTTGACTCCTACTGGTTCGATTAAACCTTGGTTTCTTACTGAGGGAAAACTTACTGCTGTGCACATCGCACCTTCCTCTTGGGGTTCCCAACGAACGTGTCAATTATACGCGCATCACCCATCATGCAACAACAGAACCTAAGAAAAGTCTAAAGGTATGTGGCCATTATAATTTCCTTTATTCTCCAAAAGGAGGCTGAACCCTCATCCTCGGCCGAATACTATAAAATAGCCAGAGAAATATTGTTAAGTAAATACTGAAGAAAAGTTTCAAACAAGTTTAACGGAAAGGGGTTTTTTTCTGGTCGAATGCTAATATGGCCGTCCACTCTAAACTTGAGGAGTTGCCTTGGGAAGAAAGTGAAGAAATGAAATAACCACTTATAAGAGGAAATTCAGCAACCAACATAGGGAATAAACCTAATAACACAGGGGGTAAACCTAACAGAAAAACACATGTGTAAGTTTTTGGTCACAGGGAATAACATACCAAGTTATTAAAGGTCATCACCACGTTTCCACTTCGCTGCACAGCATATCTTGATCCTGGTACAGTAGTTTGCATAAGCCACATAATATACAATTAATTGAATAACAAATAAGAATATCATCCATCTTTTTAAGGAGAAAATAAGAATATCCTTCAAGGTTAAACAAGTATCACTTCATTGATGATCACCAAATTAACTAAAGTTCACCCCGGCTAAAATATTACTGTTAGAAGATGGATGAGAGAACCCAAAGAGTGGCCAAACCCAAAATTTTATATACTAAGTGTGGTGGACGAAATATATTAAGATGGATGAGAGAGCCCAAAGAGTGGCTGAATCCAAAATTTTATATACTTAGTGTGGTGGACAAAATACATATTTAATAGTTGGAGTGTACTACATACAGGTTCAACCAAGTTTGTCAAGCACCTGTCAAACTTAAATTCAACATCGTCTGCAATGTAGAAATGATCATACTGCTAACATATGGTGTACCAATCGTCAAAGATCCCTGAATTTGTACAACAATAAGTCAGCATTTGAAGAAGTAGGAACCCAAGAGAAAGTAGCTAAACAATAAATAAATCATAACTTGTGTTGTAGGATATCAAGAGCTAGTAGTAGGAAGCAGTTGGGTATTACTTTATGGGATCAGGTAATTATATAGTTCATTACAATTTTGGTGTATCATTGAATTCTTCGAAAATTAAAATGCATCGGTCTGTTGGAACCACACAATAAGTGAGTATGTACAAATCAAATGTTGTTCTATCTTCAATGCAACTAAGAACCTCAGAAATTCATTCGTTGAGAAGAGTAGGCATATGCTTGACAAAAGAAAATTTGATGCATCAGACATTGCTTATCAACCTACTTTTCTGCAAGACGACCAATGAAGAAACGGTACCTTATCTGCAGCGTGCCTCCAACGGAAATCCCACCAATCAAAATGGGTAGTACTGGGCATTACTTCAACACCCACGCACCCTCTACCATGACAAGCAATAAGAATCAAAAGATACAACAAAGGTAATACTGGACAGTGCTTCCGAAACACACCTTGATTTCGGTCCAATCTCATGTCCTCGCTAGACTGCTTCGCTGCCTCCATGATCACCCTGCAGGCCGGCAGGCGATCCGCAGCAGCAAGAGGTTAGACTGAGAGATCGTGTGGAGAACAGACGGGAAGCGAGGAATTCTGCATTGCCTACCTTTCGATCTAGGAGTAGAGTTGTATCGATCCATCCGAAGGTACGGCCGTTTGAGCCGGAGTCGAGGGAGCCACACATGTCCTCAAACTCGAGGAGCAACACGAACGGGCGCGCCGGCGGCTGGACAAGAGGTAGGCCATAGATCCATGCGCCACAACGACCAGACTCAACGGATGTCATGGATCCGCCCACATCGGCCTCTGGACTTGAGGTAGGCCGCGGCAGGAATTCGGGGAGGCCGACGATTTAGATCGGAGGCGCCAACGCGGAAGGGCCGTGGCGCCGTCAAGCTCCATGGCGGCGCTGAAAGGACACAGATGTCGCCTAGAGGGGGGGGGTGAATAGGCGATTTAAAACTTTTACGAGATGGGCTTAACAAATGCGGAATAAAACTAGCGTTTACTTTGTCAAGCCCAAAGCCTATATACTATGGTTCACCTATGTGCACCAATAACTTATTCTAAGCAAAGGTTTACCTATGTGCACCAACAACTTATGCTAAGCAAGACAAGCAACTTATGTGATAGCAAGATATATATAACTTCAAGCACGATGCCTATCACAAGGTAAAGTGCATAAGTAAAGAGCTCGGGTATAGAGATAACCGAGGCACGCGGGAGACGATGATTTATCCCGGAGTTCACACTCTTGCGAGTGCTAATCTCCGGTGGAGAGGTGCGGTGGCTTAGTGCTCCCGAACGCCACAAGAGGCTCACCTTGAGGTGTGGTTGCTCGATGCACACCAACGCCACAAAGGCCTCACCCCAAGATGCGGTACTCACACCACACACCGAGCGCCACGAAGGCGCCTCACCTAAATCTCCGGTGACCCTCGCCACAAAGGCCTAGGTCACGGTTCCACTAAGGGATTTCCTTCGAGGCGGAAACCGGGCCTTACACAAAGCTTGGGGCACGCATCCACAACTTAATTGGAGGCTCCCAAGAAATCGCCACAAAGGCCTCAAATCCGTCTAGGGTTCCAAGAACCCAAGAGTAACAACTTTCTTGCTTTCACTTCCACGAATCACCTTGAAGAACTCAAACCGATGCACCAAATGCAATGGCAAGAACACCACAGAGATGCTCAAGTCCTTCTCTCTCAAATTCCAACAAAGCTACAAAAGCTATTGGGGGAATAAGAGAGGAAGAACAAATAGGAGGAGGAACACCAAATTTCTCCAAGATCTAGATCTAGTGGATTCCCCTCACAAAGAGAGGGATTTGATTGGTGAAGATGTAGATCTAGATCTCCTCTATCTTTCTCTCAAATAGATGCAAGATTCATTGGAGGGAGAGGGAGATAGCAAGCTCAAAGAAGGTCAACAATGGAGGCAAAAACTAGCTCTAATGGAAGGGAAACTTTGGGGAAGAAGACCCCCTTAAATAGGGCAAGAGAAATCTGCCCGTTATGCACAAAACTCGTCAAAACCGGAACTTCCGGTCATTTAGGGCGGAACTTCCGTCCCCCGGAAGTACCGGCCAACTTCCGGGTGAAGTCGGGCGTCCCCGGAATGCTTACAGTATAGTTTCTGCGTGCAGATTCGTCATTTCCGGAAGTTCACCGGAAGTAGGGCGGAAGTTCCGGTCTTCCGGCCAACTTCCGGCCAAAAAACTGCTTCACGAAAACTTCAATAACTTTTGCATCCGGACTCCGATTTTGATGATCTTGGGCTCGTTTCGAAGCTAGTAAAAAGCTCTACAAGATCATGCATGGAACCATCATAATCCAGTAAGGTAGGATAGAAACAAATGGATAAAGGTTTTACCTATCTATAAACAGCAAACCGGTAAAACCTCCAATATGGAAAATGCAACAACTTGAGTTAGGAAACTCGGATTTAGGTGAAACCAATTTTGTTGTAAAGAAGATGACAAGAGCTACCCCACAAAGAGTGAAAGGCTTAAGAACAAGTGGGGTAGGTTTTTCTATGTATTTTAGAGTGAAACCTCTCAATACGAGAAACCGAGAAAAACTCCAATATCGAAAACGCAACAAGTGATTCATGCGGAATCCGTTTTCGATGAACTAGAGCTTGCTATGGAAATAACCACAAGCTCTAAATCACCACATGGATAAGATCCAAATAACAACCAAGAAATATGATGCAAGGATGCAAAGGTTTGAGCTCTCTCCGAACGATACGATCGAGTTACTCACTCGAGAGCCCTCTTGATAGTACGACAACTAAACTATAAATCGGTCTCCAACTACACCATGAGACCTGTAAGAAAGAAACCCTATCAAGAGCAAACCTTAACCTTGCGCGTTCCTCTTGAGCTCGATGAAGACGATCTTGATCACAACAAGATGGAACGCCTTTCTTGATTGTGCTTGCTTGATGAAGTCTTGTGGATTGCTCCCCCATAATCCACCATGGGAGAGCATTTTATTGACACATCTTCACATATCCATGATCACCATATGGATGGCAAGCTTCAAGCAAATGATCTCTTAGAGATGGCTCATCTTGAACTTGCACTTCATTTCTTCATTCTTCATCATGTTGATGTCTTGAAGTTAACTTTGAGGGATCACTTCATCTTCATCTTCAAGACATACTTGATACTTGATATCCTTCATTAATTTCTTCTTAATGCAACCTTGAAGCCAACATATGGTTCAAGCATTGCCTATGGACAACACCTACAAATATAACTCAATGCAAACATTAGTCCATAGGGATTGTCATTAATTACCAAAACCACACATGGGGGTCCATGCACTTTCAATCTCCCCCATTTTGGTAATTGATGACAATCTCTTTGAGAGGGTTTATATAAGGAATTTAAGTAACAAACAAGTTGAATATATAGAGCAAACTCCCCCATAATATATGCATGTGTGAATGATCTAGACTTTCATTGCATATATTGGCATTCAAAGCCTAGTGGAGTTTTCTCTAAATATTCAACTATGCAAAGCAACAAGATGCAATGCAATAAAGGCACATGCTTAAGCACAAAGCAAAGACATAACCAAATTCCCTTAAACCCTCCAAGCTTCTCCCCCATTGGCACCAATTGCCGAAATGGGTGAAAAATTTAGAAGGCCAAAATAGTGAGAGTTCCTTCATAGCGTGTGCATTTCTCATAATTTGAGTGGAATCAAATGCACGTATCCAATGACAAATATTCGGAAGGAATCACACTATATATAGGATCAAAGATTGCAAAAAGATAACAAAGTCAAGAAGCTTCAACAAATGAAGCAAGCAACCAAATGAACCACAAAGAAGATACCAAAAGAAAGATAGATATTATGATAAGATCAAGAAGATTGCTCTAAATAATATGAGGAAGCTCCCCAAGGTTTGTGCACAAAACCAGACAAATTGCATTGGAGTATAAAGTGCACAAACATGGAATCATCACTCCCATAATATCATTCGAAACAAAAGATATCAAGTGAATCAAACTCTAATGATCACAACAAAATAGTGCCTTAAATAAAATGAGGAAGCTCCCCAAGGTACATGCATAAATTAAAATGTTGCATTTGAATACAATATGCATAACATGGAATCCTTACTCCCTCATTACCATTTAAAACACAAAAATTTGCAATAGATCATAGATAGAAAATTAAGCTTAACACTTGCACCAAACAAATGGTTGAGCAACAAGTAAGAGGCACCATAATAAAAGGCTCAACCAAGAGGATATGTGAAAGGCATGATAAAGCATATTATAAGACTATTACAAGGATGAGCAAAAAGCATCATCATAGTCTTCAATGAATTATATTGCTTAGCATGACCAATCAACACGCAACAAATAAATAAGATATCAAATGGAGATGTATCATCTCTTATGTGTATAAGTTTCTCTAAGTGAGAAATATCACAAAGATATTTATCCACAAAGAAACATGCACACACAAAATAGATACACAAGAAATATAGCATGATATCCCAAAATGAAGTCATGCAATATACCAATAAGAATTTTTGCTTAATAGCATGGCCAAAGGTTCAATTTTATCTTATTGTACATTCATGAACTTCAGCCACAAACATCTAAAATACATCACAAATATCAACAAGGGATAGAAGATAGTTGGGATGCATTGAGATAGGCAACAAGTATCACAAACGAGGATACCAAAAGAAATAACTAAATTTGCACTTTCATCTGTATTGCACACGTGAGAGCCTTGAGGAATTGATATGCAATAAAATTGCTAGATAGGCATAGTTGGGATGGATGAATCATGAGCATGATTTAATATACTTCCCAACAAATGCACTCATCTTAAATTACTCACATTCACAATAAAGAGGTTTCATTAAGACTTTTGCAAGAAGCACAATATTTGCAAATCAAGAGATTCATGCCAAGATGCAACCACATGGTTGGATGCTAGGAAAAAAATGCATGAAAAGATACTTGTTACCGAGATAGCATTGGTGTGGATGTAGTAGATATGTGTTCATTGTCCATCCTAGCTTGCCTAAAGTTACCATTGAGTCACCACTTCTTCCCAAGAGTTAGACAAGCATCCAATGCATATCCATTGTACCTAACACAAAGGTAAGTACAAAATGGTCCCCAAGCTAATTGGGTCCGAAGTAGTTAGACACACTACAACATATAGGACAAACTCCACAATACTATGTGCATATAGATATGAAATTAAATTTCATGCACATCTTAGCCAAATTAGGATTTGATGGAGTTTACCCTATATATTGGATCAAAGAAAGTAACACATGCCATAAGATATACATATATTAAATATGCATGCACAATACTTTCAAGAACCAAAGGAAGATACAATTTGGACAAAACACCAAATAAATCAAGAGACAATGGTTGTCCAAATTATATTAAAGAATCAAATCAACACAAGATTGACTCCAAGAATTATCTCATTATAAGAAGCTAATTAAACCTAAACACAAAAGAATGAGATAACTAACTCCCAAGAGAGCAAGGTTCCAACAAATAAACCAAACCCTCGAAACTTTTTATGATGGCACAAAAGTACCAAAAAAAATTATGTCTCCCAAAACCAAATTTTTGATAGTGATGAAGAGATGTTAAGCATTCTAACAAATATAGGAGAGCTCCCCCAAGATTAGTGCATTATCTAGGATTTTGCATATGAATACAAAATGCACAAAACTAGGATCATCACGCTACCTATATCTACTAAAATGCTAAGAAAGTTTGAATAGACAAATTAGATCCATAAGATGCAAGGAAGACACATGGGAGTAAAAGCACAACACATTCATGGCAATTAATAAGACAATTTAAACACAAGAGCCAATGTAAATATGATCAATAAATTTCTACCTCATAATAGATTGCCAATTGTCCTAGGACAAGAGGTATTAGGAAATATTTCCCGATGGTAGTTTGTAAATGTATGTAAGATCATATTTACACCAAATAAAGCATATGGTAAAATATAAGAGTTAACCATCATGCAAAGAGAGTTTCTTGATACCTTCAATTAGTCATACCAACATGCAAAGCAATTAATAGTATTCATACCAATATGCAAAGCAATTAATAGTATGCATACCAACATGCAAAGCAATTAATAGTATGACTTGAAGCACATGGTTTTCCAAAAATGTATTGAGGGACACATTGTGAAAAACCATGCCAAGAAAAACTTTCACAACCAAGATCCACAAAGATATTAGCAATGAAGCCATTTAAATAAATTGGAACTTGTTTGAGCAAACATGCCACATAGAAGAGAGATAATTTACAATATCAATTCTATGTGACACAACCTCAAATGTTCACATTTTCTAGGATTGTAATATACACAAAGCTTATTACTCCCCCATAATGTGATAAAGAATTTAATTTCACAAGAGGCAAATAAGATCCAACTAGAGATATTAATGGACATTGGAATTTGAATTTCTCATGAAGATGACATACCACATAGAGACTAGATAATCTTGCAATATCAATTCTAAGTGATATTCCTCATGTACACACATTGTTAGGATCATGAAATTCCCAAAGGAATATCACTCCCCCAAAATGGGATAGTCCATTAATCGCTCATAAGAGCCATATAAGATACAACAAGATGTAAAGTGGCTCCAACACAAAAACAAATACATGGTGTGCGACCCAACATGCATAGACTTGATTTCTCAAGAAAAGCAAGTAGGAAGCACAACATATACAAACACATGCTAGGAACAAAACTAACACATGCAAAGGGGCGAGTAACTTTCAATATAAGTGAGTTGAGAACATGTTACCGCAAGGAGGAACATTGGATAATCAAAAGACTTGGCTTGATATAATATAAATGATGAAGATCCCTTAATTCTTCATGATGTAGCCAAGTCTCCAATGCCCTCCAACAAGCACCTATTGATCAAGTTTTGAATTGTTGGTCCCCAACTAAGTTGGGTCCTAAGAGGTTAGTCACAATAGGCTTGGCAACCCAAATGATTCTTTTCTTGACACCACTTTGAGCACCAACAAATTTGGTAAACACATTGCCACCCTCATCCTTAAGAAGAGAATAAACATCATCAATGGTGATAGAGTTGGATGAGGTACCGATAGTGCAAAAGGAGGAGATGTGGCCCTTCTCACGGCATATGTAGCAAGTTCTTTTCTTCTCCTTCTTCTCACTAGATTTCTCCACAATGGGAGCATTGGCTTGCTTCCTCTTGGGAAGTGGCATTTCTTCAAATTGAGGTTGAATATGAGTTTGAGCTTGAGGCCGCTTCCCTTTTTGCCTCTTCTTCAAAGGGCAAGATCTAACATGATGCCCTTCAATTTTGCACTTGAAGCAAACAATCTTGGCCGGGTCTTTGACTTGTACTTGGCCCTTCTTCTTGTTGTTGTTGTTCTTGGACTTGTTCTTGTTGTTGGATTTGAATCCAAGTCCACTCTTGTCATTGGGGGATTGTTGCACACTCAACATCGTGTCAAGTTTGCATTTCCCTTCATGACTCTTTACCAAGTCATTCTTCAAAGAAGTGACTTGGGCCTTGAGCTCTTTGATTTTCTCTACATGGTTAGTAACAACACAAGTACTAGAGGAAGTAGAATCTTCATTGTTAGAGCAACAAGGCAAGGAAGATAATTCATCACAAGATTTAGCAATATTATGAGTAGATGAATTACTAGGACTAGCACATGACAATATAGCATTTTGAGTAGTAGTGCTAGTATCCACATGAGGCTCACAAGGTGTTTCCTTTGATATGATAGCCTCATGAGCTATTTTTAGCCTATCATGAGAGGCTAGAAGATCCTCATGGGAGCTAGAAAGCTTTCCATGATTTTCTTCCAATTTCCCATAATTGCTAGTTAGCAAATCAAGTTGAGCCCTTAGCTCAACATTCTCCTTCAAGGTAGATGCTTCACAAGAAGTAGAGTTAGTAGCACAAGCATCATTATCAATGGCAATAGGAGAAGGCAAGCTGGCATGCTCTTTTAGATAAGAAGCTTTAAGTTGCTCATGCGACTCGGTGAGTTTGGTGAGCGCACTCTCAATGACCCTTGAGCCCTTTTTGAGTTGCTCAAAATCCTCAAGGAGTTTAGCATTAACAAACACAAGCTTATCATTTTTTAGCTTTAGTTCATTTGCCATCTCAAGAGCTCTATCATGGTTTTCCTTTTCTCTAGACAATTCTAGAGCAAAGGTCTCCTCAAGAGCTTCCTTGATGGTTTGTTCTTCTTCAAGTTCATTCTTTAATGATGCTACATCATCGGCATACTCTCGTTCAAGAGCACCCTTTTTATCAATGGTGTTCTCATGCATCCAAATAAGTTTTTGGCTCTCAATAGCGGTAGTCAAGATTTCAAAGAAGTGGGAGCAAGCAATTTTATCTTTGTAAAGAACCTTGAATACATTCATACCCTTATCGCGTAGAGAGACAACCCAATCCTCTTCTTCATATTCATCCTCATCCTTACCACCACGAGAAATGTTAGGTTCCATGGTAGGAGGTATTATGGAGCCTTTGGCCATAAGGCATATATGAGAACCGTGAGATAAAGATGAGGAGTTACTTGAGGCTCCTTTCAAGATCTTGTCTTGACCAATAGAATCTTTGGTTTCCTCTACATTGTTAGTCACACAACAACTAGAGGAAATAGAAGCATTTTTATCATGGCCACAAGACAAAGCAAGCATATCATCATGAGATTTATTCAAGCAACTTACACATGATATGCAAGGACTATCAACACAAGCATGTAAATCATTTCTAGTGCTAGATGTGTTTAAGTCCAAAGATGAACCATTGCAATGAGATATAGATGAAGGATCATCAATAGTAAGCTCAATAACAACATTGCAATTTCCATCACCACTCACCATATCATTACCTTGTGTCTTGCCACACATTGGTGAAGTGGATGAAGATGAGAACTCATCACGGCCGGAAGTGGAAGCAATACAATCATCCTCAATAATTTTGGACACATAATATTTATCTTGAAGCTTTGTCCATAATTCATGAGCGCTCCCAAAAGGCATGATTGAAGAAGTAACTACATTGCTCACAACAATGGAAAACACATGAGAAGCAAGAGCATCGAGACAAGAGTTTTTCTTCTCCTCATAAGATAAATTTTGGGGATCCTTAGGAGAAGAAAAACCCATGTCAAGAAATCGCTCCATGTTCGGGGAAATACCCCTCAAAATATTAAGAACATAAATTTTCCAAAGATAATAATTTGTGCCATCAAATATAAACAAGTTATTGTGATCTAATCCCCTAACCGACATCTTTACTCTCAAGGCGGTGAAGCCTAAGAATGAGAGACCTTGCTCTGATACCAATTGAAAGGACACAGATGTCGCCTAGAGGGGGGGGGGTGAATAGGCGATTTAAAACTTTTACGAGATGGGCTTAACAAATGCGGAATAAAACTAGCGTTTACTTTGTCAAGCCCAAAGCCTATATACTATGGTTCACCTATGTGCACCAATAACTTATTCTAAGCAAAGGTTTACCTATGTGCACCAACAACTTATGCTAAGCAAGACAAGCAACTTATGTGATAGCAAGATATATATAACTTCAAGCACGATGGCTATCACAAGGTAAAGTGCATAAGTAAAGAGCTCGGGTATAGAGATAACCGAGGCACGCGGGAGACGATGATTTATCCCGGAGTTCACACTCTTGCGAGTGCTAATCTCCGGTGGAGAGGTGCGGTGGCTTAGTGCTCCCGAACGCCACAAGAGGCTCACCTTGAGGTGTGGTTGCTCGATGCACACCAACGCCACAAAGGCCTCACCCCAAGATGCGGTACTCACACCACACACCGAGCACCACGAAGGCGCCTCACCTAAATCTCCGGTGACCCTCGCCACAAAGGCCTAGGTCACGGTTCCACTAAGGGATTTCCTTCGAGGCGGAAACCGGGCCTTACACAAAGCTTGGGGCACGCATCCACAACTTAATTGGAGGCTCCCAAGAAATCGCCACAAAGGCCTCAAATCCGTCTAGGGTTCCAAGAACCCAAGAGTAACAACTTTCTTGCTTTCACTTCCACGAATCACCGTGGAGAACTCAAACCGATGCACCAAATGCAATGGCAAGAACACCACAGAGATGCTCAAGTCATTCTCTCTCAAATTCCAACAAAGCTACAAAAGCTATTGGGGGAATAAGAGAGGAAGAACAAATAGGAGGAGGAACACCAAATTTCTCCAAGATCTAGATCTAGTGGATTCCCCTCACAAAGAGAGGGATTTGATTGGTGAAGATGTAGATCTAGATCTCCTCTATCTTTCTCTCAAATAGATGCAAGATTCATTGGAGGGAGAGGGAGATAGCAAGCTCAAAGAAGGTCAACAATGGAGGCAAAAACGAGCTCTAATGGATGGGAAACTTTGGGGAAGAAGACCCCCTTAAATAGGGCAAGAGAAATCTGCCCGTTATGCACAAAACTCGTCAAAACCGGAACTTCCGGTCATTTGGGGCGGAACTTCTGCCCCCCGGAAGTACCGGCCAACTTCCGGGTGAAGTCGGGCGTCCCCGGAATGCTTACAGTATAGTTTCTGCGTGCAGATTCGTCATTTCCGGAAGTTCACCGGAAGTAGGGCGGAAGTTCCGGTCACCGGAACTTCCGGCCAACTTCCGGCCAAAAAACTGCTTCACGAAAACTTCAATAACTTTTGCATCCGGACTCCGATTTTGATGATCTTGGGCTCGTTTCGAAGCTAGTAAAAAGCTCTACAAGATCATGCATGGAACCATCATAATCCAGTAAGGTAGGATAGAAACAAATGGATAAAGGTTTTACCTATCTATAAACAGCAAACCGGTAAAACCTCCAATATGGAAAATGCAACAACTTGAGTTAGGAAACTCGGATTTAGGTGAAACCAATTTTGTTGTAAAGAAGATGACAAGAGCTACCCCACAAAGAGTGAAAGGCTTAAGAACAAGTGGGGTAGGTTTTTCTATGTATTTTAGAGTGAAACCTCTCAATACGAGAAACCGAGAAAAACTCCAATATCGAAAACGCAACAAGTGATTCATGCGGAATCCGTTTTCGATGAACTAGAGCTTGCTATGGAAATAACCACAAGCTCTAAATCACCACATGGATAAGATCCAAATAACAACCAAGAAATATGATGCAAGGATGCAAAGGTTTGAGCTCTCTCCGAACGATACGATCGAGTTACTCACTCGAGAGCCCTCTTGATAGTACGGCAACTAAACTATAAACCGGTCTCCAACTACACCATGAGACCTGTAAGAAAGAAACCCTATCAAGAGCAAACCTTAACCTTGCGCGTCCTCTTGAGCTCGATGAAGACGATCTTGATCACAACAAGATGGAACGCCTTTCTTGATTGTGCTTGCTTGATGAAGTCTTGTGGATTGCTCCCCCATAATCCACCATGGGAGAGCATTTTCTTCGGCACATCTTCACATATCCATGATCACCATATGGATGGCAAGCTTCAAGCAAATGATCTCTTAGAGATGGCTCATCTTGAACTTGCACTTCATTTCTTCATTCTTCATCATGTTGATGTCTTGAAGTTAACTTTAAGGGATCACTTCATCTTCATCTTCAAGACATACTTGATACTTGATATCCTTCATTAATTTCTTCTTAATGCAACCTTGAAGCCAACATATGGTTCAAGCATTGCCTATGGACAACACCTACAAATATAACTCAATGCAAACATTAGTCCATAGGGATTGTCATTAATTACCAAAACCACACATGGGGGTCCATGCACTTTCAGGCGCTGGCGTGCTCGGCGATGACCATCGGTGGGAGCACCCATCTGGCGATGATCTTCTCGATGCCGCTGCGCGATGCCCTTGGCTGCCGTCGCCGCTCAGGTCTGGGTCGCTGCCTCACGACTGCGCGATGCCCTCGGTTGCAGCCTGCAGGTTTGTTTCTCGCGGCTGAAGGATGGAGGTGCAAAATGTGACAGAAACATGTGGAATGCGGGGGTGAAAATGCGAAAGAACAGCGATGGACGAAGCCACGAAAGGGAGCGACGGACCAAGACGTATTGGTTGACGACGGAACAGGTTCCTCTTTTTTAAGTAGTAGAGATTACCATAGTATATGAGTTTCTTTGAAGAACGAAAACACTCAGACCAACAAGTCAAAAAAAAAAACACTCAGACCAACACCTGGTCCAAATCTCCAAACCCCCAGGCCGACCGGCCGAGTCGCCGGCGCCCCGCCCGCTGCCCCCGCCGCCACCGCAGGTGACGGCAGCGCGAAGCCTCCAGATGGATCCCTCTCAACCACCGCCCCTCTTTCCCCGCCATGAACGCAGACAGATCGAATCGCTACCGCGGAACCGTCCGCTCGCGGGATGCGCCGCCGGCTCCTCCCCCTCGAGCCCCAGCCAGTCCAGTCGCGTCGACGCCTTCCGGTGGGTGCTCTTCCTTTAGGATCTCCTCTCTAGTTGCCAAAGTTTTATTTTTCTAATCTGCTAGATCTCTTCCGCCCAGCTTACCGGCCGAGCCATCGCCGGAGCTACCGGAGGACACCCTGATGACCGTCTTCGGCACCCTCGAGATCCCTGACCTCGTGCGCGCCGGCGCCGTGTGCACGTCATGGCGCTCAGCCTACGTCACCCTGCGCGACCTCGGCAAGCATAAGAAGTCCCAGACGCCGTGCCTGCTCTACACCTGTGAATCCGCCGGCGAGAATGTTGCGTGCCTCTACAGCCTCATGGAGAAGCGGGTCTACAGGTTGACACTGCCGGACCCGCCGATCCGCCGCCGGTTCATCATCGGGTCCTCACTCGGCTTCCTGGTTACCGTCGATGAGAGATCTGAAATGCTTCTCACCAATCCTATCACCGGTGAACAGATTGCTCTCCCTCCGGTGACCACCATCGAGCACGTGAAGCCCATCCACGACGACCGGGGTGCTGTCTACCAGTTTGAAATCAGTGACATTAGAAATCAAGATTTCCTCATGCCGTGGACATCTGATCGTTGTGACCTAAGGAACTTCCTCCACTTCAAGGCGTTTGTGTTTTATGATACAACAACAGGAAGCTACATCGTTGCGCTGATCCACCGGCCACTCGATCAGCTCTCATTTGCAAGAGTAGGGGATGATAAGTGGACCTGGCTGCCACGGCACAGGTTGTATCATGACTGCAACTACAAGGATGGACTTTTGTATGCAGTGACTTCAAAGGGAGAGATCCATGCCTTCGATCTTACTGGTCCTGCTATTACAATGAAGATTATCAGTTGTCTGGATGAGGTGGATTTAGGCATCTGTGACGTCATGTACATTGTTCAGGCTCCATGGGGGGATATGCTGCTTGTTTCGAGATCAAGAGACATTGTGGATTCTGAATTACGTGTTCTGAATGCTGCAGGAATGAAATTACACAAAGTTGATGCCGGCACAATGAGACTTGCGGAAATTGATGGCTTACCTGACCACGTGCTGTTTCTTGGGCATAACCATTCACTTTGTCTGAGTGCCAAAGAATATCCTGCTCTCAAGGGAAATCATGCCTACTTTACTGACGATAGTAAGGCTATTTCAGGATGTAAAAATATTCGTCGTGATATAGGAGTACTTGACTTGGGAAATAATAGCAATGATGACCTTGTGTCTCCTCAGCTTTGGTCCAACTGGCCTGCTCCTGTGTGGATTACACCCAATCTTACGACGATGAAGCTAGCATTGCCTAAGTAGGCCAGGTTCAAGTAGGCTTAATAATCCGCTTACTTAGGAGCCACTGAAGGGCTGATGATTAAGGAAGTCGCATGATGGCACATGCTTTGAAAAGTTATCGTTTTTTTATCAAGTATTAAGTTTCATGACTTCTATTCTATGTGGGATTTTCTAACTTTATCATGTCTTGCGACTGATGTTTGTGGGACTCTGTCTTTTGTGGCTTGTGAGGGAAGTCAAAGGATATGAACTTTTTTTTTGCTGTGATTTGCCATCTCTAAACCTCTGATGATCACTAGAACATTCGCAAAGCTGTTTTTTTTCCTTTGACGAAAAGGCAGTTGGAACTTCTTTTCATTTCAATGAGAAGGAAAGTACAGGTTACGAAAACAGAACTGCTTCTGTACTCTCACTGTTCTCTAAGGTGAGTATGAATCTAAGCTGCTGTTTTTTTCTTGTTACAATCTGCTAGAGAATTATTTTTATTAAATAGGAAATAGATTGTACAACATCATGCAGTCATCTTGTGTTTTAGTTTGTGTTGAACATGCTTTTCGTCCGATGCTTCTGTTTTGTCGTGTCATCACTTGTGTTGTTGAACTTTTTTTTTTAGACTCTGCGAAACAGTTTATCACACATATAGGCTCAGTTTGGCAGCTCCGTTTCAATTAAACCGAAGTATTCCTAAACCATGGTATTTCAATGCCTAGACTTGAGATACTGCAGTTTTTGTCAAACCATGGTTTTTGGGAAAAAAAGGTCTAGACCTCTTTCTTTAAAACAGTGAAAATGCCTCGGTTTTTTTTTTTTTTTTGGAATACCATAGTTTCAAAAATGTGGTATTTTAGTGTAACCAAATACGTCAAAGTATTTAAAACTGAAGTTCTTCTAGAAACCATGGTATTTCAAAAAATACTTTGAAAATACTTCGTATCCAGTCGGCGTCCTAGGTTTTGTGTGATGTGCATCAAACATACTTCTGAAGTCCTACTTGTTCAGGTGCAATGAAATGTTGCACTGAACCATCTCGTCTGGTATAAGGGATCATGTGGCAGTCTGCTTTTAAAAAAAAATGAAAAAAAATGATCATGTACTTTTGTTTCTCTAGCGCGATATCAATGAATGAAAGTTTCCTATCTTTAACTTTAGTACCGGCCTATCCGTAATATTTATTTTCCAAAAGTAAAATCCGCATTGTTGACCACTTTGTTAGGGAATGCACAATTAGTATACTCTTAATGCACATAGACATGCTTAATTAGTACTACCTCCGATATATAAAAAGTGTTAGGGTTTTATTTCCAATTTTTACTAAAATGAATTAAAACTAATTAAATAATACCTTGACACTTATTAAGATTGGAAGGAATATTAAAATAATAGCAATCAAATCGATCAGAAGGCCCAACATTACCTCTTTGCTGAATGTAGTACATATAAGTTAATGAAAAGTTAAACAATGTAAAATTTGACCAAGTATGTAAAGAAAAATATAAACATCTAGAGTAGCAAGTCAATATCATTAGATTCATGATGATATATATTTTCATATGATGCATTTGGTATTGCAGATATAGATAATTTTCTCGATAAACATAGTTGAACCTTACATTATTTGTCTTTTGAAAAATCATAGATGCAATACATTGTGGCAAGCAGGGAGTATCTCATTTCTTTATGAGAAAAAGGTTGTATACATAATTCGGGCACATGGTTCTTACTTGTTTCCATGTGCATGCACTGTATTTCTGTGATGCCATATCAGAATTTTTGAAGCACGTGCTGCAGGAGATGATATCCATATCCATGTAGGTCATCTGGTATTAAGCACATACACACTGGCATTCCATTGGTACTGAAGAAATTAGTTTTCTTGAATTCCACACCCTCTATATCCCATTGTTCATTATTAAGTCTCCCTTCATTTCTCTTCCTCCATCCTTGAGTCATAGGAAAGCTACAATAGGTCTTCCACCCTCAACTCTCAAATATCTTACTCTTGTTGAACGCCCATATATAGTTACGCACACCAAGACATCAAGATAGTAGTATAGGTGTTTGGAGGATTCCATGCCATGATACAAGAGACATCTAGTTCAACCTAACCTATTGTCAGTTGAGTCGGCATGGCAGGTATCAGGATGTCCAAATGGACCTTAGCTAGGTTGGTGTCCAGAGCAAAACTGAATTGTAGTTCCAAAGTCTTGAAAGTGTCAGTGGGATGAACGTTTCACGCAAGAAAAAACCATATCAAAGGCTGCAACAGTTCTTTCTATGGTTCTTTCCTCTCGACGATTTTGTATCCTATAGAAAATTCAGTCGCGTCCAGATTTGGATGGCACAGAGAGGCGTGGAGCTAGACCTATTGCCCGGCTAATTCTGTGACAATCACTACACATCAGTCGGTCAATCCCAAGCTAGGGTCTACGCTGAAACTGGTCTACTGTCGTCCAATGGCACTGTAAGCACTAATCATTTCTACATGTGCTGGTATACTGTCATCCAATCGCAGTGTGAGCATTAATCATTTTTACATGTGCTTTCTTCGGTATACACAAAACTTTTAAATAGAAGGCACGAGTGCCCAGCTTTAAATTAATAAAGCCATTTACAACCAGTGCATAGGTGTTGAAGAACAGCTTACACACCATCGACCATACAAGCACAACAAGAAAGAAACACTAAGCATAGCTTGAGGTAGCCGAGGCCCTCATCCACGAGCAGCAGCGGAGTCTGGAGAAGCTAGCTGAAGAAGGATCTAGCAGATCTGACACCATGGATTGCACCTGGGCAGCGGGAACTGCAATCTCACCCAGTGAATCGCCGAAGAAGGCTCCTTGCCTCCTCGTCCTGGTTCGAAGGACGCCGTACCGTCGGACGATAGCAGCGCTCTCCCTGAGCCTAAATGGGAAATGCAGCCGAGGCCCACGGCGGACCACCGTGCACAGCCAGACACTGCTAGCACACATCCTGAAGAGAGCCGCCTCGTAGTCCCGTCGCTCACCTCTGAGAAGAAAATGCACGGGAAGCCGAAGAAGAAGTGGGCGCTGCCAACCGCTGCAACACCGCCCACCAGACACTAGCACACCTCCACAGACCGCCAGCGGCCACAGACCCCCCTTTCTTGCCCAAGGCTGCACCTTCGGCAAGGACAGCCACACCACCGGCGTCGTCGCGGCCCAAACAAAGTTCTAGGCTTTCACCCGGGGAGGTAGGGGGAAGGGAGAGGAGAAGGACAAACCAGGATGGCGCCCCCAAGGAGGTAAATGGCGCGAAGGGCGTCGCCGCCGTCAAGACCAGCAAGCTGGTCTGGGATTTCTCCTGGTCGCCGATCCCCTCGCCAGCACCCCCGCTAGATCGAGCGCTGGACGCACCAGCCGTGGATCTGGAGGACTGGGACGGGGCAGGAGAGGGAGGGGCTGGCGCTTCGGATCTAGGCACGGCGACCACCTGGCCGAGAAAAGCCCCTGTCGGCATCGCGCCACCTGCGCAGCCACGAGGCCATGCCGCACCTGCGAGCACCGCTCTCCGCCGAGCCGGTGTCGCCTCACCAGACGAGGCCGCCGCCTCGGAATGAGAGGCCCCACCGTGGAAGCCGCCCGTCAGATCGCCCTTCTCCTCAAACCCAGCTAGGGTCAGTCGTCCGAGGAAGGGGAGCCCGTCGACCAGCCGCCTAGGTCATGGCGGTCCCGGCGCGGAGGTCCTCCACCTAGACACAGCGCGGGGGGCCAAGGGCTCAGATCCCCGCCGCCCCCTTCACCAGCGTCGCAGTCTTAGCCCAGCAACGTCTCTGGGGGCGACGAGGAGGGGAGGAGGAGGGAGGGAAGGCGATGGCGGCGCGGAGGGTTTCGCCCCCTCGGCCCCCTGGAGGGGGCGACCCGAGGAGCGCGAAGCGGTCGGGTGTAAACAGTCCACTCTTTTTGATGGATTGTCACGGTATACACAAAACTAGGTAACTATTATTTTTTTTCTTTAAGCGAGTATTATTATGTGGCTTGAACTGTTGTGACTTGCGGACCACCAAATATTCAAATGTGTATCACTTAATCACGCGGAGCAAAACTCCATGCTGTGTCCAGAGCAAAACCGAATTAGTGTTTCCAAGGTCTTGCCTCAGTCAGCTAGATGAATGCTCCGGATTTAACTCTTGGCGTGAACATGATCGCTGGTGTGGCCATTTTAACCATGCTAAACCTGCTTTCCCCAGCTGTACGTCTCTGGGATGCTACCAAAGCCGCATGAGCGGCCTGTGGTGAACCTGGTCGAGATGTGTGTGAACCTGCGTAAATTGTATTGGGTTTGCCAAGCGGACATCCGCGAACCCGTATGTAGCTATATGCCTATATCAAGACTCAAACATGTTAATCTTAACCAAAACTACGCTATGTTGACTAGAAAACACATATATGCAGGTTTATGCGTGCTCCTCCTCGCAGACCTACTCTTATGCAAAGCTGGGATCTGTGCGGTTCCTCTTTCTTATCTTTCTCGGCAGCATAACGAGCGCCAACTATGCCCATTCGTCGTCTCCCCTTCCATTTCCTTCGCTCTATATCGTCCGCACGGAAACTGCCGACGGTGCCAAGTCCTGAAGGTCGACTATCTTCCTCTTGTAAACATACCCGCATTATGCCTGATTTCTTGTTTTATCAGTCAGTTCTTCGTATATGACGAGCACTTGTTTTATTCATGGGTTGTCCTGCTCTTTAGTTGGGGTTGGAACTTCTCACAAGGCACTGTGTGTGGCCTCCATCTGCGACAATGGCTTCTGGGCAGGTAGCTTATTAGTATTTCCATTTGTACTGCTTGATCCTTCATGAGTTGTATGGAAATATGAAACCCTGACTATACATCCGTATTTGACAACAACAAAAGAGTCACAATAGCAAGCAGTGTTTTGGTATAATGCATGACATGGATAGGGATGATCTGAAGTACTAAGAAATATACTTGTCAACAAAATTCACATAGTTGGCCATGCATAGTTTTTTTAATACCATCCAATGTTATGGCTCAATTATTTTGTAGGAGAAAAAAATAAAGTTCAACTAAAGTTTTCCACCCACGGATAAGACAGTTCGTTTCTTTCTTAGGTGAAACTTGAACATAAGAAAACAATTCCTTGTGTTTTTTCTACTTCTCCACATACTATATTTATCCTCTAAACTGTTTGAAATACTTAAACCCATATGAAATATGAACAAGTAAAATATCCAAAGGGGACCAAGAATATGGAAAAAAATGAAACTTTACAATCACTGAGTAAGTGGTTGATGTTGCAGAATATGATGTGGTTTACTTTGCATAGATAAAAAAACATTACCTAAATACTAGGTTTAAGAATTTGCAATATTTCACCATTATACTAAGCCAAATTAACTGTAATTACAATATTTTTGCATGGTGTAAATAAACCATAGTCGTCTGAGTTCCTGCAAATGAGAAGCTAGACACGGAGAGATTATGCAAGTAGGCAAAAAACCTATAAGTGGTTGTACTCCTCGGGCATATCTTATTCTTATCCAACTCTCATGATTCTACAGTGCGCCACTCAACAGCCCTGACTAGCACCATAATTAATTCACGAGACCGAATCAAGACTTTAGGTTGTTCCTTGAGAAATACTAGATCCTTTTTTATATTTGATGTGTCACTCGGAGGTCGCCGATTCACTAGTAAACAAGTTCATATCAATGATGTCTCAAGATCATGTTGCCCGGGCCCTATTAGACAATAAACATTACACAAACA
The DNA here is from genome assembly GCF_019359855.2 of Lolium perenne. Lineage (NCBI taxonomy): Eukaryota > Viridiplantae > Streptophyta > Magnoliopsida > Poales > Poaceae > Lolium > Lolium perenne. Next base: position 293,586,968 of record NC_067250.2, on the reverse strand, counting down.
TAGATAATCATTCTTGGATAGTATAATAATAATCATAACCATAAATGGATGGAAAGTAAAGAGGCACGTGACATATCATCAATTCCGTACATCTCCCACGCCTATGGGGATTTTATCGCACATGGAAGAGGGAGGATAAAATGACAATTGTGTTTCATCTCGATATTACCGTAGCAAGCCGCAATAAGAAAGACTAAACCCAAATAGAAACCAAGCATGAATAGAGTCTCAACCCTAATCCTACATGTGTGAATCTCTCTCTCTCTCTCTGGCGGAATGGAAGGTGTTGAGTGTGAAGGTCGTAGATCGAATCGAATTTCTTCTCCTTCTCCGGATCTTTTCCTCTCTGGTCTGGGGCGAATGGCGACAACTGTGATCTGATTTCGTCCTCTGTCCCTTCACGGAAGTTGCCCCTTATAATGATGCAGAGACGGTGGCATCCCATATGGGAAGCGATATGGGAAAGGCACGCCTATATCACTGTTTGTTAAGTTCTCTGGAGCCTCGGATGAAGACGCCTCCAACTGCAAAGTTGTCCACGGTACTCCAAACTGCTAAAGTGTGGCTTCATTTCCCCTAAAATACGTCGAAACACCTGAATCTCAACTAATAAGTTACGGATCGGTATGTTGGTAGGTCAAAAAACCGGAACAAATTTTCGTCCGTAAAAAAAACCATCGTCCGTCAAAAAGACCACGCAGTCCGTTCCTTCGTTCCTTTCTTTCACGCACAAAAAAATATCTAAAAAAACCTGAATCAATCTCGCACCGAGCAAAGAAAACCGGAAAAACCGGCACGCACACGATACCTTATCGAGTGGCCTGGGGTGATTACTGTCCCTCCCGTCCCACATTAAAAAAATAGAAGGAGGAAAATCGGCAGGCGACCAGCCCAGGCAGGCAATCTCCACGTTTGGTAGGTCACCAATTTTTATCGCGACGCTTGCCATCTATTCTCTCGCATCATACTCTTTATATGTACAGATCGACCAAGAAACTTCATTGATGGAGATTTGGGGAGTCACCAGGTGTCTACTGCGTCCCGGTCTGCGCCATCGACCAAGAATAATAACTGACAAACTCCGGCGATGCCGCGGTGTCCTCCGAGCAGTCCCCAGGATAGCACATTATCCTGGCTCCCAGTCTCCTGGGCATGGACGTGCGGTGCCCCCGGCCGGCCGGCTCCCCCGCACCGGCGAAGATGCGGATGCATCCTGGGACTAGGACTAACATAATACAGTCGTACGTTCCAAAGCATGAGATGTGGATGAAAGGACACGGATGTCGCCTAGAGGGGGTGAATATGCGGTTTAAATTTTTTACGAGATGGCCTTAACAAATGCGGAATAAAACGAGCGTTTACTTTGTCAAACCCAAAGCCTATATACTATGGTTCACCTATGTGCACCAACAACTTATACTAAGCAATACAAGTAACTATGTGATAACAAGATATATAACTTCAAGCACGATGGCTATCATAAAGTAAAGTGCATAAGTAAAGAGCTCGGGTATATAGATAACCGAGACACGCAGGAGACGATGATTTATCCCGAAGTTCACACTCTTGGGAGTGTTAATCTCCGTTGGAGAGGTGCAGTGGTTTAGTGCTCGATGCACACCAACGCAACAAAGGCCTCACCTACCAGATTCCTCAAAAAAAAAATGAGGGAACAACAATGATGCTTAATCTCCCTGACAAAACTAAAAAAAATCACCTTTGTGAAAAAAATCATAATGTTAATTTATGCATTGTTGTGTAGCTTGTACTATCTACTATTTGTTATATTTTGTTTCTAATATGAATTTTAAAAGTGAACTATAGTAGAATATCTAAATACCAGTGTGATGTTGTGGAAAAAAATATAAGCATGTTGCATCAAAAAAGGAGGGTGCTACTTCTCTTCCTTATTATTTCTTTGTTTTCAAAATTTATTGATTGCTTGTTTTCTTCCCAAGCAGAAGCTATCACAATTTTTTTTCTTTGTAATCTGAGATGAAATGTTTTATCCTTTATGGCTTATCTTTATTTATGGCAAAGACGGGATGGGTGTTTTTTTCATATGGGAATAGGTGGCGCATCACGAGGTTGGATAAATGATTGAAGTAAATTAGATCTACAAATATATAATAAGGAGTAGTCGTAAAAAAGGAAAGGATATATGAAGTGGGATGAATAGCCGTAACCACCAAATCCGCTTTAATAGCAAAAATATGTATCTATGTGACTTTCTAGTTTTCAAAAAAAATGTTGTACTTTTGTAATTATTTTTTCAAAGTTTATATGTGAAGTTTATTATTTATCTCCTTTATTTGCTGTTGGCATGCCATGTTATTTATTTTCATAAGTTACTCTGCTCACTTCTACTATTCAGCTACTTCAATTGGATATAGACATCATATATATTTCCGAATTCCTTACAATTTTCTTATCTCCTCCCTCTCTACTGAACATACGGAATGCTACAACTACTTTGTTGTGAGCTTAGTGCATACACCTACGAAAATATAGATTGCGATCAAGATGTGGTCAATTTTTCAATATATCCCAAAGACGAAAGACACTCTTTCTGCTTTTTGTTGTTTTTTCTATTCACCTATCTACTTGATAGTTTGAGAATTTGGCATGAGAGGTATCAGAATGCCCAAATGTGTCATGTGTTCCATTTCTTTAGATCCATCTCAATTGGTGCCCTGCCACTCAATTCCTGATGGCATTGTTAACATATACATGATTAGTTTCACTGTCACATACGACCACACCATGAATCTATGGGGCCTAGACAAACCATCGGCATGAAATTACTAACTTATCATGCACCTTAGCCCTCAAATGTGTAGTGATATGTTTATATATCTCCAAACATTCTTCTAATGAGGTGTGTGTGAAGTTTATGTTCAATTGCCTCATTGTGTGCTTTAGAGCATGTACTATGTATGCCCAAAGCGATTCAAAGTTGTCTAGGAGCCGGTTCGATACATAGCAGAGAACCGATTCATTGTGTCAGATACAAGAAGCAAATCAACAATTTGATGCGGTTCAAACGAATCTTGTGTCGGGAGCAAGTGCATCAGGGCCACTTGCCAGGGAGAAAGGAAAGGAGAGAGGTAGCATTGACGGAAGAATAAAGTTGAATAAAATAAGTTTGCATGCTGCATGCAAGATGCATGGCCTCTGACAAGAAACGATTCTCACATAGCAGCAAATATAGAGCGACTCATATTTCTGACACATTTTTCTTTGAATCGGCACCACGTAGTACATGGCCTTAGAGGCTAAAAAAATAAACATCTGATTACTCCAAAAATTTAATGTCTCTTTATTATTGAACGTCTTTAGTAACTTTTGATGATTAAAATTTACATGTAATTCATTCAGTAGATTGCAATTGGATCTTGAGGAAAATTCTACATAATGGTTCAATCCATTTGAATCTGGAAAGAAATTAATCTTCGAACATCATACCCTACATGAAGCATGTGGTTAACATGAACCTCCTCCCTCTTCTCCAATTATTTTAAGTATGTGCCTCAAATATGCCTGGATCACTAGGTGGCTTAAGGCCACTATTGATAAGATCAATTTTTCTTATAAGAGCTATGAAGAACAATCTAGCTATAGCTCACTTCAGCTTGTGGTCTTTTGTTTTGACATCTCGTGTGATGTTTTTTTGTACCCGGAAGTTGTGATTGTATATCGGTTAATGAGGAAGAGACAGTTTGGTAATTTGCAAAAAAAAAAACAAGGTTTTGGTGGGAAGTAGAGGAGCCTAACAGCAAACCTAGGAAGGGCAGATTATACTCAGCCCAAAGTGGACACAAGGTGGTCAGGAGAGATGACCGTTGAGGAGCGAAGATTGCGGAGGCGATCTGAGTGGCGATTTCGTCACTCCGTCGCCGACGAGAGAGAGGTCGTCGGAATGGCTAGGGGGAAGCCGTTTCTGGTTGCTCCAATCTTCTGACGACGAGGAGGAAGACGATGGTGCCGAACCGTCGTCGGAAGGCGCTGATGCCGACAGGTCGATCGCGTATCTATGCCGCACACCATCACCGGTGAGTGGCATCGATATGGTTGATGACTCGCAAGATCTGGCGCGGCGGGCTATCAAGCGGCTGCAGAAACGCGACGCGCAGCGGATGGCGGCCAAGGCTTCGAGGATCCTGGCGGCTTCGGAAGGTACGTTCATTTCTTCTCCGGTGCTGTTGGGCATGGCTAGAGTCAAGGAATCGGCACGGCCGGTATTGGAACCCTCGGTGTTCAAGGATGATGGCGATGGTGCTTGGACGGTGGTTCGCCGGAGGCATCGGCCGCCGGTGATCACGGGGAAGATCCGTTTCTCGAATAATGCAAATTTTTCAAAAACCACGGATTTGTCTGGTTTGGGCCTAGTTCGATTGCGGGCTAGCCCAACCAAGCAACCGGGTGTCGGCCATTCATCTCGGTTTCGATCGAACGAAGATTATGCGCCACGTCAAGCCAGGGTTGGGAATTTCACCGCAGGACATGCGTTCAGGCGGCTTTTAGGGTTTTCCTGGCGCAAAAAGGAACCAGGTGAACCTGTCTGGCGGCGGCGCGATCTCCCGTCTGCGATGAGTGGCGACGGTGGTCGCGGTGGTTTCAACCCGGGCCGGGGCGTTTTCAACGCCGGTCGTGGAGGGTTCCAAGGCCGCACTGGTTACCAGGGTCGTGGTTACCAAGGCAGAGGAGGGTTCCAGGGTCATCATGGCTTCCAGGGGCGAGGTAATGCGGCTCCACGCGGCAGACATGGGACTGGCCGTGGTGGACACCATTCTTATCAAGGTAACTCTGAGTTTTCTGGTTTGGGAAGTGGGGCTAACTTCGTGCAAGGGGAGAGTAGCAATAGTGGGGCGATGAACAATGGTGCTCAACGCCAGCCTTGGGCGGGCAACTCTCAGCGAAACAATGGCCCCTCCGTTGGCAATAATGGAGGATATGTGGGGAACCAACAGAGATGGCAAGGGGATAGAGGTTATCAGTACCGTCCTCGAGATCAACCAAGGTCTGGCATAGACGCCGACTTGTTGCAGCAGACGGTGCAGGCGGTGGTCGCAGCAGTCACGGCAGCAACTAAGGCTGTTGAACCATCCCAGTGCGCTCCTTCTTCAGTACCTGTGACAGAGGGTTCTGGTTTGCATACAATGACACCGGCTGCGGTGCCTAGTGCAGTGAACCAAGTAGCCCAAGGGGCTCAGGAGAATCAGGGGATGGCGCCGAAAGCAAAGGATGGTGATGGACAAGGTCTTCAGAAGAAGAAGAAGGAGGACAAGTCGGGATGTTTCAGGTGTAAGCAACCAGGACATCTTATTGATGACTGTCCGGTTCCTTTTTGTGATCTATGCGAGTCTGTCCATCATGCAACCAATGCTTGTCACCTTCTTCAATCCTCCAAGCCTACGGCAATTCTTCATGGGTATGCAAATGAGGGTTTGATGTTCTTTGAACTTGCTTGTGGGGCCTTTAAAGCTAAAGTGGAAAATCCAAGATTAGCTAAGATTACTATTGAAGGAGATGCTATGACTATCCCAGAGCTTATTGAGCAGCTCAAGAAGATTGTTCCTTCGGACAAGTTCAACTGGGAGGTTTTCCATTTTAAGGAGAATGTGTATAGAGTCAAGCTGCCAAGTAAGCAAGAAGTTCAACGTCTCAAAAATCTCCGTACTTATATTTGTAATGACAGGGAATTATGCTTAGTTTTTGATGTTTGGTCTTCATTGGAGGAGCCAATGTATTCATTGCCGGAAGTTTGGGTTCGAGTGACTGGTTTGCCTAGTGACATCATAACTGATTACTTGTCCTTATGGAGCGTGGGTACTCTTTTTGGCAAGACTTTAGATGTGGACATGGCATATACCAGGAAAAATAAGGTACTTAGGACTAAGATTGGATGTTTGGATAGTCGTCTTATTCCTAAGGATAGTGATATGTTTATTAGAAGGGGCTTTTTAAGCTATTTTTTGAGGTTGAGGAAGATAAGGGGAACCAGGAGGTTGATATGGTTGAGGCCAACAATGGGGAGGATGGAAATGATGATGCTGCTAATGAAGACCAAAATAAAGAGGGGGGAAATGACATGGATATGGACCCAAAAGGGCAGAATGAGACAAAAAGTGCAAATAATGAAGTACAAAATGGTGTGTCGATTAATGATGGAGTCCAAGGTTTGAAGTTGGCTCAAACAGAGGTTAATATTGGTACAATTAAAATACCTATTACCCCTGCAGATGTTCTTTCTCATGGTAAAATTCTGAGCCAAAATATGCTTTTTTCGAATAATTCATCAACTTTCCATTTTTGGCTAAAAAACAAGTCTGGTGCTGATTTCCATGATGTTTCTGTTGCAGGGTTATCTGTTTGGGGATTGCCCCAGATCCTATCGGGATCGGTGCCTAGAGATGTCTCTGCAGCACCAGTGTCAGCACAGCCGGTGTTGGATTCTGCGCTGCCTGGCGTTGGCCGGCGGCCTGATCTATCGGCATGCGCCACGAATGCGCGCGCTGTGCGTGGCAGGGATGGGCTCGGATCCTCTGTGGTCGATGAGGCACCGGTGGGCGTGGACGGGAAAAGGATCTCGGCGCAGAAGATCGGCCAGCAGGGACTGGCGCAAGCTTTGGCGCCACAGCAGACTGTGGCTGGGCCGACAGGGTGCTCCGGATTCTCTACGCCGGCCAAGGTTGTGTTGAGTGCACACACAGCAAATGGGCCGCAGAAGATCCTCACGCTGGACCAGAGGCTCAATGCTGATCCCCGGCCAATTGGCAGCAAATCATTGGATGATCACCATGCTGGGTGTAAAGGATCCTATGCGCCTGTCTCGCCTGTAGCTCACGGTATGGATACGTTTTCCCTCTCTCCGCCGTCTATTTCTTTTTCAAACATGGATGAGCATGAGTTTTTGATGGCCGGAGGATCTCTCTTTCATACAGGCAATGCTGCAAATAAATCTTCAACATGTGTAATTGGTCTGGCAAAAGAGAAGGTGAGTGTAGAGGTCACGCCACATACACGAAATGAGAAAAACAATGGTGATGATCATGGGGTGGGGATTGCCTCGCTTCGTGATATTGGTAATTGCTCTATCTCAAATATAAATGAACTACACTCCTTAAATACTTGCAGTATTACTGAGATCTCACCTGATACTATGCCAGCTAATCACACCGTTGAGGAAGTTATTGCCTTTGGTGGTATTCCAAGGCCATCATCGGGAGTGAGGTCCAGTGCTCGGCTAGGAAGCCAGTTAGATGGAGATATGCCTCAGATTGACAGAGCTATGATGAGGGCTCAAAGGAGGGATGATCCTCAAGTGGCAGGTATGTCCTCTTTTCCAAAACTTTCGATTATTAATATTCCTGATTCTGAGGTTATATCTAGAGCAGAGTCTTTAGGAGTATCTCTAGGGAAAAATGAAATGGAAGTGCTAAGATCTATTAAAGGTATTAAGAATATAGAGGAAAAACGTATCCTAACAATTTTACAAAAAAATGCGGATGAGATTTTGGACAAGGATGAGGGGCCTTCGACTCTTGTTATGTCAAAAGTATCTACACTTTGTGAGGATTTAGTTGATGATGAGAGTTTTCCACTGGATTTAGATGATCATTTGGATCACCTAAAACATGGTATAAAGGAGAAAAAAACTAGACAAAGGAAAACTTACGACTTGAGTAATGTTCGTAGAAGTACTAGGAGAAGAATTAAAAAACAATTTTCATAATGCAAAATCTAAAAGGCATTAATTGGAACTCAGGAGGTTTTGGAGATACTGCAAAGCATTTGTTTGTTCAGGAGGCCATTAGGGAACATAAGTTGGATTTTCTAGCCTTGTTGGAGACTGGGAGATCAAACTTCTCTATACCTTTCTTGAACAAACTTGCGGCGGGACACAACTTTTCCTGGTTTTGTTTACCTCCTCATGGTAGGTCTGGGGGAATTCTAGTGGGAATTAACTCAGATACTCTACAAGTGGTAAAGGTGACTACTGGAGATTTTTGTGTCAAATTTCATTTAAAATGCAAAAGAGATGGTTTTGAGTGGGTTTTAGTGCCAGTTTATGGGGCTGCCCAAGACTCGCACAAGGGAGAATTTTTAGCAGAACTAGTAAGAACTTGTGAATCTGAGACATTGCCTATGTTGGTAGGTGGTGATTTCAATATTATTCGTAAAAGGGAGGAAAAGAATAATGATAATTTCAAAGCTAGATTGCCCTTTGTGTTTAATTCAATAATTGAACATCTTAACTTAAGAGAAATTGCTCTTTCGGGGAGACAATATACGTGGGTGAGTCGTAGAGATGAACCTACTTATGAGAAGTTAGATAGAGTTCTGGCATCAATCTCTTGGGAACAGAAATTTCCGTTAGTGACTGTTCGTGCATTAACAAGGGCAGAGTCGGACCATACACCAATTCTTATTGATTCAGGGGTTAAAGCTCATCTGGGTAACATTTCGAAATTCTCTTTTGAATTACATTGGTTCAAAACAGAAGGTTTTTTCAAGATGATAAAAAAGGAATGGAGGTCGGTGACTGTTGGGTCTAATCCTATTGATGTTTGGTTAAACAAATTAAGACACATTAGGAAATACCTAAAAGGTTGGGCAAAAAATCAGAGTGGGAAATACAAAAAGGAGAAAGAAAGACTAATATGTATTATTGATCATCTTGATATTAAAGCAGAAAGTAATCCTTTGGATCCGCATGAAAGAGAGGAGCTTAGAAAAGCAAATGAAGGTTTGAGTAAGTTAAGGAGGGAGGAAGAATCTAAATGGGCTCAACGTGCAAAAGTTAAACATATTCAGGAAGGGGGAAATAATACGAGGTATTTCCATTTAATTGCAAATGGTAAACATCGGAAAAAGAAAAAATTTCAATTAGAGCAACAAGAAGGAACAATTGTAGGAGAAGATAACCTGAAGATTTATATCACTAATTTTTATAAAAAATTATTTGGACCACCGTAGTCGACAAATATTTCGTTAGTAGAAGGAGTGGTGCAAGATATTCCGCAGATTTCACCTCATGAGAATGAAATTCTAACAAATCCTTTTACTGAAGAGGAAGTGTTTGAGGCGATATCTCAGATGGAACACAATAAAGCACCAGGTCCGGATGGTTTTCCGGCCGAATTTTATCAAAATTGCTGGGAAATAATTAAGGTGGATCTAATGGCACTCTTTAATGAATTGAGTACAGGAGAGTTGTCTCTTTATAAAATCAATTTTGGGGTGATTACTCTATTACCCAAGAAAGAGGATGCGATGCAGATTCAACAATATAGACCCATCTGTCTACTAAATGTGTGTTTTAAAGTGTTTACTAAAGTGGGAACAAATAGAATAACGGGGATTGCCCCTAAGGTGATTAAACCAACACAGACTGCATTTATGCCGGGAAGAAATATTTTAGAAGGAGTTGTAATTCTTCATGAAACGATTCATGAATTACACACTAAAAAATTGGATGGGGTGTTGTTTAAAATTGATTTTGAGAAAGCTTATGATAAAGTTAAATGGTCTTTCCTGCAACAAACCTTGAGAATGAAGGGTTTTGCTACAGAATGGTGTAGCCTAATTCAGAAATTTGTCCAAGGTGGGAGTGTGGGCATAAAGGTAAATGATGACATTGGTCATTATTTTCAAACAAAGAAGGGATTGCGGCAAGGGGACCCTTTGTCCCCGATGTTATTCAACATTGTTGTAGATATGCTTGCCATCTTAATTGAAAGAGCAAAGAATGATGGTCAAGTTGGAGGGCTTATTCCTCATCTCGTTGAGGGAGGCATCTCTATTTTACAATATGCCGATGATACAATTCTTTTTTTGGAACATGACCTTCTAAAAGCTGTAAACATGAAGTTAATATTATGCATTTTTGAAGAGTTGTCGGGTCTAAAAATTAACTTCCATAAAAGTGAGCTTTTTTGCTTTGGTAAGGCAAAGGATGATGAGGACCAATATAAAGAGATTTTTGGTTGTGATGCTGGATCTCTCCCTTTTAGATATTTGGGTATTCCAATCCATTACAGAAAACTCAGGAATTTTGATTGGTATCCAGTCGAAACACGGTTTGAAAGCAAGCTGGGTTGCTGGAAAGGAAAACTATTGTCTTATGGGGATAGATTGGTGTTAATTAATTCAGTTTTAACCAGTTTGCCTATGTTTATGTTATCTTTTCTTGAGATACCTGTTGGGGTAAGGAAAAGATTGGATTTTTATAGATCTAGGTTTTTCTGGCAATCTGATGAAATAAAGAAGAAATATAGGCTCACCAAATGGAATATTGTTTGCCGACCTAAAGATCAAGGTGGTTTAGGGATTGAGGTACTCGACCTTAAAAATAAATGCCTTTTGAGTAAATGGTTGTTTAAGTTGCTTAATGAGGATGGGGTGTGGCAGGAGTTATTACACAATAAATATATAAGACATAAGCCATTATCGGCTATTCAGCCTAAGCCCACAGATTCGTCTTTCTGGAAGGGTTTAATGCACGTGAAGGAGGAATTTTTTAAAAGAGGTTTTTTAAGATTGGTAATGGAATGAATACTCGTTTTTGGGAAGATGTATGGTTAGGGAAAACTCCCCTGGCTGATCAATATCCATCATTATATAATATTGTGCGTCACAAAAATGTAACGGTAGCACATGTGTTTGCCCATACCCCATTGAATATTAGTTTCAGGAGGGCTTTGTTGGGAAACAGATGGACTTTATGGTTGCAGTTATGCCGAAAACTAATGACGGTAAATTTGAATGATGAACAGGATCGTTTTATTTGGGATCTGACAACTAATGGTAAATTCACGGTGAAATCTATGTATGAAGATCTGATGAGTGATCACACACCATATCTGAAAAAATATTTGTGGAAAGTTAAGATACCTTTAAAAATTCGAATTTTTATGTGGTTTCTTAGTAATAAAGTCTTGTTAACTAAAGATAATTTAGCTAAACGGAATTGGAATGGATGTATGAAGTGTGTTTTTTGTGGAGCACATGAAACAATTGAACATCTTTTCATTGAATGTCCATTGGCTAAACTTCTTTGGCGAACAGTTAATTTTACTTTTGATCTTCCACCTCCAACCAATGTTACAAATATGTTTGGAAATTGGTTAAATGGAGTAGATAGACAATCTAAAGCGTTCATCCGTGTAGGGATTTCTGCTTTATGCTGGTCTATTTGGAGGGTTCGAAATGATCTTATCTTTAACAAAAAACATTCTTTCCATTACTTGCAGGTTATTCACATGATGGCTCACTTGGTCCAGTTATGGGCTCTCCTTTCGCCGGAGGGGCTCAGGGATGCCATGGCTTCTGGTTGCACACGGCTCCTGACGGTCGCTCAGGATATCTTGTGCCAGGCTGGTTGGCGTCATACTAGAAGGCTACAATGATGTGTAGTTTTTCTAGTTTTTTATTCCGCTGGTTGATTCTTGTATCAACTGTACGCGATGTTTGTTTTCTTTAGTATGTAAGACTGGATGAATCTTAATAAAAGGCCGTGTGCATCATCATGATGCAGAAGCCGGGGCTTAACTCCCCATTTCGAAAAAAAAAAATCAGCCCAAAGTACCAAAAGGGGCCGAGGAAGCAATGTGTCTCCGATGGGCAACATTTACCAAATTTTAATTGACTTAAGTAGTACCTAGATTGGATGGGGCCACGGTCAAGGGTGGTCAAATACCCTCCGCTTGGGGGTACTCCTATTCAGCGCTCCACGCGAACGCTGTCCAGTCTACACCTCAAGAGTATCCGTGGGTCGGCCCATATATGGGATACATGATTTGATTGGCCCGAGTGCTTGTCTAGAGGATCTTTTCTTTTATACGGTACAGCTAGCACGAGCTGGTATTCAAATATTTAGAAAGTTTAAATCTGCAAAAAAATGTGAAAAAGTTCAAATTCGAAAATAGTTCATATTCAAAAATAGTTCAAATCTGAAAATGTTCAAAATCAGAAAAACATTTAAAAATGTTCAAATTTCGAATATGTTCAAATCCAAAAATGTACAAATTTTGAAAAAGTTCATATTAAAAAATAGTTCAAATCCAAAAAATGTTCAGAATTAAAATGTTCACAATAAAAACTTCATATTTGAAAGAAATGTTCAAATTTTTTAAAAAAAGTCAAATTTAGAAAATTTCATAATTTAAAAATGTTCAAAATTTAAAAACAAAAAGGATCAAAAACATAAAAAGGAAAATAATAAAAGGAAAATTAAAATAAAAAACAGAAACAGGAACAGAAAAATAAAAAACCATTGTATCCAAGGAAACTTGACAGAAATAGAACAAAACCTGACCGAAAACTTCTCGAAACTTCCTAAAACCGCAGAAAACCATACACATGGGAGCGTACCGGCCGGCCGATTAAAAAAATTAGCGACTGAGAGGTTACGCGTTGTTAAACGAGGTTAAGGAGATACGATCCTAACCGGTACTGTAAGTTGTTGAGTAGATAAATAGTCTGAATCTATAGAGATAAGTAGATAGACATGCATATTGTTACGGTTGTTGTAATCTGAACTAACCCAGCTCGTATGAGCTCATATATCTAGAGAGCCCTGAGGCCGATGCTAAGCACGGCACAAATCCAATCTCCTTCTCTTTCTTGTTGTTTTATATGGTATCAGAGCCAAACACTCCAATTCACCAATGGCTCCAAGCTCCACGCCGTCCGGTACTCCGATCAACATCGCGGCCACGCTGAGCGCCGCAATCTCCATCAAGCTCGACCAGGAGAACTACTTGTTGTGGAAGGCGCAGGCTCTGCCGGCCCTCTACGGGAACGACCTGTTTGGATATGTTGACGGCTCTACCCCAGCACCGCCGAAACGCATCCCCGCCTCCGCAGGTAGCTCGAGCATGATCGACAACCCTGAATACGCCACTTGGCGCAAACAGGATCAGCAGGTCCTTAGTGGCCTGCTCACCTCCCTCACCCCATCTGTTCTTGGCCACGTCCAACTCCTGACGACGTCGGCCCAAGTTTGGGAGGCGCTGGATCAGACCTTTGCGTCTCGGTCCAAAGCGCGGATCGTGCAACTTCGCACCGCGCTGGTGAAGCCGAAGAAGAGGGACACCTCCATGTCAGCCTACTTCCAGCACACCAAGAAGATCACCGACACGATGGCGACGATCGGCAACCCGCTGGGTGACGACGAGATCGTCTCCTACATCCTCGCCGGTCTAGGTGAAGACCACGAAAACTTCACCACCTCGATGAGCGTGATTGCCGCCAACGAGGACTTCACCCTGGGTGACCTCTATGGTCATCTGACGGCATACGAGGCCCGAACCAGAGGACGCGGCTCGGGCGGCCATCATGATGCTCCATTCCCACACTCCGCCAACAACGCCGCACGCGGTGGCGGCCGTGGGGGCTTCGGCTTCCAGCGTGGCGGAGGCGGACACGGCCGAGGCGACGGCGCCCGCGGCAATGGCGGTGGCCGCTATGGCAGCTACAACGGCGGTGGCTACAACGGTGGCTACAATGGCGGTTACAATGGGGGAGCCCATGGCGGTGGCCGTGGCGACAACTACGGGCGTGACGGGAACGCACAAGGCGGAGGGCGTGGCCGAGGAGGCAAATCAACCTGCCAGATCTGTGGCATCTATGGGCACGACGCCCTGCGCTGCTACTCGCGTTTCAACCACGCGATTCAACCGGAGAGCTCCACCCGCGCCGCCGCCAACTACACCAACGCCAACGACAACTACACCAGCGACGCGAACTGGTACATGGACTCAGGCGCGACTGATCACATGACGAACGATATTGAGCGGCTTCATGTGCACGAGAACTACAAGGGCAATGAGCAAATCCAAGTTGCCAATGGTACGCATATTCCTATCTTGCATATTGGTGAATCTAGTTTACCCGGTTCTTCTCGTCCTCTTCGTTTATCTAATATCCTACATGCTCCTCACATTAGCAAAAACCTTCTGTCCACAAACAAACTTGCCTGTGATAATCATTGCTTCGTTGAACTTCACCCTGAATCTTTTTTTGTCAAGGATCTCACCACGAGGGCAACTCTGCTTCAAGGTAGAGCTCAAGATGGCCTATACCCAGTTCCACCACTTCGCCCTCGCCTCTCACCACTTCGCACCCCACAAGCCCACATCACATCGCCATCGAAGGAACTATGGCATCGTCGACTCGGACACCCTGCATCACCGATCGTCCAGGCCATCCTCCAGTCAAATAAGTTAGGATCAACACAAAATAATGTAGTGCCGCATGTGTGTGATGCATGCCAGCAAGCCAAAGTTCATCAACTGCCTTATGCAGATTCTAGTCGTATTTCTCAATTTCCTTTAGAACTCATTCATACGGATGTATGGGGTCCAGCAATTAAATCAGCTGGGGGTTTCAAATATTATGTTAGTTTTCTTGATGATTTTAGTAAGTTCACTTGGGTGTATTTGTTGAAACATAAATCCGACGTTGAGCATGTCTTCTACCAATTCCAGAAACAAGTGGAACTTTCCCTTGGTACAAAAATCCTCTCGGTTCAATCCGATTGGGGAGGAGAGTATCACAAACTACACTCATATTTTCGAGAAACTGGTGTTACACATCGCCTTTCGTGTCCACATACCCACCAGCAAAACGGAGCCATTGAACGCAAGCATAGACATTTGGTTGAAACCGCATTAGCCCTCCTTGCACAAGCATCTGCACCCCTTCGGTTTTGGGATGACGCCATTCTCACCGCTTGCTATTTAATCAACCGGATGCCTAGTAGAGTTATTCAGAATTCTACCTCCTTCACCAAACTGTTTAAAAGACCGGTTGATTACTCATACTTGCGCGTCTTTGGGTGTGCATGCTGGCCCAATCATAGGCCCTATAACAACCATAAGCTCAGTTTTCGATCCAAACTGTGCGTCTTCCTAGGGTACAGCTCCCAACATCGTGGATTCCGTTGTCTTGATCGTTCTACTGGACGAATCTATGTGTCTCGTGATGTCATATTCGATGAAACAGTCTATCCATTCTCTAAAGATCAGTCCCCTCCTCATCCTACACCCACCCACGGCGATATTCAGGAGGAGGTCTATATGTATCAGCCGCCAGGATATGTTGATCAGAATTTTCCACATCTTGTGTGCCGGCTGCAGAAGTCGCTGTATGAGCTCAAGCAGTCACCAAGAGCCTGGTACTCCAAGCTCAGCTCCAAGCTTCAGTCCTTGGGGTTTGTTCCATCAAAGGCAAACACGTCACTGTTTGTGTTCATTCGTAGACAAGTGATCATCTATATGCTTATTTATGTGGACGACATAATTATTACTGGATCATGCAAACAAGCTGTTGACAGATTGATGGATCAGCTACATAGCTCTTTTGCTATTAAGGATTTGGGAAAACTGTCTTTCTTCCTTGGTCCATGTGACAGATATTGATAATGGTGGTGTTGCGCTCACTCAAGCCAAATATGCAACAGACTTGTTTCAGAAGGTGAACATGCTTAATTGCAAGGAGATCTCAACGCCAATGTCGTCCACAGAGAAACTCAGCAGAACATCTGGTACATTGCTGACATATAATACAACCTTTATGTACAGAAGTACAGTGGGTGCCCTGCAGTACTTATGCTTAACTCGACCAGACATATCGTTTGCGGTAAATAGGGTATGTCAATTCTTGGCTGCTCCTACGGACGTGCACTGGTCAGCGGTAAAGAGGATCTTGAGGTATGTCAAAGGAACAGTGAATTTTGGGTTACAGATTCAGAGATCTCCATCAACAGAGTTGAGTGTATTCACGGATGCCGATTGGGCAGGGTGCCCGGATGATCGCAGGTCTATTGGAGGATATGCAGTTTTCTATGGACCAAATCTGATATCGTGGAGCTCACGAAAACAGCCAACTGTTAGTCGGTCTAGCACGGAGGCGGAGTATAAGGCTATCGCCAATGGAACAGCTGAAGTTACGTGGTTACAGCAGTTCTCAGAGAACTGGAAGTGTTTCAGTCTCATGCGCCAACATTATGGTGTGATAATCTTGGGGCGACGTTTCTCACTGCAAATCCTATGTTTCAAGCTCGAACGAAACATATAGAAATCGATTTTCACTTCATTCGTGAAAATGTCTCTGCAGGGGCTCTGGTTCATCTCATCACAAGATCAACTGGCAGACATTTTTACGAAGGCTCTAGCTCGAGATGTCTTTGACAGGATGAAGTTTGATCTGTGTCTAGTCAGTACACGTTTGGATCGAGAGGGGCTGTTAAACGAGGTTAAGGAGATACGATCCTAACCGGTACTGTAAGTTGTTGAGTAGATAAATAGTCTGAATCTATAGAGATAAGTAGATAGACATGCATATTGTTACGGTTGTTGTAATCTGAACTAACCCAGCTCGTATGAGCTCATATAAATACAGAGCCCTGAGGCCGATGCTAAGCACGGCACAAATCCAATCTCCTTCTCTTTCTTGTTGTTTTATACGCGTAAGCTGGTATTGTTTACGTGAAGTGAATAGGAATTGACCCGCTTGGGTACTGGGTATATTTTGATGTCGGTCCATGATTCGAGAGGTTATCTGAACTTGAAAGAGCGGCGAATTAAAAAAGTGAGCCGGGTCAGGTGGTGTACATATTTTGCAGTCAAGTCTGCAAAGATATCGTATAGATCCATATATACGGGTATGCATCCATGATCCATGGCATGGTTACTGTTAGGATAATTCTGATACTCGATCAGATCGTTGTGTGCACTTAGCGTGTAGAGCAGGTGGCCTCCTAGTCTTGTGGATCTCAGCTAGGCTGAGTTAGTCGTGTGTGGTGCATGTATCCACGAGTGTAGGAGGTGCTGTTAGTGGGCGCGTGGGCAGGTGTGGAGCATGGCGTCATGTGTGCGTGCTCCGCGTATAAATAACCCCTGTGTACTGATCGATGGTTTGAGCCAGCTGAAGAAAAAGAAAAAGTAGGGCGTTCGTGCGCCCACGGCGGCGCTCCGTGCGCCGGCCGGCAGAATTCTGTGTTGTCTCCGTTGCCTTCTTCTACCTCTGTTCGTGAGTGAGCTGAGAGAGAGGGTGCAGCCTCGGGCTGCACCAACATTTGGTATCAGAGCCTTGTCGATCCGAGGCGCGGCCGTGGCGCGCGGTCAGTCCGCGACGAGCACGGCGGACGCGGAGGCGGCGAGGGGACGCCGTATGTGCGGCGAGCGCGGTGACCGCGGCGGACCTGCGTGGTGGCGCAGAGGCCGCGGTGGCGCGGCATGGCGGCGGCGTGGAGGAGCTGCGCGGCCACAGAGGCCGTAGCGGCGCCATGCGACGGCCATGGAAGAAACTCGGCGTGTGTCGCCGAGGAAGAGGACCGCGTCCTGGGCGCGCCGGGCTGGCCGCGTTGCCTGCGTCAGTGCGCGGCATGGGCGTGAGCTGGAGGCGTGTGGAGCGCGGCGACAGTCGCCAAGGAGGAAGAAGATCGAGCTGCTCGAGCGGCCGCGTTGCCTGCATCAGTGCGCGGCATGGGCGTGAGCTGAGGGCAGGCTGATCAAGGCGGAGGGAAGCTGTTCGTGCGGCGAGTGAAGGCAGCTCGAGCGGCCGCGTTGCCAGCGTGCGTGCGTGGCATGGGCGCGAGTCGAGGGTGTGCAGACCACCGGAGAAGATGGACGCGTTCGTGCGCGGGGCGTGCCTGCGCGGTGGAGCTCAGCGTGAGGTCGTCTAGGAAGACGATGGTGGTTGTGATGGAGTTGGCGCTGTCCCATCCACAAGTTCAGAATTAGGAGGAGTTTGTTAGGATAATTCTGATACTCGATCAGATCGTTGTGTGCACTCAGCGTGTAGAGCAGGTGGCCTCCTAGTCTTGTGGATCTCAGCTAGGCTGAGTTAGTCGTGTGTGGTGCATGTATCCACGAGTGTAGGAGGTGCTGTTAGTGGGCGCGTGGGCAGGTGTGGAGCATGGCGTCATGTGTGCGTGCTCCGCGTATAAATAACCCCTGTGTACTGATCGATGGTTTGAGCCAGCTGAAGAAAAAGAAAAAGTAGGGCGTTCGTGCGCCCACGGCGGCGCTCCGTGCGCCGGCCGGCAAAATTCTGTGTTGTCTCCGTTGCCTTCTTCTACCTCTGTTCGTGAGTGAGCTGAGAGAGAGGGTGCAGCCTCGGGCTGCACCAACAGTTACGTGATGGATAGAGTTCTGTTTCACGTGATAGTTTTGGTTGCTAGAAAGTTTTTGACGTGCCTACAGTGTCTATCCTGTGAGTTCTCCACGTACGAGGACCGACTCATGAATTTTTTCATTAGACCAAACTTCGAACCCTTTTTCGTCCCTTTCGCTAACAAATAATCAAAGGACTATATGTCCTCCCCCAGTACATCGTTTAAGACAAACTCAAATTTCTCTCCTCGTCAGACAAACAGATGAAAGCATCTACTGTAGCCAGAAATTTTCAATCGTACTGTTCTACCTCTTCTCCTCTCTACTTAATCCCAGAGCCCCACCATTCATCACCTTCTTTATGCTTTAGCTACCACTCCTCACACTCTACAGTCATTTCCATGCTTTATTAATAGACTATTTGAATAGTTTCGTCGCCTCCTCTGGATCATATCCCCAACACTTGATCTTTTGTTTTTCCAAGCTCATTGGCCTAATCATTTCCCCTCCATCAAAAGAAGTATTGGGAGATGCACAATAAGGGGCACCAAGCCTTTTTGCAGTGTATTCTAGCGGCAAAGTCATAGCTTTGGTAACATGAAGAAAATGTTCGAAGACATGCTTGCTTATTTTCTTCATACAACAAGGCAATAACTAAATTAGGCATGCCAACTGAACTCAAAAGACGGCCCATGGTTATTTATTTCAGCAGTGAGTGATATATACACAAACAACACTTAAGTTCGGCCATTGTTTTTTGTGGTAATTTTGCAGTACTTCAGTTAAGGGTTTCAAATAGTGTTCATTTATGACTTGTACAAAAAAAAATGCCCAGCACATGCGTTGCTGAATCCGCATGAAAGATTGAGATCTATTAGTTGATACAATGAAATAAAAGAAAAACTATAAACAGTACTCCCTCCATTCCAAAATGTAATGCATCTAAACTTTAGTCAAAAGTTAACATCTTCTAAGCTTTATCAAGTTTATACGAAAAAATATGAATATCTACAATATCAAATGAACATTTTGAAAAACTATACTTTATGGTGAATCTATTGGTGATACTGATTTGGTATTGTGAATGTTTATATTTTTACATATAAATTTAATCAAACTTAAAATATATTGACTTTTGACTAAAGCTTAGGCGCCTTACATTTTGAGATGGAGGAAGTAATAGTGTGGGCTAGGTGTGCAATAATGCTGATGAGATGTATAAATCCCTTTTTAATTTAGAAGCTACTACAAGTTCAACACATAGTAAGATAACCTTAGGAAGTGATGATTAGGCAGAATGGCTTTGAGAATACTATTTGATATACATTTTTACCTAATGAAATAATACATTTTGATCCTCATGCTCCATCCCATCCATTTAGTACTTAATCTATACTTCTACTCGGCTGCTAATTCAAACATTATTTCTCGCTGCTCCATGTTATTATAGACACGACAAACAAATAAACAAAAAAAAAAACACATACATGAGAGACAAGATTTTAACATGGGAAAACTTCTCCAACAACGAGATGAAAAAAACCGCGTGACCCTTCCATCGATGCTGCCGTGGTTCCTGACAACACCTCCGTCTACGCGAGTCCATCAAGTCGCGCTCAGTGTCGAGACCCCTTTGCAAAACCCAGCCACGACTCGTTGTCATTGGCACAATATGTAAATGCAAGAAATCTCCACTTTGGTCACCACATTATAAGCACATGAAGGCCGGCACCCAGCCACTGAAACCATCCACTTGTCCACACGGAGGCCGGCACTCAGCCACTGAAGCCATCCACTTGTCCACCCAGTCGATGTATGTCTCCAAAGATGATGCCTGAAGGGGGTGACAACGCCTGAACATTGACATCATCTGATCCAGGAGGCCCAAATCTGGTGTTTCCCCTAGTGCACGTAAAACATGAGAAACACAGCCACAAAGCCACTAGCGAGATAAAACATGCCCACGGGCGACGCCGCGCCGCCGTTGACGGTAGAGCCTCACACCTCGCCGTCTACCGCCATGCCCCAAAGGCAAGTATGATTCACCTTGGAGTAAATACCTGCCTGGATCCTATCTCCGCCGTGTGGTGTTGTAGCAGATCGATCTAGCCAGCCTTATGCGGATGTATGGCAGAACGCAGCAGCATGCGCGTACCGCTCGATTTGCCACCACCGCCATGGATCGCGCCTCTGCAACTTTTCCCCTCGTTGCTCCCGTCATGTGCCTTCAGAACAATCCGCCTAAATACACGGCGCTGTCGTCGACCGGCCGGGCTGTCCCCAATTGCATCGGCCGGTAGAGGTGGGGGGAGAATGCTGATTTGGGGAACTATTGTAGGATTTTTTTTTTTTTGACATGATCTATTGTAGGATTGGAGATCGCCTCCCCCGTGTCCCCAAGACGATGATGCCTCCTTATTACATAAACCCGCATATCCATTTATAATACCTCCACTTTTCTACCACCATTAATGAACCCAATAATTGTACTATCTTTGGGTTTCTATAAGCTACCACCTCTTTCTACACATCGAGTTTTTCTTCTGCCTTCTTTATGAGTATAAGTTGTTCTTTCTTTGCAACATATAAGTGCTAGCTAGACGCCTCCTACTGTGTTATAAAATGCAGGTTTGATGATATGATTCCAAACCACATCCTTACTTCTGAGCACAATGGTCCATCAACCTCTAGGATAGTATTGAGCTTATCTCAGTTTTCAAGATCTAGCTCGGTTTGAGAGGCATCGAAAAAAGAAAAGGTACAACTGAGAAGCTGTCGGACAGAACCAAACAATATGCCATTTCTGATAGTCCATCATTCACTGGATCGGTATTCATTACGGTAGATCGTTGGTAATCTTGTTGTACATTCAGGGTATCCTTGGAATGTAGAGGATTGAAATCAAGTGGCTGACCCACCTTGCTTCCCACATCCTCTGCTTGGTTGACGTTGTCCTCTCTCCGACTAACTGCAACGCGCAGACTGCACCCGTTGCATACTCCACTTACCCCTGTCACCCGCCACACCTACTAGATTGCGTAGCCAGGCCACCTGAAACGTCCTGACAATCTTCATTGGCGTCCGGCTACAACTGTATCCATGGCTTGCTAGTCGTCGAAGGGTGTATGCACAAGAGCACTGAGAACCTTGGTAGGGTAGGCATGGCGACCACTGCTGGCCTCGAAACCAAGGGGCCTAATTGCACCTTTTATGTTGCAACATTTCATTTGTAAAAAAAAACTAGATTTGCTATCAAAAACATCAGCGAGTATCATCTCCGCTAGTGCATGATTACTCAATCGCAAAGTTAGCTGGTCTCTCACCGGGTATTTTTTTCGACAATTTATTTGGCTTGCTCTTGATTTACCAAAAATTGCTACGAGAAACTCCGGGTTAATTTTAAAGCAGAAATAACTCATGCTAGTACTCAATATTATTTTCTTTACTTCTCTTTATGTGATTATCATTGCCGTGCAATGTTTACATGTCTTCTAGGCGATATCTGACACTTCATCATTAATGTTCCATAGAGAATCACATGTTACAGCTCTCTCTTTTTTTCATTTGAATGTCCACACAAACGTATAGTTGTTCTCTGATCCTCTTTTCTGTAAGATGAAGACTTGGAGCTATCATGAAAGCATATAAAAACGTTATTCACAAATCTATGAAGTTTTCCCGGTATGGTGGGATTTCCATCGTGCGCATGTGGTTTTTTCTGGCGAGTAATTTCCTGGTATAACTTCGGCGTCCTTGTTTATTATCTCCCTGCTACCTGTCCAGTTCTAGTATATCCTCTTTTCTAACACTATCAATAATGAACCCAATTATTGTACTATCTTTGGGTTTCTAAGCTACCACCTCTTTCTACACATCAAGTCCCTTTTCTGCCTTCTTTATATATAGAATTCCTTCTGTCTTTCCAATATAGAAATGCTAGCTAAAAATCTCATACTGTGTTGTAAAACTTAGGTCTGATTATATATGATTCCAAAAACCGCATCCTTATTTTTGAACACGGTAGTCGATTAACTGCTAGGATGATATCGAGCCTATCTCCTTTTTCAAGATCTCAACTCGACGTGTGAGGCATCGGGGAAAAGCAAAGCTGCAACCGCAGCGCTGTCGGACAGAACCAAAAAATATACCATTTTCTATACACCATTTTTCCGTGGATGGTGATTCATTAGGGTTGATCCTTGGCAGTCTTCTTGTACAATAGTGGTATCCGGCTGTGGCTCCACCGCCTTGCTTCGCACACGACGTACTTGACTGATCTCGTTGTGTCTTCGACTGCCTGCAGCGCGCACACTGCACCCATCACACACCCCACTGACCCTTATCACCGACCACATCTACCAGATTGCATGGCCGATCCAACCTGCAGGCTGCAGCGTTGTGCCCTCTGCCAACAATTTCTTTCCCCTCTTCAGTGCTACTGTTATCCACATTTGGATTAACAACAGTGTGATTATCCAGACTATCTTGCTGCTGAGCAGGGGGCTGTTGTGTGGTACTGGATGTTCTGTCAACATGTGTGTGTGTTTCTTCAGCCGCAGAAGATCCGTTTGTATTGGCAACTTGTGACGGTGATGGAAAATAAGATGAAACCGATGTAATTGATGAGCAGATTTTTCATCTCTTTACCCCTTTGATACGTCCAAAACGTATCTACTTTCCCGAACACTTTTGCTATTGTTTTGCCTCTAATTTGTGTATTTTGGATGCAACTAACACGGACTAACGCTGTTTTCAGCAGAACTGTTCTGGTGTCTCGTTTTTGTGCAGAAATCCAACTTTCAGGAAAATCCTCGGAATTTATGCAGAAGGTCCTATTTTCCCAGAATATTGGCGGAGCCAGAAGGGCAAGCCAGGTGGAGGCCCGAGGGCCCCACACCATAGGGCGGCGCGGCCCAGGAGGGGGCGCGCGGCCCTACCGTGTGGCCCTCTCGGCCGGCCTCCGACGCCCTCCTCTGGACTATTTAAGGTGTTTCGATCTAAAAATCGCGAGAAGAAAGTCGAAGTCGCCAGAAACCCTCCAGAACGCCGCCACATCGCGAAACTCCGTCTCGGGAGCCAGAAGTCTCCGTTCTGGCACTTCGCCGGGATGGGGAATTGGAGGAGATCATCGCCATCATCACCACCGACGCCTCTCCATCAACCTGCCATGTTTCCCCCATCCATGTGTGAGTAATTCCCCCGCTGTAGGCCGAAGGGGATGGTAGGGATTGGATGAGATTGGTCATGTAATAGCATAAGATTGTTAGGGCATAGTGCCTAGTGTCCGTAATTGGTACTTTGATGATATTGTTGCAACTTGCTATGCTTAATGCTTGTCACTAGGGCCCGAGTGCCATGATCTCAGATCTGAACATGTTATTATTTCATCATGATATTCATTGTTTATGGTCTTACCTGCAAGTTGTATACACATGTCGCTGTCCGGAACCAATGGCCCCGAAGTGACAAGAATCGGGACAACCGGAGGGGATGGTAGTGATGTGAGGATCACATGTGTTCATTGAGTGTTAATGCTTTGCTCCGGTACTCTATTAAAAGGAGTACCTTAATATCCAGTAGATTCCCTTGAGGCCCGGCTGCCACCGGCTGGTAGGACAAAAGATGTTGTGCAAGTTTCTCATTGCGAGCACGTACGACTATATATGGAACACATGCCTATTGATTGCTTTGTACTTGGACACCATTTTATTATTATCTGCAAATGCCCTGCTATGATTGTTACATGAGTTTCTCTCATCCATGCAACGCCCGTCATCCGTCCCCGTGCCTACAGTATTTTAATCCTGCTGTTTACTAAAATCACTACTGCTGCCTTTGTTACTCTGCTGCTGTTATTTCACTACTGCTACTGCTATAAAACTGTTACTACTGATAAACTCTTGCGAGCAAGTCTGTTTCCAGGTGCAGCTGAATTGACAACTCCGCTGTTAAGGCTTTCAAGTGTTCTTTGTCTCCCCTTGTGTCGAATCAATAAATTGGGTTATACTACCCGCGAAGACTGCTGCGATCCCCTATACTTGTGGGTTATCAAGACTGTTTTCTGGCGCCGTTGCCGGGGAGCATAGCTTTATTTGGAAGTTCACTTGGATTGATATTGTTCGCTGCAAATTCTCCATCATGGGTAAAACTCGCGATCCTAAAGTCGCCATATTACCATCCACTACAAGAAAAGGTACAACTCTGAGTACCTCTGCTACTCTTGATTCACCATCTGTGATAAGTCAACTTGTTTCACCGCCACAAGCTTCACTTGCTGGTACTTCTGCTGAATCTGAAAACTCTCATAATATTGATAATGTTTCTGCTGTGCTTGATGATAGTGGTTCATTGGGATCCTTTCTAGATGCTACAATTGCTAGGTCTAGACAAATTGAAAATACTGAAACTCCTAATGTCACTACACCTGTTAATTCACCTGAACTTGATTATTCCAGTGATGATCCTGATGAGGATTATGTGGAGCTTAATGATGATTTTATTAATAGATGCAATGCTACTGCTGATGCAAGAAAAATTAAAAAGTTTCTCACACAATATACTGTTAGACATAAGTTATCTCCTGATCCTAAATTTGCCACATCTCCTATATGCATTAAGGATAAAGATTATGATTTTTCTCTTGATCTATCTCATATAGTTATTGTAGAGAAAGCACCCTTTTGTGGTACTGAAAAAGAAAGTGCTGTAGAACACATGATTGAACTTTCTTCTATGAGTAGCTTGTTTTCTGATGATGTCAAGATGCGTACTTACTTTGTCGCTAAATTTTTTCCTTTCTCATTAAAGGATGATGCTAAAACTTGGTATAATAATTTGCCTCCTGGTTCTATTAAAAATCCAACTGAGCTGCGTGATGTTTTCTTTCGAAAATACTTTCCTGCTAGTGCGCAACATGCTGCTTTACAGAAAATTTATAGGTTTGACCAGGGAGATGAAGAGAAATTGCCTGAGGCGTGGGCAAGATTTTGTTCTCTTATCAGAGCTCG
This sequence comes from Lolium perenne, assembly GCF_019359855.2. Classification (NCBI taxonomy): domain Eukaryota; kingdom Viridiplantae; phylum Streptophyta; class Magnoliopsida; order Poales; family Poaceae; genus Lolium; species Lolium perenne. The sequence continues at coordinate 293,561,839 of NC_067250.2, read as the reverse complement.
ACCTGGACATGATTTAGAAAAGAATGATCTACTTGATATATTTTATAGTGGATTAACCATTGAATCTAGAGCATATTTGAATAGTTGTGCTGGTTGTGTTTTCAGGAAAAGAACTCCAGACGAAGCTGAAGAATTATTGGCTAGAATAAGCCGTAATCATGATGATTGGAATACACCTGAACCAACGCCAACGCCAATATTGAAGAAGAGGGGTTTAATTGAATTGAATGATGAAGATATGAGGGAAGCTAAGAAGTCTCTCAAGGAGAAAGGTATTAAATCCGAAGATGTGAAGAATCTACCTCCCATAGAGGATATATCTGAGATAATTCCCCCTTCACCCATGATTGAGGTAAACTCCCTTCAACGCTTTACTAGGGAAGATATTCCGTATTCGAAACCTCCTGCGCAATGCTTAGATGAGTTTGATAATTATATTATTAAGCAAGAAAATTTTAATATGAGAGTAGAGAATCATCTAATGGAAAATTCTCAAGCTATTAGCAATTTACATGATATTGTGGAGAGAACCTACAATGATGTTAAGATGCTTGTTAAACATTTTCAAATGGTTCAAACTCAAATTGATCAACTCACTAAAGTGTAAAGTGACTTGCTAAAAAATAATTCTAAAGAGAAACATGCTTATGAAGTAACAACTAGAGGTGGTGTCTCTACCCAGGATCCTCTCTATCCTGAAGGGCATCCCAAAAGAATTGAACAAGATTCTCAACGCATTGAACCTAGTGCTCCTTCTAAGAAAAAGAAGAAGAAACATAAAAATGTTGTAGAATCCTCTGAACCTGTTAATGATCCTAATAGTATTTCTATTTCCGATGCTGAAACTGAAAGTGGTAATGAACATGATAATGATAATGATAATGATAATGATAATGATAAGAATGATGCTTCTGATAAAGAAGAAGTTGAAGATGAACCTGAAAAGCATGCTAAAAATAAAAAGTATACTAGAGAAGATTTTATTGCTAAGAAACATGGTAATGAAAGAGAACCTTGGGTGCAAAAGCAAATGCCTTTTCCTGCTAAGAAAATAAAATCAAAGAAAGAAGAACACTATAATAAATTTTGTGATTGGATGAAACCTTTATTCTTGCAAATCCCTTTGACTGATGCTATAAAATTGCCTCCTTATTCAAAGTATATGAAAGATATTGTTACTAACAAAAGGAAAATCCCCAATGAGGAAATTTCCACTATGCTTGCTAATTACTCTTTCAATGGCAAAGTGCCAAAGAAGTTAGGCGACCCAGGTATACCTACTATTCCTTGTTCTATTAAGAATAATTATGTTAAAACTGCTCTATGTGACTTGGGAGCCGGTGTTAGTGTTATGCGTTTTTCTCTTTATAAGAGACTTTACTTAGATAAGTTGATACCTACTGATATATCTTTGCAAATGGCTGATAAATCTACTGCTATTCCTGTTGGTATATGTGAGGATGTTCCTGTTCAAGTTACTAATAACTGCTTGATATTAACTGATTTTGTTGTGTTGGAAATGCCTGAAGATGATAATATGTCTATTATTCTTGGGAGACCTTTTCTTAACACCGCAGGGGCTGTTATTGATTGCAATAAAGGAAATGTTACTTTTAATGTTGATGATAAGGAGCATACTGTCTATTTCCCCAAGAGGATTGATAAAGTATGTGGAGTCAATACTATTTCGAATGTGAGAACTATCAAAATTGGAACTATTGATTGTCCTATATATGAGCCTAAAGAAGGTTATCAAAGTATTATGATTGGATCCATATCAATACAATTCAAGGTAACATGATTGATTTGAGGTTTATTTCTTCATATGCTATGTAAAATTTATTTGGTGGCAAGACTTGATCAACCTTGTTGACAAATACTTTTTATATGCATAGAGGAGGTAAACAACATCTCTTTCTTCTTCCACTTCTCTTACTTGCTGTAGCACTTTTGATTTGCAAAGTTCCTTAGTTAATTAGAGATTTCAAAAAATTTCCTGGCCAGTAATAATAAACTTAATGCCCAGAAATGTGCATTTTTCAAAGTTTTCAAAAATTCACAAAAATTATACCGTTGGTCCTATTTTTCGAAAATGCACCTGGGAGCACCTGGGGATGACCAGTGGGGCACCCCAGGGTGGCACCCCACAGGCTGGCGCGGCCAGCAAGGGGGGCGCGCCACCCTGGCGTGTGGGCCCCCCCTTTACCCCACTTCAGCATCTCTTCCTCCCAGACTCTTCTCTCTCCCGAAAAAATCGACACCAGTTTTCTCTCACTCGCGTTTTTGCTCAAGAGCTCAGGATTTTTCGATCTCTTTGCTCAGCCCAGATTTCTGTCTGAAATTTGGCACATTTGCTCTCTGGTATGTGACTCCTCCGTCTATCCAAGTAGAATTTTGTTTGGTTGAGTATATCTTGAATATTTTGCTGCTGTAGGTAACATATTTAGTGAGCTTGCATGCTTGTTCTAAGTTGTATAAACTAGTTTTGATGCATGATTAGTACTCTAGCAAGTTCCTATAGTAGTTCCCCTTGATTATATGTCACCAAATCAAATTTTATATTGTTTGTTGAAAAATTTCAGAAAATGGAGTGGAATAGATATCAACTAAACAAACAAGAATTGGAGGTGCAACAAGTCATGAGAGTGAACCGCGAAGAGGGAGTATACCCCTCTTACTACCCGTGCACAGATTTCATGAGAAGCGCAGGAATATTGGAAGATGTTCAGAATCTAATTTCTCGTGCAGGGTTGAATGATTTTGTTGATGGAGAACCAAGACAATATGCAAAATTAACCATGTCTTTTGTGCAGGATTTTAAGTTCAATTGGTCGCGATCTAACCCCATGGTTCAGTATAAGATTTATAATAAAACTATCAACTTGCCATTCAATGATTTTTGTACAGCAATTAGAGTACCGCAATGGGGGTCATGCGAGAAGATAAGGGGATCGCCGCGAGAGCTCTTAAGCCTCTTCGAGATGATTTGTCATGGAAGGAGTTTCTCAGAGGATGGTGGTAAAATCACTAGCATTCAACTCCCAGCTATCCGCTACTTTGCTTATTTCATTACTAAATGCGTTCTTGCTAGAAAGAATGGTGGTAAACTATCTATCCAGGATTTAGCTTTTCTAGCTGCTGCACTGCAAGGTAGTAAGACTTATAATTTGGGGGCATTGATAGCTTATAGACTTGCTACTAACCGTGAGAAGGGCGGAATTTGTGGAGGTCTCATCGCCTCTCGTTTGCTAGCTTTGCATGGAGTAGAACCTCACCATCTTGATATTCAAACTTGCCATAGAAAAACTTGACATAGTCTCTATGATTAAACATGAATTTGTTTCTGATTCATCTAATTTGGGTAACCTGTTTTATAAGATGACATTTTATAAGAAAGCTTGGAGAATAACTAAGAAAACTGAAAAACTAGTAAGATTGCATGCGCCTGTTCTATTTAACCTTGATTCCAGGGAGGATTGGTCAGTCACAGAAGGTGCACTGAATGCACACATAGAGGGAGGAGGCCATCATGCAAGAGACAACACGGAGACCGAGGAACACCTAGACTCATCATCCGATGCAGCAAGTTCCTCGCATCAACATTTTGGGCATGTGGAGCCTCCACGCTTTTCTTCTGCACAGGAACCTTACTATGACTACGCCATGCATTATCCACCGGCGAGGAACAGCGACCCTCGCTGGGGTTGAATTCCACTTAGGCCAAAAGCCTAAGCTTGGGGGAGGTATACCGGCATCACTCATTCTTTGCATATTATGATTGCTGGATACTTGTATATACTTGTTTAGTTTGTTTGAGTGGTTTTCTAATGAGAGGGAGATGATATTTGGGGAAGTGCTGCCTGAAAACAGATTCTGGACTGTTACCGAAAAAATTCTCAAAAATAGCCAGAACAGTATTTTGCGAAGCCAATTTTTATGCATGTTCCCCAGGTTGTTATCTAACTTTCATTAGTTGAACACTTTTCGATTTGAGCAGTGGAAGAATTTCTTAAAAATCGAGTACTGTACTGCTGTCAAGTTTGATGAATTTCTGCTGCTTTGTGTTTATGTGACTTTTCTAGTTTGCTATTTCTTGTTTCGCTTTGTTTCTTTCCTAAAACACAAAAAGAACAAAAATATTTCTGTTGTTTCTCTTCATCATTTGTTTGTTTTAATTTCTAGCATTTATTTCGCTTTATTTACTATTGTTGGTTTGCTATAAGAAAATCCAAAAAGATTTTGCTTTGTTTGCTTGTTTCCTTTTGTTCTTGTCTCAAATTCGAAAACACCAAAAATATTTGCTGTTCTTCTTTGGTTTGTAAAGTTCATCTTGAGTTCAATGGTCTTCGGTGGCTGGAGCGTGGTTTCCATTTCATATTATCCAAGCTACACAAGTGAAAGGCAATAATGACGATCTACGACAATTGGATTGTGGTGAGAGGCTGGTATGAACTCTATTTGTTTTCATTTTTGTACATATACTCATCCATGTGAGCATGCTTAGTTGGTTCATGTGAGGTATATGTCATTTGATAAAGTCTAGTAGTTCATGATCTCTCATGTTTAGCTCCAATTTATTAATATGAGTAGCATGTCATGGATGTTTGCTTGCATTGTTTTATTCATAAGTAGGTATGGCAATGTGGTATCCTCCTCTGAATAATTCATTTATATCGACTTGGCACATGCTCACGCATGCATATGACTGAACAAAAGTCAATTAAGCCTCGATGATTTACATTGTTTCAGAGTTCTTGTATCACTTTTATGCCTTTGTTAATTTATTTTGCCGCAAGCATGATTATGACAGTTACTGCTCTCTTGATTTGTCGCCCCCCAGTCTATTGCTAGCCTTCACTTGTACTGAGCGGGAACGCTGCTCGTGCTTCCAAACACCTTAAAACCAAGTTGTTCCAAAGTGTCCACCATAAATACCTATGCATGGCATTTCAAACCATTCCAAGTAAATTCTCATACGCTACCTTTAAAACCTTCAAAATGCTTCTCAATTTGTGTTAATGTTTCATAACTCATGAGGAAGTATGTGGTGTTTAACTTTCAACCTTGTCATTTACTCTTGACGGACCTTCATGACTAGTGGCACATCCGCTTATCCGATAATTTTGCAAAAAGAGCTGGCAATGGGATTCCCAGTCCCAAATTAATTTACCTAAATAGACACTCCTCCATGGTATGTGATTGTTGGACGGCACCCGAAGATTCGGTTATCCATGGCTTGTGTAAGCAAAGGTTGGGGGGAGTGTCATCATAATAAAACTAAAATAAAAAGGCACTCCTTCATTGTATGAGATTGTTGGCAGGCACCCGAGGATCGGTTAGCCATGGTTTGTGAAAGAAAGGTTGGAAGGAGTGCCACATAAACATAAAAATAATTCATGGGAGCCGCTCTTGGAAGTCCGGTTGGCGAGGTAGTTGGTGTACCCATTACCATTTGTTGACAACAACAAACACCTCTCAAAATAATTTTATTCCTGTTTTAGAAATGAAAAGCTCTAGCGCATGTTAATCCCTGCTTCCCTCTGCGAAGGGTCAATCTTTTACTTTTATGTTGTGTCTCCATTCTTTCTTTGAGCACTATCTTGAGAGCACAACTGTCATTCTTAGTATAATATGCCTGTCTCAAAATATGATTGATTGTGGTATAACTTGGATGCTTTTATCTTTGGCAATCACTACTTCTAGTCTTTCTATGAACTTCAGAGGTGCCTGAGCATTTATGTTTTGCTGATCAAACATGGGCAAGCGAGATACCACTTTATCATACTCTCTTATGAACATTGCAATCCTGCTTATATACATGATTCATGATGCTTATTATTAATTGTTGGTACCTCTCCATGATTGACATAGCTGTTAGATGATCTTATTTGTATGCATCTCATTATGAACTGCCTAAGTGTTAGCCATAGCATGAGAATATATACATCATATGAGCAAATGTGTTCGTGAAAGTTCTTTTATCGCTCAGTTGTTAACTGAATTGCTTGAGGACAAGCAATAAGCTAAGCTTGGGGGGAGTTGATACGTCCAAAACGTATCTACTTTCCCGAACACTTTTGCTATTGTTTTGCCTCTAATTTGTGTATTTTAGATGCAACTAACACGGACTAACGTTGTTTTCAGCAGAACTGTTCTGGTGTCTCGTTTTTGTGCAGAAATCCAACTTTCAGGAAAATCCTCGGAATTTATGCAGAAGGTCCTATTTTCCCAGAATATTGGCGGAGCCAGAAGGGCAAGCCAGGTGGAGGCCCGAGGGCCCCACACCATAGGGCGGCGCGGCCCAGGAGGGGGGCGCGCGGCCCTAGCGTGTGGCCCCCTCGGCCGGCCTCCGACGCCCTCCTCTGGACTATTTAAGGTGTTTCGATCTAAAAATCGCGAGAAGAAAGTCGAAGTCGCCAGAAACCCTCCAGAACGCCGCCACATCGCGAAACTCCGACTCGGGAGCCAGAAGTCTCCGTTCTGGCACTTCGCCGGGACGGGGAATTGGAGGAGATCATCGCCATCATCACCACCGACGCCTCTCCATCAACCAGCCATGTTTCCCCCATCCATGTGTGAGTAATTCCTCCGCTGTAGGCCGAAGGGGATTGTAGGGATTGGATGAGATTGGTCATGTTATAGCATAAGATTGTTAGGGCATAGTGCCTAGTGTCCGTAATTGGTACTTTGATGATATTGTTGCAACTTGCTATGCTTAATGCTTGTCACTAGGGCCCGAGTGCCATGATCTCAGATCTGAACATGTTATTATTTCATCACGATATTCATTGTTTTATGGTCTTACCTGCAAGTTGTATACACATGTCGCTGTCCGGAACCAATGGCCCCGAAGTGACAAGAATCGGGACAACCGGAGGGGATGGTAGTGATGTGAGGATCACATGTGTTCACGGAGTGTTAATGCTTTGCTCCGGTACTCTATTAAAAGGAGTACCTTAATATCCAGTAGATTCCCTTGAGGCCCGGCTGCCACCGGCTGAAAGAACATTTCCCGCCCTTTTGGGTTTTGTGTGTTTGACGTCAACACTATGTATATTTTTATGTGTGTTGATGTAGACAGGTACAAGCCATCAAAAATTATGTTGGATCGATGTATTGGTTTAGCTGTTCTGAAGTTCTGCAGGTTTTCTGTATCTGGCGGAAGTTCCGGCCTAATCTGGCGGAAGTTCCGGCCTGACTTTTTCAGCAGAAGCTTCTCAGCGCCGTCTGTGCTCAGGTTTTCTCTTCAGGACCGGAAGTTCCGGTGGAGTTGGCCGGAAGTTCCGGTCAGCGGAACTTCCGCCCAACTTCCGGGCAAGTTCCGGAATTCCGAGTTTGTGGCTCAGTATAGTCCAGTAAGGTTTTCGCAAGTTTCCGGAACTTGGCCGGAACTTCCGGCCACCGGAAGTTCTGCCCAAGTTCCGCCCCTTCTTTTGCTTTGCAGGAATTTTATCAAGGTCTACAACGTAGGATCTTACGGTGTATAGACAGGGCCGGTCCTGAGATTTCAGGGGCCCGGTGCTAACCGAAAAACTTGGGCTCTAGCCTTGACCGGGTTCTGGAGAATCTTTGCGGTGTTCAGTTGGTACATGGCAAAGCCTAAATATCCTGTAGTGCCTACTCTTAATTAATTATTTATATACGTATACATAAAATGATACCAATTAACATTTAGAATCTACATAAGCAATATTGATATAAAATATTGTATAGTTCTTGTTTTAATAATTTCCAGTATTTCTAGATATAAAATCACTGTTGATGATATGTTCATAATTTACGTACTCCCTCCATTTCAAAAGAATGTCGCAGATTTGTCTAAATTAAATGTATCTAGATGTGATTAGATACATGGAATTTAGAAAATTTTGCTAGATGTATCTAAAAACTTAGATAAATCTGTGACATCTTTTTTTTTTTTGGCACGGAGAGAGTATATGTTTATATGATGTTGTTCTTGTTGAGACAATCATGATGATCTTATCTTAAAATTCCCTTATGCCTGGTGAGTGGACTTCTCCCAGGCGCAGCACGACATCGACATGAACAGCTGATAGTCTCGTCGGCTGGAGGAACACATGGAACAAGGAGGGTGCATCTGTTTCTGGGGCGTTCCTGAGCGCACCCTCCTGAACGTCGTCGATGGCATCCACAACGCCGCCCCACGGCTCGAGATGCCACCTTCCCGCCGCCATCTCCTCGGGCTTCGGCGCGCTGGCAGTCGAGGAGGACATACTCGTCCTCCTGGAACTCTTCTTCCTCGGGGCCGGCGTGGTCGATGCTCTCCTCGCAGTGCGCCACGCCGTACACCGTGCCGAAACGTGAGGTGAAGCCGGAGGTGAAGGAGGAGCAGGACAACTAGGAAGCGCGAAGACCGCGCAGATGGCGGAGTACGAGCGGTCCAACGAGATGTGGTAGAGGATGTATTATCCACTCTTCATGGAAATAAAAAATATGGGCCTTTCAGCCTTTGTGACGTAGCAATTCGTGACTTGACCCTGCTGCGGGGTGAGCATGAGCTACAGTCGTCTCTGCGCGCAAAAGGTAACTTTGCTCCCTGTTACAAGTGATCGCGTGAACGTGACGATGTGTTTGAGAGACATAATTTGATATGGGCCTAGAGGCAGCGGCGGCAACATTACCATCTGGTAAGCAACAATATGCAGATGAGGCATATGGGAAGGCATCATGGAAGGCTAATTATGTCGTCCCTAACCCTGATCGGAGGTGGGGTAGAACTTGAAAGAATAGAGAACGAGTGAGAGCTAGCGAGGGTTTTACACCGCACACAACTTGCAACTTTTCCGATTTCTCATTCCCTTCCATTTATTCGGATTACAATAGAAATCACGTAGCCACAATCCACTTTGTTCGTGCCATTCCACAAATGGATCGCATTACACGAGAATCTGTCAGTTTCCAACAAACTTAGAGCTGAACTTAACGTAAACAACGACTAAGTCCTAACTGAAGAAACTGATGGAAAATGACACCTAAACTACCACGGCTCTAGATTTATTACAACAATCCCCCCCTATGTCAGGTGCAGCGTGTTTACTTAATCTCGGCGATCTTGATCTTCTCTCGGAGTGCCTGAAACCAAGCACGTCCAAGCGCCTTGGTGAAGACATCAACGAGTTGATCTTCTGTGCCGATGTGTTGAACCAAGGCAAACCCATCCTCAATGCATCCCCTGATGAAGTGGTATCGCACCTCTGTGCTTGCTTCGGTCATGCCGTCATGGAACATAGGGTTCTTGCACAATTGAATCGCGGATTTTTTTCTACTTGCAGCTCGACGATGAGATAATTCGGATCCCAGTAGGTGGCCAAGTAAGCATCCAAGCCAGACGCCATGGCACACCGCGGTGACGGTGGCGATGTACATACTACGTTCTGTTTCTTGCATTTCCTTGAGAGTGGATAGTTCATGTAGAAGGAAAGAGTCCCCGTTGGTGTTGTGTGTGTATTCACAACATAATGGTGGCGATGTACTCTGATTCGCATGATGAGAGCGAGATGTTTCTTGCATTTCCTTGAGAGTGGATAATTCCCGTAGAAGAAAAGAGTCCCGTATTTGCCGATTCGACGCTGCTAGTCACCGGTGACCTGCCAGCTCTATCATCTTCCTCATGATCATCTTATAGTTGGAGTCATCAGAGGAATCAGACGACATGTTGGTGTATCCTCCAATGCTTCATCTTCATGTATAATAGATGCTGACTTGATCGGAGTGGTCATCAATATGCTCAGACAGCGGCGTAATGAACCAATGAAAACTACGACAATCTGATGCCGTAGTTACCATCAGCTAGCTGTGCATGTGTCCATGGCATATATCCACTTAGCTAGCATGTAGCAGTCACCCAAAACTACATGCACATGCCAGTCATATGTGCGATATGTGCGTGCATTGTTTTAAGAGAAGCGTACATGTTATGGTGGGCTTTGGGCGTGCATGGAAGGCAGGTCTAAAGGACAAAACAGATGCATGAATTCTGCAATCGGTCCTTTCTTTTTTAACGAAATTATTTTTTTACAAATTTTAATTTAACAGAGGTAGTTAGAGTTCTATAGAAATAGATGTGTTGACACTACCGATTTTCCTTTTCTCATATTTATTTAATATAATATATCGTGGCAGACCAGATTGAACAGTTATGTAACCTAGACTGTGTTAGTTACATAACTATTTCTTTTTATAAAATATTGGCTGCATATTTTTGATCTAGCTATTAAAATAATTTAGGTGATGTGGATTAACGAGGTTGCTCTATTAGACAATTGTATATTGTTATTAGTATATAATAATAATAATATAGATAGATAGATAGATAGATAGATAGATAGATAGATAGATAGATAGACAGATAGATAGATAGCCGAAAACTATAAACGGAGGCCGAGTTACATGTAGCTCTTTATTTTGAAAATTTCGGAATCATAGTTCAAGTGTCAAAAAAATCTGGAAAACAAATTATGGATGTAGACAATGATGAAATTTACAAACGTGCAAAATATCAATGTAAAATTCTTTGTATTGTAGACAACACAAAAATGACAAAATATAAAAGGTTTTATAGTTTTGAAATGTGCACTATTCACTATACTCAGATCCACATATTTGTCATTTTTGTGTCCCCTAAAGTACTAAAAATTTCACACTGAGATTTTGCATGTTCGTAGATTCCATCATTGGCTATATCTAGAAGTTTTTTCTGAATTTTTTGAAACTTAAAGATATATTTTCTGAATTTTTGAAATAAAGAGTTAATATAGCTCGGCCTACATTTGTCCACTCTCGGTAAATAGATAGATATATAGATACATGTAGGTAGATTCTCTGTATTTACTCACCATCTTTACTCTTGAACCACTTCCAACTCTAGTCCACATATATATACATGTTTTTGAGATTCTACTTCTTTCTCTCCTCCCACTCTACCTACGCGGCGGAGTGCTATTTCTAGTCTATTACGAGCTTAGTACTTGATATATACACCCTAAAAAGATGGACACATGCACCCATCGTAATATACTTTGTGATCAAGATGTGGTCAAGTTGTCAATATATCCCCGCCAAGACGATGGATATTCTTACATTATTTTTGCTGCTTTCATCTATCTACTCGTTAGTTTGGCAATTAGGCATGAGAGGTTTCAGAATGCCAAAAGGTGTAGAATGTGCCTTTTCTTTAGATCTGTCATAAGTGGTGCCCTACGTCTAGATTTCTTTTAGGATGGCTAATGTATCTAGGATTAGTGACCCAGCAAGACATTGTCGCATCTTGAACGTAAGTATGAATCTTGACGAACCATCAGACTTTAAATTAGTAGTGAAATGTTCATATATGTCTCAACATTCTCACGATCTTCTGGTCTGCTAATAAACTGCTACTAGCAACCTAGCTATACCTCACCACTTCTCGGTAGTTGTGTACTCGCTAGTTGTGATTAGTATGATCTTGGGAGGAAGATCCTAGGGTTGGTGGGTACTGGGTGTTTCTAGATGTCGATCCATGGCTCCAGCGTTTAGGGATGATGATATGGACTCAAAGGAGCAATGACTTAGAGCATCTCCAGTCGCCGTCCCCCAAAGCGTCCCCCAAACCGCGCCGGATTGAGCGTTTGGGGGACGTGTTTTGTTCGTGCCGCCTTTGGGGGACATCGCTCCCCAGCCGCGTCCCCCAAACGCCTCCCCCAAATATTTAAAATACTTTTTTTTGGCTTTTTTATTTCAATTTCCACAAACTAATACATAATTTGGAACGTGGTTTACACGAAAACACAGTTTGGAACGTGGTTTTCCACAAACTAATACATAGTTTGAACCGTCGTGGACACAAATATAAAAGTTTGCAAAGAAACTAAACCTAACTAGGCCGTGCATCGAAGGTTTCCTGTGTTCGCTGCTAAGAAAGAACACTCGAGGGCACACCCAGTCACCTAAACTAGAAAATCCAGCGGGAGGATGGTGCCCTTGTTGGTTCTACCGATGAGGCGAACAGGCGGAAACCTCCGTGCACATGTTCGCTGCGAAGAAAGAACACTCAGTCGTCCTCCTCGTCGGTGCTGTCGCCGTGGTAGTCCCGGCGGCACCGCGTCTCGTCGAAGACCTTGACGCTCATGTCCCTGTCGCCGAAGTAGGAGAACAGGAGGATGAAGCCGGCTTGGAGGCTGTGGTGCCGCGCGAACTTCTCCCAACCGATGTTGAGGTACATCTTGCCGCGCGCGTCGTAGATCACGTCGACGATCCACCGGTAGTAGCTGCACGCAGCCTCCCGCAGATGCATCGTGCGCGGGCGATCGTCGCCGGCGACGTAGTCGGCGAAGGAGTCCGGCAGCCTCTGGATGCCGCGCGGGTCGCCCTTGAGGACGAGGACGAACTCGAACCGCACGTCCGGCTCCACGTCCATCTCCGACGATGATGAAGCCGGCGGCGTGGAAGGCGACGGCGAGCGTTCAGCTCTGCCGCGGCCACGACCACGACCACGACCACGGCCACGAGGTCGGCCTCCGCCTCTACTGGACATAGCGTCGAGTCTTGTTGAGATGGTGGCGGCTAGGGTTTGGGAGAGAGGCGCTGGGGTTTGTGTGTGAAAGGGACGATGAGAGGCGGCCCTTTTATAGGCCGGAGGGAGGCGGGGAGCGGTGGCGCGCATTAACGCCGGCACGCAGAGCTAGGCGCGACGGGACACGTCGCTGCGGGAACTGCACCGTCGCTGCGTCGCTGCGGGAACTGCACCGCCAATAACTTTCGTCGCGAGGTAGGCGACGGTTAGGTTAAAAATTTATTGTGCCGCTGACGAGTCGGCCCCGCCACTCCCCGTCTCGCTTTTCGTTGTGTCCGGCGTCCCCGGTGCGTCCCCTGTGGGACGGGGACGGGCTCGGGGCGCCGGACACCGTATGGGGGCGCGCCGGACAAAAATGGGCTTTGGGGGACGCGGCTGGAACGGTTTTTTTGTCCGGCGCGCCCCATATCCCTTTGGGGGACGTTTTGGGAGACGCGGCTGGAGATGCTCTTACAATGTGTCTATCAGGTTCGTGGATCACTTCTGCGAGTTAAGTTTGCAAAGAAATAGTATATGGTCATACGGGTATGCATCCATGGACATAGTAATATGATAGATAGACGTATGTTTTACGTGACTGGAAGCTTCGGTGTTGAGGGAACCTTCCCGGTCGGCCTACGCTTAGATGTTGCAAAGTGTTATCAGTTTTAAGCTTAGGAGCAGAAACATGTGAGTTTGAATCTGGCACTTCATGCTTATGTATAATCAGGTACCCCCATCGCGGGATGTAGTAGTTTCATGTCTTATATGTGCTCCTTGGACGAACCTTAGTCGCCTGAGCCTTGGGCATGGCAGCGACCACCAGCTGCCTAGGATAGCGCAAAACATCTCATACGGCTCAGCTTTAAGGCGACGTGGCGGATCCAAAGATATCTTGTTTAAATTATTTTTCTCTTTCTCAAGGTTTTTATTTTATTTTGTTTAAACCACTTTTCTTGACATCTTTTGCGATAAAAATTATGATGTGACCATCGAAACCTAGAAGACTCGACCTTCCTTTTCAAAATTATTTTTATAGATTTGTGCTAAAAAACCTAAAAGTATGCATGACCTCGAGAAGCACTTGTTGCAGTAGTTAGAAGTCTGCCATAGAAGTAGTAGTTCGTTTGGTATATGATTTTAGTAGATAGTCTATCTTCATTAATGTTTAATAAATCTTGAAATCGAAATACAATTATATTTTTAAATTATTTGGTCAAATTGTGTGAAGTTATATAACTTACTCTTTTGATTACTCTGACCATGCTTCTTATTTACTATCTCATACAACCTATGAAAATACGCAGCGGGACTCAAGTATTCCTAAGCCAAATTATTGTGCGTCCTAAAATCCCGTATATGGTCATGCCTAAAATTTATGAATAATTGTTTTTGCATGTAGAGGATGCAAGCATGTATGTGCGTGCCATTTTTCTCACTCAAGTTTGATAGTATGTAACTTGAAAAAAAATATAAGTTTTGAATGAACGGTCTCCCTTTCTGACTTTTATGTAACTTAGTGGTCAATACACTATGTAACTTAATCCCCAACTTAGTTATATTGGGTCCGGGAGTACCAATGTCCAGAAAATCCCCTTTATATAGCCTACCTATTTATACTCCCTCCAACTACTCCAGCTCCAACTATTCCGGCTCTAGTCTTCATGTATGGCCTTTTTAGGTTACTTCTTTGTCTCCACCCTCCCTCGCCAGTTACAAGTGCTACAGCTGCTTCCGCAGCTACTGAGCTGGGATATTACGTGTTTACACTTTAGCAAAATTGAGCAGGTCCATTCGAAATACCATATATGTGATGACGAGGTGGCCGGGTAACCGATATTACCACAAAGATGCAAACAATAAAGTTTCCTTGGTTGCTTGTTGCTTCACCATCCTCCTCTGTTGCAATTCGTTATGAGAGGTAAGGTATTAGGACGCACAAAGGAGCAGGAACTGAGATTTCCTTATGTCCAACACAAGTGGTGTTTTGCTCTTGAGTGAAGACCTATAGGTCTAATACATGATTAGTTGCCACGGAACAAGCCTTTGGCACAGGGAAATTGTGTCTGACAAAACAAAACATGTATGGAATGCATTATGTAGAGTTTTATTTAGCCCAATCATTTTATAGAAAATCTAGCATACTTCCTAAATGTCTAAAACCTCACTCTTCTATACTACCTGAACAAAGCATGCATCTAATTTTTTTGTACATGTCCCTTTAACGACACATCTCCAACCTACAAACCTAGGAAGCATGGAGGAATTTTGAACGACCCTTTATCGATCGTTTTTCCAGCTAAGGGAACCCCCCCAGTCTCTCTCTCCCTACATGTTCATATTACATTCCCTAACTCATGTGACATTGCGCTCATATCCTTTGTGTCGCCACACCACCACAAATGTGTTTGGTGAGGACCCCAGGACCCATTCCCATCCTCATCGCAAGATCCTGATGGCGTATCTGCTGGTTGCACCGCCACATCCTTGGGTACAAGAGTTGGTCGCATGTGGGCATAGTGACATCTAGCATTTAAGATGATCGGGGGAGAGATTTTCATGCTCAATCGGTGGAGTTGTGCCAAAGTTGTACCTGAAGAACTGGTTCTTGTTCAGGCACGGGATTAGACCAATAGGAATGACATAGGGGGGCTGATGGTGGTTAGTCTGCACGAGGGGTGTGTAAGATACCGACGAAGTTTACATATTTCCTACAGGGCGGAGGGAGAGATTGCAATTTAGAAAATAACAATGTTGGTCGGATGGGAAGACTCCATTAGACTTTAATTTTAATATAATGGTGCAACCATGCACTGCGTGAGTGCACAGAAGCTAGAACCTAGGCGGGCAAGGACGTATCATAACATCCTTGCCATCTGGGCATGCCACTAGTCCTTATTCGAGATTGGGGTCGGACCAATAGGAATGATAGAGGGGGAGGGTGGGTAGTCTGCACGACGGGTAGAGGGCGGCACGTGGGACTACAATTTAGGAGAAATAATATAAAGAAGGAAACGAAAAGAAATGAAAATTGCACCACTATATCTGTTGGGTTCTACTTGTAATAAGAAACTTAAATGTCATCTTATATAGCCTTATAGGGACTAAGGAGTCTAACTTGTAAGATAATCATTCCGATGTCTTGGTTTTTTCCTTTATGTGTTTTTCGCAGAAACATCTATGTTGCTGGGTTGCATCCCGTTAATAATTTTCGACATAGAAATTTAGTGTTAATTTCATAGTTCTTTTTGTTTATTGACTTCTAGCACATTATTACTGACATTCATAACTATCCTATTTATTATACCCTCTTCGGCTTATAACTTGTAATTTAGTGTTAATTTCATGTCACTCGTCTTCTTTATCCACTAAAGGCTTCCTACTTTTCCCCCTCAAAGCGCTTACTGCTACCTTCTACAATTGTTGAGAAATTTGTAGGAGTGGCAGTGTTAGATTATATATTCTAAACGTTGATAGTGGCCGTTTTTTGTTTAGTGTTGTAGCCTAGTCACAGTAGTATTTTTCTGAATCTGAATAACAGAGTACCCATCCGTCTAAAGCTAAGCGTCTTAACTTTCTGTAGATACGGATATACCTATGACTAAGATTTGTCTAGTCTAGATACATCCGTGTGTAGATAAAATTAAGATAGTTATATATTCAGACGGAATGAGTATATGTAAGTACTTGTTGCATTTTTTTACTTCACATGGTTATCTTTGTTCGATGCATGTAGAATTTCACGCCTTTTCCACCATCTATCACCAATTGATTCTCTAGTTTTATTTACCAATTACCATACTCTCCAAAAAATCTCCAAACCACCGAGTCGGGCACACCAACACCTGGTCCAAATCTCCAAACCACCAGGGCCGACCGGCCGAGTCGCCGGCGCCCTGCCCCCGCCGCCACCGGAGGTGACTGCAGCGCGAAGCCTCCAGATGGATCCCTCGGAACCACCGCCCCTCTCTCCCGGCCATGAACGCAGAGCGATCGAATCGCTGCCGCGGAACCGTCCGCTCGCGGGATACGCCGCCGGCTCCTCCCCCTCGATCCCCAGCCAGTCCACTCGCGTCGACGCCTTCCGGTGAGTGTTCTTCCTCTAGGATCCCCTCTTTAGTTGCCAAAGTTTTATTTTTCTAATCTGCTAGGTCTCTTCCGCCCAGCTTACCGGCCGAGCCATCGCCGGAGCTACCGGAGGACACCCTGATGACCGTCTTCGGCACCCTCGAGATCCCTGACCTCGTGCGCGCCGGCGCCGTGTGCACGTCATGGCGCTCAGCCTACGTCACCCTGCGCGACCTCGGCAAGCATAAGCAGTCCCAGACGCCGTGCCTGCTCTACACCTGTGAATCCGCCGGCGAGAATGTTGCGTGCCTCTACAGCCTCATGGAGAAGCGGGTCTACAGGTTGACACTGCCGGACCCGCCGATCCGCCGCCGGTTCATCATTGGGTCCTCGCTCGGCTTCCTGGTTACCGTCGACGAGAGATCTGAAATGCTCCTCACCAATCCTATCACCGGTGAACAGATTGCTCTCCCTCCGGTGACCACCATCGAGCACGTGAAGCCCATCCACGACGACCGGGGCGCTGTCTACCAGTATGAAATCAGTGACATTAGATATGAAGGTTTCCTCATGCCGTGGACATCTGATCGTTGTGAGCTAAGGAACTTCCTCCACTTCAAGGCGTTTGTGTTTTATGATACAACAACAGGAAGCTACATCGTCGCGCTCATCCACCGGCCAATCGATCAGCTCTCATTTGCAAGAGTAGGGGATGATAAATGGACCTGGCTGCCACCACACAGGCTCTATCATGACTGCAATTACAAGGATGGACTTTTGTACGCAGTGACTTCAAAGGGAGAGATCCAAGCCTTCGATCTTACTGGTCCTGCTATTAAAATGAAGATTATCAGTTGTCTGGATGAGAAGGATTTAGGCATATGTGACCTCATGTACATTGTTCAGGCTCCATGAGGGGATATGCTGCTTGTTTCAAGATCAAGAGACATTGTGGATTCTGAATTACGTGTTCTGAATGCTGCGGGAATGAAATTACACAAACTTGATGTCGGCACAATGAGACTTGCGGAAATCGATGGCTTACCTGACCACGTGCTGTTTCTTGGGCATAACCATTCACTTTGCCTGAGTGCCAAAGAATATCCTGCTCTCAAGGGAAATCATGCCTACTTTACTGACGATAGTAAGGCTATTTCACGATTTAAAAATATTTGGCGTGATATAGGAGTACTTGACTTGGGAAGTAATAGCAATGACGACCTTGTGTCTCCTCAGCTTTGGTCCAACTGGCCTGCTCCCGTGTGGATTACACCCAATCTTACGAGAATGAAGCTAACATTGCCTAAGTAGTCCAGGTTCAAGCAGGCTTAATAATCCGCTTACTAAGGAGGCACTGAAGGGCTGATGATTAAGGAAGTCGCATGATGGCACATGCTTTGAAAAGCTATCTTTTTTTATCAAGTATTTAAGTTTCATGACTTCTATTATATGTGGGAGTTTCTAACTTTATCATGTCTTGCGGCTGATGTTTGTGCGATTCTGTGTCTTTTGTGACTTGTGAGGGAAGTCAAAGGATATGAACTTTTTTTTTTGTTGTGATTTGCCATCTCTGAACCTCTGATGATCACTAGAACATTGGCAAAGCTGTTTGTTTTTCTACGAAAAGGCAGTTGGAGCCTGTGGTTACAAAAACAGAACTGCTGTACTCCCACTGTTCTCTAAGGTGAGTATGAATCTAAGCTGCTGTTTTTTTCCTAGTTACAATCTGCTAGCGTATTTTTTTTTATTAAATAGGAAATAGATTGTACAACATCATGCAGCTGGAACTCAGTCATCTTGTGTTTCAGTTTGTGTTGAACATGCTTTTCGTCCGATGCTTCTTTTTTGTCGTGTCATCACTTGTGTTGTTGAACTTGTTTTCCTAGACTCTGCAAAACAGTTTATCACACATTTAGGCTCAGTACGGCAGCTCCGTTTCAGTTAAATCGAAGTATTCGTAAACCATGGTTTCAATGCCTAGACATAGATACTGCGTTTTTGTCAAACCATGGTTTTGGAAAAAAAAAAAGTGGTACTTTAGTGTAGCCAAATACGTCAAAGTATTTAAAACTGAAGTTTTTCTAGAAACCATGGTATTTCAAAAATATTTTGGAAATACTCCATATCCAAACGGGGCCTAAGGTTTTGTCTGATGTGCATCAAACGTACTTCTGAAGTCCTACTTGTTCATGTGCAATGAAATGTTGCACTGAACCATCTCGTATGGTATAAGGGATCATGTATTGGCATAGTCTGCTTTTTCCAAAAAAAAAAAAAAGAACATGTACTTTTGTTTCTGTAGCGCGGTATCAATGAATGAAAGTTTCCTATATTTAACTTTTGTACCGGCCTATACGTAATTTCCAAAAATAAAATCTGCATTGTTGAGCACTTTGTTAGGGAATGCACATTGAGTATTTACTTTTTTAAGGCAACTCTTACTGTACACATGAACATGCTTAATTGGTAGTCTGTCCGATACATAAAAAGTGTCAGGATTTTATTTCAAATTTGAACTAAAATGGACTAAAACCCTAACACTTATTAGAGACCGGAAGGAATATTAAAATAATAGCAATCAAATCGATCAGAAGGTCCCATATTACCTCTTTGGCTCAATGTAGTGGATATAAGTTTTTTTTTTAAAATAAAACGATGTAAAATTTGACCAAGTATGTAAAGAAAAATATAAACATCTAGAGTAGCAAGTCAATATCATTAGATTCATGATGCTGTATATTTCATATGATGCATTTGGAATTACAGATATAGATAATTTTCTCGATAAACATAGTTGAACCTTGCATTATTTGTCTTTTGAAAAATCATAGATGCAATACATTGTGGCAAGTAGGGAGTATCTCATTTCTTTATGAGAAAAGGTTGTATGCATCATTCGGGCACATGGCTCTTACTTGTTTCCATGTGCATGCACTGTATTTTTTTATGAGATAATTGCCACAATACCACTAGTGAAAACCAAAAATTCCAAAATACCACTCTCAAAACCAATGTAGCCAATATAGCACTACCGTTTACGTTTTTATTGCCAAAATACCATCGCCGTGAGATGTGAACCTATTCCCGTTAGTCAAACTGCAAAACTATTGTCAGGTTTTGTAGAATGCCAAAACTACCCTCCTCTAAACGTACTCCTGACCAATCATCGTCTCTGTTCCCATCCCTGATTTCTCCCGGAGACAAGGCGGCGCGCCCGACCGCGGCTTATCCGCGCCGGCGATGGCGCCTCCCAGCGGGCCTTTCTCCTCTGATTCTCTCGCTCTGGCTCGGCCTATCCCTGCTCGGCCGCTGCATCCTTGCCCAGCTTGCTCCGCCGCGACCCGCGTTTGCTCGGCCGTCGCGCCCCTGCGCTTCTCCTCCACTGCTGCTCAGCCGTTGCGTGCTTGCTAGCTTCCTCCGCCACGGTCCATCCCTCATTGATTCGTGTAAACTACGAGGAGCAGGGAGCAAAGGAAATTGCAGAGAAATAGCGCTTCAGTTAATTGCTGGGTATCGGTGTATGTAGTCAATTGTGAATACTGTACACGGAGATGAATTAATACGCACATGATAGGGGCTTCCCAATTCCAATGATGTCTGATGTATGCACACAAGTTACGATTTCGAGCATGCTTGTTAAATTTTCAGCAGTAATTAACTTTTCCTGTACATAACTCTTCCTGTCAAAGTTGATGGATTCCGTAAATCTTGTCAAAATATTTCTAAAACTTTATTTAAATGTTGCTGAAGTGAGAAGAGGTAAGGGCAGAACAGTCATTTTGTTTGAGTGTTACTCTCAGTTACTACCTTGTGGTATTTTGGAATCAAAAACTAGATTGTAGTGGTATTTTGGCAAGTTTGGTTCCTTCAGTGGTATTTTGGAACTTTTGGTTTCAGCTAGTGGTATATTGGCCATTCTCTCTTTTTTTATCGGTGATGCAATATCATAATTTGTCAAGCACGTTACACATATCCATGTGGTCCTCTGATATTAAGCCCATACACTCTACTAGCATTCCATTTCAATGTAGTGCATATATATAGTTACGCACACCAAAGTAGTAGTATACGTCTTTGGAGGATTCCATGCCACGAGACAAAACACGTGCAGTTCAACCTAATCTATCGTTAGTTGAGTCGGCATGGCAGGCATCAGGATGTGCAAATGGGAATTAGCTAGGTTGGTGTCCAGAGCAAAACTGAACTATAGTTCTAGAGTCTTGACTCGGTCAGTGGGATGAACGTTTGGCCCAAGAAAATGCCATATCCAAGGCTGAAACGGTTCTCGGTGTGGTTCGTTCCTCTCAAGCTAGCCTTATTGCCCGGCTAATTCCGCCACTGAAGAGGCGTCAGTAGGTCAATCCCAAAGCTAGGGTCTAGGCTCAAACTGGTCTACCGTCGTCCAATCGCACTGTACGCACTAATAATTTTTACAAGTGCTGGTCTACCGTGGTCCAATCTCATGAGTCCATATTCTGGCGTGGAGGTGGATTATGTGACGGGCGATTGTGTTGGTTGGAAGGAGGTGTTGCCGCGGCGTGGCCTTCGCCGCCCGGTTCTACCAGCCCGGTCTTTCGCTCGCCCTCCTGTTCATGCTTGGCTCAAGGGTAGAGGTTGCAGGTGTCTTGCTCCTGGTCACCGCGCTACGGTTTGCTGTAATCCCATCAGGTGCTCTCGATGCCTCGAGAACGGTCATCGGGCGCGTGTCTACCGTAACGGTTGGCGTCCTCTCAGTTGGTTGGCAGGCCATGTCTCATCGTCGTCCCGTCAGGCGAATGCTCCTTGCCGGGCCCAAGTTGAGATTTTGCTCCCGTCCGTCATGCCTCGTCGTCGATCCTGGGTGTCAGTTGTTGCTGCTCCCGTTAGCACTTTGGCCTCAGCGGATACAAAATCCGATTTGGAGGTGCAAGCTGAGTTCTTTTAGGAGGCCATCCGTCCTATTCACGAGGTTGTTGACTCCTTGCACGGTTGGATGCTTGCGATTGGGGGCTTTCTGGAGCGGGTGGAAGCTGTGTTGGGTAGGCTCTCCCAGACACCTACCCATCCTTTGGTTCTGCCTGTTGTTGGCAAAGTGGGCGAGAGCGGAGTGGGCCTTCATGGTTGTTTCTCTCCTCGAGCTAGGGCGAGCTCGGTGATCACGACCCCGATCATGCAGATCTTGCGTGAGCTCATGGAGTTATGTGGTGGTGTGGTTACGCCTCCTTTTGTCGAGGAAGTGAGGCCCGGCTCACATGAGTCCTCGGGTGTGGCTTCTCCGTCGTGTCTTGGCTTTGAGAAGTGTGATGTTGTTAACACTGCAATATCCCTCTCGCCGGAGTTCGACAGGCAGGTGGTTCCTAATGGTTCCGAAGTCTGGATTGTTGTCAGCGGTGCCCGGAGCGATCGTCGCTAGAGAAGTTTGCAATTTTCTCGCAACCTTGGCTATTGCCTACCCTGGATCCGCAGTCGGCTGATGGGTCCCCCTTTGTCGTAGCATGTTTTTTACGGCTCGATGTTGGAGTGTCATGTTTGAGTGTTGTTAGTGTCGCGGTGTTGGAGTGTCTTGTTTGTGTGTGTGTGCGGGTATGTTGTTTGTGTGGACTTGGCTCTGTTGTTATAGGTTTTCTCCTAAAAACTGAGCATCTCTTTTTAATTAATAGACGAGGTAAAGCTTTTGCCTCCGTTTAAAAAAAATAAGGATATGTCATCAGGTGGCTTCAACTGTTGCGGATCACGAAATATTCAAATGGACCATTTTAACCACGCTAACTTGCTTTTTCCAGCCATATGTCTCGAGGGTCCTATATGTCGACCTCCTCGGTGTGTATCACCCACCGAACACCCCGGGTTGGGCAAGCCCGGTTTCTGTTTTTCGTATTTTTTATTTTTCATTTTTGTTGCTTCTGTTTTGTTTTTGTTTTGTTTTTTTAGGAACATAGTATAAACGCAAGCGCCTATATACACGCGTATACACTTATCCCTATGAACGCACACACGCACAGCCTATCCCATGAGCATCTTCGAAAGACTGAGCCGGCGGATTGGATCTTGAAATTGATGAAGTCACCACAGTCGCCTCGCCATCGACGAGAACGTCGCCTCACACTGAATGAATATTCCGTCTTTATGAGACAACAGATGTCAAACCTGTGGTTTGAACTCTGCTGGGCTAGGTACACCACCCTCCTAACCACCCAACCCTAAACATTTTATAAAAAGCAAAACTTTCAAGAATCTAGGTATTTTATAAAAAACACGAACTTTGAACATTTTCAAAATTAAACATTTTTAAACTTTATTTTGAAAAATGGAATGTTTTTCGAGATCGGACATTTTCGGAGATTCAACAATTTTCCAAAATTTGGATTTTTAATTTTTTTGAAAAAATAGATTGATTTTTTTAAAAGTTTGAACTTTTTAAAAATCTTTTTTGAGATTGAACGTTTTTCAAAAATTGATTTTTCAAAAAAAATTAAATATGAACATTTTTCAAAATCTTGATATTTTTTCTAATCCTAATATTTTTACATCTTAAAAAGAAAAAATGATGAAAAAAAGAATAAAAAATAAGAAAACAGAAAAATAAAGAGGCTGCGCCTGACTGGGCTAGCCCATACCGCGTGCGGCATGCCACATATATGATGTGTCGTACGTCTCTAAGATGCTACTCGAAGGCCACCTTCGGTGAACCAGATCGAGATGTGTGAACTGCGTGGCCTATACTTTGTATGCGAGGCCCGGGATTTATGTGGTTTCTTTGTCTTTTTTCTTCTTCGAGAAAGCGGCTCCTCTCTATTGTGCTACTGGCACCAAAGCGAGCGCCTCTCCCCTTCGCCGTCTCCCCTTCCGCTTCCGTTGCTCTCTATCATCTGAATTAAAGCTATCAATCATGTCAAGTCATGAAGGTTGACCGTCTTTGTCTTGTAACCATACCTGCATTATGCATGATTTCTCCTCTTATCAGTTGGTTCTCATATGTGACGAGCAGATATTTGATTTATGGGTTGTCCTACTCTTTAGTTGGGATTTCCAAATAGGAAGTGCTCACAAGGTTGTGTGTGGCCTCCATCTGCGATAATGGGTTCCAAGCAGGTAGCTTTTTAATGTTGGGAGGTGCCGCAAGCGTTCGCTTTGGTGCAGCGGTGCGCCATGATTGATGAAAAGCCATCGCGTCAGGCTCAATGACCAATTCTTATCCCTTTTTCTTATCTTGTCACATGTGCTTCGGGTCCACTAATTCTCTCTTTTTGTGCCTCCCGTCCACCCATTCTCCCCCATCTCTCTCACTCTCAGATTGCACGTCACGGGAGGGCAGCGACCATCAACATCGAGCGCTAGGAGGGCCACTGGCCACCGCTGATGATTACTAGGAAGGGGATTCCACCCCACCAGCGATAAGCGTGTACCACCGCCGAACGCGCACCGGCCCAGCCAGCCCTAGGATTTTCAGGCCATCCAGCCCCGATGTACTTTAGTGATCGCCCGAATAGGGAGGGAGACCCTATTCTACACCTTAAGCAAGTGCTACGCTCGCTTCGAACTGGAGCGTTCCTGCCATGGGTGATGTCTATACACGTTTCTATTCCTGTAGACAGTGTTGGGCCTCCAAGAGCAGAGGTTCGTAGAACAGCAGCAAGTTTCTCTTAAGTGAATCACCCAAGGTTTATCGAACTCAGGGAGGGAGAGGTCAAAGATATCCCTCTCAAGCAACCCTGCAATTAAGATACAAGAAGTCTCTTGTGTCCCCAACACACCTAATACACTTGTCAGATGTATAGGTGCACTAGTTCGGCGAAGAGATAGTGAAATACAAGTAATATGGATGATTATAAGTAGCAATTGCAATCTGAAATAAAAATGGCAGCAAGCGAACATGTAGCAGAACTTGTTGGAAACGGTGTTTCAATGCTTAGAAACAAGGCATAGGGATCATAATTTCACTAGTGGACACTCTCAACAATGATCACATAATTGAATAAATAAATGCTACTCTCAAACACTCTCTTGTTGGATAACAAACACCATTCATTGTGTAGGGCTGCAAAAGCACACCTCAAGCCAGAGTAAACAAGCTCCACAACGTCACAAAGGAATCACACACAATGCGCACACTGTCACCATCACACCGTGGAGAGTGACTCCGGAGTTCATATTAAAGTAACCTCTAGAGTGCATAATGGACAAGAGTAACATCTACATATTCAACTAGATTACAAAGCTCATGATCACATAAAGATCACACCATGAGAGAGAGAGATATGAACCACATAGCTACCGGTAGAGCCCTCAGCCTCGGGGGAGAACTACTCCCTTCTCATCATGGGAGTCGGCAGCGGCGATGAAGATGGCGGTGGTGTCGATGGAGATGACTCCGGGGGCAATTCCCCGTCCCGGCAGGGTGCCGGAACAGAGACTTATGTCCCCTGAAACTTGTCGTCGATGGCGGCGGCGCTGCGGAACTCTTCGTGGAATATGACTGGATTCTTTAGGGTTTTCGCGTCTGGGGCAATATATAGGCAAAGGGGCGGCGTCGGTGGAGTCCCGAGGGGCCCACCCCACCTGGCGGCGCGGCAGAAGGTGGGGCCGCGCCACCCTATGAGGTGGCCAGCTCGTGGCCCCCCTTCGTCTTTCCTTCGGACTCCGTGAAGCTTCTGGAAAAATAGGGACGTGGCCTTTTGTTTCGCGCAATTCCGAGAATATTCGCAGAAGTAATTTTCTGGAACCAAAAACAGCACGACAGAACGGCACTTGACATCTTGTTAATAGGTTAGTCCCGGAAAATGCATAAAAATGATATAAAGTGTATATAAAACATGTAGCAATTGGTATAATATAAGCATGGAACATCAGAAATTATAGATACGTTGGAGACGTATCAAGCATCCCCAAGCTTAGTTCCTACTCGCCCTCGAGTAGGTAAACGATAAAAAGAATAATTGCTGAAGTGACATGCTACCAACATAATCTTGATCAATACTATTGTAAAGCATATGAGATGAATGAAGTGACTCAAAGCAATGGTCTATAGTTTGCTAACAAAAAGATAATGACTAAACAACTGAATCATATAGCAAAAACTTTTCATGAATAGTACTTTCAAGACAAGCATCAAAAAGTCTTGCATAAGAGTTAACTCATAAAGCAATAGATTCTTAATAAAAGGTTTTGAAGCAACACAAAGGAAGATTTAAGTTTCAGCAATTGCTTTCAACTTTCAACATGTATATCTCATGGATAATTGTCAACACAAAGTAATATGATGAGTGCAATAAGCAAGCACATAAGAAATGATGCACACAAAGTTGACACAAGTGTTTGCTTCTAAGATAGAAAGGAGTAGGTAAACTGACTCAACATAAAGTAAAAGAAAGGCCCTTCGCAGAGAGAAGTAGGGATTAAATCATGTGCTAGAGCTTTTTAAGTTTTGAAATCATAAAGAGAGCATAAAAATAAAGTTTTGAGAGGTATTTGTTGTTGTCAACGAATGGTAGTGGGCACTCTAACCCCCTTGTCAAACAGACTTTCAAAGAGCAGCTTCCATGAAGGACGTTATCTCTACTAGCAAGGTAGATCATCCCTCTTCTCTTTTGTTTACACATGTATTTTAGTTCTATTTATAGATGACACTCCTCTCAACCTTTTGCTTTCACAAGCCATGGCTAACCGAATCCTCGGGCGCCTTCCAACATTTCACATACCATGGATGTAGCACCCTACCTTTTAATAAAGGTAAGACACCTGTGTATAGTGCTATTCCCGGGATCACTGATAGCACACACATTACAAAATATAGTAATCATTGCAATAGTATCAAGTTACTACATTGTTGATCCAAAGGGTAAAGTAAAACCTTACAAATTGCATAGTCACATGGACTAGCTCAGCAATATCCAGAGCATATACAGCGGAAAGTAAATCATCAATGAGCCTTCATCATCTTCATGTGCCACAGGCAGTCATGTTGGAATGTAGACTCGAGATCCTACCTCGTACTTCTCCTCATAAAATCCTGCACGTTTGAATATGCAGCCCCACGAATGGAGGTCAGTACAATGATGTACTGGCAAATGACACTTATATGGTGGCAGTTTTGGGCATGACTATCTACATGATATCTGTCAAGTGGAGTTTAGGCAAATTTGCATAAAGCCAAGTTTATCCTACATTTTATTTCAAAACAAAACATTTTGAAATCCTTTGAATGACATTATGAAATCACACCATGGTGAAATCCACCATGGGTTTTAGAATAATCACATGGTTACATCTCCCATGCGTTTTACAAAGTTGATCAAATTTTAAATACATTCAGAAAAGGTGATGAGATTCCTCCGTACATTCCCTGCCTAGAAAGCTCAAATTGTCCATAACCGGGGACACGGCTAAGATCTTAGGTTTTACTATCGAGAGGTTGTGCACTTTCACCTTACGACCCACCCTTCCCAAGAGAAGAAATGAGACAAGATCTTTCAGAAGAAGGTTTCAACCATACTAGCTAGACCCGTTCCCGTTTGGCTGCAGCCACATCATCATGTCTAGCAAACAAGTTGGACCTCGCAACTTACTTAATCCCGGCAGAGCCCATAATACCATAAGGCTGCACTGGAAGCTATCTAAACATGGACGACATAATAATCTCTTTAATCCTGAGTGGCCAACCACAAGTTCACTCTCAGGCGACGACAACCACATGACAAGTACTAGACAGGAGTCATGTGGCCCTGAGTAGCCACTCAACATTTGCGCACCCTCAGGCGAAGACAACCATAATGTGGCCCTGAGTAACCACGTACCCTCAGGCGACGACAACCACAATGTGGCCCTGAGTAGCCACGTACCCTCAAGCGACGACAACCACAATGTGGCCCTGAGTAGCCGCCCACCAAGCAATTACCAATCCACCCAGGTGTTTCATTTAGGGTTGTTAATTTTAATTCCCAATACTCACAATCCAAAATAATCAAAACAGCAATGGCATTTTGTTATTGCTAGGCAAACTATGAATGCTAGCAAGGGTTCGTGGTGGCTACACACTACTAGGATTGATAAGCATAGCATAACTTTCGAAACCAAAATCCTACCATGCATACTAGTTTGAAAAACACTAATGCATAACAAAATAGGTAGGAATTGAGTGTCACTTGCCTTTTTGGTAGTCGAAGCGCGTTCACTTCTCTTAATCAAAATACGTGCCTCTTCGTACAACTATAACATAGAATATAGCATAACATAAACACACCATTCAACAACAACATCAAAATCAAACAAGACAACAATCGTAAATCGCTCTATGGTACTAAGGTATGGCATGAGGTTTGGCTTACAAGATATGAATCGACGATATTGAATGAATGTGTCAAATACTTGGAAAGAAAATGATTATCCAAGTTAAGTACTCAGAAGAAAATGATTGACAAGAACCTATGGTCAATTGTTGTTTGCTACTCAAGAATGGGAAAATTGGAATGATCCATGTGATAAATCACATGAGTCTCAAAATGGCGCAACTCAAAATATCGTTTAGTAAAGTGTGACAACACTTACTAAGATAGTATGGGTTACACATAGATTTGGGTATCAACTAATGATATATGGAATTACTCAAATTACTCATTTGTAAGTTGAATAGTTTTAAACTAGTCAAAGGAATGAACGAAAAACAATTTAGATAGACAAGATATTGATTCAAGGTAGAGTGTCTAGTGGTATTGGTGTGTGGATGTGATCATAAGTTTCACCTTCACAAAAGAATCATGTTGAGGAAGGATTATAGAAATCGATAATGGACATATACTCAAATTCTCATATTTGAATTTAAATATTTGCAAAGTGATTCAAATATTTTGGACGATGGTGCTATTGGATGGAATATTGTAAAACAAGGCTTATGCAATTGACATAGTGTGACAACACTTATCAGAGTAGCACAAGGTCACACATAGCATTGGATATGAACTAATGATATATTGAACTACTCAAATAACTCATTTGAAAGTTGAATAGTTCGAACTAAGTGGAAGGGTTGAATGGCATGGGGTTGGATAGGAATGATATTGGGATTTGGTTCGCGGAGCCTCTTGTTTAACCAGAGTTCAACACATGTGGTATGGGGTAGAGTATCTCTACCCTACTAAATCAAGGTAAAAATCTAAACTAGGACATGTCACACTTTACTCAAATAACTCAATTGTTATTTGAATAATATGAACTAGACAATCAGGGGTAAGCTATGCATTGTCTGTGAACATGATAAAGAATTATAACTAGTCCTGGAAGATGGGTATGATCATAAAGATCATTTTGGCTAAAGGAACTATGTCGAAACCAGTTATAGTACTACACTTCTCATGAAAAGTTACTAGAAGAAGTTTTTCGGATGAAAGAACTTTCTACACGAAAGTTGTAGAGAATTTCATTACAAACGTATCGCCAAAAAAATCTCTCGAAAAAAGTTTGTAGGATTTATTTTATAGATGATGTTGCGGATCAAAGCGGTATCACGGAAATAAAGTGAGCGAAACTGCCACGCAATATGTCTAAGATGATCTACGTGATTTGCTGATTCCGACGGTATAGGGTTTGTCGAAATCCAACGTGTAGAACTTAAGATATAGATTTTACAAAACTAGACATAAGTGGTCATAATTCTAATGGTGTACGAAAAGTTGTCCGAACAAGTTGCTCGAATAGAAAAACTTCCTACATGAAAGTTGTAGAGGATCTAATTACAAACTTAACGGGAAGAATCACTATTCTAAACACAGATGTGTAAATCTAAAGAAATAAAATTGCGAAGTCGGGAAAGGGATGCGTCAAGTCGCGGCGTTTCCCAAATTGCGGATGTTGCGTCGCAAACAGCTGCGTTGCCAGAGAAGAAAAGAGAGACGCGTGGGGAGAAAGAGAGGCGCCGGGCGGCTGATGTGCTTGATGGCTGCCCCATGGTGGTCTTTATATAGTGTCTCGGCTTGAGGAATATTTTCTACATGGGCGAGGTGGGACTAAAAAGCTTGGCGGCGGCGCGTCGGATGCGTGCGGCCTGGGCGCTGGTGCCTCGCGCGTGGGCGCTGGCCAGCGGCTTGGGCCGGATCGGCCGGGTGGCCTGGGGGCGGGGCGGAGCGGAGGGAGCTGGGCCGGGGCAGCTGCTGGGCCGCTCGGCCTGGCTGCGTTCTTTTTTTTTGTTTTCCAGAAATTGAAAATACACTTTGAGGCTTCAAAGAAAATCAGAAAACCGCAAATAAGGTACCGTTGGATTCATCATGAAAAATCCTTTAATATGAGATCAAATTTGGAACAAAAATATAAACTTTATAAAACCAAAATTTGACATACATGTCTATGTGGTTACAGTGCCATTTTAGGATTTAGTGTTTTCTCAAATAAAATATTTTATAAATTTCAAAATCTCCGAACAAAATAGAGTTGTTGGAAAATATTTCAAAAAAAATAATTTATGAAAACTTTCCTAGGGTACTGTTTTCTAAAATACAAATCCATTAAGGTTTTTGAAAACTTTGAAAGCAAGGTTATGTTTGATTTTTAAAATACTTTAAAACCAAAAGTCTTTGTAAACCTCATTTTGGAAAAAAACTTTTAAATAACTTCAAAAAGTTTTAATTCTTTGTGAATTTTCAATCAAGTTCAAACAATCAAGCATTAAATTTATTTTTATTTGACATTCCAAAATTTAGAAAATTTCGGGATGTGACAGACTACCACCCTTAAAAGAAATCTCGTCCTCGAGATTTGAGAAAGTTTAGAAAGATAAGGTTCTAAGCTCAGGTCTTCTAGAAGGTTCATATTCACTATTGCTTCTTTTTCGAATATCTTCGAGGAGATTTCGGAAGTTAATCTTGGGCTTTGAAAACTTGACACTAAACTATATGCGGTCATATCATCAACTGTGTCCATCCATTTATGGGTAATCATCCCATGGGTATTATCCTTTACTAAAGTACACTTGGTCATGGGGAACTCCTTATGATACCTTCTCCAAAACACCATCCCGTGCAGCATCCGATGTAAATCCATAATCCAAGGGCATGGCTTCTACCACCCTTAAAAGAAACTTTTGTTAGGTAGTCTTAGGTCTTTGGTTTAGGCTAAGCTCATATTGAATATGACTTGGCACATTCGATGATATGACTTGACCTTGGGTCATCTTTGGAAAACATCTAGGGTTTCTGAGTTAATGTTCACTAGGCGTATGTTTATTCACATATAGTGAACAACTTATCTCTCCAATGTGAGTCGAATAGGTTTTGTTTTTCATAGTAAGGCTTCTAATCCAAATGGTTGGTTGTGAAACTACTTCTGACACTGATGGTCACTCCTTGGGTCAATTAGGAGACCAAGATGTGGTGACTTCACGACTTTCCTCATCTTTGTTTATTGGTGTCTTCGACGGTCTTCCACTATCTTCATCCGGTAGTTAGGTGTTCATTCTCACCGTAGTCCTACGTTCGGCAGCACTTGCCTACTATAAGGTCATAATATCTATTCACCCTATGGTTCAGGCTTAACAGCGACGTCTCTCTTGTAGGTACGTCTCTCTAGATTTACCATTCCTCATAAAAAGGGCGAACAGTATGAGTAGTCGTCATGGGGGCCAATCCATGTCGCACCCAATCATTTCCTTGTTTACAGTTTGGTACATCTCGTATTCTAACTCGTGGTCAACCTCACAAGTTTGACAAAAACTTCCATGGAGAATTGAATCAATGTTTCAATCCCCATTATTGATCTGTTTTGAAAACATTTCTATCGATCCCTAACTAGGGTTTTGCGTATCTCACACTCTATGCTCTTCATCTTGATAGGAACATCAAGGTTAGTTTCACTACTGTTCTCTTCATGGCGAGTTGCCGAGAAATATTCTTTGGGTTGGGTATAGATGAGAATAGATAGAAAGATCTAAAGAAGATTTCCTACCCAAACACCTCACATCAAGACAAAACATCTTACAAACAATATCTAACAAGCATCAAACAACATTTTTCAAACACAAAATAACTAGTATGGTCATACCTCAATTTGGTAAGATCAATACTTTCTAATGCTAGCGTTGTTTCAACAAAAGAGAGCTAATGGTGGTCAAGTCTATTTCTGCTTTGTATGTTTCAAGAGTCTGTTCTACTCCTTCGGTGTATCTTCATGTACTGTGCATCTGCATCAAAGTCTTTCTTCAAGTTCTTCGTCGGTCTCCCATGCAACACTTCTAGCAAAGTCGAAGAATGTCACATGAAGCAGCAGTCCTTCACTCCAGACACAAGGTCATCATCGGTCCTTGTTGGTTTTCATGAAGTGGGTCATCTAAGGTGAGAGGAAAACAATTTTGAAGATGGAGTAGATGAGAATACAAGAGGTTCAAAATCCAAACATATTTTTAATTGAAACAGGATTAGATAAAACTTTCATCCTAGGGTCTTCGTATTTCTAATCCAAACCTAGGGTCTCGATCCTACAGGCAACACTATGCTCTGATACCATTCTGTAGCACCCTACCTTTTAATAAAGGTAAGACACCTGTGTATAGTGCTATTCCCGGGATCACTGATAGCACACACATTACAAAATATAGTAATCATTGCAATAGTATCAAGTTACTACATTGTTGATCCAAAGGGTAAAGTAAAACCTTACAAATTGCATAGTCACATGGACTAGCTCAGCAATATCCAGAGCATATACAGCGGAAAGTAAATCATCAATGAGCCTTCATCATCTTCATGTGCCACAGGCAGTCATGTTGGAATGTAGACTCGAGATCCTACCTCGTACTTCTCCTCATAAAATCCTGCACGTTTGAATATGCAGCCCCATGATACGTCTCCAACGTATCTATAATTTCTGATGTTCCATGCTTGTTTTATGACAATACCTACATGTTTTGTTCACACTTTATATCGTTTTTATGCGTTTTCTGGAACTAACCTATTGACGAGATGCCGAAAGGCCAGTTGCTGTTTTCTGCTGTTTTTGGTTTCAGAAATCCTAGTAAAGAAATATTTTCGGAATCGGACGAAATCAACACCGAAGATCTTATAATTCCCGGAAGCTTCCAGAGCACTGGAGAGAGGCGAGAGGGGAGCCAGGGGGGCCCCACCCCACAGGGCGGCGCGGCCCAAGGGGGGGCGCGCCCCCCTAGTGTGTGGGCACCCCGTGGCCCCTCCGACTCTGCCTCTTCGCCTATTTAGTCGTCCCTGACCTAAAACCTCGACCACGTTCGACGAAACCAGAGAAAACCTTCCAGAGCCGCCGCCATCGCGAAGCCAAGATCTGGGGGACAGGAGTCTCTGTTCCGGCACGCCGCCGGGACGGGGAAGTGCCCCCGGAAGGCTCCTCCATCGACACCACCGCCATCTTCATCAACGCTGCTGTCTCCCATGAGGAGGGAGTAGTTCTCCATCGAGGCTCGGGGCTGTACCGGTAGCTATGTGGTTAATCTCTCTCCTATGTGCTTCAATACAATAATCTCATGAGCTGCCTTACATGATTGAGATTCATATGATGATGCTTGTAATCTAGATGTCATTATGCTAGTCAAGTGGATTTTACTTATGTGATCTCCGGAGACTCCTTGTCCCACGTGTGTAAAGGTGACAGTGTGTGCACCGTGTGGGTCTCTTAGGCTATATTTCACAGAATACTTATTCACTGTTATGAATGGCATAGTGAAGTGCTTATTTATATCTCTTTATGATTGCAATGTGTTTTGTATCACAATATATCTGTGTGCTACTCTAGTGATGTTATTAAAGTAGTTTATTCCTCCTGCACGGTGTAATGGTGACAGTGTGTGCATCGTGTAGTACTTGGCGTAGGCTATGATTGTGATCTCTTGTAGATTATGAAGTTAACTATTGCTATGATGGTATTGATGTGATCTATTCCTCCTTTCGTAGTGTGAAGGTGACAGTGTGCATGCTATGTTAGTACTTGGTTTGGTTATGTTGATCTGTCATGCACTCTAAGGTTATTTAAATATGAACATTGAATATTGTGGAGCTTGTTAACTCCAGCATTGAGGGTTCGTGTAATCCTACACAGTTAGTGGTGTTCATCATCCAACAAGAGGGTGTAGAGTCTAGCATCTATCTATTTATTCTGTTATGTGATCAATGTTGAGAGTATCCACTAGTGAAAGTATGATCCCTAGGCCTTGTTCCTAAATACTGCTATCGCTGTTTGTTTACTGTTTTACTGCATCTATACTTCCTGCAATATTACCACCATCAACCACACACCAGTCTTGGACAGCAAAGCACTTTTCTGGTGCCGTTGCTACTGCTCGCATTTATTCATACCACCTGTATTTCACTATCTCTTCGCCGAACTAGTGCATCTATTAGGTGTGTTGGGGACACAAGAGACTTCTTGCTTTGTGGTTGCAGGGTTGCATGAGAGGGATATCTTTGACCTCTTCCTCCCTGAGTTCGATAAACCTTGGGTGATCCACTTAAGGGAAACTTGCTGCTGTTCTACAAACCTCTGCTCTTGGAGGCCCAACACTGTCTACAAGAATAGAAGCTCCCGTAGACATCAAGCATTTTTCTGGCGCCGTTGCCGGGGAGGAAAGGTAAAAGGCTCTCATACTCCGGTCCCAGGTAAAGTATTTTTCTGGCGCCGTTGTGTGTGTGCTCGAAGCTATTTCCTTTAGATCCTGCAATTGCATCTTTTTGTTTCTTGTTTTACACTAGTAAGGCATAATGGAATACAACTATGAGCTTTTTAATTTATTTCCTAAGTTAAGACATGAATTGTGTGATGCAAAAATTAAAGAACCTATGGAGCCTCAATTGCATGCTAGTAGCAATGTTATTGGTATGAACGCAATCACTGCTAATGCTATGGATAAGTCTAAGCTTGGGGAAGCTAGTTTCTGTGATCTTTTTAGCTTCCCATCCTTAGGGGAGAAAATTTGTTCTGATAATGCTTTGTCTCCCATATGCGATAACTCTAATGATGCTTCTGATATTTTAAATCCACCTACTGCAAGTACTGCTTTCAAGATACCCATGAAAATTATTGAACGTGTTATTGATAACCGCTATGAAGGGGATGGAACTATCCATCATGGAGATCATTTACTGTTTTTGCATGAATTATGCGGGTTATTCAAGTGTGCAGGTATCTCTATGGATGAAGTGAGGAAGAAGCTATTATCTTTTTCGCTGTCTGGTAAAGCGGCGCATTGGTATAAATTGTTGAAGAATAGTCATTCTCTTGGTTGGGAGGAAATTGTACCTCTCTTTTATTCTAAATTTTATCCTCCTCATGAAGTGCATATTGATAGGAATTACATTTATAACTTTTATCCTCGTGATGGAGAGAGTATTTCTCAAGCGTGGGGGAGATTGAAGTCACTAATGCTCAAATGTCTCATTCATGAGCTTCCCCATAATGTTATTGTTAACAATTTTTATGCGAGGCTTTCAGGACAACACAAGGACTATCTGGATGCCTGTTCAGAGGGATCTTTCACAAGCAAGGAGGTTGAAGCTAGGTGGGATCTTCTTGATCGGATTGAGGAGAATGCTGAAGGATGGGAGAACAACAAAGGTGAAGAGTCAGGTATAAATTATGATTATGAATGCATTGAAGCTTTTATGGATACTGATAAATTTCGAGATATGAGTGCTACTTATGGTCTTGACTCTCAAGTTGCTGCAAATCTTTATAAAGCCTTTGCTTCTCATTTTGAATTGCCTAAAAAGAATTTTGATAAGTATCATGAACCTTTTAAAGAGGCTTGCATGAAATATGAAATTATTGTTAATGATTGCAATAAGCATGCTCAAACTCCTAAGAATGCTATTTCCTATAAGCATGTTAATTTTTGTGGAATGCATAGACCTTGTGGAATTAATCAAATCAAAGATGAATATTGTATCCATCATATTAATGAAAAAACTAGAAAGTGGGCTAGGGCTCTAGATGATCTTGGTAAAAAAGTTTGTGCCCTCTATCCTTTTATTTGTGAAGTTTGCCATGAAGTGGGTCATTTTAATTTTCAATGCTCCACCAATGATAATTTGAACCCAATGAGTGCTGCAAATTTGTATTGTGATGATGAAATTACTCCTAATCAGCATGATGAACTCACTTTATTTTTGTGGTGTGAAGAGTTATCAAGGAAAATCTCTTTGTTAGATATTAATGATCTTGATATTGATGATGTCCTGCATGGGTGTTTTTCTTATTGCATTGATAATAGCCATACAAATACTTACATACAAAATATTTTAGAAGATGACACCTTGCCAAAATATGATAGGACCGCTGTGTGTTTTGAACTAATTAATGAAAAGGAGGAATCCTCCCAAGTTTCTTCTACTGTTTCTGAAAGTAAATCAGGTTATGCGGACAAGCCACCCTTCAAGCCTCTTCCTCCTAAAGAAGGGAACGAGGAGAAGGAGGAGGAGAAGAAGAAGAAGAAGAAGGGAACGAAGAAGAAGAAGAAGAAGAAGAAGAAGAAGAAGAAGAAGAAGAAGAAGAAGGAGAATAAAGAGAAAGAGGTAACGGCATATCCCCGCGTGAATGAGATAACGCTAGGTAACCGTAAGTATGTTGCTCCTAATGATTATTAAAATAATGAATATGAATACAATGATCTTCCTATGCCCTTTACATACATTAGTGATCATGATTTGAATGAGCACACTACTTTTGATATTGCAAATCTCTGGGAAACTAATTCTGAAAATGATGATAATAATTGCCATAGTATCAATGCTATCCATGCTTCCTCCCGTAATGATATAGAAAGCTCTAAGCTTGGGGAAGAGGTGTTCGAAAATCCTTTTGCTACTGATCATTATGTGTTTGATACATCTCCTTCTAATAACAATGATGGTATGGTCACAGATAAACCGACTGTGAAAGATAACTATTCTATTTCTTATGATGACACTGTGCCTCCGACATTTGATGATTATTATAAAGAATGCTATGATATAGGTTATAACTATCCTTATGAAACTTGTCATAGTCATGATTGG
Source organism: Lolium perenne (assembly GCF_019359855.2). Classification (NCBI taxonomy): domain Eukaryota; kingdom Viridiplantae; phylum Streptophyta; class Magnoliopsida; order Poales; family Poaceae; genus Lolium; species Lolium perenne. Next base: position 293,525,245 of record NC_067250.2, on the reverse strand, counting down.
ATTACCAAAAACAATTCCCTTAATATGCAACTTGTTTACCATGTTCAAATTCTTGATAATAATCCTGCTCCAATTACTATTAATGAGAAGAATTCTTCTTATGCCAAAATTAATGATACTTCTATGCATATGAACCATGATAAGAATGTTTTAAGTGATGGGTATATTGTGGATTTCATCAATGATGCTACTGAAAGTTATTATGAGAGAGGGAAACATGGGTATATGCATCTTAATAATATTAAGTTTCCCCTCTTTATGTTGAGAATCTTGAAGTTACTCGTGTTTTATCCTCTTATGCTTGTCACTTTGTTCTTCATGAATTCATTTGTGTACAAGATTCCTTTGCATAGGAAGTGGGGTAGACTTAAATGTGTTTTGAATTTGCTTCTTAATGCTCTCTTTTTGCTTCAAATACTATTTCTTGCGAGTGCATCATAAAAACTGTTGAGCCCATCTTAATGGCTATAAAGAAAGAACTTCTTGGGAGATAACCCATGTGTTTATTTTGCTACAGTACTTTTATTTTGTATTTGAGTCTTGGAAGTTGTTACTACTGTAGCAACCTCTCCTTATCTTATTTTATTGCATTGTTGTGCCAAGTAAAGTCTTTGATAGTAAGGTTCATACTAGATTTGGATTACTGCGCAGAAACAGATTTCTTGCTGTCACGAATCTGGGCCTAATTCTCTGTAGGTAACTCAGAAAATTATGCCGATTTACGTGAGTGATCCTCAGATATGTACGCAACTTTCATTCAATTTGAGCATTTTCATTTGAGCAAGTCTGGTGCCTCAATAAAATTCGTCTTTACGGACTGTTCTGTTTTGACAGATTCTGCCTTTTATTTCGCATTGCTTCTTTTGCTATGTTGGATGGATTTCTTTGTTCCATTGACTTCCAGTAGCTTTGGGCAATGTCCAGAAGTGTTAAGAATGATTGTGTCACCTCTGAACATGTGAATTTTGATTATGCACTAACCCTCTAATGAGTTTGTTTCGAGTTTGGTGTGGAGGAAGTTTTCAAGGGTCAAGAGAGGAGGATGATATACTATGATCAAGAAGAGTAAAAAGTCTAAGCTTGGGGATGCCCCGGTGGTTCACCCCTGCATATTTCAAGAAGACTCAAGCATCTAAGCTTGGGGATGCCCAAGGCATCCCCTTCTTCATCGACAAATTATCAGGTTCCTTCTCTTGAAACTATATTTTTATTCGGCCACATCTTATGTACTTTACTTGGAGCGTCTGTGTGCTTTTGTTTTTGTTTTTGTTTGAATAAATGCTTGTGTGGGAGAGAGACACGCTCCGCTGGTTCATATGAACACATGTGTTCTTAGCTTTTATTTTTCATGGCGAAGGTTGAAACTGCTTCGTTAATTGTTATATGGTTGAAAACGAAAAATGCTACATGTAGTAATTGGTAGAATGTCTTGAATAATTTGATACTTGGCAATTGTTGTGCTCATGTTTAAGCTCTTGCATCATATACTTTGCACCTATTAATGAAGAAACACATAGAGCTTGCTAAAATTTGGTTTGCATAATTGGTCTCTCTAAAGTCTAGATAATTTCTAGTATTGAGTTTGAACAACAAGGAAGACGGTGTAGAGTCTTATAATGTTTACAATATGTCTTTTATGTGAGTTTTGCTGCACCGGTTCATCCTTGTGTCTGTTTCAAATAACCTTGCTAGCCTAAACCTTGTATCGAGAGGGAATACTTCTCATGCATCCAAAATCCTTGAGCCAACCACTATGCCATTTGTGTCCACCATACCTACCTACTACATGGTATTTCTCCGCCATTCCAAAGTAAATTGCTTGAGTGCTACCTTTAAATTTCTATCCTCTACCTTTACAATATATAGCTCATGGGACAAATAGCCTAAAAACTATTGTGGTATTGAATATGTACTTATGCACTTTATTTCTTATTAAGTTGCTTGTTGTGCGATAACCATGTTCCTGGGGACGCCATCAACTCTCTTTGTTGAATATCATGTGAGTTGCTATGCATGTCTGTCTTGTCTGAAGTAAGGGAGATTTACCACTTATCTAATGGTTAGAGCATGCATAATGTTAGAAAAGAACATTGGGCCGCTAACTAAAGCCATGGTTCATGGTGGAAGTTTCAGTTTTGGACAAATATCCTCAATCTCATATGAGAACATTAATTGTTGCTAAATGCTTATGCATTAAAGAGGAGTCCATTATCTGTTGTCTATGTTGTCCCGGTATGGATGTCTAAGTTGAGAATAATCAAAAGCGAGAAATCCAATGCGAGCTTTCTCCTTAGACCTTTGTACAGGCGGCATAGAGGTACCCCTTTGTGACACTTGGTTAAAACATATGTATTGCGATGATAATCCCGGTAATTCGAGCTAATTAGGACAAGGTGCGGGCACTATTAGTATACTATGCATGAGGCTTGCAACTTGTAGGATATAATTTACATGATACATATGCTTTATTACTACCGTTGACAAAATTGTTTCTTGCTTTCAAAACCAAAGCTCTAGCATAAATATAGCAATCAATGCTTCCCTCTGCGAAGGGCCTTTCTTTTACTTTTATGTTGAGTCAGTTCACCTATCTCTCTCCACCTCAAGAAGCAAACACTTGTGTGAACTGTGCATTGATTCCTACATACTTGCTTATTGCACTTGTTATATTGCTTTGCATTGACAACTATCCATGAGATATACATGTTACAAGTTGAAAGCAACCGCTGAAACTTAATCTTCCATTGTGTTGCTTCAATGTCTTTACTTTGAATTTATTGCTTTATGAGTTAACTCTTATGCAAGACTTATTGATGCTTGTCTTGAAAGTATTATTCATGAAAAGTCGTTGCTATATGATTCAATTGTTTACTCATTGCATTAACATTGCTTTGAATCGCTTCATTCATCTTATATGCTTTACAATAGTATGATCAAGATTATGTTGGTAGCATGTCACTTCAGAAATTATCTTTTATCGTTTACCTACTCGAGGACGAGTAGGAACTAAGCTTGGGGATGCTGATACGTCTCCAACGTATCTATAATTTCTGATGTTCCATGCTTGTTTTATGACAATACCTACATGTTTTGTTCACACTTTATATCGTTTTTATGCGTTTTCTGGAACTAACCTATTGACGAGATGCCGAAAGGCCAGTTGCTGTTTTCTGCTGTTTTTGGTTTCAGAAATCCTAGTAAAGAAATATTTTCGGAATCGGACGAAATCAACACCGAAGATCTTATAATTCCCGGAAGCTTCCAGAGCACCGAAGAGAGGCGAGAGGGGATCCAGGGGGCCGCACCCCACAGGGCGGCGCGGCCCAAGGGGGGGCGCGCCCCCCTAGTGTGTGGGCACCCCGTGGCCCCTCCGACTCCGCCTCTTCGCCTATTTAGTCGTCCCTGACGTAAAACCTCGACCACGTTCGACGAAACCAGAGAGAACCTTCCAGAGCCGCCGCCATCGCGAAGCCAAGATCTGGGGGACAGGAGTCTCTGTTCCGGCACGCCACCGGGACGGGGAAGTGCCCCCGGAAGGCTCCTCCATCGACACCACCGCCATCTTCATCAACGCTGCTGTCTCCCATGAGGAGGGAGTAGTTCTCCATCGAGGCTCGGGGCTGTACCGGTAGCTATGTGGTTAATCTCTCTCCTATGTGCTTCAATACAATAATCTCATGAGCTGCCTTACATGATTGAGATTCATATGATGATGCTTGTAATCTAGATGTCATTATGCTAGTCAAGTGGATTTTACTTATGTGATCTCCGGAGACTCCTTGTCCCACGTGTGTAAAGGTGACAGTGTGTGCACCGTGTGGGTCTCTTAGGCTATATTTCACAGAATACTTATTCACTGTTATGAATGGCATAGTGAAGTGCTTATTTATATCTCTTTATGATTGCAATGTGTTTTGTATCACAATATATCTGTGTGCTACTCTAGTGATGTTATTAAAGTAGTTTATTCCTCCTGCACGGTGTAATGGTGACAGTGTGTGCATCGTGTAGTACTTGGCGTAGGCTATGATTGTGATCTCTTGTAGATTATGAAGTTAACTATTGCTATGATGGTATTGATGTGATCTATTCCTCCTTTCGTAGTGTGAAGGTGACAGTGTGCATGCTATGTTAGTACTTGGTTTGGTTATGTTGATCTGTCATGCACTCTAAGGTTATTTAAATATGAACATTGAATATTGTGGAGCTTGTTAACTCCGGCATTGAGGGTTCGTGTAATCCTACACAGTTAGTGGTGTTCATCATCCAACAAGAGGGTGTAGAGTCTAGCATCTATCTATTTATTCTGTTATGTGATCAATGTTGAGAGTGTCCACTAGTGAAAGTATGATCCCTAGGCCTTGTTCCTAAATACTGCTATCGCGGTTTGTTTACTGTTTTACTGCATCTATACTTCCTGCAATATTACCACCATCAACCACACACCAGTCTTGGACAGCAAAGCACTTTTCTGGTGCCGTTGCTACTGCTCGCATTTATTCATACCACCTGTATTTCACTATCTCTTCGCCGAACTAGTGCACCTATTAGGTGTGTTGGGGACACAAGAGACTTCTTGCTTTGTGGTTGCAGGGTTGCATGAGAGGGATATCTTTGACCTCTTCCTCCCTGAGTTCGATAAACCTTGGGTGATCCACTTAAGGGAAACTTGCTGCTGTTCTACAAACCTCTGCTCTTGGAGGCCCAACACTGTCTACAAGAATAGAAGCTCCCGTAGACATCACCCCACGAATGGAGGTCAGTACAATGATGTACTGGCAAATGACACTTATATGGTGGCTGTTTTGGGCATGACTATCTACATGATATCTGGCAAGTGGAGTTTGGGCAAATTTGCATAAAGCCAAGTTTATCCTACATTTTATTTCAAAACAAAACATTTTGAAATCCTTTGAATGACATTATGAAATCACACCATGGTGAAATCCACCATGGGTTTTAGAATAATCACATGGTTACATCTCCCATGCGTTTTACAAAGTTGATCAAATTTTAAATACATTCAGAAAAGGTGATGAGATTCCTCCGTACATTCCCTGCCTAGAAAGCTCAAATTGTCCATAACCGGGGACACGACTAAGATCTTAGGTTTTACTATCGAGAGGTCGTGCACTTTCACCTTACGACCCACCCTTCCCAAGAGAAGAAATGAGACAAGATCTTTCAGAAGAAGGTTTCAACCATACTAGCTAGACCCGTTCCCGTTTGGCTGCAGCCACATCATCATGTCTAGCAAACAAGTTGGACCTCGCAACTTACTTAATCCCGGCAGAGCCCATAATACCATAAGGCTGCACTGGAAGCTATCTAAACATGGACGACATAATAATCTCTTTAATCCTGAGTGGCCAACCACAAGTGCACTCTCAGGCGACGACAACCACATGACAAGTACTAGACAGGAGTCATGTGGCCCTGAGTAGCCACTCAACATTTGCGCACCCTCAGGCGAAGACAACCATAATGTGGCCCTGAGTAGCCACGTACCCTCAGGCGACGACAACCACAATGTGGCCCTGAGTAGCCACGTACCCTCAGGCGACGACAACCACAATGTGGCCCTGAGTAGCCGCCCACCAAGCAATTACCAATCCACCCAGGTGTTTCATTTAGGGTTGTTAATTTTAATTCCCAATACTCACAATCCAAAATAATCAAAACAGCAATGGCATTTTGTTATTGCTAGGCAAACTATGAATGCTAGCAAGGGTTCGTGGTGGCTACACACTACTAGGATTGATAAGCATAGCATAACTTTCGAAACCAAAATCCTACCATGCATACTAGTTTGAAAAACACTAATGCATAACAAAATAGGTAGGAATTGAGTGTCACTTGCCTTTTTGGTAGTCGAAGCGCGTTCACTTCTCTTAATCAAAATACGTGCCTCTTCGTACAACTATAACATAGAATATAGCACAACATAAACACACCATTCAACAACAACATCAAAATCAAACAAGACAACAATCGTAAATCGCTCTATGGTACTAAGGTATGGCATGAGGTTTGGCTTACAAGATATGAATCGACGATATTGAATGAATGTGTCAAATACTTGGAAAGAAAATGATTATCCAAGTTAAGTACTCAGAAGAAAATGATTGACAAGAACCTATGGTCAATTGTTGTTTGCTACTCAAGAATGGGAAAATTGGAATGATCCATGTGATAAATCACATGAGTCTCAAAATGGCGCAACTCAAAATATCGTTTAGTAAAGTGTGACAACACTTACTAAGATAGTATGGATTACACATAGATTTGGGTATCAACTAATGATATATGGAATTACTCAAATTACTCATTTGTAAGTTGAATAGTTTTAAACTAGTCAAAGGAATGAACGAAAAACAATTTAGATAGACACGATATTGATTTAAGGTAGAGTGTCTAGTGGTATTGGTGTGTGGATGTGATCATAAGTTTCACCTTCACAAAAGAATCATGTTGATGAAGGATTATAGAAATCGATAATGGACATATACTCAAATTCTCATATTTGAATTTAAATATTTGCAAAGTGATTCAAATATTTTGGACGATGGTGCTATTGGATGGAATATTGTAAAACAAGGCTTATGCAATTGACATAGTGTGACAACACTTATCAGAGTAGCACAAGGTCACACATAGCATTGGATATGAACTAATGATATATTGAACTACTCAAATAACTTATTTGAAAGTTGAATAGTTCGAACTAAGTGGAAGGGTTGAATGGCATGGGGTTGGATAGGAATGATATTGGGATTTGGTTCGCGGAGCCTCTTGTTTAACCAGAGTTCAACACATGTGGCATGGGGTAGAGTATCTCTACCCTACTAAATCAAGGTAAAAATCTAAACTAGGACATGTCACACTTTACTCAAATAACTCAATTGTTATTTGAATAATATGAACTAGACAATCAGGGGTAAGCTATGCATTGTCTGTGAACATGATAAAGAATTATAACTAGTCCTGGAAGATGGGTATGATCATAAAGATCATTTTGGCTAAAGGAACTATGTCGAAACCAGTTATAGTACTACACTTCTCATGAAAAGTTACTAGAAGAAGTTTTTCGGATGAAAGAACTTTCTACACGAAAGTTGTAGAGAATTTCATTACAAACGTATCGCCAAAAAAATCTCTCGAAAAAAGTTTGTAGGATTTATTTTATAGATGATGTTGCGGATCAAAGCGGTACCACGGAAATAAAGTGAGCGAAACTGCCACGCAATATGTCTAAGATGATCTACGTGATTTGCTGATTCCGACGGTATAGGGTTTGTCGAAATCCAACGTGTAGAACTTAAGATATAGATTTTACAAAACTAGACATAAGTGGTCATAATTCTAATGGTGTACGAAAAGTTGTCCGAACAAGTTGCTCGAATAGAAAAACTTCGTACATGAAAGTTGTAGAGGATCTAATTACAAACTTAACGGAAGAATCACTATTCTAAACGGATGTGTAAATCTAAAGGAATAAAATTGCGAAGTTGCGTACAACAATCTACGAAAAAAGAGCGGAAATAGAATTATTACCGGGAAAGGGATGCGTCAAGTCACGGCGTTTCTCAAATAGCGTTGCGGATGTTGCGTGGCTTATGTGCGGCGCAAACAGCTGCGTTGCCAGAGAAGAAAAGAGAGACGCGTGGGGAGAAAGAGAGGCGCCGAGCGGCTGATGTGCTTAATGGCTGCCCCATGGTGGTCTTTATATAGTGTCTCGGCTTGAGGAATATTTTCTACATGGGCGAGGTGGGACTAAAAAGCTTGGCGGCGGCGCGTCGGATGCGTGCGGCCTGGGCGCTGGTGCCTCGCGCGTGGGCGCTGGCCAGCGGCTTGGGCCGGATCGGCCGGGTGGCCTGGGGGCGGGGCGGAGCGGAGGGAGCTGGGCCGGGGCAGCTGCTGGGCCGCTCGGCCTGGCTGCGTTCTTTTTTTTTTTGTTTTCCAGAAATTGAAAATACACTTTAAGGCTTCAAAAAAAATCAGAAAACAGCAAATAAGGTACCGTTGGATTCGTCATGAAAAATCCTTTAATATGAGATCAAATTTGGAACAAAAATATAAACTTTATAAAACCAAAATTTGACATACATATCTATGTGGTTACAGTGCCATTTTAGGATTTAGTGTTTTCTCAAATAAAATATTTTATAAATTTCAAAATCTCCGAACAAAATAGAGTTGTTGGAAAATATTTCAAAAAAAAAAATTTATGAAAACTTTCCTAGGGTACTGTTTTCTAAAATACAAATCCATTAAGGTTTTTGAAAACTTTGAAAGCAAGGTTATGTTTGATTTTTAAAATACTTTAAAACCAAAAGTCTTTGTAAACCTCATTTTGGAAAAAACTTTTAAATAACTTCAAAAAGTTTTAATTCTTTGTGAATTTTCAATCAAGTTCAAACAATCAAGCATTAAATTTATTTTTATTTGACATTCCAAAATTTAGAAAATTTCGGGATGTGACAATGGAGGAGTGTCTATTGCAAAATTAAGTTGCTTACTGATAAATCAGGGCAAAACATGTGAAGAGAATTATTAATAAAAGTTAATTAATTGGGGATGGGCACCCCGTTGCCAGCTCTTTTTGCAAAATTATTGGATAAGCGGATGTATATGCCACTAGTCCATTGGTGAAAGTCTGCCCAACAAGATTGAAAGATAATGTTGGAGATATGCCCAAGAGGCAATAATAAACTGGTTATTATAATATCTTTGTGTTTATGATAAATGTTTGCATACCATGCTATAATTGTATTAACCGAAACATTGATACATGTGTGTTATGTAAACAACAAGGAGTCCCTAGTAAGCCTCTTGTATAACTAGCTTGTTGATTAATGGATGATCATGGTTTCGTGATCATGAACATTGGATGTTATTAATAACAAGGTTATGTCATTAGTTGAATGATATAATGGACACACACCCAAATGAGCGTAGCATAAGATCAAGTCATTAAGTTCAATTTGCTATAAGCTTTCGATACATAGTTGTCTTAGTCCTTTGACCATGAGATCATATAAATCACTTACACCGGAAGAGTACTTTGATTACATCAAACGCCATTGCGTAAATGGGTGGTTATAAAGATGGGATTAAGTATTTGGAAAGTGTGAGTTGAGGCATATGGATCAATAGTGGGATTTGTCCATCCTGATGACGGATAGATATACTCTGGGCCCTCTCGGTGGAATGTCGTCTGAATAGCTTGCAAGCACATGATTGGATCATGAGAGATGACATACCGTGGTACGAGTAAAGAGTACTTGTCGGTAACGAGGTTGAACAAGGTATGGTGATACCGATGATCAAACCTCGGACAAGTAGAATATCGTGTGACAAAGGGAATTGGCATCGTATGTAAATGGTTCAATCGATCACTAAGTCATCGTTGAATATGTGGGAGCCAATATGGATCTCCAGATCCCGCTATTGGTTATTGCTCGGAGAGGAGTCTCGACCATGTCTACATAGTTCGCGAACCGTAGGGTGACGCGCTTAAGGTTCGATGTAGCATAAGTAGATTTGAATATGGTATGGAGACGAAGTTTGTTCGGAGTCTCGGATGTGATCCAGGATGTCACGAGGAGGTCCGGAATAGTCCGGAGAATAAGATTCATATAAGGGAAGTTGATTTCTGGGTTTCGGAAATGTTCGGGATTTTTCCGGTGGTTGACTGGAAGGTTCTAGAAGGTTCCGGAGGGGTCCACCATGGGGCCCACGACCTAGGAGGCCTAGCATGGGCCGAGGGGATGCTCCCTGGCCTAATGGGCCAGGGGCACATGGCCCCAAGGCCCAGGCCGGCCAACCCCCTAGGGTTTCCTAGGGGGGGATCAACTTGGGGGAGGGGAAAGCCCTCTCCCCCCTCTTGGCCGCCGCCCCCCCCAACCCTAGATGGGAAGGGGGGCCACCTTGGCCGGCTGGCCCCCTATATAAAGAGGGGAGGGGGTGGCCGGCCACACCCCCCATCCATTGCCTCCTCCTCTGGCCGCCTCTCCCTCCACCATACGCTGCTCCGGCTTAGGCGAAGCCCTGCAGTTTTCTTCCTCCACCTCCACCACCACGCCGTCGTGCTGCTGGACTTTGGAGGAGATCTACCACACCTCCGCTGCCCGCTGGAACGGGAGAGGAAGGAGCTTCATCGACACCGTACGCGCGACCGAGTACGGAAGTGCTGCCGGATTGCAGCACCGGGGACGATCGTCTACACCAACAACGAGATTAATCTCGTAGGCTTTGGAATCTTCGAGGGTTAGTCTCATCTCCATCTCGTTGCTTCGATCTTGTAGATTAGATCTTGGGTGTTCCATAGATTAGATCTATTGGTTTTATTCGTCTTGCGGTAGGAAAATTTTTGTTTTCTATGCTACGAACCCCATCAGTGGTATCAGAGCCATGTCTATGCATAGATCTGTTGCACGAGTAGAACACAATGGTTTTGTGGGCGGTGATGCTTTTGTTGCTTTAGTTTGTGTACTTTGCTTCTTGCGGGATGGTGGGATGAAGCGGCCCGGGCTAACTTTACATGACCGCGTCTCATGAGACTTGCTCCACGCTTGACATGCAACTTGTATTGCATAAGTGGCTTTGCGGGTGTCTGTCTCTCCCACCATAGTGAAGATTGTAATTTACACTTCTATTGTCAACACTAGTATCACCGTTGTGGTTCATGTTCGTAGGTAGATTGGATCTTACTCGAAAACCCTAAACCACGTAAAATATGCAAACCAAATTAGAGGCGTCTAACTTGTTTTTGCAGGGTTTGGTGATGTGATATGGCCATGATGTGATGATGATTATATTTGATGTATGAGATGTTCATTATTGTATTATGGCAACCGGCAGGAGCCTAATGGTTGTCTATAATTTTTGTTAAAGACCTGCGTGTCTATTCATCATGTAATAGCTTTATTTCAAGTAGTTGTTATAGTAGCTATAAGTGATGGACAACCATGAAGCGGCGCCACTGACCTTGACGCCATGCTGGTGATGATGGAGATCATGTCCGTGCTTTGGAGATGGAGATCAAAGGCACAAGAAGAAAGGCCATATCATATCACACATTATGAATTGCATGTGATGTTAATCCTTTTTATGCATCTTATTTTGCTTAGATCACGACGGTAGCATTATAAGATGATCCCTCTCACTAAATATCAAGATAATAAAGTGTTCACCCTTAGTATGCACCGTTGCTAAGACTTGTCGTTTCGAAGCATCTCGTGATGATCGGGTGTGATAGACTCTACATGTGCATACAACGGGTGCAAGCCAGATTTGCACACGCGGATACCAAGGTTGCCTTGACGAGCCTAGCATGTACAGACATGGTCTCGGAACACGGGATACCGAAAGGTAGAGCATGAGTCATATGAATGATATGATGAACACTTTGAGTGTTCGCCTTTGAAGCTACATCTTTTCTCCTGAAGATCGGACTTGGTGTAGTGGATTTGGTTCGTGTAATCACTAAGACAATGCGAGGGATGTTGTTTTAAGTGGGAGTTCACCTAGTTAATTTCAGAATTAAAATTGAACTCAATTTATCATAAACTTAGTCTAAACTCTTTGCAAATATGTTGTAGATCATGGCGCCCCCCTCCATCAATTTTAACCAGTTCCTAGAGAAAGAAAATCTTAAGGGCAATGGTAGCAACTTCACTGACTGGTTCCGTCATGTGAGGATTTTCCTCACTGGTGGAAACCTGCAATTTGTGCTCGAAGCACCGCTAGGTCCCCCACCACCTCCTGCAGTGTCCGAGGACATTAGGAATGTCTATGAGACTCGGGCAACTCGGTACTCCGAAGTTCAGTGCGCCATCTTGTGCAGCTTAGAGGCAGAGCTCCAAAAGCGTTTTGAGCACCACGACCCATGTGAGATGATGCGTGAGCTCAAACTTATCTTTGAAACTCATGCGGCCGTGGAGAGCTATGAGGCCTCGAAGCAGTTCTTTACCTGCATGATGGAAGAGGGCAGCTCCGTTAGTGAGCACATGCTCGTCATGTCCGGGCATGCGAAGAAGCTCAATGACTTGGGGATGATGATCCCTAACAAGCTGGGTATTCATCGTGTCCTCCAATCACTGCCACCAAGTTACAAGAACTTCGTGATGAACTACAACATGCAGAACATGAACAAAGAGTTACCTGAACTCTTCTCCATGCTGAAGTCTGCTGAAGTAGAAATAAAGAAGGAGAACCAAGTGTTGATGGTCAACAAGACCACCAGTTTCAAGAAGCAGGGCAAGCCTAACAAGGGCAACTTCAAGAAGGGCGGCAAGAAAGTTGCAGCGCCTCCTGAGAAGCCTAAGGCTGGTCCTAAGCCTGATACTGTGTGCTATCACTGCCAGGGGAAGGGGCACTGGAAGCGTAATTGCTCCAAATACTTGGCCGATCTGAAGAGCGGCAACATCAAGAAGAAAGGTATATTTGATATACATGTTATAGATGTCTATCTTACTGGTTCTCGTAGTAGTGCCTGGGTATTTGATACTGGTTCGGTTGCTCACATTTGTAACTCGAAACAGGAACTGCGGAATAAACGAAGCCTGGCGAGGGACGAGGTGACGATGCGCGTTGGAAATGGATCCAAAGTCGATGTGATCGCCGTCGGCACGCTCCCTCTACATCTACCTTCGGGATTAGTTTTAAACCTTAATAATTGTTATTTGGTACCTGCGTTGAGCATGAACATTATATCTGGATCTTGTTTGATGCAAGACGGTTATTCGTTTAAGTCTGAGAATAATGGTTGTTCGATTTATATGAGTAATGTCTTTTATGGCCATGCACCTGAGATGAATGGTTTATTCTTGTTAAATCTCGATAGTAGTGATACACATGTTCATAACATTGATGCTAAGCGAATTAAATTGAATGATAATTCTACTTATATGTGGCACTGTCGTCTTGGTCATATTGGAGTGAAGCGCATGAAGAAACTCCATTCCGATGGACTTCTTGAGTCACTTGACTTTGAGTCACTTGACAGATGCGAAGCATGTCTAATGGGAAAAATGACTAAGACTCCATTTTCTGGTACAATGGAGCGAGCTACAGATTTATTGGAAATCATACATACCGATGTGTGCGGACCGATGAGTGTAGCATCGCGCGGTGGTTATCGTTATGTTCTGACTTTCACGGATGATCTGAGTAGATATGGGTATATTTACTTTATGAAACATAAGTCCGAGACTTTCGAGAAGTTCAAGGAATTCCAAAGTGAAGTAGAAAATCAACGTAACAAGAAGATTAAGTTTCTGCGTTCTGATCGTGGAGGCGAATATCTGAGTTATGAGTTTGGCATGCATTTAAAGAAATGCGGAATACTTTCACAGTTGACACCGCCGGGAACACCACAGCGCAATGGTGTGTCCGAACGTCGTAATCGAACTCTCTTAGATATGGTTCGGTCTATGATGTCTCTTACCGATTTGCCATTGTCGTTTTGGGGTTATGCATTAGAGACAGCCGCATTCACTTTAAATAGGGCACCATCTAAATCCGTTGAAACGACACCGTATGAATTATGGTTTGGGAAGAAACCTAAGCTGTCGTTCCTTAAAGTTTGGGGTTGCGAAGCTTATGTAAAGAAGTTACAGCCTGACAAGTTAGAACCCAAAGCGGAGAAATGCTTCTTCATAGGATACCCTAAAGAAACAATTGGGTACACTTTCTATCACAGATCCGAAGGTAAAATCTTTGTTGCCAAGAACGGATCCTTTCTTGAGAAGGAGTTTCTCACTAAAGAAGTGACTGGAAGGAAAGTAGAACTCGACGAGGTTACTGAACCTTCTCTCATAGATCAGAGTAGCGCAGTGCCGGAAGAAGTTTCTGCGCAGCCTACACCGATAGGAGAGGAAGCAAATGATGATGATCATGAAGCTTCGAACGAGGAAGCTACTGAACCTCGCAGATCGACGAGGGAACGTACCACTCCTGATTGGTATGATCCCTGTCTAAATGTCATGATTGTGGACAACAATGATGAGGACCCTGCGACGTATGAAGAAGCGATGATGAGCCCTGATTCCAACAAATGGCAAGAAGCCATGAAATCCGAAATGGGATCCATGTATGATAACAAAGTATGGACTTTGGTAGACTTACCTGATAGCCGCAAGGCTGTCGAGAATAAATGGATCTTCAAGAGAAAAACAGATGCTGATGGTAATATTACTGTCTATAAGGCTCGACTTGTCGCAAAGGGTTTTCGACAAATTCAAGGAGTTGACTACGATGAGACTTTCTCACCGTAGCGAAGCTAAAGTACGTGAGGATTTTGTTAGCAATAGCTGCATTTTTCGATTATGAGATTTGGCGAGATGGATGTCAAAACGGCGTTCCTCAATGGTGATATTGAGGAAGAGTTGTATATGGTACAACCCAAAGGTTTTGTCGATCTGAAAATGCGACAAGGTATGCAAACTTCAGCGTTCCATTTATGGTGAAGCAAGCATCCCGGAGTTGGAATCTACGCTTTGATAGAGTGATCAAAGACTTCGGTTTTATACGGACTCATGGTGAGGCCTGTATTTACAAGAAAGTGAGTGGGAGCTGTAGCGTTCACGATATTATATGTAGATGACATATTATTGATTGGGAATGATATAGAACTATTAAGCAGCGTTAAAGGTTATTTGAATAAGTGTTTTTCAATGAAAGACCTTGGTGAAGCAGCGTACATTTTAGGCATCAAGATTTATAGAGATAGATCAAGACGCCTAATAGGCCTTTCACAGAGTACATACCTGGACAAGATTCTAAAGAAGTTTAGACTGGATGAAAGCAAGAAAGGGTTCTTGCCAATGTTGCCGAGTAAGGTCTTGAGTAAGACTCAAGGTCCGGCTACTACAGATGAAAGAGAGAGGATGAGCAAGATCCCCTATGCTTCGGGCAAGAGGCTCTCTCATGTATGCCATGCCGTGTACTAGACCGGATATCGCACATCCGTTAGTTTGACCAGCAGATATCAAAGTGATCCAGGAATGGAACATCGGACAGCGGTCAAGAATATCTGAAGTACTTGAAAAGGACTAAGGATATGTTTCTTTGTTATGGCGGTGACCAAGAGCTCGTTGTAACCAGTTACACCGATGCAAGTTGGAACACCGATCCTGATGACTCTAAGTCTCGGTCTGGTACGTGTTTATATTGAATGGTGCGGCGATGGTGGAGCAATTCCAAGCGAGTGCACGGTGGCGAAATCTTCAACGTAATCTGAATATATAGCGGCTTCGGAGGCTTCATCGAAGCGGTATGGATGAAGAGGTTCATTGTTGAGCTTGGTGTGGTTCCTAGTGCATTGGACCCGTTAGTCATTTATTGTGACAACACGGGTGCCATCGCCAATGCAAAGGAACCAAGGTCACACAAGAAGCTGAAGCATATCAAGCTGTGTTTTCATTCGATTCGCGAGTACATCGAAGATGGTGAAGTAGAGATTTGCAAAGTACACACAGATCTGAATGTTGCAGATCCGTTGACTAAAGCTCTCCCTAGGGCAAAGCATGACCAACACCAGAATGCCATGGGTGTTAGGTACCTTACAATGTAATCTAGATTATTGACTCTAGTGCAAGTGGGAGACTGTTGGAGATATGCCCAAGAGGCAATAATAAACTGGTTATTATAATATCTTTGTGTTTATGATAAATGTTTGCATACCATGCTATAATTGTATTAACCGAAACATTGATACATGTGTGTTATGTAAACAACAAGGAGTCCCTAGTAAGCCTCTTGTATAACTAGCTTGTTGATTAATGGATGATCATGGTTTCGTGATCATGAACATTGGATGTTATTAATAACAAGGTTATGTCATTAGTTGAATGATATAATGGACACACACCCAAATGAGCGTAGCATAAGATCAAGTCATTAAGTTCAATTTGCTATAAGCTTTCGATACATAGTTGTCTTAGTCCTTTGACCATGAGATCATATAAATCACTTACACCGGAAGAGTACTTTGATTACATCAAACGCCATTGCGTAAATGGGTGGTTATAAAGATGGGATTAAGTATTTGGAAAGTGTGAGTTGAGGCATATGGATCAATAGTGGGATTTGTCCATCCTGATGACGGATAGATATACTCTGGGCCCTCTCGGTGGAATGTCGTCTGAATAGCTTGCAAGCACATGATTGGATCATGAGAGATGACATACCGCGATGCAGTAAAGAGTACTTGTCGGTAACGAGGTTGAACAAGGTATGGTGATACCGATGATCAAACCTCGGACAAGTAGAATATCGTGTGACAAAGGGAATTGGCATCGTATGTAAATGGTTCAATCGATCACTAAGTCATCGTTGAATATGTGGGAGCCAATATGGATCTCCAGATCCCGCTATTGGTTATTGCTCGGAGAGGAGTCTCGACCATGTCTACATAGTTCGCGAACCGTAGGGTGACGCGCTTAAGGTTCGATGTAGCATAAGTAGATTTGAATATGGTATGGAGACGAAGTTTGTTCGGAGTCTCGGATGTGATCCAGGATGTCACGAGGAGGTCCGGAATAGTCCGGAGAATAAGATTCATATAAGGGAAGTTGATTTCTGGGTTTCGGAAATGTTCGGGATTTTTCCGGTGGTTGACTGGAAGGTTCTAGAAGGTTCCGGAGGGGTCCACCATGGGGCCCACGACCTAGGAGGCCTAGCATGGGCCGAGGGGATGCTCCCTGGCCTAATGGGCCAGGGGCACATGGCCCCAAGGCCCAGGCCGGCCAACCCCCTAGGGTTTCCTAGGGGGGGATCAACTTGGGGGAGGGGAAAGCCCTCTCCCCCCTCTTGGCCGCCGCCCCCCCCAACCCTAGATGGGAAGGGGGCCACCTTGGCCGGCTGGCCCCCTATATAAAGAGGGGAGGGGGTGGCCGGCCACACCCCCCATCCATTGCCTCCTCCTCTGGCCGCCTCTCCCTCCACCATACGCTGCTCCGGCTTAGGCGAAGCCCTGCAGTTTTCTTCCTCCACCTCCACCACCACGCCGTCGTGCTGCTGGACTTTGGAGGAGATCTACCACACCTCCGCTGCCCGCTGGAACGGGAGAGGAAGGAGCTTCATCGACACCGTACGCGCGACCGAGTACGGAAGTGCTG
Source organism: Lolium perenne (assembly GCF_019359855.2). NCBI lineage: Eukaryota > Viridiplantae > Streptophyta > Magnoliopsida > Poales > Poaceae > Lolium > Lolium perenne. Next base: position 293,508,122 of record NC_067250.2, on the reverse strand, counting down.
CCGGATTGCAGCACCGGGGACGATCGTCTACACCAACAACGAGATTAATCTCGTAGGCTTTGGAATCTTCGAGGGTTAGTCTCATCTCCATCTCGTTGCTTCGATCTTGTAGATTAGATCTTGGGTGTTCCATAGATTAGATCTATTGGTTTTATTCGTCTTGCGGTAGGAAATTTTTTGTTTTCTATGCTACGAACCCCATCAGATAAAACACCACATACTTCCTCATGAGCTATAAAATATTGACACAAATAAGGAGTAATAAAGTTTTGAATTGTTTAAAGGTAGCACATGAAGTATTTACTTGGAATGGCAGAAAAATACCACATAGTAGGTAGTTATGGTGGACACAAATGGCATAGGTTTTGGCTCAAGGTTTTGGATGCACGAGAAGCATTCCCTCTCAGTACATGGCTTTGGCTAGCAAGGTTGTTTGAAGCAAACACAAGTATAAATCGGTACAGCAAAATTTACATAAGAACATATTGCAAGCATTATAAGACTCTACACTGTCTTCCTTGTTGCTCAAACTCTTTTACCAAAAAAATATCTAGACCTTAGAGAGACCAATCATGCAAACCAAATTTCAACAAGCTCTACGGTAGTTCTCCACTAATAGGTTTAAACTACATGATGCAAGAGCTTAAACCTGATCTACTTGAGAGCTCAAAACAATTGCCAAGTATCAAATTATTCAAGACAATATACCAATTACCACATGAAGCATTTTCTGTTTCCAACAAAATAACAATCAATGCTGAGGCTTTCAGCTTTCGCCATAAACATAAACAATAAGTGCTGAGGCTTTCAGCTTTCACCATGAATATTAAAGTAAAACGAAGAACACAAGTGTTCAAATGAAAAAACGGAGCGTGTCTCTCTCCCACACAAGCATGCTAGGATCCGATTTATTCAGAGAATGAAAATAAAAAACGAAAATAAAAGCACATAGATGCTCCAAGTAAAGTGCATAAGATGTGACGGAATTAAAATATAGTTTCACTAGAGGTGACCTGATAAGTTGTTGATGAAGAAGGGGATGCCTTGGGCATCCCCAAGCTTAGATGCTTGAGTCTTCTTGAAATATGCAGGGATGAACCACGGGGGCATCCCCAAGCTTAGACTTTTCACTCTTCTTGATCATATTATATCATCCTCCTCTCTTGATCCTTGAAAACTTCCTTCACACCAAACTTAAAGCAATCTCATTAGAGGGTTAGTGCATAATCAAAAATTCACATGTTCAGCAATGACACAATCATTCCCAACACTTCTGGACATTACTCAAGGCTACTGAAATTTAATGGACCAAAGAAATCCACTCAAACACAGTAAAAGAGGCATTGCGAAATAAAAGGCAGAATCTGTCAAAAACAGAACAGTCCGTAAAGAAGAATTTTTTCGAGGCACGTAACATGCTCAGATGGAAAAGCTCCAGTTGAATGAAAGTTGCGTACATATCTGAGGATTACTCATGAAATTTTTCAGAATTTTTAGACTTTTCTACAGAGAGAAAAACTCAAATTCGTGACAGCTAAAAATCTGTTTCTGCGCAGAAATCCAAATCTAGTATCAACTTTCTATCAAAGACTTTACTTGGCACAACAATGCAATAAGATAAAGACACAAAGGTATTGCTACAGTAGTAACAAGCACCTTGACTCAAAACAAAAAGAAAAGCAAAAATAACAGAAAATAAAAACGATGGGTTGTCTCCCATAAGCGCTTTTCTTTAACGCCTTTTAGCTAGGCATAGTGATTTTTATGATGCTCACATAAAGATGAGAATTGAAAAGAGAGCATTGATACGTCTCCGACGTATCGATAATTTCTTATGTTCCATGCCACATTATTGATGATATCTACATGTTTTATGCACACTTTATGTCATATTCGTGCATTTTCTGGAACTAACCTATTAACAAGATGCCGAAGAGCCAGTTGCTGTTTTCTGCTGTTTTTGGTTTCAGAAATCCTAGTAACGAAATATTCTCGGAATTGGACGAAATCAACGCCCAGGGTCCTATTTTGCCACGAAGCTTCCAGAAGACCGAAGAGGAGTCGAAGTGGGGCCATGAGGCGCCGCCACCATAGGGCGGCGCGGCCCAGGCCCTGGCCGCGCCGACCTATGGCGTGGGGCCCTCGTGTGGCCCCCCACGTTGCCCTTCCGCCTACTTAAAGCCTCCGTCGCGAAACCCCCAGTACCAAGAGCCACGATACGGAAAACCTTACAGAGACGCCGCCGCCGCCAATCCCATCTCGGGGGATTCTGGAGATCTCCTCCGGCACCCTGCCGGAGAGGGGATTCATCTCCCGGAGGACTCTTCACCGCCATGGTCGCCTCCGGAGTGATGAGTGAGTAGTTCACCCCTGGACTATGGGTCCATAGCAGTAGCTAGATGGTTGTCTTCTCCTCATTGTGCCTCATTGTTGGATCTTGTGAGCTGCTGATACGTCCAATTTGCATCACTATTTTATATCATAATTTGCTGTTATTCATTGATATATTTCATATTGGGACACAATACTTATGTTATTTCATCTATTTTGCATGTTTCATCATTATTGGGAGATCAAGCACCGGAGCCAGGATTCTGCTGGAAAAAGCACCGTCAGAACGCAATATTTCGGAAGATCAACTCTGGAAGGAAATTATACCAAAAATCCTATTTTTCAAGATGACGAAAGAAGCCAGAAGGAGGAGCCAGGAGGAGCCAGGGTGGGCCCACACCCTAGGGCGGCGCGGCCCAAGCCCTGGCCGCGCCGCCATGTGGTGTGGAGGGCCCACGGCCCCTTTCGCCTCCTTTTCTTCGCCAAACCCTTCGTCCCGAAGACCTAAGCCAGAAGGGGTACCTCGCGGAGAGTTACAGCCGCCTCTGCGGGGCGGAGAACACCAGAGAGAAAAGAGCTCTCCGGCGGGCAGGAATCCACCGGGGAAATTCCCTCCGGGAGGGGGAAATCGACGCCATCGTCACCGTCATCAAGCTGGACATCATCGCCATCACCATCATCATCATCTCCACCATCATCACCGCCGTCATCACCGCTGGACACCGTCACCGCCGTAGCAATTTGGGTTTGATCTTGATTGTTTGATAGGGGAAACTCTCCCGGTATCGATCTCTACTTGTTGTTGATGCTATTGAGTGAAACCATTGAACCAAGTTTATGTTCAGATTGTTATTCATCATCATATCACCTCTGATCATGTTCCGTAAGATGTCTCGTGAGTAGTTCGTTTAGTTCTTGAGGACATGGGTGAAGTCTAAATGTTAGTAGTGAACTATGGTTGAGTAATATTCAATGGTGTGATATTTAAGTTGTGGTGTTATTCTTCTAGTGGTGTCATGTGAACGTCGACTACATGACACTTCACCATTTATGGGCCTAGGGGAATGCATCTTGTATTCGTTTGCTAATTGCGGGGTTGCCGGGAGTAATGAAACCTGACCCCGTTAGTATATCGATGCGGGAGGGATCGCGAGGATCTCGAGTTTAAGGCTGTGGTTAGATTTATTCTTAATTACTTTCTTGTAGTTGCGGATGCTTGCAAGGGGTATAATCACAAGTATGTATTAGTCCTAGGAAGGGCGGTACATTAGCATAGGTTCACCCACACAACACTTATCATAACAATGAAGATTATTTAGCCGTATGTAGCGAAAGCACTAGACTAAAATCCCGTGTGTCCTCGAGAACGTTTGGTCATTATAAGTAAACAAACCGGCTTGTCCTTTGTGCTAAAAAGGATTGGGCCACTCGCTGCAATTATTTCTCTCGCACTTTACATACTCGTACTTTATTCAACTGTTACATCAAAACCCCCTGAATACTTGTCTGTGAGCATTTACAGTGAATCCTTCATCGAAACTGCTTGTCAACACCTTCTGCTCCTCGTTGGGATCGACATTCTTACTTATCGAAGATACTACGATACACCCCCCTATACTTGTGGGTCATCAAGACTATTTTAAGGCGCCGTTGCCGGGGAGTGAAGCGCTATTGGTAAGTGGAATTGGTAAGGAAAACCTTCTTGTTGTGCTGATTTTATTTCTGCCTGCTGCTATAAGTCATTATGGAGAGATCTTCTCTTCATTTTCTATTTGGGAAATCTACTACTACTGCAACGGTAGTAGATGAGGCGCCAGGTGAGGAAGTAATACCATATAAAATACCTATGAAAATTATTGAACGTGTTATGGATAACCGCTATGAAGGGGATGGAACTGTCCACCCCGGTGATCATTTACTGTTTTTGCATGAATTATGCGGGTTATTCAAATGTGCAGGTATTGCTATGGATGAAGTGAGGAAGAAATTATTCTCTTTATCGCTGTCCGGTAAGGCGGCGCATTGGTATAAATTACTGGATAATGGGGATTCTCTTGAATGGAATGATATTGTGCCCCGGTTTTATTCTAAGTTCTATCCTCCAAGTGAAATTCATAAGGATCGGAATCGCATATATAATTTTTGGCCTCATGATGGAGAGAGTATTGCCCAAGCGTGGGGGAGATTGAAGTCTTTAATGCTCAAATGCCCCATTCATGAGCTTCCTGGTAATGTTATTATTGATAATTTCTATGCAAGACTTTCTTTTCAAGACAAGACCTTGCTAGATACTTCTTGTTCTGGATCATTTACACGCAACAAAGAAGAGTTTAAAAGGGACCTTCTTGATCGAATCCAAGAAAATACTGAAGGATGGGAGAACGACAAGGATAGAGAATCAGGTATAATTTATGATTATAAATGCATTGAAGCTTTTATGGATACTGATTTATTTCGTAATATGAGTGCTACATATGGTCTTGATTCTCAAGTTGCTGTAAATCTTTATAAAGCTTTTGCCTCTCATTATGAATTGCCAAAGAAGAATTTTGATAAGTATCATGAACCATATAAAGATAAAATTGATTCATCTATTAATAAATGTGCTGTAGTTGAAACTGCTGATCATGTTATTCCTGAAGTTTATATTGAAAAAACTCCTTTCCCTGTTAAAATGAAGGAGTACTCTGTTATAAATAGTGCGGTTCATAAAAGTGAAAAGAAACCTGTAGAACCTGAAGAACAAATAAAAATTGAACCTGCTATTGCAATAGTTAAAGATCTTGTGACTGAAAATGTTGAGGATGGTCATATTATTTTCTGTGAAGATGCTTCTAATATTGTTTCGCATCCTAATAAACCCAAACAAGCTAGTGTTCCTATGATGTCTGTTAAAATTGGTGATCATTGCTATTATGGATTATGTGATATTGGTGCAAGTGTTAGTGCTATTCCTTATGAGCTTTACACGGAGATTATGCACGAAATCGATTCTTGTGAACTTGAAGATATTGATGTGGTTATTCAGCTGGCTAATAGAGAAACTATTTCTCCAATTGGTATTGTTCGAGATGTGGAAGTCTTATGCGGTAAGATTAAATATCCTGCTGACTTTTTGGTACTTGGTTCTGCTGCTAGTGATTATTGTCCTATTATTTTTGGTAGACCTTTTCTAAATACTTGTGGAGCTATTATAGATTGCAAGAAAGAGAAAATTTTGACTAAATTTGCTGGTGAATCTTATGAGTTTAACTTCTCTAAATTTACTAAAACTCCTTATAAAGCTGATTTGCCTAGTAATGATTTTAAAATGGAGCAATGTGCATCTATTGTTCTTGTTCCTAACAATCCTTTGCAGCAACATTTGGAGGATAGCGAGAGTGAAATTTTTAGGAAAGAAAGAGATGAACTTGAGGAAATTTTTCTTCGCCAACCTATTCTCAAGCATGATTTACCGGTGGAAGATTTGGGTACAACACCGCCACCAAAGGAAGATCCTGTTTTTGATTTAAAGCCTTTACCTGATAATCTTAAATATGCTCATATTGATGATAAGAAAATATATCCTGTTATTATTAGTTCTAAGCTTACAGAGTTTGAAGAAGAAAGATTATTGCAAATATTGAAGAAACACCGAGGAGCTATTGGCTACACTCTTGATGATTTGAAGGGATTTCTCCATCTATTTGCCAACATGCTATTAATATGGAAGATGATGCAAAGCCTCGTTGTTGAACCTCAGCGTCGTCTAATTCCGAAGATGAAGGAAGTGGTAAGGAATGAGGTATTACGACTTCTTGAAGCTGGTATTATATATCCTATTGCTGATAGTAGATGGGTTAGTCCTGTGCATTGCGTTCCCAAGAAAGGAGGTATGACTGTTGTGCCTAATGATAATGATGAGCTCATTCCTCAAAGAGTAGTTGTAGGGTATAGAATGTGCATTGATTTTCGAAAAGTTAATAAAGTTACTAAGAAAGATCATTACCCTTTACCATTTATTGATCAAATGCTAGAAAGATTGTCTAAAAATACTCATTTTTGCTTTCTTGATGGTTATTCTGGGTTTTCACAAATTGCTGTTAAAGCTAAAGATCAAGAGAAAACCACCTTTACTTGTCCCTATGGAACTTATGCTTATAGGCGTATGCCTTTTGGTTTATGTAATGCTCCTGCTACTTTTCAAAGATGCATGTCTGCTATTTTTCATGGTTTTTGTGAAAGTATTGTAGAGGTATTCATGGATGATTTTTCCGTCTATGGGAATTCTTTTGATAGTTGTTTGCGAAACCTTGATAAAGTTTTGCAGAGATGTGAAGAAACTAACCTTGTTCTTAATTGGGAGAAATGCCACTTTATGGTTAATTAAGGAATTGTATTGGGACATTAAATTTCTGAGAGAGGTATTGAAGTTGATAGAGCTAAAGTTGAAGCAATTGAGAAGATGCCCTATCAGGGATGTTAAAGGTATTCGTAGTGTTCTTGGTCATGCTGGGTTTTATAGGAGATTTATTAAAGATTTCTCCAAGATTTCAAAGCCTCTTACTAATCTTCTTCAAAAAGATGTACCATTTGTTTTTGATGATGATTGTAAAGAAGCTTTTGAAACTCTTAAGAAAGCCTTAACAACTGCTCCTATAGTTGAACCCCCTGATTGGAATTTACCCTTTGAAATTATGTGTGATGCTAGTGATTTTGCTGTAGGCGCTGTTCTTGGACAGCGAGTAGATAAAAAACTGAATGTTATTCATTATGCTAGTAAAACTCTTGATGCTGCTCAAAGAAATTATGCTACAACTGAAAAAGAATTATTAGCTGTAGTCTTTGCTTGTGATAAATTCAGATCTTATATTGTTGATTCAAAAGTTACTATTCATACTGATCATGCTGCAATTAGATACCTTATGACAAAGAAAGATGCTAAGCCGAGGCTTATTAGATGGGTACTTCTGTTGCAAGAATTTGATTTACATATTGTAGATAGGAAAGGTGCTGATAATCCTGTTGCTGATAATTTGTCTAGATTGGAAAATATTGCTTATGATCCTGTTCCTGTTAATGATAGTTTTCCAAATGAACAATTGGCTGTAATAAAGCTCAGCAAAGGAGGAAATTCTTTTATGATTTGAGGCATTATTTCTGGGATGACCCACACTTATATAAAGAAGGAGTGGATGGTATTATGCGAAGATGTGTCCCCGAATATGAACAACAAGAGATATTGAGTAAATGTCATGGTAGTGCTTATGGAGGACATCACGCCGGAGAAAGAACCGCGCAAAAGGTTTTGCAATCAGGTTTTTATTGGCCAACTCTCTTCAAGGATGCGAGAAAGTTTATTTTATCTTGTGATGAATGCCAAAGGGTTGGTAATATCTCCAGACGCAATGAAATGCCAATGAATTATACTCTTGTTATTGAACCGTTTGATTGTTGGGGATTTGACTTCATGGGACCTTTTCCGTCTTCAGAAGGTAACACTCATATACTTGTTGCTGTTGATTATGTTACTAAATGGGTGGAAGCTATACCTACAAAAAGTGCTGATGGTGAGACCTCTTTAAGAATGCTTTTAGATATTATTTTTCCTAGATTTGGAGTGCCTAGATATATTATGACTGATGGAGGTTCTCATTTTATTCATGGAGGTTTTAGAAAAACTCTTGCTAGGTATGGTATTAACCATAGAATTGCTTCCGCTTATCATCCTCAAACTAGTGGTCAAGTAGAATTATCAAATAGAGAGATTAAATCTATTTTGCAAAAGACCGTTAATAAAACCAGAAAGAATTGGGCTAGTAAATTGAAGGATGCACTTTGGGCTTATAGAACTGCTTATAAAAATCCCATGGGAATGTCACCTTATAAAATGGTTTATGGGAAAGCTTGTCATTTACCTTTAGAACTAGAGCACAAAGCTTATTGGGCTGTTAGAGAATTAAATAAAGATCCTAAACTTGCCGGTGATAAGAGGTTGTTGCAATTGAGTTCTCTAGATGAATGGAGAAGTGAAGCTTATGAAAATGCTAAACTCTTTAAAGAGAAAGTTAAAAAATGGCATGATAGGAGGATTATCAAAAGAGAATTTAATATTGGGGATAAAGTCCTATTGTATCGGTCTCGTCTCAGATTCTTTGCAGGAAAATTACTCTCGAAATGGGAAGGACCATATGTTGTCGAGGAGGTGTATCGTTCAGGAGCAATCAAGATTAGCTCTCTCCAAGGCAATGCTACGCAAGTGGTGAATGGACAAAGACTCAAGCATTATATCTCGGGTGATTCCTATAATGTTGATGTTGATATTATTCAAGTGGAAACACCGGAAGCTTTCATCAAAGGGCAAACTGACAGTCCGCCAGAACTCGACTTTGAATAGGTAACAGTACTGGTAATGAAAAGTACGCAATTTACTTTCCGAACAATATTTTTGCTGTTTTTGGAAAATATAAGAAATTACGAGTTCGAAACGGAGTGGAAAGGACGCACGAGGGGGTGCCACCATAGGGCGGCGCGGCCTGACCTGGGCCCGCGCCGGCCTATGGTTTGGCCGCCCCGTCGCCCCTTTCCGACTCTGGTTCGATCTGGTGCTTTCCTTTTGACGAGAAAATTTTTGCTATATAATCCCCCGGACCCCTGGAGGTCCGTATATCGTGTTCTCGACGTGTTTTGTTTCGAGCTGTCTCTGCCAGGATCTGTTTTCAGTTTAGAAGCACCATGGTCTCCAAGAACAAGGGCAAGGAGTTTCCAGATGAAGAAGATCGAGATCTTGGGTGGAAAGAGGAAGACAAGGACGTCAAGGAAGAGGATGAAGAAGAGGTGGAGGAAGATTTGCGCGCACACCCGCGTGCTACCATTGCAAGCATCAAGGTGGTGGACAACACTTTCAGTGCAAACAAGAGCGCAAGAATTCGCACTGGAGGAGCGGTTCCACGTCATTATCTAGCTTCGAAAACATCTCCATCAGGCACTCATCACCCCTTCCACAATCTAATTTTCAATAATCAAATTGAAGGGACTCCCAAGGCAGCATTGCCTAGCCAGTGGGATATAGATCGTTCTAACACTGCAGGAGAGAAGGAAGCTGAAGCTGAAGAGTGGGGAAATAACTCCAAGAGCTGGGACTCGCCATCAGACAGACTCTTTAACCGCTTCGAGCACAACTCAGAGATGATTCGCAATCTCATATACAGGATTGACGAGCTTCAGGAGCTTATTGAGAAGCTTGTCAGGAATTCATCACCACCATCGCCGAAGAAGTAATTCATCATCGGTATTGGCATCCCCTTGGTTTGTTCCAAGCTTGGGGGAGTGCCGCGGTATCACATTATCACTACCTTTTACTTTTATTGTCAAGTAGTGTCATATCATGAGTAGGGAAGTTATCGTATAAGATGGGTTGCGTTTGGAAGTATCTCTCCTTTAGTTGTCTATGTATCCCTTGGTGTGAGTTATCGATATGGAATATTAATGAGAAGTCTTATCATTTACATATTGCACATCTTATTTTAGTTTGCAATCTCTATGATTCATCTTGTTGTTAGTATTGGTATCACTTTGGGAGCATTGAATAAATCTATTTGGTTTTGGCAAACTTAGCATTGGTCAATAGCAACAACACTTTGAGGTTTAAATAGAAAAGAGAAATACATGTAGATGTTTCATTGTCTTTCTTGTTAGCTCATAGCTTATTATTCTGAAGTTAAAATTGTTTGTGCTTACAAGGAAGATGCATGATTGTTTCTATCATATGTATATTTGTTTGTTTCCCTCGACTCTTATGCTTGCTAATTAACCTTGCTAGCCAAAGACATCTTGAGAGGGAATACTTCTCGTGCATCCAAACCTTAGCCCAAACCTATGCCATTTGTGTCCACCATACCTACCTACTACATGGTATTTTCTGCCATTCCAAGTAAATACTTCATGTGCTACCTTTAAACAATTCAAAACTTAGTATCTCTTATTTGTGTCAATGTTTCATAGCTCATGAGGAAGTATGTGGTGTTTTATCTTTCAATCTTGTTGGGCAACTTCCACCAATGGACTAGTGGCTTCATCCGCTTATCCAATAATTTCGCAAAAAGAGCTGGCAATGGGATTCCCAGTCCCAAATTAACTAAACTAAATAGACACTCCTCCATGGTATGTGATTGATGGACGGCACCCGAAGGATTCGGTTAGCCATGGCTTGTGTAAGCAAAGGTTGGGGGGAGTGTCATCATCATCATAAAGCTAAAATAAAAGGGCACTCCTTCATGGTATGAGATTGTTGGCAGGCACCCGAGGATTCGGTTAGCCATGGTTTGTGAAAGAAAGGTTGGAAGGAGTGCCACACAAAATGAAAATAATATGGGAGCCGCTCTTAGGAGGTTGTCTGGCAAGGGGGTTAGAGTACCCGCTACCAGTCGTTGACAACAACAAACACCCCTCAAAATGTTACTTTTATTATCTCTATATGATTGCAAAACTGAAAAAGCTCTAGCACATGATTTAATCCCTGCTTCCCTCTGCGAAGGGCCTGTCTTTTACTTTATGTTGAGTCAGTAAACCTATTTCTCTCCATCTCAAGCAAGCATTTGAGTAGTTGTGATCAAACCATTATATTGTGATTCACTTCATCATGTTTTTATTCTTTCTTGTTTAGTATAAGTTTTATCTGAATGAATATAGCTTTGCAAGTTATCAATGATTATGAAGAGACCATTATGATTGAGTATGCAAGTTGTGCCTTATAAACTTTAACATGAGAGCGCTGCTCAATGAGATAAATATAATCTATCAATTGTTCTCTGACCAAGAACGAAGTTTGCCATCACCAATTATGATTTCTCATGCACCTTTACTTGTGATTACCTTATACTTGTTTCAATATGAGTTATAAGAGGTTGTTTACTATAATGTCCTGTGTGAATGAATATGATGCTTCTTGTCCGTATTTTATTTATCGACTCTTCACTCCATAAACATGTGGTCCTGTCTATCGAGTTCAGTTTCGCTTGGGGACAAGCGAAGTCTAAGCTTGGGGGGAGTTGATACGTCCAATTTGCATCACTATTTTATATCATAATTTGCTGTTATTCATTGATATATTTCATATTGGGACACAATACTTATGTTATTTCATCTATTTTGCATGTTTCATCATTATTGGGAGATCAAGCACCGGAGCCGGATTACGCTTTGGAAAAAGCACCGTCGAACGCAATATTTCGGAAGATCAACTCTGGAAGGAAATTATACCAAAAATCCTATTTTTCAAGATGACGAAAGAAGCCAGAAGGAGGAGCCAGGAGGAGCCAGGGTGGGCCCACACCCTAGGGCGGCGCGGCCCAAGCCCTGGCCGCGCCGCCATGTGGTGTGGAGGGCCCACGGCCCCTTTCGCCTCCTTTTCTTCGCCAAACCCTTCGTCCCGAAGACCTAAGCCAGAAGGGGTACCTCGCGGAGAGTTACAGCCGCCTCTGCGGGGCGGAGAACACCAGAGAGAAAAGAGCTCTCCGGCGGGCAGGAATCCGCCGGGGAAATTCCCTCCGGGAGGGGGAAATCGACGCCATCGTCACCGTCATCAAGCTGGACATCATCGCCATCACCATCATCATCATCTCCACCATCATCACCGCCGTCATCACCGCTGGACACCGTCACCGCCGTAGCAATTTGGGTTTGATCTTGATTGTTTGATAGGGGAAACTCTCCCGGTATCGATCTCTACTTGTTGTTGATGCTATTGAGTGAAACCATTGAACCAAGTTTATGTTCAGATTGTTATTCATCATCATATCACCTCTGATCATGTTCCGTAAGATGTCTCGTGAGTAGTTCGTTTAGTTCTTGAGGACATGGGTGAAGTCTAAATGTTAGTAGTGAACTATGGTTGAGTAATATTCAATGGTGTGATATTTAAGTTGTGGTGTTATTCTTCTAGTGGTGTCATGTGAACGTCGACTACATGACACTTCACCATTTATGGGCCTAGGGGAATGCATCTTGTATTCGTTTGCTAATTGCGGGGTTGCCGGAGTGACAGAAACCTGAACCCCCGTTAGTATATCGATGCAGGAGGGATCGCAGGATCTCAGAGTTTAAGGCTGTGGTTAGATTTATTCTTAATTACTTTCTTGTAGTTGCGGATGCTTGCAAGGGGTATAATCACAAGTATGTATTAGTCCTAGGAAGGGCGGTACATTAGCATAGGTTCACCCACACAACACTTATCATAACAATGAAGATTATTTAGCCGTATGTAGCGAAAGCACTAGACTAAAATCCCGTGTGTCCTCGAGAACGTTTGGTCATTATAAGTAAACAAACCGGCTTGTCCTTTGTGCTAAAAAGGATTGGGCCACTCGCTGCAATTATTTCTCTCGCACTTTACATACTCGTACTTTATTCAACTGTTACATCAAAACCCCCTGAATACTTGTCTGTGAGCATTTACAGTGAATCCTTCATCGAAACTGCTTGTCAACACCTTCTGCTCCTCGTTGGGATCGACATTCTTACTTATCGAAGATACTACGATACACCCCCTATACTTGTGGGTCATCAGCTGCCTAACATGATCAAGATCATCTATCTGTAATGCTATATGTTGTGTTTGTCGGGATCCGATGGATAGAGAATACCATGTTATGTTAATTATCAAGTTATTACCTATGTGTTGTTTATGATCTTGCATGCTCTCCGTTATTAGTAGAGGCTCTGGCCAAGTTTTTGCTCTTAACTCCAAGAGGGAGTATTTATGCTCGATAGTGGGTTCATGCCTCCATTGATATCTGGGACAGTGACAGAAAGTTCTAAGGTTGTGGATTGCTGTTGCCACTAGGGATAAAACATTGATGCTATGTCTAAGGATGTAGTTGTTGATTACATTACGCACCATACTTAATGCAATTGTCTGTTGTTTTACAACTTAATACTGGAAGGGGTTCGGATGATAACCTGAAGGTGGACTTTTTAGGCATAGATGCAGTTGGATGGCGGTCTATGTACTTTGTCATAATGCCCAATTAAATCTCACTGTACTTATCATGACATGTATGTGCATTGTTATGCTCTCTCTATTTGTCAATTGCCCGACTTTAATTTGTTCACCCAACATGCTTTTATCTTATGGGAGAGACACCTCTAGTGAACTGTGGACCCCGGTCCATTCTTTTATACTGAAATACAAATCTGCTGCAATACTTGTTCTTTACTGTTTTCTTGCAAACAATCATCTTCCACACAATACGGTTAATCCTTTGTTACAGCAAGCCGGTGAGATTGACAACCTCACTGTTTCGTTGGGGCAAAGTATTTTGGTTGTGTTGTGCAGGTTCCACGTTGGCGCCGGAATCTCTGGTGTTGCGCCGCACTACATCCCGCCGCCATCAACCTTCAACGTGCTTCTTGACTCCTACTGGTTCGATTAAACCTTGGTTTCTTACTGAGGGAAACTTGCCGCTGTGCGCATCACACCTTCCTCTTGGGGTTCCCAACGGACGTGTCAATTACACGCAACAAGCAAATTTCTGGCGCCGTTGCCGGGGAGATCAAGACACGCTGCAAGGGGAGTCTCCACTTCCCAATCTCTTTACTTTGTTTTTGTCTTGCTTTATTTTATTTACTACTTTGTTTGCTGCATTATATCAAAACACAAAAAAATTAGTTGCTAGTTTTACTTTATTTACTGTCTTGTTCTCTATATCGAAAACACAAAAAAATTAGTTACTTGCATTTACTTTATCTAGTTTGCTTTATTTACTACTGCTAGAATGAATACTCCTGAGAACACTAAGTTGTGTGATTTCACTAGTTAGGCATAATGGACAACAATGAGCTTCTTAATCTATTTCCTGAGTTAAGACATGGATCGTTTGATGCGAAAATTAAAAAACCTATGGAACCTTATTTGCATGCTGGTAGTAATATTAGTATGAACGCTTTGAACACCATTGTTGATAATGATATAGAAAGTTCTAAGCTTGGGGAAGCTGGTTTTCATGATCTTTTTAGTCCCCCAAGCATTGAGGAGAAAATTTTCTTTGATGATACTATGCCTCCTATATTTGATGATGAGAATAATAATGATAGCTACTTTGTTGAATTTGCTCCCACTACAATTAATAAGAATGATTATGCTTATGTTGGGAGTAGTAATAATTTTATGCATGAGACTCATGATAAGAATGTTTCATCTGATAGTTATATTGTTGAGTTTGCTCATGATGCTACTGAAAGTTATTATGAGAGAGGAAAATATGGTTGTAGAAGTTTTCATGTTACTAAAACACCTCTCTATATGCTGAAAATTTTGAAGTTACACTTGTTTTATCTTTCTATGCTTGTTGCATTATGCTTAATGAATTTGTTTATTTACAAGATTCCTTTCCATAGGAAGTGGGTTAGGCTTAAATTTGTTTTGAATTTGCTTCTTGATGCTCTCTTTTGCTTCAATTTTTATTTCTTGCGAGTGCATCATTAAAACTGCTGAGCCCATCTTAATGGCTATAAAGAAAGAACTTCTTGGGAGATAACCCATGTCTTTATTTTACTACAGTACTTTTGTTTTATATTTGAGTCTTGGAAGTTGTTTACTACTGTAGCAACCTCTCCTTATCTTAGTTTTGTGTTTTGTTGTGCCAAGTAAAGTCGTTGATAGTAAGGTTCATACTAGATTTGGATTACTGCGCAGAAACAGATTTCTTTGCTATCACGAATCTGGGCCTAATTCTCTGTAGGTAACTCAGAAAATTATGCAAATTTACGTGAGTGATCCTCAGATATGTACGCAACTTTCATTCAATTTGGGCATTTTCATTTGAGCAAGTCTGGTGCCTCAATAAAATCCATCTTTACGGACTGTTCTGTTTTGACAGATTCTGCCTTTTATTTCGCATTGCCTCTTTTGCTATGTTGGATGAAATTCTTTGATCCATTAATGTCCAGTAGCTTTATGCAATGTCCAGAAGTGTTAAGAATGATTGTGTCACCTCTGAACATGTTAATTTTTATTGTCCACTAACCCTCTAATGAGTTGTTTCGAGTTTGGTGTGGAGGAAGTTTTCAAGGATCAAGAGAGGAGAATGATGCAATATGATCAAGGAGAGTGAAAGCTCTAAGCTTGGGGATACCCCGGTGGTTCACCCCTGCATATTCTAAGAAGACTCAAGCGTCTAAGCTTGGGGATGCCCAAGGCATCCCCTTCTTCATCGACAACATTATCAGGTTCCTCCCCTGAAACTATATTTTTATTCGGCCACATCTTATGCACTTTGCTTGGAGCGTCGGTTTGTTTTGTTTTTGTTTTGTTTGAATAAAATGGATCCTAGCATTCACTTTGTGGGAGAGAGACACGCTCCGCTGTAGCATATGGACAAGTATGTCCTTAGGCTTTACTCATAGTATTCATGGCGAAGTTTCTTCTTCGTTAAATTGTTTCATGGTTGGAATTGGAAAATGATACATGTAGTAATTCTAAAATGTCTTGGATAATTTGATACTTGGCAATTGTTGTGCTCATGTTTAAGCTCTTGCATCATATACTTTGCACCCATTAATGAAGAAACACTTAGAGCTTGCTAATTTGGTTTGCATATTTGGTTTCTCTAGAGTCTAGATAATATCTAGTATTGAGTTTTGAACAACAAGGAAGATGGTGTAGAGTCTTATAATGTTTACAATATGTCTTTTATGTGAGTTTTGCTGCACCGTTCATCCTTGTGTTTGTTTCAAATAACCTTGCTAGTCTAAACCTTGTATCGAGAGGGAATACTTCTCATGCATCCAAAATCCTTGAGCCAACCACTATGCCATTTGTGTCCACCATACCTACCTATTACATGGTATTTCTCCGCCATTCCAAAGTAAATTGCTTGAGTGCTACCTTTAAAATTCCATCATTCACCTTTGCAATATATAGCTCATGGGACAAATAGCTTAAAAACTATTGTGGTATTGAATATGTACTTATGCACTTTATCTCTTATTAAGTTGCTTGTTGTGCGATAACCATGTCTCTGGGGACGCCATCAACTACTCTTTGTTGAATATCATGTGAGTTGCTATGCATGTCCGTCTTGTCTGAAGTAAGAGAGATCTACCACCTTAATGGTTGGAGCATGCATATTGTTAGAGAAGAACATTGAGCCGCTAACTAAAGCCATGATTCATGGTGGAAGTTTCAGTTTTGGACATATATCCTCAATCTCATATGAGAATAATAATTGTTGCCACATGCTTATGCATTAAAGAGGAGTCCATTATCTGTTGTCCATGTTGTCCCGGTATGGATGTCTAAGTTGAGAATAATCAAAAGCGAGAAATCCAAAATGCGAGCTTTCTCCTTAGACCTTTGTACAGGCGGCATGGAGGTACCCCATTGTGACACTTGGTTAAAACATGTGTATTGCGATGATCCGGTAGTCCAAGCTAATTAGGACAAGGTGTGGGCACTATTAGTATACTATGCATGAGACTTGCAACTTGTGGGATATAATTTACATAACTCATATGCTTTATTACTACCGTTGACAAAATTGTTTCATGTTTTCAAAATAAAAGCTCTAGCACAAATATAGCAATCGATGCTTTCCTCTTTGAAGGACCATTCTTTTTACTTTTATGTTGAGTCAGTTCACCTATCTCTCTCCACCTCAAGAAGCAAACACTTGTGTGAACTGTGCATTGATTCCTACATACTTGCATATTGCACTTGTTATATTACTCTATGTTGACAATTATCCATGAGATATACATGTTACAAGTTGAAAGCAACCGCTGAAACTTAATCTTCCTTTGTGTTGCTTCAATACCTTTACTTTGATTTATTGCTTTATGAGTTAACTCTTATGCAAGACTTATTGATGCTTGTCTTGAAGTACTATTCATGAAAAGTCTTTGCTTTATGATTCACTTGTTTACTCATGTCATTACCATTGTTTTGATCGCTGCATTCATTACATATATTTACAAATAGTATGATCAAGGTTATGATGGCATGTCACTTCAGAAATTATCTTTGTTATCGTTTTACCTGCTCGGGACGAGCAGAACTAAGCTTGGGGATGCTGATACGTCTCCGACGTATCGATAATTTCTTATGTTCCATGCCACATTATTGATGATATCTACATGTTTTATGCACACTTTATGTCATATTCGTGCATTTTCTGGAACTAACCTATTAACAAGATGCCGAAGAGCCGATTCTTTGTTTCTGCTGTTTTTGGTTTCAGAAATCCTAGTAACGAAATATTCTCGGAATTGGACGAAATCAACGCCCAGGGTCCTATTTTGCCACGAAGCTTCCAGAAGACCGAAGAGGAGTCGAAGTGGGGCCACGAGGCGCCGCCACCATAGGGCGGCGCGGCCCAGGCCCTGGCCGCGCCGACCTATGGCGTGGGGCCCTCGTGTGGCCCCCCACGTTGCCCTTCTGCCTACTTAAAGCCTCTGTCGCGAAACCCCCAGTACCGAGAGCCACGATACGGAAAACCTTACAGAGACGCCGCCGCCGCCAATCCCATCTCGGGGGATTCTGGAGATCTCCTCCGGCACCCTGCCGGAGAGGGGATTCATCTCCCGGAGGACTCTTCACCGCCATGGTCGCCTCCGGAGTGATGAGTGAGTAGTTCACCCCTGGACTATGGGTCCATAGCAGTAGCTAGATGGTTGTCTTCTCCTCATTGTGCCTCATTGTTGGATCTTGTGAGCTGCTTAACATGATCAAGATCATCTATCTGTAATGCTATATGTTGTGTTTGTCGGGATCCGATGGATAGAGAATACCATGTTATGTTAATTATCAAGTTATTACCTATGTGTTGTTTATGATCTTGCATGCTCTCCGTTATTAGTAGAGGCTCTGGCCAAGTTTTTGCTCTTAACTCCAAGAGGGAGTATTTATGCTCGATAGTGGGTTCATGCCTCCATTGATATCTGGGACAGTGACAGAAAGTTCTAAGGTTGTGGATTGCTGTTGCCACTAGGGATAAAACATTGATGCTATGTCTAAGGATGTAGTTGTTGATTACATTACGCACCATACTTAATGCAATTGTCTGTTGTTTTACAACTTAATACTGGAAGGGGTTCGGATGATAACCTGAAGGTGGACTTTTTAGGCATAGATGCAGTTGGATGGCGGTCTATGTACTTTGTCGTAATGCCCAATTAAATCTCACTGTACTTATCATGACATGTATGTGCATTGTTATGCTCTCTCTATTTGTCAATTGCCCGACTGTAATTTGTTCACCCAACATGCTTTTATCTTATGGGAGAGACACCTCTAGTGAACTATGGACCCCGGTCCATTCTTTTATACTGAAATACAAATCTGCTGCAATACTTGTTCTTTACTGTTTTCTTGCAAACAATCATCTTCCACACAATACGGTTAATCCTTTGTTACAGCAAGCCGGTGAGATTGACAACCTCACTGTTTCGTTGGGGCAAAGTACTTTGGTTGTGTTGTGCAGGTTCCACGTTGGCGCCGGAATCTCTGGTGTTGCGCCGCACTACATCCCGCCGCCATCAACCTTCAACGTGCTTCTTGACTCCTACTGGTTCGATTAAACCTTGGTTTCTTACTGAGGGAAACTTGCCGCTGTGCGCATCACACCTTCCTCTTGGGGTTCCCAACGGACGTGTCAATTACACGCATCAAGCATCAAGAAGCATATATAAAACATGTTTAAATCTAACACTCTTCCTATGCATAAGAGCCTTGTAAGAAAACAAGTCAATGAAGAACAAAGTGAGTAGCATAGGAAGACAAAACAAGTGTAACTTCAAAAATTTCAACACAAGGAGAGGAGACTTAATATTATTGTGATATATGAAATCATGTCTCCCTCTCTCATAAGGACCAGTAGGTCTTAAAGTACCCAGCAAATAAAAGCAAATCAAGAGAAAGCTCAAAACATTCATCATAAAGAGAAGAAATTTAGTAACATGAAGATTTCTATACCCGTACTTTCCTCTCTAAAAATAATTTTCAGTGGCATCATGAATAAACTCAACAATATAGCTATCACATAAAGCATTCTTATCATGATCCACATGCATAAAAGTATCATTACTCTCCACATAAGCATAATCAATTTTATTAGTAATAATGGGAGTAAAACTATCACATCCATCATTATAATCATCATAAATTGGAGGCATAGAATAATCATAATGAACTTTATCCTCCATAGTAGGTGGCACCAAAATACCACTATTATTATAATCATCATAAATGGGAGGCAAAGTATCATCAAAGAAAATTTTCTCCTCAAAACTTGGGGGACTAAAAATATCACGACCAACTTCCCCAAGCTTAGACTTTTCCATAGCATTAAAAATAATAGTGTTCAAAGAATTCATGCCAAAAAGTTTGCTACAACTATTTTGCAAACAAAGTTCCATGGGTTTTTTAATTCTCTCTTCAAACACATCATGTCCTAATTCAAGATAAAGTTCATAAAGATCTCTAATTTTGTTGTTGTTTTCCATTAAGCCTAACTAGTGAAATAAAAACAAGAAACAAAAAGATAAAATTGCAGAATCTAAAGGAAATAGCTTCGAGCACTCACACACCGGCAATAGTGCTAGAAAATAGATTAGTAGTCGGAGGATGTGAATACCTTTTACCTTACTGATACGTCTCAAACGTATCTATAATTTCTTATGTTCCATGCTACGTTTATGATGATACTCACATGTTTTATACACATTATATGTCATTATTATGCATTTTCCGGCACTAACCTATTGACGAGATGCCGAAGAGCCAGTTGCTGTTTTTTGCTGTTTTTGGTTTCAGAAATCCTAGTAAGGAAATATTCTCGGAATTGGACGAAATCAACGCCCAGGGTCCTATTTTTCCACGAAGCTTCCAGAAGACCGAAGGAGATACGAAGTGGGGCCACGGGGCGCCGCCACACTAGGGCGGCGCGGCCTAGGGGGGCCCGCGCGGCCCTAGCGTGTGGGGCCCCCGTGACTCCTCCGACTCTGCCCTTCCGCCTACTAAAAGCCTTCGTCGCGAAACCCCCAGTACCGAGAGCCACGATACGGAAAACCTTCCAGAGACGCCGCCGCTGCCAATCCCATCTCGGGGGATTCAGGAGATCGCCTCCGGCACCCTACCGGAGAGGGGAATCATCTCCCGGAGGTCTCTTCATCGCCATGATCGCCTCCGGATCGATGTGTGAGTAGTCCACCCCTGGACTATGGGTCCATAACAGTAGCTAGATGGTTGTCTTCTCCTCATTGCGCTATCATGTTAGATCTTGTGAGCTGCCTATCATGATCAAGATCATCTATTTGTAATCCTACATGTTGTGTTTGTTGGGATCCGATGAATATTGAATACTATGTCAAGTTGATTATCAATCTATCATATATGTTGTTTATGTTCTTGCATGCTCTCCGTTGCTAGTAGAGGCTCTGGCCAAGTTGATACTTGTGACTCCAAGAGGGAGTATTTATGCTCGATAGTGGGTTCATGCCTCCATTGAATCTGGGGGAGTGACAGCAACCTCTAAGGTTGTGGATGTGCTGTTGCCACTAGGGATAAAACATCGATGCTTTGTCTAGGGATATTTGTGTTGATTACATTACGCACCATACTTAATGCAATTGTCTGTTGTTTGCAACTTAAAACTGGAGGGGGTTCGGATGATAACCTGAAGGTGGACTTTTTAGGCATAGATGCATGCTGGATAGCGGTCTATGTACTTTGTCGTAATGCCCTGATTAAATCTCATAGTAATCATCATGATATATGTATGTGCATTGTTAGGCCTTCTTTATTTGTCAATTGCCCAACTGTAATTTGTTCACCCAACATCTGTTTATCTTATGGGAGAGACACCACTAGTGAACTGTGGACCCCGGTCCAATTCTTTACATCTGAAATACAATCTACTGCAATTGTTCTTTACTGTTCTTCGCAAACAAACATCATCATCCACACTATACATCTAATCCTTTGTTTACAGCAAGCCGGTGAGATTGACAACCTCACTATTACGTTGGGGCAAAGTACTTTGATTGTGTTGTGCAGGTTCCACGTTGGCGCCGGAATCCCTGGTGTTGCGCCGCACTACACTCCGCCACCAACAACCTTCACGTGTTCCTTGACTCCTACTGGTTCGATAACCTTGGTTTCTTACTGAGGGAAAACTTACTGTTGTGCGCATCACACCTTCCTCTTGGGGTTCCCAACGGACGTGTCAACTATACGCAGCAAGTAGATTTTCTGGCGCCGTTGCCGGGGAGATCAAGACACGCTGCAAGGGGAGTCTCCCACATCCAATCTCTTTACTTTGTTTTTGTCTTGCTTTGTTTTACTTTATTTACTGCTTTGTTTGCTCTCTATATCAAAAATACAAAAAAATTAGTTGCTAGCTTTACTTTATTTACTGTCTTGTTCTCCATATTAAAAACACAAAAAATTAGTTACTTGCATTTACTTTATTTAGTTTGCTTTATTTACTACCGTTAAAATGAATACTCCTGAAAATACTAAGTTGTGTGACTTCGCTAGCACAAATAATAATGATTTCTTATGCACACCTATTGCTCCACCTGATACTACAACAGAATTCTTTGAAATTAAACCTGCTTTACTAAATCTTGTTATGAGAGAGCAATTTTCTGGTGTTAGTTCTGATGATGCTGCTGCCCATCTTAATAATTTTGTTGAATTATGTGAAATGCAAAAGTATAAGGATGTAGATGGTGACATTATAAAAATAAAATTGTTTCCTTTCTCCTTAAGAGGAAGAGCTAAAGATTGGTTGCTATCTCTGCCTAGAAATAGTATTGATTCATGGACTAAATGTAAGGATGCTTTTATTGGTAGATATTATCCTCCCGCTAAAATTATATCTTTGAGAAGTAGCATAATGAATTTTAAGCAATTAGATAATGAACATGTTGCTCAAGCATGGGAGAGAATGAAATCTTTGGTGAAGAATTGCCCTACCCATGGACTGACTACTTGGATGATCATCCAAACCTTTTATGCAGGATTGAATTTTTCTTCGCGGAACCTATTGGATTTAGCTGCTGGAGGTACCTTTATATCCATCACTTTGGGGGCGGCAACAAAACTTCTTGATGATATGATGACAAATTACTCTGAATGGCACACGGAAAGAGCTCCACAAGGTAAGAAGGTAAATTATGTTGAAGAAACCTCCTCCTTGAGTGATAAGATTGATGCTATTATGTCTATGCTTGTGAATGGTAGATCTAATGTTGATCCTAATAATGTTCCTTTAGCTTCATTGGTTGCCCAAGAAGAACATGTTGATGTGAACTTCATTAAAAGTAATAATTTCAACAACAATGCTTATAGGAATAATTCTGGTAACAACTATAGGCCATATCCTTCTGTTAATGGTAATAGTTATGGTAATTCTTATGGTAGATTTGTTTCTCCTAATGAGGAAAAGATGTTAGAAATTGAAAGAGATACTAAGAGCTTTATGCAATCACAATATGAGCAAAATCAATTGTATAATAAAACTATGAATGAACAATCTACCTTGTTGAAAAATATAGAAAATCAACTTGAAAATTTAAATATGGAGATTTCTGGTTTGCAAACTAAGCATTCAAATGCTGAAAACCGAATCTCATACATGTCTGCGTCACAATCTTCTTTAATTAATAAAATGGATGCTAAACCTGAGGATATTGATAATAAAATTGTTACTACAGCAAACGCCATCCAAGTTCGAATTAATGAAAATATTAGATTGATGGCTGAATTGCATGCTAGGTGGGAAAGAGAAGAAAACGAAAAGCTAGCTAAAGAGAATAATGTAGCTAAAGTTTGGACTATTACCACCACTAGTAATGTTATTGCTTCACATGTTGCTACACCTCCTACTATCAATGGTAAAATAATTGGTGTTGGCAATGTTTCTACTCCTAGTGCAAAGCGTGCAAAATTACCTGAAACTGCTTGTGATAAAACTGCTGAAATTTTTCAAAATATTGGGGACAATGATCCCATTGCTGTAGATCATAATGGTTTAGATTTTGATGATTGTCACATCTCTGAAGTTATAAAGTTCTTACAAAAACTTGCTAAAAGTCCCAATGCTAGTGCTATAAATTTAGCCTTTACAAAACATATTACAAATGCTCTCATAAAAGCTAGAGAAGAGAAACTAAAACTTGAAACTTCTATTCCTAGGAAGTTAGAAGATGGTTGGGAGCCCATCATTAAGATGAGGGTCAATGATTTTGATTGTAATGCTTTATGTGATCTTGGTGCAAGTATTTCTGTTATGCCTAAGAAAATCTATGATATGCTTGACTTGCCACCATTGAAAAATTGTTATTTGGATGTTAATCTTGCTGATAATGCTATAAAGAAACCTTTGGGGAGGATTGATAATGTTCGTATTATGGTTAACAATAACCTTGTCCCCGTTGATTTTGTTGTCTTGGATATTGAATGCAATGCATCTTGTCCCATTATATTGGGAAGACCTTTTCTTCGAACTGTTGGTGCTACCATTGATATGAAGGAAGGTAATATTAAATATCAATTTCCTCTTAAGAAAGGTATGGAACACTTCCCTAGAAAGAGAATGAAGTTACCTTATGATTCTATTATTAGAACAAATTATGATGTTGATGCTTCATCTCTTGATAATACTTGATACACACTTTATGCGCCTAGCTGAAAGGCGTTAAAGAAAAGCGCTTATGGGAGACAACCCATTATTTTACTTCTGCACTTTGTTTTATATTTGAGTCTTGCAAGTTTTTACTACTGTACCAACCTCTCCTTATCTTTATTTTATTGCATTGTTGTGCCAAGTAAAGTCTTTGATAGTAAAGTCAATACTAGATTTGGATTACTGCACAGGAACAGATTTCTTGCTGTCACGAAATTGAGCCGCCCCTGATGTAGAAAATTTAGAAAAATCTGCCAATTTACGTGCGTGATCCTCAGATATGAACGCAACTTTCATTCAATTTGGGCATTTTCATCTGAGCAAGTCTGGTGCCTCTAAAAAATTCGTCTTTACGGACTGTTCTGTTTTGATAGATTCTGCCTTTTATTTCGCATTGCCTGTTTTGCTATGTTTGATGGATTTCTTTGTTCCATCAACTTTCAGTAGCTTTGTGCAGTGTACAGAAGTGTTAAGAATGATTATGTCATCTCTGAATATATGAATTATGCACTGACCCTCTAATGAGATTGTTTTGAGTTTGGTGTGGAGGAAGTTTTCAAGGGTCAACAGAGGAGGATGATACAATATGATCAAGAAGAGTGAAAAGTCTAAGCTTGGGGATGCCCCCGTGGTTCATCCCTGCATATTTTAAGAAGACTCAAGCATCTAAGCTTGGGGATGCCCAATGCATCCCTTCTTCATCGACAACTTATCAGGTCACCTCTAATGAAACTATATTTTTATTCCGTCACATCTTATGTGCTTTACTTGGAGCGTCTGTTTGTTTTTATTTTTGTTTTGTTTGAATAAAATCGGATCCTAGCATTCTTTGTTTGGGAGAGAGACACGCTCCACTATTTTGTATGAACACATATGTTCTTAGCTTTATTCTTAATGTTCATTGCGAAAGTTGAACTACTTCATTCATTGTTATATGGTTGGAAACGGAAAATGCCGCATGTGGTAAATGGTATAATGTCTTGAATAATTTGATACTTGGCAATTGTTGTGCTCATATAGATCATGTTTAAGCTCTTGCATCATGTACTTTGCACCCATTAATGAAGAACTACATAGAGCTTGTTAAAATTTGGTTTGCATGATTGGTCTCTAGAGTCTAGATATTTTCTGGTTGAGGTGTTTGAACAACAAGGAGACGATGTAAAGTCTTATAATACTTACAATATGTTCATATGCGAGTCTTGTTGCACCGTTTTATACTTGAGTTTGCTTCAAACAACCTTGCTAGCCTAGCCTTGTATTGAGAGGAATTCTTCTCGTGCATCCAAATCCTTGAGCCAATAACCATGCCATTTGTGTCCACCATACCTACCTACCACATGGTATTTCTCTGCCATTCCAAAGTAAATTACTTGAGTGCTACCTTTAAAAATTCTATCCTTTGTCTTTACAATATATAGCTCATGGGAAAATAGCCTTAAAAACTATTGTGGTGAAGAATATGTAGCTATGTATCTTATTTCTTAATAAGTTGCTTGTTGAGCGGTAACCATGTTTCTGGGGACGCCATCAGCTTTTACCTTTGTTGAATATCATGTGAGTTGCTATGCATATTCGTCTTGTCTGAAGTAAGGGCGATTTTCATGATCAAATGGTTTGAGTATGCATATTGTTAGAGAAGAACATTGGGCCGCTAACTAAAGCCATGATTCATGGTGGAAGTTTCAGTTTGGACAATTAATCCTCAATCTCATATGAGAAGTTTAACTGTTGTTGAATGCTTATGCATTAAAGAGGAGTCCATTATCTGTTGTCTATGTTGTCCCGGTATGGATGTCTAAGTTGAGAATAATCAAAAGCGAGAAATCCAATGCGAACTTTCTCCTTAGACCTTTGTACAGGTACCCCTTTGTGACACTTCGTTGAAACATATGCTATGCAATGATAATCCATGTTAATCCAAGCTAATTAGGACAAGGTGCGAGCACTATTGGTATACTATGCATGAGGCTTGCAACTTATAGGATGTCTTATACATAACTCATATGATTTATTACTACCGTTGACAAAATTGTTTCTATGTTTTCAAAATGAAAAGCTATAGCACAAAAATAGTAATCCATGCTTCCCTCTGCGAAGGGCCTATCTTCTACTTTATTGTTGAGTCAGTTTACCTATTCCTTCTATCTTAGAAGCAAACACTTGTATCAACTGTGTGCATTGATTCTTACATGTTTACTTATTGCACTTGTTATATTACTTTGTGTTGACAATTATCCATGAGATATATATGTTGAAGTTGAAAGCAACCGCTGAAACTTATATCTTCCTTTGTGTTGCTTCAAAGCTTTTTACTAAGAATTTATTGCTTTATGAGTAATTCTTATGCAAGTCTTATTGATGCTTGTCTTGAAAGTATTATTCATGAAAAGTCTTTGCTATATGATTCATTTGTTTACTCATTATCTTCACCATTGCTTCGAATCGCTGCATTCATCTCATATGCTTTACAATAGTAATGATCAAGATTATGATAGCATGTCACTTCAGAAATTATCTTTGTTATCGTTTACCTACTCGAGGGCGAGTAGTAACTAAGCTTGGGGATGCTTGATACGTCTCAAACGTATCTATAATTTCTTATGTTCCATGCTACTTTTATGATGATACTCACATGTTTTATACACATTATATGTCATTATTATGCATTTTCCGGCACTAACCTATTGACGAGATGCCGAAGAGCCAGTTGTTGTTTTCTGCAGTTTTTGGTTTCAGAAATCCTAGTAAGGAAATATTCTCGGAATTGGACGAAATCAACGCCCAGGGTCCTATTTTTCCACGAAGCTTCCAGAAGACCGAGGGAGATACGAAGTGGGGCCACGGGGCGCCGCCACACTAGGGCGGCGCGGCCTAGGGGGGGCCCGCGCGGCCCTAGCGTGTGGGGCCCCCGTGACTCCTCCGACTCTGCCCTTCCGCCTACTAAAAGCCTTCGTCGCGAAACCCCTAGTACCGAGAGCCACGATACGGAAAACCTTCCAGAGACGCCGCCGCCGCCAATCCCATCTCGGGGGATTCAGGAGATCGCCTCCGGCACCCTGCCGGAGAGGGGAATCATCTCCCGGAGGTCTCTTCATCGCCATGATCGCCTCCGGATCGATGTGTGAGTAGTCCACCCCTGGACTATGGGTCCATAGCAGTAGCTAGATGGTTGTCTTCTCCTCATTGCGCTATCATGTTAGATCTTGTGAGCTGCCTATCATGATCAAGATCATCTATTTGTAATCCTACATGTTGTGTTTGTTGGGATCCGATGAATATTGAATACTATGTTGTGGTGACCCAGCGTACCACTGCATGGTGTAGTACACAAGTCGTTGACATAACACAAGTGAAACACCGTTCCACTCATATTACATCTCTCAGAGTGGTACAACAAAAACATATGCGAGTCCAAGGTATGTCTACAGAAGTACACACGAGCTGTTTACAGAAGATCAACACGACTCCTACTTTACAGTGAGGTAAAACTTCAAATAAAGCTCCAGAAGAACAACTCGTAGTCTAACTTGTTGCTAACTCAAGCTTAAGAGCTACTTGGCTTGCTATAGAACTCTAGCTACTTAGGTGCTAGGATTAGGGAAAGGTTCCCTTCTATTACTAGTCTAGGTTTCCATTATAGTTGGTGCAGAAGTTGACTCCATTGACTTCTTTGATTGAATTCTTCATCTTGTTGCAGTCGACTCCTCTGTCTTCGAGTTCCACGGTAGTTTCTCCTTTGTTGCCTTGATCTAAGAAGGGGGTTCAAATGGGAGGGAATGAGTACGAGCGTACTCAGCAAGTTCATATTAGGAAATAGGTGTATCATGCACTAGCTACAGCCATAGACCAGAAAGTCATAGGCCAATGCAAGTTTTCATAAACATTTCTTCAAAAGGTTTATTTTATTCTAAAAACTATGCCCGTCAGTCTTCACAGGTTGACCAGAACTTCATGGAGTTCCTTTCATACCGCTTTCGCAGTTCCCTTCCCGGAACAGGGAGTGACAGTCACAATTCAGTATCCTCTAAAGAGGTGCGTTACTTTTCCCATAAGAGACCTTATCCTTGTTGCCAACCAGGCGTTAACATTCCCGTCCACACTTCCTTTGGTGTGAGGCCAGGTGTAAGATCCAAGTCCACACCGCCTTCTCCGCGACTGCAAACCCACCCTTTTGTCCGACCCTACACCCCCAGTAGACTTCTTCCGATAATACGGCTTTACTCACGGTGTACTCCAGACAATCCATCATAGACCGTAGAGCTAACATCACTAATGGATGGGGATTTAAAAGGCTATCCCAACCTACGGCAGTGCCTCCAACACCCCGCAGCTCTACCAGTCCGTTGGCGTGCAGAATGGAAAAGATACAGCTGACTTCCCCAGAGCCATTATAGATCTTATGGTCAACGCGATATGTACGGCGCTAGAATCACTGGACGGCATTGGTACTTAGTCCTAGATGAGTAGTACCCATGCAATGGAACCTCCACCATATCAACACATACCATGGTTCCATTGCCCACCACATAGTCATATTCATAATTGTAAAATAATACTTTGCTTTTCAATGCATGAGTGATAAGTATAGTACTTTGCATATAGTTTGATACAAATAATCAAATGACATGAGCAAGCGATGAACTTGCCTTTCTTGACTGCAAGATTATGCAGGCAAAAGCTTCGATACGTGATAACTCCAAATTCTGAAATACCATCATTGTCCGGTAAGGACAATGTTTAAAGAACTAGCAAAGATGCTATAATGCATAGTATGAGATGCAATCGTCCCGAGCGTAACCTAACCTCGATGATTTAAGATGTATGAGTTGTAAAGATTTCTTTAGGGTTGGTTGCACTTTTAGAATGGTTCTCAAACAAGGTTCTTATTAGGGTTTGGTTATAATAGCATCATAATCAAGTGTTATAAAACATCATAACAATCATACACATAAAGAATAGTGGTGGAATAATATGTAAAGAACAGTTGTCAATTTTAAGTTCTACAGATCATGGTTGATGATTACTTATACTATACTTCAAAAGAATAAATTTTGAAGAACATGTTGTTTAAGAAATAATGAGTATTTCAAAGAAGGATTAGGCTTCTAAGGTTTGATTGACATTTGTACTTCAAAAGAATAACTTTTGAAGAACAGGTTAAATAAGATTATGAACTACTATACATAGGAGCTATGGCTTTCTAGGGTTTACTATTAGATTCATTTAGTTCCACTAATAGGAACTAGTTGGGTTCTTTGAGTAGAATGGGTTTATATGTAGCAAGTATTGGTGGGGTTATTACTATGGCTTCCCATATTTGCTTTACCAAATAATCTTTATTGGTTTCTAAGCTAAGTGGCTTATCATTTCCTAAGTAGGGTTGAGTGGAATAGGAACATGTGTTGTGAATTGCTACACAAGGTTGGTACTAGGGTTTATCTTATGGTTCTACTAAATTATGATGGTTGAGGTTGATCTTAATGGTATGGTATATAGGAATAATGATCAATGGTACTAATTCAATTAACAAGTTAGGGTTTGTACCTAGGTGATACTAGTGAATCATATGGGTTTTAATTAAGAATAGGGACATGAAATGGTAATCTCATGTGACTTGGTTTATGCTAGTGGATCATGAGCATGCATTCAATTGTTTCTTATTAGGGTTCTATATGTTAAGTACATCTCACATGATCACATGTGACACATAACTAGGTTTTTAGCATTGTTTCTAAGGTGGAATGATCACATGAAATAATGGGATCAAGGTCTTACTCAAATTGAAACTAGGGTTTCTAAGTTATGGTATAACTCCTAAAATAATAATTGGTAATAGAGTTGTGGTTACTAATTACTTTGAATTAAAATTAGTGATGGTTTGACATTTTATCAATCTTCACAAGATTTAATAATTAGAGTAACTCTTATTTAGGTTTAATTAAAGATCAGGGTTTAATAATTGTTATTAGGTTTTTAAAATAATTAACTTGTTAACAAAAGATGTTTAAGTAAATAAGTTTTGATTTACCAAAATAATGTTGGCTTATAATATTTTCTTGAGTTATTACTATTTAAAGAAAATAGAAAATAATAATTGGTAAATTAGGGTTTATGAATTACCACTAATAATTCAGTTAATGCAAATATGATAAATAAAATTAATCTTATATTTTACTTAGTTACTGAACAGTTAAAATTTAAATTTGAAACTTCACTAATTATTGAATTCAAGTTGTATTTTAAATAATTGAAATGGCATAATTAATAAAGATAAAAATAAGTGAATTTTTATTTTGACACACATTTTTGTTTTATATTTATTTGAATAGAGTTTATTTTTGTGAGCATTTTGATATATTATTCATAATTTTATGAGTTGAAATGGATTTGATATAATTTTGTAAAGTTTCAGTGATTTTCTGGAATTTGAAATAAATCAAAAATCTAATCATACCGGTTCACTCCTAGCCTAAGACACTGACCAGTGGGGCCGTTGACTGGGTCATTTGCCACGCGGGCAAAGACCAGTCAACAAACGCTGACGAGGCAGGGGACACGTCCCTCTCGCCGTCGGCTCGACGCCGGCGACCAGACGAGGACGGAGCCACCGCTACAGGGTCTCCCCGAGCCTCCCGTGAAGTGCGTTCGAACGAGAAGAGGATGGGGAACCCTCTGGTGGTGGCGGAATCAACGATTAGTGCCCGGAACTTCATCGGAAATGATGGACCGCGGCGGTGCTCTCCGGCGAGGTATCAAAATCGAGCTAGAGATATATCTAGGATGCGATAGGTAGCTCGGAGGAAGCGCAAGCTCACCCTGGTGCTGACGGTGTGATCGGCTCCGGCGATTGTCGACGGAGATGGCGACGAATTCGCCATTCCCGACGATGTACTGAGAAAGGGGAAACATAAATTGTCGTCGTCCAGAGCTCCCCTGGATGCGTGCTTGCTCCCATGTGGCCTACGCACCGAGGCGCACCTCCTCGACCATAAATCGTACGCCGGGGTGGTCGTAATCGGCGGCTAGCCGGAGAACAGCCGACGGTGATTTTGTTGATTGCGAGAGATAGAGAGTGATTGAGGAAGAATGGATGGGCGGCGAAGAATTAGGGTTCCACGGTGAAGCTACTGGCAAATTTATAGAGCACGGCGAGGTCCGTATCGGTATTTCACCGGCGGCAATGGCCGGGATGCCTCGCCGACGATGGAGGTCTCTGGGGCGCGAATCTTGGCACCAATGGATAGGACGGACGCGAGGGATATAGGGGAACGTTCTGGAATCCTCTGCAAGGCCCGAAGCCATCCCTATCCACAGCGAGGAGGTGGTAGGAGCTCGCCGTGGTCGTGTCGCCTGCGGGGAAGAAGGAGAAAGGTGCTTCTCTCTTTGCACGAATTTTAAAGCAACTGATTCGGTATCTAGCTTGGGCTGGGTTTCTCTTGGTCCTTTGCTGGGCTTGGTCGACGTGGGTTGCTGTTGGGCTTCACGGGGCTAATGCTGGGTTGCTGCGGCCTGGTAGGGTAAGTCCTCTCCCCTCTCTTTTTCTCTTTTTATTTTCTGTTTTAAATTTGTTATTTGAAATCCAATTTGATTTCTGTTTATTTTTGCAGGTTCTAAATCATTTGAATTTCAATATCACTTCATGATAATACTCACTGCATAGTTCTTTTGTTTAAACAACTATTGAA
Source organism: Lolium perenne (assembly GCF_019359855.2). Classification (NCBI taxonomy): domain Eukaryota; kingdom Viridiplantae; phylum Streptophyta; class Magnoliopsida; order Poales; family Poaceae; genus Lolium; species Lolium perenne. The sequence goes on along the minus strand of NC_067250.2, from coordinate 293,476,438 downwards.
TTTTAATTAGAGTGACACTTTGTGAGGTTTAATTAAAATGGAAATGGTTAAGATAGTGATTTCTATTTTTTATAATTTAAGAACCATTTCTGTTTAAATGAATTAAAATTTACCACATGTGCATGGTGAACCTATTATCGGGTTTAACTAATGTGCTTATCAATATTGATGGTTCATATCTATTTTAATTATGGCTAAGGTTTAAAATAAATGGTATTGAGCATGGATTGGATTCATCATTTTATGTGAAGGATTGTTTCTAAAGTTGGAGCATATGGTTGGATAAACTCTATTTGTTTAATAATCTTTCTTAGCCACTTCTAGCTTATCTTATTTAGGATAAATTCTACACTCCTCATAGTCAATTCACTTTCTAAGGTGAGGGTTCAAACTATGATACATTTTCCTATTGGGTTAACTAAACAAGTACCTGAGATACCAATTAGAATTGAATATTGGTTTTACTCTACTCACCAAATGGAATCTAGTCTTTAGGTATATATGGCTTGGTTTATACTTGTGATCCATGATACACAAGTCAAGACAATATTTTATGTAGGGTGAATTTTACTTGAAAGGTTTAGAGTTTTGGGAATACTTCACTAATTGAAGTATTAAATAGGCATGAGGCATGGCAGGGTTCTACTTATAATCCAAAGTGATGCTTGGATTGGAATTCAAATATGGCCTAGGGTTTTAGTTATGATCACCAATGTGATACACAACTAGGATTAAGATATGGTATCAGCTTTGATCATGTTTTAGTGGCTAGGGTTATCCTCCTCACTTAGGTAGAATTATTGTATCAAATCAATGCTAGGTTTGACTCAAGTGTTTGGATAAGCAAGGTTTAAATACCATATCAATACTACACAAGACATGAGTATTGGTCTGGATTAACTACTATTGATATATTTATCATTTCTTGTGAAGAATGAGATCTATGGATCACATATGTAGGTTTATCTTATCATCTTAATTTATAAGGTAAGATCATGCATTAGACATGATCCACTTATTCCTCACTAATCTCTCTTTATTATTCCTCTCATTACACTCACTTAAATTCTTAGGGTTTATGATCATCACCCAATTTGTAATGATCAAAGTATTGGCCTCATAATAATTCATTAGTGAAACATGGTTCTTCTCTCCAAGATCAAGTATAAGTCCATATACTTGAGTATACCTCTTTAGGTTGAGCTCTTCTGAATAGGTAGGGTTCCTCTAGGTTTGTGATCATTACCAAGTTGTAATGATCACAACACTTGCCTCTCTATAATTACTAGAAGAATAGGTTCTTACTTACTATCAAGTGTTAGCTAGGTCAAGTAGGGTTCAGCACTTGACTTGTACTCCTTATAGCATTGATTAGTATTAATGGTTTACCTCACATAGATAGGTTGGATATTGATACGTCCAAAACGTATCTACTTTCCCGAACACTTTTGCTATTGTTTTGCCTCTAATTTGTGTATTTTGGATACAACTAACACGGACTAACGCGGTTTTCAGCAGAATTGCTCTGGTGTCTCGGTTTTGTGCAGAAATTCAACTTTCAGGAAAAACCTCGGAATTTATGTGGAAGGTCCTATTTTCCCAGAATACTTACGGAGCCAGAAGGGCAAGCCAGGTGGGGGCCCGAGGGCCCCACACACTAGGCCGGCGCGGCCCAGGAGGGGCCCGCGTGGCCCTAGTGTGTGGCGGCCTCGGTCGGCCCCCGACGCCCTCCTTCGGACTACTTATTGCCTTTGACCTAAAAACGCACGGGAAAAAGTCGAAGTCGCCAGAAACCCTCCAGAACGCCGCCACATCGCGAAACTCCGTCTCGGGAGCCAGAAGTCTCCGTTCTGGCACTCCGCCGGGACGGGGAATTGGAGGAGATCATCGCCACCATCACCACCGACGCCTCTTCATCGACCAGCCATGTTTCCCCCATCCATGTGTGAGTAATTCCCCCGCTGTAGGCTGAAGGGGATGGTAGGGATTGGATGAGATTGGTCATGTAATAGTATAAGATTGTTAGGGCATAGTGCCTAGTGTCCGTAATTGGTACTTTGATGATATTGTTGCAACTTGTTATGCTTAATGCTTGTCACTAGGGCCCGAGTGCCATGATCTCAGATCTGAACATGTTATTATTTCATCATGATATTCATTGTTTATGGTCTTACCTGCAAGTTGTATACACATGTCGCTGTCCGGAACCAATGGCCCCGAAGTGACAGAAATCGGGACAACCGGAGGGGATGGTAGTGATGTGAGGATCACATGTGTTCATGGATTGTTAATGCTTTGCTCCGGTACTCTATTAAAAGGAGTACCTTAATATCCAGTAGATTCCCTTGAGGCCCGGCTGCCACCGGCTGGTAGGACAAAAGATGTTGTGCAAGTTTCTCATTGCGAGCACGTACGACTATAATTGGAACACATGCCTATTGATTGCTTTGTACTTGGACACCGTTTTATTATTATCTGCAAATGCCCTGCTTGATTGTTACATGAGTTTCTCTCATCCATGCAACGCCCGTTATCCGTCCCCGTGCCTACAGTATTTTAATCCTGCTGTTTACTATAATCACTACTGCTGTCTCTGTTACTCTGCTTCTTTGTTATTTCACTATCGTTATCGCTATAAAACTGTTACTACTGATAAACTCTTGCGAGCAAGTCTGTTTCCAGGTGCAGCTGAATTGACAACTCCGCTGTTAAGGCTTTCAAGTATTCTTTGTCTCCCCTTGTGTCGAATCAATAAATTGGGTTTCACTACCCGCGAAGACTGCTGCCGTTGCCGGGGAGCATAGCTTTATTTGGAAGTTCACTTGGATTGATATTGTTCGCTGCAAATTCTCCATCATGGGTAAAACTCGCGATCCTAAAGTCGCCATATTACCATCCACTACAAGAAAAGGTACAACTCTGAGTACCTCTGCTACTCTTGATTCACCATCTGTGATAAGTCGACTTGTTTCACCGCCACAAGCTTCACTTGCTGGTACTTCTGCTGAATCTGAAAACTCTCATAATATTGATAATGTTTCTGCTGTGCTTGATGATAGTGGTTCATTGGGATCCTTTCTAGATGCTACAATTGCTAGGTCTAGACAAATTGAAAATACTGAAACTCCTAATGCTACTACACCTGTTAATTCACCCGAACTTGATTATTCTAGTGATGATCCTGATGAAGATTATGTGGAGCTTAATGATGATTTTATTAATAGATGCAATGCTACTGCTGATGCAAGCAAAATTAAAAAGTTTCTCACACAATATACTGTTAGACATAAGTTATCTCCTGATCCTAAATTTGCCACATCTCCTATATGCATTAAGGATAAAGATTATGATTTTTCTCTTGATCTATCTCATATAGCTATTGTAGAGAAAGCACCCTTTTGTGGTACTGATACGTCTCCGACGTATCGATAATTTCTTATGTTCCATGCCACATTATTGATGATATCTACATGTTTTATATACATTATATGTCATATTTATGCGTTTTCCGGAACTAACCTATTGACGAGATGCCGAAGGGCCAGTTCCTGTTTTCTGCTGTTTTTGGTTTCAGAAATCCTAGTAAGGAAATATTCTCGGAATTGGACGAAATCAACGCCCAGGTTCCTATTTTTCCCGGAAGCATCCAGAACACCCGAGAGGAGCCAGAGGGGGGCCACAGGCCCACCAGACACTAGGCTGGCGCGGCCCAGGCCCTGGCCGCGCCGCCCTATTGTGTCGCCGCCTCGTCGACCCTCCGACTCCGCCTCTTCGCCTATATAAAGGTCCCTGACCTAAAACTTCGATAGAAAAGAGCCACGGTACGAGAAACCTTCCAGAGCCGCCGCCATCGCGAAGCCAAGATCTGGGGGACAGGCCCCGGGACGGGGAAGTGCCCCCGGAAGGCTCCTCCATCGACACCACCGCCATCTCCATCAACGCTGCTGTCTCCCATGAGGAGGGAGTAGTTCTCCATCGAGGCTCGGGGCTGTACCGGTAGCTATGTGGTTAATCTCTCTCCTATGTGCTTCAATACAATAATCTCATGAGCTGCCTTACATGATTGAGATTCATATGATGATGCTTGTAATCTAGATGTCATTATGCTAGTCAAGTGGGTTTTACTTATGTGATCTCCGGAGACTCCTTGTCCCACGTGTGTAAAGGTGACAGTGTGTGCACCGTGTGGGTCTCTTAGGCTATATTTCACAGAATACTTATTCACTGTTATGAATGGCGTAGTGAAGTGCTTATTTATATCTCTTTATGATTGCAATGTGTTTTGTATCACAATTTATCTATGTGCTACTCTAGTGATGTTATTAAAGTAGTTTTATTCCTCCTGCACGGTGTAATGGTGACAGTGTGTGCATCCGTGTTAGTACTTGGCGTAGGCTATGATTGTGATCTCTTGTAGATTATGAAGTTAACTATTGCTATGATGGTATTGATGTGATCTATTCCTCCTACATAGTGTGAAGGTGACAGTGTGCATGCTATGTTAGTACTTGGTTTAGTTGTGTTGATCTGTCATGCACTCTAAGGTTATTTAAATATGAACATTGAATATTGTGGAGCTTGTTAACTCCGGCATTGAGGGTTCGTGTAATCCTACGCAATGGTGTTCATCATCCAACAAGAGTGTAGAGTATGCATTTATCTATTCTGTTATGTGATCAAAGTTGAGAGTGTCTACTAGTGAAAGTGTAATCCCTAGGCCTTGTTCCTAAATACTGCTATCGCTGCTTGTTTACTGTTTTACTGCGTTACTACTGCTGCGTTACTACTGCTCCGTTGCTACTGCTCATACTTATTCATACCACCTGTATTTCACTATCTCTTCGCCGAACTAGTGCACCTATTAGGTGTGTTGGGGACACAAGAGACTTCTTGCTTTGTGGTTGCAGGGTTGCATGAGAGGGATATCTTTGACCTCTTCCTCCCTGAGTTCGATAAACCTTGGGTGATCCACTTAAGGGAAACTTGCTGCTGTTCTACAAACCTCTGCTCTTGGAGGCCCAACACTGTCTACAAGAATAGAAGCTCCCGTAGACATCAGGTACTGAAAAAGAAAGTGCTGAACACATGATTGAACTTTCTTCTATGAGTAGCTTGTTTTCTGATGATGTCAAGATGCGTACTTATTTTGTCGCTAAATTTTTTCCTTTCTCATTAAAGGATGATGCTAAAACTTGGTATAATAATTTGCCTCCTGGTTCTATTAAAAGTCCAACTGATTTGCGTGATGTTTTCTTTCGAAAATACTTTCCTGCTAGTGCTCAACATGTTGCTTTACAGAAAATTTATAGATTTGACCAGGGAGATGAAGAGAAATTGCCTGAGGCTTGGGCAAGATTTTGTTCTCTTATCAGAGCTCGACCTGGACATGATTTAGAAAAGAATGATCTACTTGATATATTTTATAGTGGACTAACCATTGAGTCTAGGGCATATTTGGATAGTTGTGCTGGTTGTGTTTTCAGGAAAAGAACTCCCGACGAAGCTGAAGAATTATTGGCTAAAATAGGCCGGAATCATGATGATTGGACTACGCCTGAACCAATTCCAACGCCAATATTGAAGAAGAGGGGTTTAATTAAATTGAATGATGAAGATATGAGGGAAGCCAAGAAGTCTCTCAAGGAGAAAGGTATTAAATCTGAAGATGTGAAGAATCTACCTCCCATAGAAGATATATGTGAGATAATTCCCCCTTCATCCATGATTGAGGTAAACTCCCTTCAGCGCTTTACTAGGGAAGATATTCCGTATTCAAAACCTCCTGCGCAATGCTTAGATGAGTTTGATAATTATATTGTTAAGCAAGAAAATTTTAATATGAGAGTAGAGAATCATCTAATGGAAAATTCTCAAGCTATTAGCAATTTGCATGATATTGTGGAGAGAACCTCCAATGATGTTAAGATGCTTGTTAAACATTTTCAAATGGTTCAAACTCAAATTGATCAGCTTACTAAAGTGCAAAATGACTTATTAAAAAATAATTCTAAAGAGAAACATGCTTATGAAGTAACAACTAGAGGTGGTGTCTCTACCCAGGATCCTCTATATCCTGAAGGGCATCCCAAAAGAATTGAACAAGATTCTCAACGCATTGAACCTAGTGCTCCTTCTAAGAAAAAGAAGAAGAAACATAAAAATGTTGTAGAATCCTCTCGAACTTTGTTAATGATCCTAATAGTATTTCTATTTCCGATGCTGAAACTGAAAGTGGTAATGAACATGATAATAATAATGGTAATAATAAGAATGATGTTTCTGATAAAGAAGAAGTTGAAGATGAACTTGAAAAGCAAGATAAAAATAAAAAGTATACTAAAGAAGATTTTATTGCTAAGAAACATGGTAATGAAAGGGAACCTTGGGTGCAAAAGCAAATGCCTTTTCCTGCTAAGAAACTAAAATCAAAGGAAGAAGAACACTATAATAAATTTTGTGATTGGATGAAACCTTTATTCTTGCAAATCCCTTTGACTGATGCTATTAAATTGCCTCCTTATTCAAAGTATATGAAATATATTGTTACTAACAAAAGGAAAATCCCCAATGAGGAAATTTCCACTATGCTTGCTAATTACTCTTTCAATGGCAAAGTTCCAAAGAAGTTGGGCGACCCAGGTATACCTACTATTCCTTGTTCTATTAAGAATAATTATGTTAAAACTGCTCTATGTGACTTGGGAGCCGGTGTTAGTGTTATGCCTTTTTCTCTTTATAAGAGACTTTACTTAGATAAGTTGATACCTACTGATATATCTTTGCAAATGGCTGATAAATCTACTGCTATTCCTGTTGGTATATGTGAGGATGTTCCTGTTCAAGTTACTAATAACTGCTTGATATTAACTGATTTTGTTGTGTTGGAAATGCCTGAAGATGATAATATGTCTATTATTCTTGGGAGACCTTTTCTTAACACCGCAGGGGCTGTTATTGATTGCAATAAAGGAAAGGTTACTTTCAATGTTGATGATAGGGAGCACACCGTCTATTTCCCCAAGAGGATTGATAAAGTATGTGGAGTTAATACTATTTCTAATGTGAGAACTATCAAAGTTGGAACTATCGATTGTCCTATATATGAGCCTAAAGAAGGATATCAAAATCTTATGATTGGATCCATATCAATACAATTCAAGGTAACATGATTGATTTGAGGTTTATTTCTTCTTATGCTATGTAAAATTTATTTGGTGGCAAGACTTGATCAACCTTGTTAACAAATACTTTTTATATGCATAGAGGAGGTAAACAACATCTCTTTCTTCCTCCACTTGTTCTACTTGCTGTAGCACTTTTGTTTTGTAAAGTTCCTTAGTTAATTAGACATTTCAAAAAATTTCCTGGCCAGTAATAATAAACTTAATACCCAGAAATGTGCATTTTACAAAGTTTTCAAAAATTCACAAAAATTATACCGTTGGTCCTATTTTTCGAAAATGCACCTGGGAGCACCTGGGGATGACCAGTGGGGCACCCCACAGGCCGGAGCGGCCAGCAAGGGGGGCGCGCCACCCTGGTGTGTGGGTCCCCCTTTGCCCCACTTCAGCATCTCTTCCTCCCACACTCTTCTCTCTCCCGAAAAAACTCACACCAGGTTCCTCTCACTCGCGTTTTTGCTCAAGAGCTCCAGATTTCTCGATCTCTTTGCTCAGCCCAGATTTCTGTCTGAGATTTGGCACATTTGCTCTTCGGTATGTGACTCCTCCGGTTATCCAAGTAGAAATTTTGTTTGGTTGAGTATATCTTGAATATTTTGCTGCTGTAGGTAACATGTTTAGTGAGCTTGCATGCTTGTTCTAAGTGGTAGAAACTAGTTTTGATGCATGATTAGTACTCTAGCAAGTTCCTATGGTAGTTTCCCTCAATTATATGTCACCAAATCAAATTTTATATTGTTTGTTGAAAAATTTCAGAAAATGGAAGGGAGTAGGCACCAACTCAACCAACAAGAATTGGAGGTGCAACCGGTCATGAGAGTTCACCGCGAAGAAGGAGTATACCCCGCTTACTACCAGTGCGTGGATTTTATGAGAAGTGCAGGAATCTTGCAAGATGTTCGAAGTTTAATTTCTCGTGCAGGGTTGGATGATTTTGTTGATGGTGAACCATGCCAATATGCAAAACTGACTATGTCTGTAGTGCAGGATTTTAAATTCAATTGGTCGCGATCTAACCCCATGGTTCAGTACAAAATTTATAATAAAATTGTCAACTTGCCATTCAATGATTTTTGTGCAGCAATCAGAGTGCCGCAATGGGGATCATGCGAAAAGATAAGGGGATCGCCGCAAGAGTTCTTGGACCTCTTCAAGATGATTTGTCATGGAAGAAGCTTCTCAGAGGATGGTGGTAAAATCAGTAGCATTCAACTCCCAGCTATTCGTTACTTTGCTTATTTCATCACCAAGTGCGTTCTTGCTAGAAAGAATGGAAGTAAGTTATCTATCCAGGATCTAGCCTTTCTAGCTGCTGCATTACAAAGTGATAGGACTTACAACTTGGGTGCTTTGATAGCCAACAGACTTGCTACTAACCGTGAGAAGGGAGAAATTTGTGGATGTCTCATCGCCTCTCGTTTATTAGCTATGCATGGTGTAGAACCTCACCATCTTGATATTCAACTTCCCATAGAGAAACTTGACATAGTCTCCATGATTAAGCATGAATTTGTTTCTGATTCGTCCAATTTGAGCAACCTGTCTTATAGAATAACATTTTACAAGAAAGCTTGGAGAATAACTAAGAAAACTGAAAAATTAGTAGGATTGCCTGCACCTGCTCTGTTTAACCTTGATTCCAGGGAGGATTGGTCAGTCACGGAAAGTGCACTTAATGCATACATAGAGGGAGGAGGCCATCGTGCAAGAGACAACACGGAGGAGGATGAGGAACACCTCGACTCATCATCCGATGCAGCAAGTTCTTCGCATCAACAAGTTGGGCATGAGGAGCCTCCACGCTTTTCTTCTGCATCGGGACCTTATTATGACTACTCCATGTATGATCCACCGGCATGGAACCCAGATCCTCGTTGGGGTTGATCTCCACTTAGGCCAAAAGCCTAAGCTTGGGGGGAGGTATACCGGCATCACTCATTCTTTGCATATTATGGTTGCTGGGTACTTGTACATACTTGTTTAGTTTCTTTGAGTGGTTTTCTAATGAGAGGGAGATGATATTTGGGGAAGTGCTGCCTGAAAACAGATTCTGGACTGTTACTAAAAAAAATCGTGCGCACAGCCAGAACGTTATTTTGAGCTGCCAATTTTTGTGCATGTTTCCCAGGTTGTTATCTAACTTTCATTAGTTGAACACTTTTCTTTAAAATCGATTACTGTACTGCTGTCAAGTTTTGGCAGATTTCTGCCATCTTGCTTTTCTGTGTTTCTTTTAGTTTTCATTTTCTTATTCTTACTTTGTTTCTTTCCTAAAACACAAAAAGACCAAAAATATTTCTGTTGTTTCTCTTCACCACTTGTTTATTTTAGTTTCTTGCTTTTATCTTGCTTTATTTGCTATCGTTGGTTTGCTATAAGAAAATCCAAAAAGATTTTGCTTTGTTTGCTTGTTTCCTTTTGTTCTTGCTTCCAAATTCGAAAACACCAAAAATATTTGCTGTTCTTCTTTGGTTTTGTAAAGTTCTTTATGAGTTCAATGGTCTTTGGTGGCTGGAGCGTGGTTTTCTTTCCATATTATTCAAGGTACACAAGTGAAAAGGCAATAATGACGATATACGACGATCTGATTATGGTGAGAGGCTCGTATGAACTCTATTTGTTTTCATTTTTGTACATATACTCATCCATGTGAGCATGCTTAGTTGGTTCATGTGAGGTATATGTCATTTAAGAAAGTCTAGTAGTTCATGATCTCTCATGATTAGCTCCAATTCATTAATATGAGTAGCATGTCATGAATATTTGCTTGCATTGCTTTATTCATAGATAGGTATGACATTGTGGTATCCTCCTCTGAATAATTTTCTTGAATCAACTTGGCACATGCTCGCGCATGCATATGACTGAACAAAATGTCAATTAAGCCTCGATGATTTACTTTACCTCAGAGTTCTTGTATCACTTTTATGCCTCCGTTAATTTATTTTTGTCGCAAGCATGATTATGACAGTTATTGCTCTCTTGATTGTCGCTTCCCAATCTATTGGTAGCCTTCACTTGTACTGAGCGGGAACGCTGCTCGTGCTTGCAAACACATGAAAACCAAGTTATTCCAGAGTGTCCACCATAAATACCTATGCATGGCATTTCAAACCATTCCAAGTAAATTCTCATGCGCTACCTTTAAACCTTCAAAATGCTTCTCAATTTGTGTTAATGTTTCATAGCTCATGAGGAAGTATGTGGTGTTTAACTTTCAACCTTGTCATTTACTCTTGATGGACTTTCATATGGACTAGTGGCACATCCGCTTATCCAATAATTTTGCAAAAAGAGCTGGCAATGGGGTTCCCAGCCCCGATTAATCAAACTTTACTAATAATTCTCTTCACATGTTTTGCTCTGATTCATCAGTAAGCAACTTAATTTTGCAAATAGATACTCCTCCATGGTATGTGATTGATGGAAGGCACCCGAGGATTCGGTTAGCCATGGCTTGTGTAAGCAAAGGTTGGGGGGAGTGTCACCCATAATAAAACTAAAATACGTGTGTAAACAAAAGAGAAGATGGATGATCTACCTTGCTGGTAGAGATAACGTCCTTCATGGGAGCCGCTCTTGAAAGTCCGGTTGGCGAGGTAGTTGGTGTACCCATTACCATTCGTTGACAACAACAAACAACCCTCAAAACAATTTTACTCCTATTTTAAAAATGAAAAGCTCTAGCGCATGTTAATCCCTGCTTCCCTCTGCGAAGGGTCAATCTTTTACTTTTACATTGAGTCTCCATCCTTTCTTTGAGCACTTTCTTGAGAGCACAACTGTCAATCTTAGTATAATATGCTTGTCCCAAAATGTGATTAATTGTGGTATAACTTTGATGCTTTAATCTTTGATAATCTCTACTTCCAGTCTTCCCATGAACCTCAAAGGTGCCCAAGCATTTATGTTTTGCTGTACAATTATGGGCAAGCGAGATACCACTTTATCATATCATTCTATGAACATTGCAATCCTGCTGATAGACATGATTCATGATGCTCATTATTAATTTGTTGGTACCTTTTCCATGATTGACATAGCTATTAGATGATTTTATTTGCATGTATCTTATTATGAACTGCTTAAGTACTTGCCATATCATGAGAATATTTACATCATATGAACAAATGTGTTCACGAAAGTTCTTTTATCGCTCAGTTGTCAACTGAATTGCTTGAGGACAAGCAATAAGCTAAGCTTGGGGGGAGTTGATACGTCCAAAACGTATCTACTTTCCCGAACACTTTTGCTATTGTTTTGCCTCTAATTTGTGTATTTTGGATACAACTAACACGGACTAACGCTGTTTTCAGCAGAATTGCTCTGGTGTCTCGTTTTTGTGCAGAAATTCAACTTTCAGGAAAAACCTCGGAATTTATGCGGAAGGTCCTATTTTCCCAGAATACTTACGGAGCCAGAAGGGCAAGCCAGGTGGGGGCCCGAGGGCCCCACACACTAGGCCGGCGCGGCCCAGGAGGGGCCCGCGCGGCCCTAGTGTGTGGCGGCCTCGGTCGGCCCCCGACGCCCTCCTTTGGACTACTTATTGCCTTCGACCTAAAAACGCACGGGAAAAAGTCGAAGTCGCCAGAAACCCTCCAGAACGCCGCCACATCGCGAAACTCCGTCTCGGGAGCCAGAAGTCTCCGTTCTGGCACTCCGCCGGGATGGGGAATTGGAGGAGATCATCGCCACCATCACCACCGACGCCTCTTCATCGACCAGCCATGTTTCCCCCATCCATGTGTGAGTAATTCCCCCCGCTGTAGGCTGAAGGGGATGGTAGGGATTGGATGAGATTGGTCATGTAATAGTATAAGATTGTTAGGGCATAGTGCCTAGTGTCCGTAATTGGTACTTTGATGATATTGTTGCAACTTGTTATGCTTAATGCTTGTCACTAGGGCCCAAGTGCCATGATCTCAGATCTGAACATGTTATTATTTCATCATGATATTCATTGTTTATGGTCTTACCTGCAAGTTGTATACACATGTCGCTGTCCGGAACCAATGGCCCCGAAGTGACAGAAATCGGGACAACCGGAGGGGATGGTAGTGATGTGAGGATCACATGTGTTCACGGATTGTTAATGCTTTGCTCCGGTACTCTATTAAAAGGAGTACCTTAATATCCAGTAGATTCCCTTGAGGCCCGGATGCCACCGGCTGGTAGGACAAAAGATGTTGTGCAAGTTTCTCATTGCGAGCACGTACGACTATAATTGGAACACATGCCTATTGATTGCTTTGTACTTGGACACCGTTTTATTATTATCTGCAAATGCCCTGCTTGATTGTTACATGAGTTTCTCTCATCCATGCAACGCCCGTTATCCGTCCCCGTGCCTACAGTATTTTAATCCTGCTGTTTACTATAATCACTCTCTTGTCTCTCTGTTACTCTGCTGCTGTTATTTCACTACTGCTACTGCTATAAAACTGTTACTACTGATAAACTCTTGCGAGCAAGTCTGTTTCCAGGTGCAGCTGAATTGACAACTCCGCTGTTAAGGCTTTCAAGTATTCTTTGTCTACCCTTGTGTCGAATCAATAAATTGGGTTTCACTACCTGCGAAGACTGCTGCGATCCCCTATACTTGTGGGTTATCAGATATTCAACTAGGTTCTACCCAATGGATAATATAAGCATATGAATGATTCTCTCCTTCGTCTAGGCTTAAAGGTATGAGTTGGGAAACAAGATTGGAATGATCAAAAGTTAATGAAGAATGAATATGTATGTCCTTGGCTTGGGTTCAATTATTGTAGTTGAAAAGATATACCATGTGACTCATGGTAGGAACATTTATTTAATAGAAGACATGGATAAGATAAGTAAAGAATAGTTTCTTAATTAATTGTGTTCTTTGATTTATAGTTGAATAATTATTCATGGGTTGTTGTTAGAATTATCATGTTGAGATCCTTTATAAGACCTTGTAGCTGAACCTTACTTAAGGTGTTATTTGTTGTAAAACTAATTTCATTTGATCTAGCCCATAGATCAAATCATCTCTACCCAAAACAAGGTTTTAGCAAAGATCACAGTGAAGTTTATAGCGCTTGACTTGATGATCTACTTCAATTCCAGCAAGTCAAGTGAAACTTCAGTTACTGTGGTAAGTTTTATTTGAAAGCGCGAAAATTCCCCGGATTTTCTATGCATGAATGCAATGCACACTTTGGTGTGTTCTCATTTTATTGACTCTAAACCTGGGATATTACAGCATCTCCCCCTTAAACTGAACTTCGTCCCGAAGTTCGAACGCTCTCATGTTTCGGAACGTGGAACTGACTTGAACAGATCACAATCCTTTCAAACTCCATGGTGATCTTATTAGATATAATTGGATATATCCCTTGTCCAGATTCTTCCTGGAGTCTTCTGATATCTGGCACTGATACTTTCTTCTATTCTATGATTTCTTCGAATACTCTAAGCTTATAGTCTTACTCTTCAAATATCCTTAGATTAGGACATCTTATTGGCCAATGGACTTTACAAATGGTTCTGGTAGTAGCTTCTTATTTGGATACCCAAAGCTTGGTTCTGCCAGCTGCGGTAATCCAGCTGCGGTGCCCAAACTTTAATTTTAAAAGATTTATTTAAAGTAGTGTATTGTTTTCCCTTACTACCATAACGAAAGTAATGGTACTTAGTAAGGTATTTACAATAGGCATGGTCCTGGTTGTTTAGTCCTACGAATGGATTAGACTCATTTAGTCCATCCAATCATGGCTTCTAGTTTGTACTAGTTATCTTCCTTTTGGTTTCATTAGGTTCCATGAAAGGAATCTTTCTAATAATCATTAGTGTTGTATAGTCAAACTCCTTCAATCTTTTGTCTTCTAAGGCTTTGATTGTCCTCCGACATCTACTTCCTCCAACTTCATTATCTAATACTTACTTAAGTTCTATTGGTTTCGAGTACTTACAATTAACCACTCAAGTTAAGGTCTAACCCTTACTTCCTCGAGATATGAACCTCGGCTTCCGGTCTGGCAACCTTCTGAGGGTACTATTATATGGGTACTTCCCAACAACCTTATAAAAATAAGATCGGACTTCCTTTCAGTTCTGACCCTTTTCTCCATCTATCACACTACAAATAATATCTTAATACTTCTCCTTCAGCCTTCCTCTCCCCCTTGGAGTTTACTAATGATCTTCAAAATTCCTTTCTTCTAATCATTAAACTCCAAGGTTAGAAGATTGGTCTTGGTCTGGCTCATAGTTTGTACATTTCTAAAGTCTCACGAAGAATTCTTTGCGGTGTATCCACACAATTGTGGGTATCCATTGTGAATCCTCCAACTAAATATTTACTAGCTACGGGATACCAGCTGCGGAATACTAGCTGCGGAATCCCCCTTTCTTTTAGAGTGAAAGAACGATTAATCTGTGGACTATTTGTTACCAGCTGCAGACTACCTAACACGAGATGTGGCTTATTGAATACCAGATGTGGCTATGTTATGGTTTTAGGCAATATCTACCTACCAGCTGTGGCTTCTTACATAGTTTTAGTTAAGATATACCTCACTTCACATACTTTCTCTTCATGATTATCCTATATCAGCTGCGGTCTTATTATGCCAGCTGCGACTTCACTTGTCTATTTTCCTTCTTCTAGAGTTTGTTTTGCAAGATAACCACTTGTGGATACTATGAAAATAGTATTGTAATTGACTTCACTTGCATTCCCTACTTCCATAATGAATACAACTCTACTTCTTCTGCTCCATATTCACTATTTTTCTCACTTTCATGATACTTCCATGTTGAAGTACTCCTTGATTAAAGATAGAAGTGAGTTTCGATTGGTCCTTCCTTCGGAGTATTGGGGTTACTACCCACAACTTTACTTCCTTCTTCTAGTGAACCTTCATCTTGTCTTCAAAATCTTCAGAATTCGTCACTTCCTCACACGAATACCTTTACCCTCTAGACCTATAACATCAAGTAAGAGCTTGATATTGCAGCATGCATTTGCATATCAAAGTCAAACTTCATGTATGGATCTAGTCAAACAATGAAAATCCAATAAAGTCCAAGAAAATCCAGCTTTGTGCTTATAATACACATCATTATATGCCTGAATATAATAGTTGGGTAAGACATCCCTAAACATCAGGCTCAGATGTGTAGTATATAACACCACATAAGATAGGTTTAGGTTGTGATACTTAGCACGAATACGTGAATTTCTACTATTTGTCTCAACATTTATCTTAATTGCTCACTTGCAATCAAATAAACTTGAGCAAATTGGTCTAGAATAGTTGTAATTGACCTAATTTCCTTGGAAAGTGCTAACTTACCTTCCATTACTTGAAAACTAACCTCACATGATCTCTCGAAACTATAACATGACTACTCTAAGTACATGATTGTTTAGAATATACCACCTATAACTCTAGAGTTTCTCTATGTGATATGCTTTAAATAAGCCTTCTTTGAATTAAGGACTATGGTTCTAGCATACTTGGCACAATTATTAGGATTTTAAGGCCTAAGATTTCGAACTATTCCTTAAATCCTACTCCTCATCATACTTCTGTTAACTCACTTATGATGTTCTACTCCCTCACATCATGATTCTCAAGTGAATCATATATGATTACCAAATTTACCATGAAAAGTAGACTTAAATACTCCTATCACTCTTCCTTACCTCCTATGATTGACTCATCATAGGTATATACTACCATAACTTATCTCCCTTACTTAACATCAGTCATTTGACATTTTAAATGACTCTTACTTAACTATAACATAACTTGGTATACATCTTCCAATAGGATATCTTTCTTATGGTTGTATCCTCTCTTTGGACTACCATGTGTTGTATACCAACTGTGGTCTACTACCACCCATTATCTTATGCTTCAATGGGGTTCTACTTATTTGGAATGAAGCAAGATAACTAACTAACTTTACTTAAGAAAGATAGATAAGAAAGATTGACTCAAGTGTGTCAGGATTATTCTCAAGTGAATACCCATTTCAAGTCAAAAGGATAGTTGGTTTAGCATAGTTGACTTGGCTAAGACACTTCCTATAGACACTACCAAACCTATAGGTCTCCTTTAAAGGGTTTTAATCCTAGGGTCAAAGCATTTGCTCTGATACCAGCTGTGGTGACCCAGCGTACCACTGCATGGTGTAGTACACAAGTCGTTGACATAACACAAGTGAAACACCGTTCCACTCATATTACATCTCTCAGAGTGGTACAACAGAAACATATGCGAGTCCAAGGTATGTCTATAGAAGTACACACGAGCTGTTTACAGAAGATCAACACAGCCTCCTACTTTACAGTGAGGTAAAACTTCAAATAAAGCTCCAGAAGAACAACTCGTAGTCTAACTTGTTGCTAACTCAAGCTTAAGAGCTACTTGGCTTGCTATAGAACTCTAGCTACTTAGGTGCTAGGATTAGGGAAAGGTTCCCTTCTATTACTAGTCTAGGTTTCCATTATAGTTGGTGCAGAAGTTGACTCCATTGACTTCTTTGATTGAATTCTTCATCTTGTTGCAGTCGACTCCTCTGTCTTCGAGTTTCACGGTAGTTTCTCCTTTGTTGCCTTGATCTAAGAAGGGGGTTCAAATGGGAGGGAATGAGTACGAGCGTACTCAGCAAGTTCATATTAGGAAATAGGTGTATCATGCACTAGCTACAGCCATAGACCAGAAAGTCATAGGCCAATGCAAGTTTTCATAAACATTTCTTCAAAAGGTTTATTTTATTCTGAAAACTATGCCCGTCAGTCTTCACAGGTTGACCAGAACTTCATGGAGTTCCTTTCCTGCCGCGTTCGCAGTTCCCTTCCCGGAACAGGGAGTGACAGTCACAATTCAGTATCCTCTGCAGAGGTGCGTTACTTTTCCCAAAGGAGACCTTATCCTTGTTGCCAACCAGGCGTTAACTTTCCCATCCACACTTCCTTTGGTGTGAGGCCAGGTGTAAGATCCAAGTCCACACCGCCTTCTCCACGACTGCAAACCCACCCTTTTGTCCGACCCTACACCCCCAGTAGACTTCTTCCGATAATACGGCTTTACTCACGGTGTACTCCGGACAATCCATCATAGACCGTAGAGCTAACATCACTAATGGATGGGGATTTAAAAGGCTATCCCAACCTACGGCAGTGCCTCCAACACCCCGCAGCTCTACCAGTCCGTTGGCGTGCAGAAGGGAAAAGATACAGCTGACTTCCCCAAAGCCATTATAGATCTTATGGTCAACGCGATATGTATGGCGCTAGAATCACTGGACGGCATTGGTACTTAGTCCTAGATGAGTAGTACCCATGCAATGGAACCTCCACCATATCAACACATACCATGGTTCCATTGCCCACCACATAGTCATATTCATAATTGTAAAATAATACTTTGCTTTTCAATGCATGAGTGATAAGTATAGTACTTTGCATATAGTTTGATACAAATAATCAAATGACATGAGCAAGCGATGAACTTGCCTTTCTTGACAGCAAGATTATGCAGGCAAAAGCTTCGATACGTGATAACTCCAAATTCTGAAATACCATCATTGTCCGGTAAGGACAATGTTTAAAGAACTAGCAAAGATGATATAATGCATAGTATGAGATGCAATCGTCCCGAGCGTAACCTAACCTCGATGATTTAAGATGTATGAGTTGTAAAGATTTCTTTAGGGTTGGTTGCACTTTTAGAATGGTTCTCAAACAAGGTTATTATTAGGGTTTGGTTATAATAGCATCATAATCAAGTGTTATAAAACATCATAACAATCATACACATAAAGAATAGTGGTGGAATAATATGTAAAGAACAGTTGTCAATTTTAAGTTCTACAGATCATGGTTGATGATTACTTATACTATACTTCAAAAGAATAACTTTTGAAGAACATGTTGTTTAAGAAATAATGAGTATTTCAAAGAAGGATTAGGCTTCTAAGGTTTGATTAACATTTGTACTTCAAAAGAATAACTTTTGAAGAACAGGTTAAATAAGATTATGAACTACTATACATAGGAGCTATGGCTTTCTAGGGTTTACTATTAGATTCATTTAGTTCCACTAATAGGAACTAGTTGGGTTCTTTGAGTAGAATGGGTTTATATGTAGCAAGTATCGGTGGGGTTATTACTATGGCTTCCCATATTTGCTTTATCAAATAATCTTTATTGGTTTCTGATGCGTGCAGTCAACACGTCCGTTGGGAACCCCAAGAGGAAGGTGTGATGCGTACAGTAGCAAGTTTTCCCTCAGAAAGAAACCAAGGTTTATCGAACCAGGAGGAGCCAAGAAGCACGTTGAAGGTTGATGGCGGAGGAGTGTAGTGCGGCGCAACACCAGGGATTCCGGCGCCAACGTGGAACCTGCACAACACAATCACAGAACTTTGCCCCAACGTAACAGTGAGGTTGTCAATCTCACCGGCTTGCTGTAAACAAAGGATTAGATGTATAGTGTGGATGATGATGTTTGTTTGCGAAGAACAATAAAGAACAATTGCAGTAGATTGTATTTCAGATGTAAAGAATAGGACCGGGGTCCACAGTTCACTAGTGGTGTCTCTCCCATAAGATAAGCAGATGTTGGGTGAACAAATTACAGTTGGGCAATTGACAAATAAAGAAGGCATAACAATGCACATACATATATCATGATGAGTACTATGAGATTTAATCAGGGCATTACGACAAAGTACATAGACCGCTATCCAGCATGCATCTATGCCTAAAAAGTCCACTTTCAGGTTATCATCCGAACCCCTTCCAGTATTAAGTTGTAAACAACAGACAATTGCATTAAGTATGGTGCGTAATGTAATCAACACAAATATCCTTAGACAAAGCATCGATGTTTTATCCCTAGTGGCAACAGCACATCCACAACCTTAGAACTTTCTGTCACTGTCCCAGATTTAATGGAGGCATGAACCCACTATCGAGCATAAATACTCCCTCTTGGAGTCACAAGTATCAACTTGGCCAGAGCCTCTACTAGCAACGGAGAGCATGCAAGAACATAAATAACATATATGATAGATTGATAATCAACTTGACATAGTATTCAATATTCATCGGATCCCAACAAACACAACATGAAGGATTACAAATAGATGATCTTGATCATGATAGGCAGCTCACAAGATCTAACATGATAGCACAATGAGGAGAAGACAACCATCTAGCTACTTCTATGGACCCATAGTCCAGGGGTGAACTACTCACACATCGATCCGGAGGCGATCATGGCGATGAAGAGACCTCTGGGAGATGATTCCCCTCTCCGGCAGGGTGCCAGAGGCGATCTCCTGAATCCCCCGAGATGGGATTGGCGGCGGCGGCGTCTCTGGAAGGTTTTCCGTATCGTGGCTCTCGGTACTGGGGGTTTCGCGACGAAGGCTTTAAGTAGGCGGAAGGGCAGGTCAGGAGGCGCCACGGGGGCCCCACACAACAGGCTGGCGCGGCCAGGGCCCAGGCCGCGCCGCCTTGTTGTGTCGTCACCCCGTGGCCCCACTTCGTTTCCTCTCCGGTCTTTTGGAAGCTTCGTGCAAAAATAGGATCCTGGGCGTTGATTTCGTCCAATTCCGAGAATATTTCCTTACTAGGATTTCTGAAACCAAAAACAGCAGAAAACAACAACTGGCTCTTCGGCATCTCGTCAATAGGTTAGTGCCGGAAAATGCATAATAATGACATATAATGTGTATAAAACATGTGAGTATCATCATAAAAGTAGCATGGAACATAAGAAATTATAGATACGTTTGGGACGTATCAAGCATCCCCAAGCTTAGTTCCTACTCGCCCTCGAGTAGGTAAACGATAACAAAGATAATTTCTGAAGTGACATGCTATCATAATCTTGATCATACTATTGTAAAGCATATGAGATGAATGCAGCGATTCAAAGCAATGATGAAGATAATGAGTAAACAAATGAATCATATAGCAAAGACTTTTCATGAATAATACTTTCAAGACAAGCATCAATAAGACTTGCATAAGAGTTACTCATAAATCAATAAATTCAAAGTAAAGGCATTGAAGCAACACAAAGGAAGATATAAGTTTCAGCGGTTGCTTTCAACTTCAACATATATATCTCATGGATAATTGTCAACACAAAGTAATATAACAAGTGCAATAGGTAAACATGTAAGAATCAATGCACACAGTTGATACAAGTGTTTGCTTCTGGGATAGAAAGAATAGGCAAACTGACTCAACAATAAAGTATAAGATAGGCCCTTCGCAGAGGGAAGCATTGATTACTATATTTGTGCTAGAGCTTTTCATTTTGAAAACATAGAAACAATTTTGTCAACGGTAGTAATAAAGCATATGTGTTATGTATAAGACATCTTATAAGTTGCAAGCCTCATGCATAGTATACTAATAGTGCTCGCACCTTGTCCTAATTAGCTTGGATTAACACGGATTATCATTGCATAGCATATGTTTCAACCAAGTGTCACAAAGGGGTACCTCTATGCCGCCTGTACAAAGGTCTAAGGAGAAAGTTCGCATTGGATTTCTCGCTTTTGATTATTCTCAACTTAGACATCCATACCGGGACAACATAGACAACAGATAATGGACTCCTCTTTAATGCATAAGCATTCAACAACAGTTAATATTCTCATAAGAGATTGAGGATTAGTTGTCCAAACTGAAACTTCCACCATGAATCATGGCTTTAGTTAGCGGCCCAATGTTCTTCTCTAACAGTATGCATACTCAAACCATTTGATCATGAAAATCGCTCTTACTTCAGACAAGACGAATATGCATAGCAACTCACATGATATTCAACAAAGGTAAAAGAGTTGATGGCGTCCACAGAAACATGGTTACCGCTCAACAAGCAACTTATTAAGAAATAAGACACATAAGTACATATTCTTCACCACGATAGTTTTTAAGCTATTTGTCCCATGAGCTATATATTGTAAAGGTAAAGAATGGAAATTTTAAAGGTAGCACTCAAGTAATGTACTTTGGAATGGCGGAGAAATACCATGTAGTAGGTAGGTATGGTGGACACAAATGGCATGGTTATTGGCTCAAGGATTTGGATGCACGAGAAGAATTCCTCTCAATACAAGGCTAGGCTAGCAAGGTTGTTTGAAGCAAACTCAAGTATAAAAGGTGCAACAAAGCTCACATATGAACATATTGTAACTATTATAATACTTTACATTGTCTCCTTGTTGTTCAAACACCTCAACCAGAAAATATCTAGACTCTAGAGATCAATCATGCAAACCAAATTTTAACAAGCTCTATGTAGTTATTCATTAATGGGTACAAGGTACATGATGCAAGAGCTTAAACAAGATCTATATGAGCACAACAATTGCCAAGTATCACATTATTCAAGACATTAAACCATTTACCACATGCGGCATTTTCCGTTTCCAACCATATAGCAATGAATGAAGTAGTTCAAATTTCGCAATGAACATTAAAGATAAAGCTAAGAAGATATGTGTTCATACGAAACAGCGGAGCGTGTCTCTCTCCCAAACAAAGAATGCTAGGATCCGATTTTATTCAAACAAAACAAAAATAAAAACAAACAGACGCTCCAAGTAAAGCACATAAGATGTGACGGAATAAAAATATAGTTTCACTAGAGGAAACCTGATAAGTTGTCGATGAAGAAGGGATGCCTTGGGCATCCCCAAGATTAGACGCTTGAGTCTTCTTAAAATATGCAGGGATGAACCACGGGGGCATCCCCAAGCTTTGACTTTTCACTCTTCTTGATCATATTGTATCATCCTCCTCTCTTGACCCTTGAAAACTTCCTCCACACCAAACTCGAAACAAACTCATTAGAGGGTCAGTGCATAATTCATATATTCAGAGGTGACATAATCATTCTTAACACTTCTGGACATTGCACAAAGCTACTGAAAGTTAATGGAACAAAGAAATCCATTTAACATAGCAAAACAGGCAATGCGAAATAAAAGGCTGAATCTGTCAAAACAGAACAGTCCGTAAAGATGAATTTTAAAGTAGCACCAGACTTGCTCAGATGAAAATGCCCAAATTGAATGAAAGTTGCGTACATATCTGAGAATCACGCACGTAAATTGGCAGATTTTTTTGATTTTTGTACAGGGACTACTGCTCAAATTCGTGACAGCAAGAAATCTGTTCCTGCGCAGTAATCCAAATCTAGTATTGGCTTTACTATCAAAGACTTTACTTGGCACAACAATGCAATAAAATAAAGATAAGGAGAGGTTTCTACAGTAATAACAACTTCCAAGACTCAAACATAAAATAAGGTGCAGAAGTAAAATAATGGGTTGTCTCCCATAAGCGATTTTCTTTAACGCCTTTCAGCTAGGCGCAGAAAGTGTGTATCAAGTATTATCAAGAGACGAAGCATCAACATCATAATTTGTTCTAATAATAGAATCATAAGGTAACTTCATTCTCTTTCTAGGGAAGTGTTCCATACCTTTCTTGAGAGGAAATTGATATTTAATATTACCTTCCTTCATATCAATGGTAGCACCAACAGTTCGAAGAAAAGGTCTTCCCAATATAATGGGACAAGATGCATTGCATTCAATATCCAAGACAACAAAATCAACGGGGACAAGGTTATTGTTAACCATAATATGAACATTATCAATCCTCCCCAAAGGTTTCTTTATAGCATTATCAACAAGATTAACATCCAAATAACAATTTTTCAATGGTGGCAAGTCAAGCATATCATAAATTTTCTTAGGCATAACAGAAATACTTGCACCAAGATCACATAAAGCATTACAATCAAAATCATTGACCCTCATCTTAATGATGGGCTCCCAACCATCTTCCAACTTCCTAGGAATAGAGGTTTCAAGTTTTAGTTTCTCTTCTCTAGCTTTTATGAGAGCATTTGTAATGTGTTTTGTGAAGGCCAAATTTATAGCACTAGCATTGGGACTTTTAGCAAGCTTTTGTAAGAACTTTATAACTTCAGAGATGTGACAATCATCAAAGTCTAAACCATTATGATCTACAGCAATGGGATCATTGTCCCCAATATTTTGAAAAATTTCGGCAGTTTTATCAATTTCAGCAGTTTTAGCAGTTTCAGGCAATTTTGCACGCTTTGCACTAGGAGTAGAAACATTGCCAACACCAATTATTTTACCATTGATAGTAGGAGGTGTAGCAACATGTGAATCATTAACATTACTAGTGGTGGTAATAGTCCAAACTTTAGCTACATTATTCTCTTTAGCTAGTTTTTCGTTTTCTTCTCTTTCCCACCTAGCATGCAATTCAGCCATCAATCTAATATTCTCATTAATTCGAACTTGGATGGCATTTGCTGTAGTAACAATCTTATTATCAATATCCTCAGGTTTAGCAGCCATTTTATTAATTAAGGAGGATTGTGATGCAGACAGGTATGAGATTCGGTTTTCAGCATTTGAAATCTTAGTTTGCAAACCCGAAATCCCCATATTCAAATTTTCAAGTTGATTTCCTATATTTTTCAACAAGGTAGATTGTTCATTCATAGTTTTAGTAAACAATTGATTTTTCTCATATTGTGATTGCATAAAGCTCTTAGTGGATCTTTCAATTTCTAGCATCTTTTCCTCATATCTACCATAAGAATTACCATGATCATTACCACTAGCAGGATATGGCCTATAGTTGTTACCAGAATTATTCCTATAAGCATTGTTGTTGAAATTATTATTTTTAATGAAGTTCACATCAACATGTTCTTCTTGGGCAACCAATGAAGCTAAAGGAACATTATTAGGATCAACATTAGATCTACCATTCACAAGCATAGACATAATAGCATCAATCTTATCACTCAAGGAGGAGGTTTCTTCAACAGAATTTACCTTCTTACCTTGTGGAGCTCTTTCCGTGTGCCATTCAGAGTAATTTGTCATCATATCATCAAGAAGCTTTGTTGCCGCCCCCAAAGTGATGGACATAAAGGTACCTCCAGCAGCTGACTCCAATAGGTTCCGCGAAGAAAAATTCAATCCTACATAAAAGGTTTGGATGATCATCCAAGTAGTCAGTCCATGGGTTGGGCAATTCTTTACCAAAGATTTCATTCTCTCCCATGCTTGAGCAACATGTTCATTATCTAATTGCTTGAAATTCATTATGCTACTTCTCAAAGATATAATTTTAGCGGGAGGATAATATCTACCAATAAAAGCATCTTTACATTTAGTCCAAGAATCAATACTATTTCTAGGCAGAGATAGCAACCAATCTTTAGCTCTTCCTCTTAAAGAGAAAGGAAACAATTTTAATTTTATAATGTCACCATCTACATCCTTATACTTTTGCATTTCACATAGTTCAACAAAATTATTAAGATGGGCAGCAGCATCATCAGAACTAACACCAGAAAATAACTCTCTCATAACAAGATTCAGTAAAGCAGATTTAATTTCAAAGAATTCTGCTGTAGTAGCAGGTGGAGCAATAGGTGTGCATAGGAAATCATTATTATTTGTGCTAGTAAAGTCACACAACTTAGTATTCTCAACAGTACCCATTTTAGCAGTAGTAAATAAAGCAAACTAAATAAAGTAAATGCAAGTAACTAATTTTTTTGTGTTTTTGATATAGAGAACAAGACAGTAAATAAAGTAAAACTAGCAACTAATTTTTTTTTGTGTTTTTAATATAGAGAGCAAACAAAGCAGTAAATAAAATAAAGCAAGACAAAAACAAAGTAAAGAGATTGGATGTGGGAGACTCCCCTTGCAGCGTGTCTTGATCTCCCCGGCAACGGCGCCAGAAAAAGAGCTTGATGCGTGCAGTCAACACGTCCGTTGGGAACCTGTCAACACCCGGATTTTTAAGTCCAGATGCCTATTATGCCATTCATCGCAATCCCAGGAATATTGTTTTTGCGAGACATAATCGATTGATATCACAACACATCATTCATTACAACACATTATCGTCTTACAACACATTATCGTCTTACAACAAAGGATCACATGATCCAGTCTTAATACAACATAGTGGATCTAAAGATCCTATTACAAAACACATAGCGGAAGCGAAGTAGTAGCGGTCGTGGTCCATCTATTCCACATGCAACTGTTGACGTCAGGAGTGGTCCTAGTTGTCGTAGACGTCCTGCTGTCCTTCTTCCGGGTTCTGGTACTCCTCTTCATAGTCTGGCCATTTGAATAGCCAGGGACACAGCCATGAGTACTTTAAAGTACTCGCAAACTAATACTAAGGTAAAAGTTATCAACTATAGTAAGGGGGTTCTAAGCTCTAGTTTCATTTGCATAAAGCCAGTTTTATTTCATAAGCACTTTAGTAAACAAAACCTCTTCATTTGCCTAACTTACTCAAGTGGGAACATTAGTGTCATTCCCACAACTCAGTTGTGATTCAAAGTCAAAGTCACCTTTCAATTCAAGTCACCATTCACCATTCATATTTTTAGAAAAGTTCTGATGACGGAACAGTATGGCCTTTCCAACTGTCCATGACCGCGGACGCGGCTATTCGAATAGGTTTACACTCTGCAGAGGTTGTACACTTGTGCCACAACAATTGCAATAGTTCGTCAGGGGTAACTGGCCCTGATTTATCGTACGCAGTACGCGAACTACCAATCCTAACCTTTCATTTACATACCCTAGTATAGGCACCTCTCCCCATGAGCTTGGCCTCCCAGTGAAGACAGACAGTCAGCCTGGGAACTGCACAGGGCTTGGGCCGGACATTCACCTCATTTCACGTCATTTCACATCATTCCTTTTGTTGTAGAGGCAGCCTCCGGCATAACCCCGATGACGCTTGTTTTAGAGGGAACCCATACTAAGACACATAAATTTCCAGCTAAGCCTTACCCAGATTCAGGTATTGTGGGGGTACTTGTAAAATTGGAATGGTATCGCATCCGAACCCAACCATCAGTTTTGGTAAAATTCACCAAGTCATTCACAAGTCATATTCACCTTCAAAATCTTTCAATAGAATGACTCATCATTCCAAGGTTTTCAAAGTCATTTCACACACACAAGTTCCCATCTAGAATAGCCAATTTTAATCTAGCACTAGCATCTAGGTATGAGGAGTGCTAAGTAATTTGCTTTGCTTCTAGGCTAACTTTGATACTCTTGTACTAATCCAATACTAACCAAGTGAATCATGAATCAAGAAGTACTTTGATAAAACAAAGGCAAGTAAAAACTTGAAAAGTAAAACTGGGAAAGTAGGATCATAAGCATAAAGTAAATGGGTAATGCTTTGCTCATGGTGAGCTTTGCACTTTGCAAGAGTATTATCTTGCCTTGGTTGGGGAATTGGTCAAAGTGGTCTTCTTCTCCTTGGAAGTAGACCTCCTCCTCCTCTTGATACTCCTTGGTACTAGCATCTATAATACGAATACGGGGTACACAATCATCATACCAAACTTATTTACTAAACTAAGCACACACAAGATTTACACAACTTAAACTAGCATCACACACTACTTATTAAGTTGGTGGATGTGTTTTTCTTATTTAAGAAAAATAATTTCCTCTCATACTAACTTAAGTGTTATTTTTAATTACTTAGAGAAATAATTTCCTCTCATTATCTTATTAATATTTAATCTCTCTCATGAATAATATATGACCTAGGTTGACCAAAGTCAACCTCTTCATACTTATCATTTAAGAAAATGATTTAAATGAGGTGAAGCACCTCATACAATTTAACCCTAACATGGTAAAGATTTAATTTCATCAACAATTCATATGAGACCTTAATGACCAGAGGCTCTATCTCAATTGAAAAGTTCATGACAAGATTTAAATGAGAGAAACACTCCCATGTTATTTTGAAATAGTTTTGGACAATATCTTTGACTAGAAATAGCCATATAGTCCTTTAATTAAGCTAGGCCATGATCATTCAAAGTAAGCATGGCATATTTTCGCATAAACAATTAGTAAAAGTGTAATATGATTTATAGGAGTTGGAAACAACTCAAAAGCATTTCTGGTTGATTTTTAAGAATTATTCTAAGGCAGAAAAGTCCCTGCCTTGTTTATTTTCTCACTTTAATTCTATACTAGATCTAGGGTTCAAACCAGTGGCATTTTGTAGATAATTTCCGAAGGTTTCCAAATATATAAAATTTGTAAAATTTGGTCAAGTAGATTTGTCCCTATTAAATTTCAAAGTTGACAAACAGATTGTATCATTTCTCTATTTTTCGATTTGGATTTGAATCGTGGCTGGCGGGAAAGTAAAAGGGCCGTGCCAAACGAGAGGGAAGTGGGCCGGCCCAGTATCTCTACGGGCCAGCTGACAAGGCGGGGACCACCTGTCAACTATTTAAAAATGCCGAACCGGTACGTGAATTGGGAGCCGTTAGATTAGAGGGGATCGGACGGCTGCGGGTCGTCCTCGTCGGCGACGAGCGCCGACGAGCTCTAACCCTAGCCGGCGGTCAGGAGGGTCCAGAGGAGGTCCTTACCGGCGTCCAGCGAGGTCAGCGAGGCGGGCAAACGACCGAGGCGACGTCGGCGAGTCGAGGGAGGGTCGCGGCGGCTCCTGAGGTGGACGAATTTGAGGGCTCGATCTTCCGCGCCTCCGGCGGCCTCCGGTGGTAAAATTGGGGCGGCGTGTTGGCTAATTTGAAGGGGGGAGGTGCAAGGAGAGCAAGAAGAGGTAGGGGAAGGTGGTGCTGTGCTCAGAGAGTGAGAGGGGAGCTCCATTTTATAGCTGGCCGAGGAGGCCGAGGGGGCGGGACAGGTCGACCATGGACGCGACGCTACGGTGGGCTAACGTAACGAGCGAGGATGCTGCCGTGTTGGCGACATCGAGGCGAGTGTGTGGGACTTGATGGCGCGGAAAACGGGGGTCTGTGGCGATCGTCATCCTCTCGCGACCGTGCAGTACTGTGGCGGAGTTCACCGTCGTGGGCGTCAGCTACAGGGCGTGCAAGGGTCGGTGAGCGTGTCCACTGGGTTGCTGACGTCGAGGGGAGGCTGCAGGTGCAAGGAGAGAGGGAGGAGTGAGCTGAGTCGACGGGGCAGGGCGGTGTACTGGCGGACGGTCGTCGTCCACGGCGACGGCGACAGGGCAACGACGAGCCAATTGGCGATGTCCAGGGGCTAGTTGGGGTCCTGGCGAGCAAGTGGGTGAAAGGAGAAGTCGAGGGGGAGTGTGAGGTGACGGGGCGAGCAGAGGTTCTGGCGCGCCCGTGGCCAAGCCTGTGCGCGCTCTGGCGCGCCTGGTCGCGGTGACCACGAGTTGTCCATGGCGTTGTCGTGTTCTCTCTGACTCACGATGATGTCTAGCTTGCTCAGCAACGTCAGGGTGATATG
The DNA here is from genome assembly GCF_019359855.2 of Lolium perenne. Taxonomy (NCBI): domain Eukaryota; kingdom Viridiplantae; phylum Streptophyta; class Magnoliopsida; order Poales; family Poaceae; genus Lolium; species Lolium perenne. The sequence goes on along the minus strand of NC_067250.2, from coordinate 293,447,900 downwards.
CAGGACATGGTGTGGCAGGGCTGAGGTGAGAGGAGAAGAGGATGACATGGTGGTGACTATGGTGATTGGCATGGTGCTGTCCTTGGTGTTCTGGTGCAATAATTTGGTCTCTGGGTCCATAGCTTGGTCAAGTGGGGTGAGACAAGGTGGTTTGACATGGGGAGCCAGGTTGGAGAGGCTAGAGGGTGCATAGTTGAGTAATGCCAACATGTATGTGTGACATATGCAAAGATAAAGGCAAGGTTTGTGGCATGGTGATCAAGCAATGATAGGTGAGGTCATGGTACTGGTTAGAGGTACAAATCTACTATAGATGAGGTACAAGTGAGGGAGAGAGGAGGTGGTACAAAGTTGGTGGGAGTGGGTGTACTCTAATCTTACTCTATGTAACAACTTGTTCACAAGCAATGGTCTCACTTGGGTTTGACTTTTGGCCAAAATTCTGCATGGATAGGTTCTAAATGATATTGGGCAACCACTCATGGCATTGGTTTGATTTTTGAAATTGATTTGCAAAGATTCTAAATTTGGAGGGAATCTAGAATTGGTTTCAATGTCTCCACTTGTCAATCCTATTCTGGTCAACCTGGTCAAAGTCAGCTCTGGTGGTCAACAGCAAAAAGGTTCACCTTGACATGGTCTTGGATGACATGGCAAGAGTTGGTCAATGTTGGTTTAAGAAAAGTCAAAACCAGGGGTGCAAAGTAGTGAAGATAATGTAAAAGGGCAAAGTGACCATTATCACATGTAAGTTGCAAATTGCATTTTTCTTTGATTTGATTCTGGTTTCTTTGATGCATTTGGGTTTGTAATTGATATATAAGTGTTTTACAAGCAAGGGAGCAAGCAAGTGTGGCCCTGGGTTGAAGATTTGCAAAATTGGCTAAGTGTGTATGTGAGTGAAAATGGGATTTTCTCCCTATTTGATTTCTCTCTTTTTGATTTGGTTTTTCTTGACTCCAAAGTGATTCTTATTAGTTTAGGAACATTTCCAAACCATTGAAACCATTCCAAAAGGTCTAGCTCAAAGATTTGCAAAAGTGGCCATAACACATAAGAGGTGATGTGTCAATTTTTCTTATTCTTGTAATTTTTTCTCCTTGCTTTACTTGGGCATGGGTTAGGGTCCATATAGTGTTAGATTAGGTTTAGAGATGGTTTCACACCATTTGTTCAAGGTAGAAGTGCATAGGTCAAGAATTGGTGAAATGGCTATGTGCCACATATGCCTCCATGCATATGTTGCATTTGATTTTTAATTTGATTGTTCTTGGCCCATTCGAGGTTGTTGAGTGTTGAAATGGTATATAGGAGTGATCCAACCATTCACATCAAGTCCTAGGGTCAAGATTCTCAAATTCACAAATTTGCATTTTACTCTCATATGCCTCTATGGCATTATTACTTTCTTTTTAAAATCTTTTGTTTCACTTTGGATTGGGTTTGAGAAGTACTAGATAAGGTTTAGGAAGGTTTTCCAAACCTCTAGATAAAGTAGAAAGGCCTAGGGTAAAGTTTTATAAAAATAGCCATAGGCACATATGCCTCTTTCTTATTTGAATTCTTTTTATTTTATTTTAACTTGGATGGTAAAAAGGAGTGTGAGGTTTAGGGTTTAAGATTATTTCAAAAACTAATTTAAACAAGCAATCATGGCAATAGCACAATAATTAAACAAGATCTCTATGGATCAACTTAATTTAATAAAAGTTTTTGTTGGTTCCAAAATTTGGAACTAGGGAAATTCATTTTGTTTCTTTTGAAATTTTTGGGATGTTACAAACCCTTCCCCCTTAAATAAATCTCGTCCCGAGATTTTAAGAAAAGTTAGGTTCCTAAGAAAGATTGATCAGTGAGATTAACAGGGGAACATACTTGGCATGGCCTGAGGGGCTTCCTGGGCTTCATTGGCAGTCATGTGGTAGAAACGGCCGTTGTTGTTGTTCTGGTCCCTTCTTCCTGCAAAGCGGCGCTGTTGCTGAGCAGGTGCAGCGGTATTGGCGGCAATCTTGGCAAGCTTCTTGGGGCACTCATTGGAGTAATGACCCACAACTCCACATTCATAGCAGTTGATGGTGGACTTGTCTTTGGGGTTGACGGGAACAGCGTTACTCCCAGTCACGGGGGCAGTATTGGGGTGGTTGTTGTTGCCATTGGGGTGGTTGTTGTTGTTGGTGCGATTGCCGTTGTTCTGGTTGCTGTTGTTGTTGTTGTTGCGGTTGTTGTTAGTGTTGCGGTTGTTGTTGTTGTTGTTGCTTGGGTGGTAAGTCTGAGCTGGGGGCTTGTTGTATCTTGAGGCAAATCCTCCAGTTGAGTTGTTGCGGTACTTCTGGGCGTTGTTGGGTCCATTCTGGTTCATCATCCTTCTCTTGCGGTTCTCGTTGGCTTGATGTAGCTTTCCTTCCATCTGGATGGCTGAGTCTACCAGGGCTTCGAGGTCAGCGAACGGAATGTTCACTAACACAGTTTGCATTTCATCATGCAGTCCGTTCAGAAATCTCTCCTTCCTTTTCTCGTTGGTGTCGGTCTCATCCGGGGCGTACCTTGACAGAGTAAGAAACCTGTCGCGGTATTCCACCACGGACATCCTTCCTTGCTTAAGTTCGCGGAACTCGTCTCTCATCTTCTTGATCAGTTCTTGGGGCACATGGTACTTGCTAAACTTCAGCTTGAAGTCTTCCCAGGTCATCATTTGTCCGGCATTCATTGCGCGGGCACTTGTCCACTAGGCTCTGGCAGGTCCTGACAGGTAGTGGGTGGCAAACAGTACTTTTTCTGCGGCTTCAACTCCCGCAACTTCGAGGTTGTTCTCCATTGTCTGGAGCCAATCATCAGCATCTAGGGGTTCTTCAGTCTTGTTGAACATCGGAGGGTTGGTGTTTTGAAAATTCTTCAACTTCAATCCAGGGTGATCGTGATGGCCTTGATTGTTGTTTGCAAGCTGTTGAAGTGCTGCAATGTTGGCTTGGCGTTCAGCTCGTTCAGCTTGCCTATCCTCCAGCATGGTTTGCAACATCTGCATCATGGCGTCTTGATTGGCGCTGCGGGTTGGTGGGGCCATCTGAATATCGAGGTAGATGATAAGATAAGAGGGAAATTTCTATGGTTTGTTTTGTTAAATTTTAAAAAGTTCACAATTTGAAATTTTGAGTAGTGTTGCGGGGGTAAAACCAACAACACTTTTTCATTCATACCAAACATCACACATTACAAATCTAACACACCGTTGGTTTGAAGAACCATTCATTCGCTCTACGATACAAGGGGATCCTGATACAACTCACACCTACTTAAATGCTGGGGGGGGATACTACTCTTCCGGGTGGATTCTTCGTCTTCACGGGTGATGTGCTTGGCGAGAGGCGAGGGCGTTGTCCAAATCCCTGCGGGTTTTGTACAGCCTGAAGTCCTGGTGTGTTACATAGTGGTTCATCTCCGTGAGCGGGGGCATGGTCATCGATCTTCCCATGGAGTCATGTCTTGGGTAGTAGATGAAGCGAGTGTTCTTGATCTTGTTCTCATTTTGTCCACACAAACGGGAAATTGCTTCTTGCATAGCTCTGACTAGTCCTTCCTTCCAAGTGTTTCCCGTTACCGAAAACCAGATGGTTTCCCATACCGGGGCTCCAAGCTTTCTTCGTAGATCAGTAGAAACTTCCCACCGAGGTGGTTCTCCGGAGTGGTTGTTGAGGGGTATTCCGAAGAACTCGGGATACGGGTGTCCTAGATAGTCCACTAGTTGCTTCAAATCCTTTTCGAACCTTAGGTCGCCTCCGGGACCAAGCTGATAGAACTCCCATTGGTACTCCATCTGTGAGCAATTAGGATAAGTAAGTTAAATAAGTAGTCAAGTGTGCAAAATTTTATGTAGTCTTGCAAAGAAAGTAGAGTATAGATTTCTCATTTTTGAAAAAGATCTCAAGGATAAGAGTAAGAACAAGTTTTCACAAATATTCCCTTCATTGGTTTTTGAAACTAAGTTTTTCAGACGTCCATTCTAACTAGGGTCTCCTAAGGTCAAACAATGGCTCTGATACCAACTTGTCAACACCCGGATTTTTAAGTCCAGATGCCTATTATGCAATTCATCGCAATCCCAGGAATATTGTTTTTGCGAGACATAATAGATTGATATCACAACACATCATTCATTACAACACATTATCGTCTTACAACAAAGGATCACATGATCCAGTCTTAATACAACATAGTGGATCTAGAGATCCTATTACAAAACACATAGCTGAAGCGAAGTAGTAGCGGTCGTGGTCCATCTATTCCACAGGCAACTGTTGACGTCAGGAGTGGTCCTAGTTGTCGTAGACGTCCTGCTGTCCTTCTTCCGGGTTCTGGTACTCCTCTTCATAGTCTGGCCATTTGAATAGCCAGGGACACAGCCATGAGTACTTTAAAGTACTCGCAAACTAATACTAAGGTAAAAGTTATCAACTATAGTAAGGGGGTTCTAAGCTCTAGTTTCATTTGCATAAAGCCAGTTTTATTTCATAAGCACTTTAGTAAACAAAACCTCTTCATTTGCCTAACTTACTCAAGTGGGAACATTAGTGTCATTCCCACAACTCAGTTGTGATTCAAAGTCAAAGTCACCTTTCAATTCAAGTCACCATTCACCATTCATATTTTTAGAAAAGTTCTGATGACGGAACAGTATGGCCTTTCCAACTGTCCATGACCGCGGACGCGGCTATTCGAATAGGTTTACACTCTGCAGAGGTTGTACACTTGTGCCACAACAATTGCAATAGTTCGTCAGGGGTAACTGGCCCTGATTTATCGTACGCAGTACGCGAACTACCAATCCTAACCTTTCATTTACATACCCTAGTATAGGCACCTCTCCCCATGAGCTTGGCCTCCCAGTGAAGACAGACGATCAGCACAGGAACTGCACAGGGCTTGGGCCGGACATTCACCTCATTTCACGTCATTTCACATCATTCCTTTTGTTGTAGAGGCAGCCTCCGGCATAACCCCGATGACGCTTGTTTTAGAGGGAACCCATACTAAGACACATAAATTTCCAGCTAAGCCTTACCCAGATTCAGGTATTGTGGGGGTACTTGTAAAATTGGAATGGTATCGCATCCGAACCCAACCATCAGTTTTGGTAAAATTCACCAAGTCATTCACAAGTCATATTCACCTTCAAAATCTTTCAATAGAATGACTCATCATTCCAAGGTTTTCAAAGTCATTTCACACACACAAGTTCCCATCTAGAATAGCCAATTTTAATCTAGCACTAGCATCTAGGTATGAGGAGTGCTAAGTAATTTGCTTTGCTTCTAGGCTAACTTTGATACTCTTGTACTAATCCAATACTAACCAAGTGAATCATGAATCAAGAAGTACTTTGATAAAACAAAGGCAAGTAAAAACTTGAAAAGTAAAACTGGGAAAGTAGGATCATAAGCATAAAGTAAATGGGTAATGCTTTGCTCATGGTGAGCTTTGCACTTTGCAAGAGTATTATCTTGCCTTGGTTGGGGAATTGGTCAAAGTGGTCTTCTTCTCCTTGGAAGTAGACCTCCTCCTCCTCTTGATACTCCTTGGTACTAGCATCTATAATACGAATACGGGGTACACAATCATCATACCAAACTTATTTACTAAACTAAGCACACACAAGATTTACACAACTTAAACTAGCATCACACACTACTTATTAAGTTGGTGGATGTGTTTTTCTTATTTAAGAAAAATAATTTCCTCTCATACTAACTTAAGTGTTATTTTTAATTACTTAGAGAAATAATTTCCTCTCATTATCTTATTAATATTTAATCTCTCTCATGAATAATATATGACCTAGGTTGACCAAAGTCAACCTCTTCATACTTATCATTTAAGAAAATGATTTAAATGAGGTGAAGCACCTCATACAATTTAACCCTAACATGGTAAAGATTTAATTTCATCAACAATTCATATGAGACCTTAATGACCAGAGGCTCTATCTCAATTGAAAAGTTCATGACAAGATTTAAATGAGAGAAACACTCCCATGTTATTTTGAAATAGTTTTGGACAATATCTTTGACTAGAAATAGCCATATAGTCCTTTAATTAAGCTAGGCCATGATCATTCAAAGTAAGCATGGCATATTTTCGCATAAACAATTAGTAAAAGTGTAATATGATTTATAGGAGTTGGAAACAACTCAAAAGCATTTCTGGTTGATTTTTAAGAATTATTCTAAGGCAGAAAAGTCCCTGCCTTGTTTATTTTCTCACTTTAATTCTATACTAGATCTAGGGTTCAAACCAGTGGCATTTTGTAGATAATTTCCGAAGGTTTCCAAATATATAAAATTTGTAAAATTTGGTCAAGTAGATTTGTCCCTATTAAATTTCAAAGTTGACAAACAGATTGTATCATTTCTCTATTTTTCGATTTGGATTTGAATCGTGGCTGGCGGGAAAGTAAAAGGGCCGTGCCAAACGAGAGGGAAGTGGGCCGGCCCAGTATCTCTACGGGCCAGCTGACAAGGCGGGGACCACCTGTCAACTATTTAAAAATGCCGAACCGGTACGTGAATTGGGAGCCGTTAGATTAGAGGGGATCGGACGGCTGCGGGTCGTCCTCGTCGGCGACGAGCGCCGACGAGCTCTAACCCTAGCCGGCGGTCAGGAGGGTCCAGAGGAGGTCCTTACCGGCGTCCAGCGAGGTCAGCGAGGCGGGCAAACGACCGAGGCGACGTCGGCGAGTCGAGGGAGGGTCGCGGCGGCTCCTGAGGTGGACGAATTTGAGGGCTCGATCTTCCGCGCCTCCGGCGGCCTCCGGTGGTAAAATTGGGGCGGCGTGTTGGCTAATTTGAAGGGGGGAGGTGCAAGGAGAGCAAGAAGAGGTAGGGGAAGGTGGTGCTGTGCTCAGAGAGTGAGAGGGGAGCTCCATTTTATAGCTGGCCGAGGAGGCCGAGGGGGCGGGACAGGTCGACCATGGACGCGACGCTACGGTGGGCTAACGTAACGAGCGAGGATGCTGCCGTGTTGGCGACATCGAGGCGAGTGTGTGGGACTTGATGGCGCGGAAAACGGGGGTCTGTGGCGATCGTCATCCTCTCGCGACCGTGCAGTACTGTGGCGGAGTTCACCGTCGTGGGCGTCAGCTACAGGGCGTGCAAGGGTCGGTGAGCGTGTCCACTGGGTTGCTGACGTCGAGGGGAGGCTGCAGGTGCAAGGAGAGAGGGAGGAGTGAGCTGAGTCGACGGGGCAGGGCGGTGTACTGGCGGACGGTCGTCGTCCACGGCGACGGCGACAGGGCAACGACGAGCCAATTGGCGATGTCCAGGGGCTAGTTGGGGTCCTGGCGAGCAAGTGGGTGAAAGGAGAAGTCGAGGGGGAGTGTGAGGTGACGGGGCGAGCAGAGGTTCTGGCGCGCCCGTGGCCAAGCCTGTGCGCGCTCTGGCGCGCCTGGTCGCGGTGACCACGAGTTGTCCATGGCGTTGTCGTGTTCTCTCTGACTCACGATGATGTCTAGCTTGCTCAGCAACGTCAGGGTGATATGCAGGACATGGTGTGGCAGGGCTGAGGTGAGAGGAGAAGAGGATGACATGGTGGTGACTATGGTGATTGGCATGGTGCTGTCCTTGGTGTTCTGGTGCAATAATTTGGTCTCTGGGTCCATAGCTTGGTCAAGTGGGGTGAGACAAGGTGGTTTGACATGGGGAGCCAGGTTGGAGAGGCTAGAGGGTGCATAGTTGAGTAATGCCAACATGTATGTGTGACATATGCAAAGATAAAGGCAAGGTTTGTGGCATGGTGATCAAGCAATGATAGGTGAGGTCATGGTACTGGTTAGAGGTACAAATCTACTATAGATGAGGTACAAGTGAGGGAGAGAGGAGGTGGTACAAAGTTGGTGGGAGTGGGTGTACTCTAATCTTACTCTATGTAACAACTTGTTCACAAGCAATGGTCTCACTTGGGTTTGACTTTTGGCCAAAATTCTGCATGGATAGGTTCTAAATGATATTGGGCAACCACTCATGGCATTGGTTTGATTTTTGAAATTGATTTGCAAAGATTCTAAATTTGGAGGGAATCTAGAATTGGTTTCAATGTCTCCACTTGTCAATCCTATTCTGGTCAACCTGGTCAAAGTCAGCTCTGGTGGTCAACAGCAAAAAGGTTCACCTTGACATGGTCTTGGATGACATGGCAAGAGTTGGTCAATGTTGGTTTAAGAAAAGTCAAAACCAGGGGTGCAAAGTAGTGAAGATAATGTAAAAGGGCAAAGTGACCATTATCACATGTAAGTTGCAAATTGCATTTTTCTTTGATTTGATTCTGGTTTCTTTGATGCATTTGGGTTTGTAATTGATATATAAGTGTTTTACAAGCAAGGGAGCAAGCAAGTGTGGCCCTGGGTTGAAGATTTGCAAAATTGGCTAAGTGTGTATGTGAGTGAAAATGGGATTTTCTCCCTATTTGATTTCTCTCTTTTTGATTTGGTTTTTCTTGACTCCAAAGTGATTCTTATTAGTTTAGGAACATTTCCAAACCATTGAAACCATTCCAAAAGGTCTAGCTCAAAGATTTGCAAAAGTGGCCATAACACATAAGAGGTGATGTGTCAATTTTTCTTATTCTTGTAATTTTTTCTCCTTGCTTTACTTGGGCATGGGTTAGGGTCCATATAGTGTTAGATTAGGTTTAGAGATGGTTTCACACCATTTGTTCAAGGTAGAAGTGCATAGGTCAAGAATTGGTGAAATGGCTATGTGCCACATATGCCTCCATGCATATGTTGCATTTGATTTTTAATTTGATTGTTCTTGGCCCATTCGAGGTTGTTGAGTGTTGAAATGGTATATAGGAGTGATCCAACCATTCACATCAAGTCCTAGGGTCAAGATTCTCAAATTCACAAATTTGCATTTTACTCTCATATGCCTCTATGGCATTATTACTTTCTTTTTAAAATCTTTTGTTTCACTTTGGATTGGGTTTGAGAAGTACTAGATAAGGTTTAGGAAGGTTTTCCAAACCTCTAGATAAAGTAGAAAGGCCTAGGGTAAAGTTTTATAAAAATAGCCATAGGCACATATGCCTCTTTCTTATTTGAATTCTTTTTATTTTATTTTAACTTGGATGGTAAAAAGGAGTGTGAGGTTTAGGGTTTAAGATTATTTCAAAAACTAATTTAAACAAGCAATCATGGCAATAGCACAATAATTAAACAAGATCTCTATGGATCAACTTAATTTAATAAAAGTTTTTGTTGGTTCCAAAATTTGGAACTAGGGAAATTCATTTTGTTTCTTTTGAAATTTTTGGGATGTTACAGAACCCCAAGAGGAAGGTGTGATGCGTACAGTAGCAAGTTTTCCCTCAGAAAGAAACCAAGGTCTATCGAACCAGGAGGAGCCAAGAAGCACGTTGAAGGTTGATGGCGGAGGAGTGTAGTGCGGCGCAACACCAGGGATTCCGGCGCCAACGTGGAACCTGCACAACACAATCACAGAACTTTGCCCCAACGTAACAGTGAGGTTGTCAATCTCACCGACTTGCTGTAAACAAAGGATTAGATGTATAGTGTGGATGATGATGTTTGTTTGCGAAGAACAGTAAAGAATAATTGCAGTAGATTGTATTTCAGATGTAAAGAATAGGACCGGGGTCCACAGTTCACTAGCGGTGTCTCTCCCATAAGATAAGCAGATGTTGGGTGAACAAATTACAGTTGGGCAATTGACAAATAAAGAAGGCATAACAATGCACATACATATATCTGTTGCGGTCAGAAACCCACCGGCGAGCAGCGACGGGCAACACTGTAGAGCCGGGAGGCTCCCAGGACTGCGGCTGGCCCTGGTCCCTCCGAGCGACGGCCCGCAAAGACTCGGCACGCACGTCCGATGCTGGTGCAAGTACGTGCCACCTGACCTATACCTGGTCAGGAAGGTGTTGGATTGTGCCTCGCTTAGTTTCCTGCATGGCATACATGTAAACATTAAATACGAGCCTCGATCGGCTCTCAGGTTATCCTGTGAATCGGCTCAAGGAGCCGATCCACCCATGATGCGTACGAGGTGTACGATCAGATGGTGGTCCTGCTTGATCAAAATAAAGCTAAAACGACCTACTACGATTTAGGGTTTTCACCGCATAATCGGAACATCCTACTCGTGATTGAGCCTGGCGGCCACGCACGGTGATCGTAAACCGACCCTAGACAAGGCCTAAAAACCAACACGAAGTTGATCCCCGGAACATCCTGTCTAGGGCTAGCAAACTACACCCTACGCGCCACTGGATCCTTCAACCCGTTTGTAAGGCCTAACTATGCAGATATCAAACTAATCCTTGAAGAACAAGGAGCAATCATAACGGATCGGATCTACTAAATAATGATCAAGCGGGGTGCCGCCCTTACACCTGAGACAGGTGTAAGGACGGCTAGACGTCCTAGGGTTGCACGACGACAGCATATGATACGATGAACAATGCTAACCCTAACACATCTATGATAACTACATTGCTCGCCATCAAAAAGGCTTCAGCACGAGCAACGCATGAACAACGAATAAACGTGTACTGCCTAGATCGCAAGATGCGATCTAGACAGCATGATGCTTACCCGGAAGAAACCCTCGAGACAAGGGAGTTGGCGATGCGCCTAGATTGGTTTGTGGTGAACGTGATTGTTGTTTATTTCATAAACCCTAGATACATATTTATAGTCCGTAGACTTTCTAACGTGGGAATAATCCCAACCGGGCACGAGCCAAACTCTATCTTAACCGACACGTATCCTACTATATTACAGATACACGGGCAAACTAGCCCAAACTTTGCATATAAGGCCGATTCATGTATTTCTCCCATGTATATTCTTCAAGCCCATCTCCAATCGCGGCCCACCTCTGATCCGGTCAAATTCTGGTGATAACACATGCCCCCCTGGTTTTGGAAATGGCAATTCCAAAATCATTATGCTTTTCCTTCGTCGGGTCATTTCGTGGCATCTTGCCTCCTTGATTTCATCACCAATCTAATTGCTCCTCCAAACGGTAACCTGCGCCCTCCGTCTGAGAAAGCAAACTCAGATCCCCAAATCGCCACCCAAGCAGCTCCACGAATCTCAGATCTCAGCCGCGCCGTCCCAATTCCTCAGCGCATCAAATGGCGGAATCATCCAACGCCAACGCCATGGTCTCCGGTCTGAAGGTAATCCTCAACAGCCTCCTCGCCATTCGAATCAATGTTAGGAGTAAACAGCAAACACCTGAATTAATGTCCTATTCCGTTATCAATTTTAGGTTTCAGACATCCTGCTGCCGCACCCTTCTCTCCCAAACTCTATGTGTCTTGGCCCCCGTTCTTCCGAGAGTCCCGCTCACCTAATCTCATGTGAGGCCAATAGAATCCCCTTCGTGAATCAGAATTTAGATCTGACTTCCTGGGCCGACTGCCTGCGAGCCTGGCCTAATCCTCCCGAAGGTTGGGTGGCATGGTACAGTAGAGTGTCTAAAACACACTATGCCTCCTGGGACGCGATAGGGATAGCCGATGCCTTATCATTATCACTATCTCCTCTGGAAAAGAACGAGAACATCCTGAAAACCATCGGCTACTTTTGGTCTGATGCACTGAACTGCTTCATGTTCGGCCATGGCCCTATGACACCAACTCTGCTGGACGTGGCCATGATAACAGGCCTGGACATTGCATCACCAAGCCCCTCTGCCTTTAAATTGCCAAAGGTCCCTTTCACCCTTTCCTCTAAAACAGAGTGTACAAGCTGGGGCGCCTACCTCAGGCGTTATATGAAAACCAAAGGCCCTGTAACAGAAAGAGAGCACACAGCCTTCCTGAACTTCTGGCTGGAACACTTCATATTCTGCGGCCCTTCACTTGCCCCAACCAAGAATTACCTTTCCCTGGCTTACGAGCTCGCCAAAGGTACTCAACTTGGCCTCAGAAAGCTGCTCCTTGGAGAGGTCTATCGATCTCTTCAACTGATGTCCGTCAAACTGTTCTCCCAAAAGACAGTTAAAACAGGAGGCCCCTGGTGGTTTATTCAGTTATGGGCTCAGCTGTACTTCCAAAACCAGATCCCAAACTTCCCGCCTTTGGCCACCTGCACCTTCCCAGACGCAAATGGAAAGGATATTCGATGCACTAGCTATGGTCAAGCTCTGTATAGTCTCCCAGGCAGCAAGTTGATCCCCAAGGAAGCAGAAGAGTGGTTCAAGATTTTCTTCCAAGGCCTGGACAACCCCCTGTTCTTTCCCTATACTGAATCGGAAAACTTTGAGAACCCAGTCTCTTTCCGATTAGACAGCCTTGCCGATGATGCTAGCACCCGACACTTGTACTCTATCATGATCCGTCCTTGCTTTCTCCCAGTTGGTATGAGTAACTCAAACAGGATCATCAAGCCTGGTTATGAGTCTTACCAACCGGTGGTGGTAGCCCGGCAGCTTGGTCTCGGGCAAGTGCCCCCACATTTCTTCCTCCACCACCTGACAGCGAGCAGAGCTGAACTGCCTGACATTCTCACTGGCCAAAGGTGCTATACCTTCTTTGATGCTCTGGCCATTCCAATTCCTCATAATCTCTGCTTCACCACCACTACCGACGGTTTCGAGGCTTGGTGGTCCATGTGGAAGACCCACGCCTTCAGAAGAGCTCTAGGACCATTGCTGAAGCAACTTGATGCCGACTATGACATCCCTGCACACCAGGTACCATTCCACATAAATTACTTGCCATGGCTTATGATGATTGTCCGTAACCTGACTCTATTTTTTGGCAGCAAGAGGATGGCCCAGAGCCCACGCAAGCCGATGGCTCCCCCTTCAAGTTCCTTCCACCAGCCCCGGTGGTTCTCTTCTGCCAGAGCTCGCCCCCTTTGAAGAAGGTCATAATGCAGAGCCAGCCGATTTCACCGAAATCGGCTCCCAAAGATAAATCGTCTTCGGGGCCTGTTGCCCCCCGAGCCTCAATCCAGGCGAGGAAGGCAGTGAGGAAAGTAGCTGCCCGAAAGACCCTGAAGCGCAAAGCTCCTGTCCAAGCAGGCTTGCATGTAAGTTGACTCGTGCCTTTGACCAAACACGTTTGCCTTCCCAATCTTTTGTAACATGGTTGTACCTCTTCTTTCAGACTTCCACTGAAGAGAACTCCAGTGAGGAAGCACAGTCCAGCCCAAGGGACTCCACCCCGGGCTATTCTGAGAGATCCACCACACAGAGCCAGATGGGCTCGCCAGCGTCGGCTTCCAGGGAAAGGCCGACTCCCGAGCCTGCTGACCTTCAAGCTCCGATCAAAACGGGGTCACGCGTGAAGCGTCGATGCGTCAAAAGGGCTCGCAAAGACCCACGAGTTTCCTCACCGAGCCAGGAAGTTTCAAATGTAATTACCTCAACAGCTCTCATCCCATACCGTCCCATTGCTAATCGGATCGGCTCGCCATTTCTTTTGTAGACTAATGGGGCCTCTAGCGGGGACGTTGAAGAGGTACCGATGCCATCCGCCGCGCTCGGCCTAACCACCCCGCCGAGCGTGGCTGACCAAGTGGCTAACCTGGCCCAGTCCACCGAAAAGCCGATTGTCACAACATTGGCTGCCCTTCCTTCTTTGGGAGAGGTACGCTCCACTCTCTCGGGCCTACCCTTTCCCTTTGTTGGATGCTCATACTGCTCTTGTTCGTCTGTCAGGGTTGTGATCTTTCAAGCTTGCTGACGTTCGATCCCGACTCCATCGAGCCAGCTACCTCTAAAGCAGGTGAAGAGCCAAGCCCTAACGCGGTCCATGGCCCACTCCAGCGTCTCAAGGTCTTGCTCTCCTCCTCGGTCGAAACCCTGGTCGAAAACCCCGAGGCAGTCAAGGGCATCCTCGAAGACATCCAGCCCCATCTCCCGATGACGCTGCAGGTTAAGCTTTGGCCGGCTGTGACTTTGTCGGTTTTCAGGTCAAGGGTGCAGTCGGCTCGTCAACGAATTACTCTTCGTCGTGCCCAGCTTCCGTTGAGAGCCGATATTGCAGACAAATGTCAACGGCTCAACGAGAAGAAGGCCGCTTTAGACGCCAAAACCGACACTTCTACCAATAGTGCCGAACTCGAGATCTTGCGCAAGGAACTGGAGGACCTTGAAAGGAGGGTCAGGGAGACCAAACAACTTATCCAAGACAAGGAAACCCTCATTGCCCGCTCTCAAGAGGAAGCAAAAGGCCTCACAGCCGATCTGAGAACCGATCTGGCTGAAATTCGTGCCCTGAGCAGTCAGCTGGTGACGGGCAGAGATGAGGACGACGAGGCTGAGATTGCCGAGGTGGATCGAATCCGTGCCGATGCCCTTCACGCCCTCAACGCTTTTCTTCAGTAGAGCCTCTTTGTGCAAACCGATGAATGTTTTGCTGAATTTGTTTCGCTGAACTTGTCTAAAGTCTACGGCCGTGCATCGGCTTTTTACATTATGAAGTCGATGTCTGTGCATTGGCTATGATTTGCATGTATTGATTTTTTTTTTACTTGGCCGCTCTTTCCATCGGCCCCCAATATTTCACTGCACATGTATCGCACATGTTCCTCTGACTAGGTGCCCCCCCGAGCCGATTCTGTCAGGTAACTGCTGATATCGGCTCTGTGGTTAGCCAAGGCACTGTATTTGGACGTCGGCTCTGTTAGGATCATTGTTGTCTTTTTCCAGCTCATCAACCGTCTTCTCCCAGCTCACCAGCCGACGTAAACCCATACCCCAGCTTTCCATCACCTGTGAGGTCGACACCAAATACGGGGAGAACGTGTGGTAAGAATAATACGGGCCGATCGCCGGAATCGGCCTTCATCTTGATTGTAACCAGGACTTTTTGGAAGTGTCGGGGCCGATCGCGTGAAACGGCTCCCTCCTTGTCTTCGCTGTGAGAGCAGCTGCCCTCGTCTCTGTCCTTACCAGGGTGGTGCCCGAGTCCTGCCATGTTGATGTTGACTGAGAACCTTGGCTGGCACCTCCCAGGGTACGTGCATTCCATCATGTCAACGGCGTATGCCGGTGAATTCGGCCCTTCTGGTGCTGCCAACGCGAATGGCAACGGTGGTTGGGACTGGAGTGGTATCTCTCCTTGGCGAGTCCCCAGAGCTGGTCCTGACGGAGAATACTGATGGCTCATGATTTCCTGGATCACGCGCAGAGCGACACGCTCCAAAGTGTTCACCAGGCTCTCAGAGTGGCGGTGCAGCGAATGAGCTACCATGAAGTTAATCTCCTGACGCAGAGACCTGGTGCGTTCTTCTGACGGGGCGGACAGGTCCACTCCATCGAGCGCGCCTTCGGGCGAGAACCCCTTCCACCTGATGCCGTGTGAGCGGGTTCTCTGGAAAGAGCCGATGAGATCGGCTTCGAGGATTGCTTTGACCTCGTCATACTTCTTCTTGAGCTCGTCAGTCAGATCCTCGTACGTGACCGGAGTACCTTCCGCCATCTCAGATGTAGATGGCGATGCGGTTGATGTCGACGATTGTCCCACCGGGCGTGCCAGAATGTGTTGCGGTCAGAAACCCACCGGCGAGCAGCGACGGGCAACACTGTAGAGCCGGGAGGCTCCCGGAATCGCGGCGCCCTGGTCCCTCCGAGCGACGGCCCGCAAAGACTCGGCACGCACGTCCGATGCTGGTGCAAGGGCGTGCCACCTGACCTATACCTGGTCAGGAAGGTGTTGGATTGTGCCTCGCTTAGTTTCCTGCATGGCATACATGTAAACATTAAATACGAGCCTCGATCGGCTCTCAGGTTATCCTGTGAATCGGCTCAAGGAGCCGATCCACCCATGATGCGTACGAGGTGTACGATCAGATGGTGGTCCTGCTTGATCAAAATAAAGCTAAAACGACCTACTACGATTTAGGGTTTTCACCGCATAATCGGAACATCCTACTCGTGATTGAGCCTGGCGGCCACGCACGGTGATCGTAAACCGACCCTAGACAAGGCCTAAAAACCAACACGAAGTTGATCCCCGGAACATCCTGTCTAGGGCTAGCAAACTACACCCTACGCGCCACTGGATCCTTCAACCCGTTTGTAAGGCCTAACTATGCAGATATCAAACTAATCCTTGAAGAACAAGGAGCAATCATAACGGATCGGATCTACTAAATAATGATCAAGCGGGGTGCCGCCCTTACACCTGAGACAGGTGTAAGGACGGCTAGACGTCCTAGGGTTGCACGACGACAGCATATGATACGATGAACAATGCTAACCCTAACACATCTATGATAACTACATTGCTCGCCATCAAAAAGGCTTCAGCACGAGCAACGCATGAACAACGAATAAACGTGTACTGCCTAGATCGCAAGATGCGATCTAGACAGCATGATGCTTACCCGGAAGAAACCCTCGAGACAAGGGAGTTGGCGATGCGCCTAGATTGGTTTGTGGTGAACGTGATTGTTGTTTATTTCATAAACCCTAGATACATATTTATAGTCCGTAGACTTTCTAACGTGGGAATAATCCCAACCAGGCACGAGCCAAACTCTATCTTAACCGACACGTATCCTACTATATTACAGATACACGGGCAAACTAGCCCAAACTTTGCATATAAGGCCGATTCATGTATTTCTCCCATGTATATTCTTCAAGCCCATCTCCAATCGCGGCCCACCTCTGATCCGGTCAAATTCTGGTGATAACAATATCATGATGAGTACTATGAGATTTAATCAGGGCATTACGACAAAGTACATAGACCGCTATCCAGCATGCATCTATGCCTAAAAAGTCCACTTTCAGGTTATCATCCGAACCCCTTCCAGTATTAAGTTGTAAACAGCAGACAATTGCATTAAGTATGGTGCGTTATGTAATCAACACAAATATCCTTAGACAAAGCATCGATGTTTTATCCCTAGTGGCAACAGCACATCAACAACCTTAGAACTTTCTGTCACTGTCCCAGATTTAATGGAGGCATGAACTGTAATATCCCAGGTATTGGGGTTACAAAAATAGAGGAAACAGATGTGTGCATTGCATTCATGCATAGAAAATCTGGGGAATTTTCGCGCTTTAAAGTAAAACAGTCACAGTAACTGAAGTTTCACTTGACCTTGGTGGAATTGACGTAGCTCATCAAGTCAAGCGCTATAAACCTCAATGTGACTTTACAAAAACCTTGTTTTGGGTAGAGATGATTTGATCTAAGGGGTTAGATCAAATGGAATTAAAACCAACACAAGAACATATGAATCAAGGAACCATTACTGGATCTTATTAAAGATCATAACATGGTATTCCTTGCCATAACATATGAACATCCATTTAATTAGAAATCAAGTAACAATAAAATGGAGAAACTATTCTTAACTTGTCTTTTCCATGTCTTAAACAAATAAATAGTCCTACCATTAACCTCATGGTATTTCTAGAACTAAACTCTTGAACTTAACACCAACAAAAGCTTATCATTAAACCCTAGATATGGGAGAGGTATATAACCATTAAAGAGATAAGAAGCACACTCTAAATTATTAACACTTAAAAGTTAAGCAACTACCTTGAGGTACAATTGAATTCACTTTAAAACTAAATACCAAATATAGCAAAACACAAGGACCTAAGTGCATAAAAGTCACACTTTCTGATTTCAATCATAACTTATTAAATATGTGGAATATCACAAAACTAAATTCGTTTACATTACGAATTATAGTTCAAACTATTTGAATAAAATAAACTATGAGTATTTTGAAACTCATATGATCATGCCTTGGTGAAATCAACAATCACCATTGAAAATTGGGGTATAATCCTTGTCTTTGACATTTTATTCCGAATTACAATATAAATGCAATCACATATGATATAGTGACTCACCCACAAGCATAAAACCATTCCCAAGATATTTAGTAACAAAAGCCACTTGGCTATCCAAAAATAAATCACATGAGAGGATAATCTCAATGCCACATAGGATGAAAATATCTACATAGCTTGAATCCTAAGCTATGCCACCTCATGCTTAAAGGATTGCTATGGATGAGAGCATGACAACCAAGCACCTTACTCATCAAATTAAAGCAAGAGTCATCCACCCATGTGTCATGATATTAGAGCATGCCCAAGCCTATAAAAGGAACCCTCTACCTCATTCATCTCATCATCTTGCACCATGATGCAAAAAGACCAACACATTGAGCCACTCCATAAAATAGTTAGGATCAAGATGAAGCAGCTAGGAGGTGGAGGCATGCCACAAGATGCAGGTTTATCAGAATTCCTGAAGAACAAGCTACAGAAGATAGTAAGGTAGAATTCTTAGGCAAACCACATATTTAGTTAAACACATCATCATTCCTTGAGTAGAACCATAGGCTTATATCCTAACCTTATCTTGTGAACCACTTGGTGATCACAAGTAGAATTCTACCACATATACATTCCACTCATTCTTCATCTAAGAAACATAAGCAAAACCTTAGAGTAAAACTCCATACTTAAATGGAGAGAAATCATCCATTCATATGACCAAAGTTAACTATAAAAAGAACTAGAATCAATATAGTTACTTCAATGATAAATTGAGGTTAATAATAGAAGTTAATTGGTGGAAGATAAAACCAATTCTAAAATCCTTAGTAATTAGAGAAGCACATGAAATATTAAGCAAGTAATCATCTTATCATAGTTAGGGGAGATTAACCCTAGCTCATGCAATATGGTGTCATCTCATCTCACAACCTAGAATTAAACTTCAACCCTAGTTTATGTATCACTATGGTGATCATAATATAAACCTAGGCCATAATTGAGATTCCAAACCATATGCTATTAGGTAAATAACATTAGAACCCTAGTATTGCACATTAATCAAGTCTTATGCTTCAATTCTTGAACATAAGAAAAACCTTGTGAACCATATGTGTAGTGATCAGCCATTTACTTTGTAACCAAGATAAACCATGATGAAAACAATCCCTACTGAGATACTTTCAAATGTAGTGATAGTATTAACCTTAATAAGGGGGTTGTACTAGAAATGGAAAAAGAAACCCTAATAAATATGTGCTTACATAAAATCATATGCAAGTGACAAAATCCTCAAATAGAAACCAAATCTTAATAACAACCTCTGAAATACTATGAGTTGAAATTATCAACTTTATTAATTCCAAATAGATTTGATTCATATAGCAAAATAAATTAAAATGAGTATACAAACTCATGTTTAATTGCTATTTTGAATAAGCTCACATATATGAACTTTAATCAAATATAAAATACTTTCTTCAATTGGGAGAGTAGTGTAATAGTCATTGCACTAGATATTCAGTAAATTAACATAATTGAGACACCTGCAAAAATAACAGAATTCAAATATGAATTCAAATGAGCAAATACAAAAATAGAAAATTAAAAGCAGAAAAAGAAAAGGGGAGAAAAACATTACCTGGTCTCACCTGGCCGCAATAGCCCACCAGCAGCCCAACAAACCCCAGCCCAACACGGCCCAGACCAGCCCACCTTACCCCTTCGTCTAAAAACAGAGGAGAGGGGGTCGTCCTCATCCTCTCTGGGCGCATGGACGACAGCACGACGACGTGCTCGTCCTTCCCTCGCGCTGTCGCCCTCTCCTTCCTCGGCAGTGTGGCGTGGCATCCTCCACAGCACCGTATAAAAGCTTCACAACGCACAGCAGCATCGGGTTCTTCCTCCCTGGCTCCAATTTCGCCCAAATTGAAACCCTAACTCAACCCGGCCATCTTCACCGCCGCCGGTAGGAACCTCCCCAAGCCCCTCCGTGGCTACCAACTTCACCGCCGTCGTCGACTAGTTACTCCTTCACCAAGAATCGAGCCAAGAAGCCCCCAGTCGCCGGAGGGAGCTCGTTCCCTTCCGCCGGTCACCGTCGGCAAATCGACGATCACCGTCGATTTGGACCACCTCCGGCCACGCCGTCTAGCTCAACACAACCACGGTGAGCCGACGAATCTCCCGAGCATCCTAGCATCCTCTCTAGTGCCCTGTACCGCGCTCGCACCATAGTCCCGTGTGTGCCGCCACTCGGCCTCGCCGGCGAGCGAGCTCCGGTGACCCAAAAACGGCGGCGCCACCATCATTAGTCTTCCCGTGTCACGTAGAGTAGCATGAGCATCGACACGCACCCAGAAATCGTCTGGAGTCCCGCCGCCGTCGTCAAATTCCTCCGGCAGTGAGCTCCCTGGCCATGTTGGCGATTTGGACTTGGTCCACGCTGACGTGGTCACCACCGTGGCCACTGGCCCACCAGTCATTGGCTGCAGGTATATCTGTCTGGGTGTGTTTAGTAATTCTAGCCATTTTTCTTTAATTCCAAAAATACTTGCACCTTTGCAAATAATTATAAAATCCAATATAGCTCAGAAAAATAAATATAAGATATAAAAATTCTTATGAAGATAAACTCTATCCAATAAAAATATAATATGAAATTTTTATTTTTAATAAAAATTTAATTATTTAATACTTAATAATTAAGCCTTTTCTTTTACTCATTATTGAATTACAATTCTATAATTAGGAAAAGATTATACAATTAATAAAAACCAGTAAGTAAATAAGGAAAACATCAAAATTAATTTTCCTTTTCTATTAACTTATTAAATCCTTATTAGGAGGATTTAAACCCTGATTAATAATTACCCTAAATTATTAATTGTTTAAAAATAATAAAATGCCAAATCCAATATTAATTTTAATTCTAAATTATTAATAACTTGAAGTTATTAATTCAAGAACTTTAGGGTATTTAGAAAACCCTAGTTTCACAAGTAATAGAACTAGGAACCCATAATTTCATGTGGGACCATAAAACCCTAATTCCATTAGGCAACCTAGCTCCAATTATTCATATGAACCCTAATTTGTTTCTAACCTAAACCCTAGGTTAGGATAAGTGATCATGATATTTTCCTTTTGATCCATAGAACCATAATTAGCAAATAAATACTTACCATGTTCACATAAAATGTAGGAGCCTTATTATCCATAATTCAGTATTCCAAGTATGCATACCTATCCCACCTAATTAATCAAGTAGGGTCAACCAAAGGTAAACCCTAGATCCTATTACTAAAACACCAACCTTAATCATTCCTACTTAGCATCACACCAACGTGATGAACCTCAGGAGCAACTATGCCAAACCCTGAGCATTACTTAACCATATTCCACTAAACCCTACTAGTATTGGATATTTATCAACCATCCTATTTAGGAACCAATTATTCTTTACTTAATAAAACCAACAGTAAAACCTAGACCACCTCAACCCAAATTGATATACTTCTTATTACCTAAGAAGTATGTTCTTCGAAAGTTATTCTTTTGAAGAAGATAAGAAATCATCATCAACCCTGATTATAAGGACCTATAAATCCTAGCCAGCTATCACTAGCAAGATAAACCCACCTTGACAACCACCATGTATAATAAATTGCTTAGGATGCCTAGGCTTATCTTAACCCTACAAGCCCTAGGTGTTGATGAATCCAACTTTGTTGGGATCCATCTAATACCTATTCCAGCAACTACATGCAGCCATAGTCAACCATAGAAAACCACCCACTTAATTATCATACTTGTTCTTTATTAAAGAACATGTTCTTCAAAAGTTATTCTTTTAAAGTATATGATAATTAATCATTAGCCATGCCATATAGTACTAAACTGACCACTGTTCTTTACTTGTTAATATTATGCCAATTATCATTCTTTGTGTGCTCAATTGATTATTATGCTCTATTAACTACCTGTTGATAATACCAAATAATCACACCTGAATAAGAACCTTGTATGTGAATCACTCTAAAAGTGCAACACACCCTGAACCAATCATTACAACTCACTGATCCCAAATCATCGGGGTTAGGTCACGCTTAGAGCGATTGCATCTCATTCTTATGCATTATTGCATCCTTGCCAATCTTTTAAACATCGTCCTTACCGGACGATGATGTTATTTCAGAATTTGGAGTTATTGCGTATCGAAGACCTTGCCTGCATAATCTTGCAGTCAAGAAAGGCAAGTTCATCACTTGCTCATGTCATTTGAATATCTTTATCAAATTACTTGCAAAGTACTATGATTATCACTATTGCATAAAAACCAAAACCACTATTTTCATAACTATGAATATGACTATGTGGTGGGCAATGGAACCATGGATTGTGTTGATATGGTGGAGGTTCCATTGCAAGGGTTAATATCCATCTAGGATTAAACAACAAATGTCGCCAGTGATTCTTGTGCCGTAATACCCGTGTTAACCATAAGATCTGGAGTGGGACGGAGTAGTCAAAAGTGTTTCCACCTCTCGTACATCAACGGATGCGCTTACCGTAGACACTTGACCCAGGTTGGGCAAGCGGTGGGGTGGGGATCCCATTCTAATTCCCCACGGTAAGTGGTCTATGATGGGTTGCAGCTACCGGCGAAGGAGTTTGGTTAACGAGTCCCAAACTGTTGTCGTGGTCGGGGTCCATCCTTAATTGGTGTAAGAGGACCGACGAGGACCCAGGGTCGGGGTATGCAACAAAGGGTGGGTGTGCGAGGTAGCGGAGGAACATGATTGGCTAGACCTTATACCGGGCCTCACACCATAGGAAGTGTGGACGGGGAATATGCCCGGTTGGCACCAAGGATAAGATCTCTTATGGGTAAAGCAACACACCTCTGCAGAGTGTAAAGAACCGTGACCTGTCACTCCCTGTTCCGGGATATGGAACTGCGAACGCGGCCGGAAAGGAGCTCCATGAAGTTCTAGTAAACCGGTGAAGGCTGGCGGACATAGTTCTTCTGAATAAAAGAAACCTCTTGAAGAAATGATTATGAAAACCTGCATTGGTATTAGACTTTCTGGTCTAATGTCGTAGCTAGTGCATTAAACACCTCTTTCCTATAATGAACTTGTTGAGTACGCTCGTACTCATCCCACTCTTAAATCCCCTGCTTAGATATGAAGGCATCCAAGGAGGATCTACAGTGTAACTCGAAGGCCGAGGAGTCAACAACTACTTCAAGAGACAAGACCTTGTCAGAGGAATCAGATACCACATCCAACAAGGAGAAAACCTAGTTTAGCCATAGAAGGGAACTAGCTTCCTAAACCTAGCTCCTATTTAGCTAGAATCTAGTCATAGCCTCTTTAGCTAATCAAATACTCTATAAATAGAGTCCGTGATAAGATTAGATCACGAGTCGTTCTTCTGAAGTTTATTTGCAGTTTTACCTCATTGTAAAGTAGGAGGCTGTGTGGATCTTTTGTAAAGAGTCTGTGTTGTAATTCTATAGACATGCCTTGGACCCGCATATGTTTCTGTTGTACCACTCTGAGCGATATAATACTAGTGGAACGGTGTTTCATTGGTGTTATATCAGACTTGCATACTACACCATGCAGTGGTATGCCGGGTCACCACAGTTGGTATCAGAGCAAATGCTTTGACCTAGGATTAAAACCCTTTAAAGGAGACCTATAGGATTGGTAGTGTCTATAGGAAGTTGTCTTAGGTGAATCAAATCTTTTTATGACTTGAGATGGATATTCACTTGAGAATAATCCTGACACACTTGAGTCAACTTTATTAATCTATCTTTTCTAAGCAAAGTTAGTTAGTTAATCCCAAGTATGTAGCATACCATTATGTCCTTAAAACAATAGATGAGTAGATCACAGTTGGTATACAATACATGGTAGTCCAAAGAAAGGATACAACCATAAGGAAGATATCCTATTGGAAGATGTGTACCAACACATGTTATAGTTAAATAAGAATTACTCAGACCTGCACTAGAAGTGATATCAAGTGATGAAGATAATTAAGATATCCTAATAGAAGGTGTAGACCCAAACAAGTAATAGGGTAAGTAAAAATTATCTAAACTTGTGAAACAAATGATAGTAAGTGATAACTATGAGTTAATATGAGGTATTATAGACCATGATGAGTCAATCATGGGAGGTAAGAAAGAGAGATAGGAATAAAATATGCTTACTTATATGGTAAAGTTATTAAGCATATATGATTCACCTGAGAATCATTATGTGATGGAATAGAAAATCGTAAACATTTAGGAGGAGAACAATAAGAAGCCAAGTGCAAAACTATAGTGCAAGAATTGTGATTCCAAAACAATAAGAAGTGTGCCAAGCACATCATGACCATAGTCTTATGATAGAAGCACTTGGAAGTATAGGAGTTATATTACCATAGTTATGTGTCTAGAATAGTGATGTTAGAACCAGACTTATCATTGAAGTAGTCCTCAACAAAATGGAAGCTAAGTTAGTACTTCCAAAGAAAATTAGGTTAACCACAACTATCCTAGACCACTTTGTTTCAAGTTTATCTCATTGCAAATGTGCAATTAAGGTAAAGGTTGAGACAAATAGTAGAATTCCCTATATTCGTGCTAAGTATCACGATATAAATCTATATTATGTGGTGTTCTATACTACACATCAGAGCCTGATGTTTAGAGATGTCTTACTCAACAATCATATTCAGGCTTATGATGATGTGTATTATAAGCACAAAGCTGAATCTTCTTGGATTTTATTGGATTTTCATTGTTTGACTAGATCCATACATGAAGTTTGACTTTGGTATGCAAATGCATGTTGCTATATCAAGTTCTTACTTAATGCTATAGATCTAGAGGGTAATAGTATTCGTGTGAGGAAGCGACGAATTCTGGAAGATCCCAAAGACAAGATGAAGGTTCATCGGAGAAATGAAGTAAAGTTGTGGGAAGTAACCACAATACTCTGAATGAAGTACGATCAGAAACTCATGCTTACCTCAACAGAGGAGTACTTTAGTACATAGGAAGCATGAAGGTAAGAAATATGGTGATTGTGGAGAAGTAGAAGTAGAACCGTAGTCATTATGAAAAAGGGAATGCATGGGAAATCACTTTGGATACTATATTCATAGTGGTTTTCTTGCAAAATAAACCCTGAAGAAAGGAAGATGATATATAAAATCATAGCAGATATAAGAAGACCATAGTCGATATCAGAAGACCACAATTGGTATAATATCAATACTGCGAGATAAAGTAGAAGAGGTCTCGTCCAGTTGATCAGAACCTATAATAGAATCCATTTTTAGATATCAAATAGCCACAGTTGGTATAATAACCACAGCTGGTATCAGTTGGTATTACAAATAGTCCACGATTTAATTAGTTGTAACAAAAGTTTGTGAACAAATAAAAATCTTGTCAGCCAAATAGCTAGATCTATAAACATTTAGTCAAAGGATTCACATTGGATGTCCACAATTGAGTGGATACACCACAAAGTTTCTTCGCAAAACCTTAGAGGAATATAAATTATAAACAAGACCTATACCAATATTCTAATCATAAGTCCAATAGTTGGAAGAAAAGGAGTTGTAGACCATAAGAAAACTCTAAGGGGTAGAGTAAAGATTGAGTTGGATGTACAATAACTCAATACTTTGAGCATAATAGAAGAAGAAGGTCTGAACTGAGAGGAAGTTCGATCTTATTTTCATAAGATTGATGAACAATACTTTCAGAAGGAAGTTAGACCAGAAGCCGAGGTTCATACCTCGAGGAAATAAGAAGTGGACTATAACTTGAAAAAGTGAGTAATATTTACTCAGAAGTACGAAAGCTCAAGTCAGCTAATGTTAATGAAGTTGGACGAAGAAAATACCATAGACCAAATACAGCTCAAGAAGGCCAAAGACTGAAGATGATTGACCATACCAAAACTAAAGATTAATAGAATGAATCCTTTCATGGAACCTAAAGAACCCAAAATAGTTATAGGTATCAGTTAGAAACCATGATTGGGCGGACTAAATGAGTCTAATTCATTCTTAGGAAAATAAACCATCACAACCATTTCCATGGTTAGTACCTTATTAAGCACCATTACTGCAATTTTGGTAGTAAGGGAAAACAAAGACCTATTTTATCAAATAGGAGAATGTTTCCAATCAGTCCTCAATTAAGACTATCAGGACAATAAGAAGTCTTAATCATTGAATCTTCAATGAGAAAGGAAACAAGCTTATAGAGTTGGAAGAAATCAAAGAATCAAAGTAAGAACCATGGTTCAGAGACAAACCTTAATGGATTCCAGGAAGAATCTGGACAAGAGATATATTCAATTATATCTAGTGAGATCAATACGGAGTTTGAGAAAAGTCGTAGTCTGCCCAAGTCAGATCCACACCCCGGAAACGTGAGAGAGATCAAACTTCGAGGACGAAGTTTAGTTTAAGGGGTAGAGACTGTAATATCCCAGGTATTGGGGTTACAAAAATAGAGGAAACAGATGTGTGCATTGCATTCATGCATAGAAAATCTGGGGAATTTTCGCGCTTTAAAGTAAAACAGTCCACGATGAATCGAAGTTTCACTTGACCTTGGTGGAATTGAAGTAGCTCATCAAGTCAAGCGCTATAAACCTCAATGTGACTTTACAAAAACCTTGTTTTGGGTAGAGATGATTTGATCTAAGGGGTTAGATCAAATGGAATTAAAACCAACACAAGAACATATGAATCAAGGAACCATTACTGGATCTTATTAAAGATCATAACATGGTATTCCTTGCCATAACATATGAACATCCATTTAATTAGAAATCAAGTAACAATAAAATGGAGAAACTATTCTTAACTTGTCTTTTCCATGTCTTAAACAAATAAATAGTCCTACCATTAACCTCATGGTATTTCTAGAACTAAACTCTTGAACTTAACACCAACAAAAGCTTATCATTAAACCCTAGATATGGGAGAGGTATATAACCATTAAAGAGATAAGAAGCACACTCTAAATTATTAACACTTAAAAGTTAAGCAACTACCTTGAGGTACAATTGAATTCACTTTAAAACTAAATACCAAATATAGCAAAACACAAGGACCTAAGTGCATAAAAGTCACACTTTCTGATTTCAATCATAACTTATTAAATATGTGGAATATCACAAAACTAAATTCGTTTACATTACGAATTATAGTTCAAACTATTTGAATAAAATAAACTATGAGTATTTTGAAACTCATATGATCATGCCTTGGTGAAATCAACAATCACCATTGAAAATTGGGGTATAATCCTTGTCTTTGACATTTTATTCCGAATTACAATATAAATGCAATCACATATGATATAGTGACTCACCCACAAGCATAAAACCATTCCCAAGATATTTAGTAACAAAAGCCACTTGGCTATCCAAAAATAAATCACATGAGAGGATAATCTCAATGCCACATAGGATGAAAATATCTACATAGCTTGAATCCTAAGCTATGCCACCTCATGCTTAAAGGATTGCTATGGATGAGAGCATGACAACCAAGCACCTTACTCATCAAATTAAAGCAAGAGTCATCCACCCATGTGTCATGATATTAGAGCATGCCCAAGCCTATAAAAGGAACCCTCTACCTCATTCATCTCATCATCTTGCACCATGATGCAAAAAGACCAACACATTGAGCCACTCCATAAAATAGTTAGGATCAAGATGAAGCAGCTAGGAGGTGGAGGCATGCCACAAGATGCAGGTTTATCAGAATTCCTGAAGAACAAGCTACAGAAGATAGTAAGGTAGAATTCTTAGGCAAACCACATATTTAGTTAAACACATCATCATTCCTTGAGTAGAACCATAGGCTTATATCCTAACCTTATCTTGTGAACCACTTGGTGATCACAAGTAGAATTCTACCACATATACATTCCACTCATTCTTCATCTAAGAAACATAAGCAAAACCTTAGAGTAAAACTCCATACTTAAATGGAGAGAAATCATCCATTCATATGACCAAAGTTAACTATAAAAAGAACTAGAATCAATATAGTTACTTCAATGATAAATTGAGGTTAATAATAGAAGTTAATTGGTGGAAGATAAAACCAATTCTAAAATCCTTAGTAATTAGAGAAGCACATGAAATATTAAGCAAGTAATCATCTTATCATAGTTAGGGGAGATTAACCCTAGCTCATGCAATATGGTGTCATCTCATCTCACAACCTAGAATTAAACTTCAACCCTAGTTTATGTATCACTATGGTGATCATAATATAAACCTAGGCCATAATTGAGATTCCAAACCATATGCTATTAGGTAAATAACATTAGAACCCTAGTATTGCACATTAATCAAGTCTTATGCTTCAATTCTTGAACATAAGAAAAACCTTGTGAACCATATGTGTAGTGATCAGCCATTTACTTTGTAACCAAGATAAACCATGATGAAAACAATCCCTACTGAGATACTTTCAAATGTAGTGATAGTATTAACCTTAATAAGGGGGTTGTACTAGAAATGGAAAAAGAAACCCTAATAAATATGTGCTTACATAAAATCATATGCAAGTGACAAAATCCTCAAATAGAAACCAAATCTTAATAACAACCTCTGAAATACTATGAGTTGAAATTATCAACTTTATTAATTCCAAATAGATTTGATTCATATAGCAAAATAAATTAAAATGAGTATACAAACTCATGTTTAATTGCTATTTTGAAGAAGCTCACATATATGAACTTTAATCAAATATAAAATACTTTCTTCAATTGGGAGAGTAGTGTAATAGTCATTGCACTAGATATTCAGTAAATTAACATAATTGAGACACCTGCAAAAATAACAGAATTCAAATATGAATTCAAATGAGCAAATACAAAAACAGAAAATTAAAAGCAGAAAAAGAAAAGGGGAGAAAAACATTACCTGGTCTCACCTGGCCGCAATAGCCCACCAGCAGCCCAACAAACCCCAGCCCAACACGGCCCAGACCAGCCCACCTTACCCCTTCGTCTAAAAACAGAGGAGAGGGGGTCATCCTCATCCTCTCTGGGCGCATGGACGACAGCACGACGACGTGCTCGTCCTTCCCTCGCGCTGTCGCCCTCTCCTTCCTCGGCAGTGTGGCGTGGCATCCTCCACAGCACCGTATAAAAGCTTCACAACGCACAGCAGCATCGGGTTCTTCCTCCCTGGCTCCAATTTCGCCCAAATTGAAACCCTAACTCAACCCGGCCATCTTCACCGCCGCCGGTAGGAACCTCCCCAAGCCCCTCCGTGGCTACCAACTTCACCGCCGTCGTCGACTAGTTACTCCTTCACCAAGAATCGAGCCAAGAAGCCCCCAGTCGCCGGAGGGAGCTCGTTCCCTTCCGCTGGTCACCGTCGGCAAATCGACGATCACCGTCGATTTGGACCACCTCCGGCCACGCCGTCTAGCTCAACACAACCACGGTGAGCCGACGAATCTCCCGAGCATCCTAGCATCCTCTCTAGTGCCCTGTACCGCGCTCGCACCATAGTCCCGTGTGCGCCGCCACTCGGCCTCACCGGCGAGCGAGCTCCGGTGACCCAAAAACGGCGGCGCCACCATCATTAGTCTTCCCGTGTCACGTAGAGTAGCATGAGCATCGACACGCACCCAGAAATCGTCTGGAGTCCCGCCGCCGTCGTCAAATTCCTCCGTGGTGAGCTCCCTGGCCATGTTGGCGATTTGGACTTGGTCCACGCTGACGTGGTCACCACCGTGGCCACTGGCCCACCAGTCATTGGCTGCAGGTATATCTGTCTGGGTGTGTTTAGTAATTCTAGCCATTTTTCTTTAATTCCAAAAATACTTGCACCTTTGCAAATAATTATAAAATCCAATATAGCTCAGAAAAATAAGTATAAGATATAAAAATTCTTATGAAGATAAACTCTATCCAATAAAAATATAATATGAAATTTTTATTTTTAATAAAAATTTAATTATTTAATACTTAATAATTAAGCCTTTTCTTTTACTCATTATTGAATTACAATTCTATAATTAGGAAAAGATTATACAATTAATAAAAACCAGTAAGTAAATAAGGAAAACATCAAAATTAATTTTCCTTTTCTATTAACTTATTAAATCCTTATTAGGAGGATTTAAACCCTGATTAATAATTACCCTAAATTATTAATTGTTTAAAAATAATAAAATGCCAAATCCAATATTAATTTTAATTCTAAATTATTAATAACTTGAAGTTATTAATTCAAGAACTTTAGGGTATTTAGAAAACCCTAGTTTCACAAGTAATAGAACTAGGAACCCATAATTTCATGTGGGACCCTAAAACCCTAATACCATTAGGCAACCTAGCTCCAATTATTCATATGAACCCTAATTTGTTTCTAACCTAAACCCTAGGTTAGGATAAGTGATCATGATATTTTCCTTTTGATCCATAGAACCATAATTAGCAAATAAATACTTACCATGTTCACATAAAATGTAGGAGCCTTATTATCCATAATTGATATTCCAAGTATGCATACCTATCCCACCTAATTAATCAAGTAGGGTCAACCAAAGGTAAACCCTAGATCCTATTACTAAAAAACCAACCTTAATCATTCCTACTTAGCATCACACCAACGTGATGAACCTCAGGAGTAACTATGCCAAACCCTGAGCATTACTTAACCATATTCCACTAAACCCTACTAGTATTGGATATTTATCAACCATCCTATTTAGGAACCAATTATTCTTTACTTAATAAAACCAACAGTAAAACCTAGACCACCTCAACCCAAATTGATATACTTCTTATTACCTAAGAAGTATGTTCTTCGAAAGTTATTCTTTTGAAGAAGATAAGAAATCATCATCAACCCTGATTATAAGGACCTATAAATCCTAGCCAGCTATCACTAGCAAGATAAACCCACCTTGACAACCACCATGTATAATAAATTGCTTAGGATGCCTAGGCTTATCTTAACCCTACAAGCCCTAGGTGTTGATGAATCCAACTTTGTTGGGATCCATCTAATACCTATTCCGGCAACTACATGCAGCCATAGTCAACCATAGAAAACCACCCACTTAATTATCATACTTGTTCTTTATTAAAGAACATGTTCTTCAAAAGTTATTCTTTTAAAGTATATGATAATTAATCATTAGCCATGCCATATAGTACTAAACTGACCACTGTTCTTTACTTGTTAATATTATGCCAATTATCATTCTTTGTGTGCTCAATTGATTATTATGCTCTATTAACTACCTGTTGATAATACCAAATAATCACACCTGAATAAGAACCTTGTATGTGAATCACTCTAAAAGTGCAACACACCCTGAACCAATCATTACAACTCACTGATCCCAAATCATCGGGGTTAGGTCACGCTTAGAGCGATTGCATCTCATTCTTATGCATTATTGCATCCTTGCCAATCTTTTAAACATCGTCCTTACCGGACGATGATGTTATTTCAGAATTTGGAGTTATTGCGTATCGAAGACCTTGCCTGCATAATCTTGCAGTCAAGAAAGGCAAGTTCATCACTTGCTCATGTCGTTTGAATATCTTTATCAAATTACTTGCAAAGTACTATGATTATCACTATTGCATAAAAACCAAAACCACTATTTTCATAACTATGAATATGACTATGTGGTGGGCAATGGAACCATGGATTGTGTTGATATGGTGGAGGTTCCATTGCAAGGGTTAATATCCATCTAGGATTAAACAACAAATGTCGCCAGTGATTCTTGTGCCGTAATACCCGTGTTAACCATAAGATCTGGAGTGGGACGGAGTAGTCAAAAGTGTTTCCACCTCTCGTACATCAACGGATGCGCTTACCGTAGACACTTGACCCAGGTTGGGCAAGCGGTGGGGTGGGGATCCCATTCTAATTCCCCACGGTAAGTGGTCTATGATGGGTTGCAGCTACCGGCGAAGGAGTTTGGTTAACGAGTCCCAAACTGTTGTCGTGGTCGGGGTCCATCCTTAATTGGTGTAAGAGGACCGACGAGGACCCAGGGTCGGGGTATGCAACAAAGGGTGGGTGTGCGAGGTAGCGGATGAACATGATTGGCTAGACCTTATACCGGGCCTCACACCATAGGAAGTGTGGACGGGGAATATGCCCGGTTGGCACCAAGGATAAGATCTCTTATGGGTAAAGCAACACACCTCTGCAGAGTGTAAAGAACCGTGACCTGTCACTCCCTGTTCCGGGATATGGAACTGCGAACGCGGCCGGAAAGGAGCTCCATGAAGTTCTAGTAAACCGGTGAAGGCTGGCGGACATAGTTCTTCTGAATAAAAGAAACCTCTTGAAGAAATGATTATGAAAACCTGCATTGGTATTAGACTTTCTGGTCTAATGTCGTAGCTAGTGCATTAAACACCTCTTTCCTATAATGAACTTGTTGAGTACGCTCGTACTCATCCCACTCTTAAATCCCCTGCTTAGATATGAAGGCATCCAAGGAGGATCTACAGTGTAACTCGAAGGCCGAGGAGTCAACAACTACTTCAAGAGACAAGACCTTGTCAGAGGAATCAGATACCACATCCAACAAGGAGAAAACCTAGTTTAGCCATAGAAGGGAACTAGCTTCCTAAACCTAGCTCCTATTTAGCTAGAATCTAGTCATAGCCTCTTTAGCTAGTCAAATACTCTATAAATAGAGTCCGTGATAAGATTAGATCACGAGTCGTTCTTCTGAAGTTTATTTGCAGTTTTACCTCATTGTAAAGTAGGAGGCTGTGTGGATCTTTTGTAAAGAGTCTGTGTTGTAATTCTATAGACATGCCTTGGACCCGCATATGTTTCTGTTGTACCACTCTGAGCGATATAATACTAGTGGAACGGTGTTTCATTGGTGTTATATCAGACTTGCATACTACACCATGCAGTGGTATGCCGGGTCACCACATGAACCCACTATCGAGCATAAATACTCCCTCTTGGAGTCACAAGTATCAACTTGCCCAGAGCCTCTACTAGCAACGGAGAGCATGCAAGAACATAAATAACATATATGATAGATTGATAATCAACTTGACATAGTATTCAATATTCATCGGATCCCAACAAACACAACATGAAGGATTACAAATAGATGATCTTGATCATGACAGGCAGCTCACAAGATCTAACATGATAGCACAATGAGGAGAAGACAACCATCTAGCTACTGCTATGGACCCATAGTCCAGGGGTGAACTACTCACACATCGATCCGGAGGCGATCATGGCGATGAAGAGACCTCCGGGAGATGATTCCCCTCTCCGGCAGGGTGCCGAAGGCGATCTCTTGAATCCCCCGAGATGGGATTGGCGGCGGCGGCGTCTCTGGAAGGTTTTCCATATCGTGGCTCTCGGTACTGGGGGTTTCGCGATGAAGGCTTTAAGTAGGCGGAAGGGTAGGTCAGGAGGCGCCACGGGGGCCCCACACAACAGGCTGGCGCGGCCAGGGCCCAGGCCGCGCCGCCTTGTTGTGTCGTCGCCCCGTGGCCCCACTTTGTTTCCTCTCCGGTCTTCTGGAAGCTTCGTGCAAAAATAGGACCCTGGGCGTTGATTTCGTCCAATTCCGAGAATATTTTCTTACTAGGATTTCTGAAACCAAAAATAGCAGAAAACAGCAACTGGATCTTCGGCATCTCGTCAATAGGTTAGTGCCGGAAAATGCATAATAATGACATATAATGTGTATAAAACATGTGAGTATCATCATAAAAGTAGCATGGAACATAAGAAATTATAGATACGTTTGGGACGTATCAGTTTCTAAGCTAAGTGGCTTATCATTTCCTAAGTAGGGTTGAGTGGAATAGGAACATGTGTTGTGAATTGCTACACAAGGTTGGTACTAGGGTTTATCTTATGGTTCTACTAAATTATGATGGTTTAGGTTGATCTTAATGGTATGGTATATAGGAATAATGATCAATGGTACTAGTTCAATTAACAAGTTAGGATTTGTACCTAGGTGATACTAGTGAATCATATGGGTTTTAATTAAGAATAGGGACATGAATTGGTAATCTCATGTGACTTGGTTTATGCTAGTGGATCATGAGCATGCATTCAATTGTTTCTTATTAGGGTTCTATATGTTAAGTACATCTCACATGATCACATGTGACACATAACTAGGTTTTTAGCATTGTTTCTAAGGTGGAATGATCACATGAAATGATGGGATCAAGGTCTTACTCAAATTGAAACTAGGGTTTCTAAGTTATGGTATAACTCCTAAAATAATAATTGGTAATAGAGTTGTGGTTACTAATTACTTTGAATTAAAATTAGTGATGGTTTGACATTTTATCAATCTTCACAAGATTTAATAATTAGAGTAACTCTTATTTAGGTTTAATTAAGAATCAGGGTTTAATAATTGTTATTAGGTTTTTAAAATAATTAACTTGTTAACAAAAGATGTTTAAGTAAATAAGTTTTGATTTACCAAAATAATGTTGGCTTATAATATTTTCTTGAGTTATTACTATTTAAAGAAAGTAGAAAATAATAATTTGTAAATTAGGGTTTATGAATTACCACTAATAATTCAGTTAATGCAAATATGATAAATAAAATTAATCTTACATTTTACTTAGTTACTGAACAGTTAAAATTTAAATTTGAAACTTCACTAATTATTGAATTCAAGTTGTATTTTAAATAATTGAAATGGCATAATTAATAAAGATAAAAATAAGTGAATTTTTATTTTGACACACATTTTTGTTTTATATTTTATTTGAATAGAGTTTATTTTTGTGAGCATTTTGATATATTATTCATAATTTTCTGAGTTGAAATGGATTTGATATAATTTTGTAAAGTTTCAGTGATTTTCTGGAATTTGAAATAAATCAAAAATCTAATCATACCGGTTCACTCCTAGCCTAAGACACTGACCAGTGGGGCCGTTGACTGGGTCATTTGCCACGCGGGCAAAGACCAGTCAACAAACGCTGACGAGGCAGGGGACACGTCCTTCTCGCCGTCGGCTCGACGCCGGCGACCAGACGAGGACGGCGCCGCCGCTACAGGGTCTCCCCGAGCCTCCCGTGAAGTGCGTTCGAACGAGAAGAGGATGGGGAACCCTCTGGTGGTGGCGGAATCAACGATTAGTGCCCGAAACTTCATCGGAAATGATGGCCCGCGGCGGTGCTCTCCGGCGAGGTATCAAAATCGAGCTAGAGATATATCTAGGATGCGATAGGTAGCTCGGAGGAAATGCAAGCTCACCCTGGTGCTGACGGTGTGATCGGCTCCGGCGATTGTCGATGGAGACGGCGACGAATTCGCCATTCCCGACGATGTACTGAGAAAGGGGAAACATAAATTGTTGTCGTCCAGAGCTCCCCTGGATGCGTGCTTGCTCCCATGTGGCCTACGCACCGAGGCACACCTCCTCGACCATAAATCGTACGCCGGGGTGGTCGTAATCGGCGGCTAGCCGGAGAACAGCCGACGGTGATTTTGTTAATTGCGAGAGATAGAGAGCGATTGAGGAAGAATGGATGGGCGGCGAAGAATTAGGGTTCCACGGTGAAGCTACTGGCAAATTTATAGAGCACGGCGAGGTCCGTATCGGTATTTCACCGGCGGCAATGGCCGGGATGCCTCGCCGACGATGGAGGTCTCTGGGGCGCGAATCTTGGCACCAATGGATAGGACGGACGCGAGGGATATAGTGGAACGTTCTGGAATCCTCTGCAAGGCCCGAAGCCATCCCTATCCACAGCGAGGAGGTGGCAGGAGCTCACCGTGGTCGTGTCGTCTGCGGGGAAGAAGGAGAAAGGTGCTTCTCTCTTTGCACGAATTTTAAAGCAACTGATTCGGTATCTGGCTTGGGCTGGGTTTCTCTTGGTCCTTTGCTGGGCTTGGTCGACATGGGTTGCTGTTGGGCTTCACGGGGCTGATGCTGGGTTGCTGCGGCCTGGTAGGGTAAGTCCTCTCCCCTCTCTTTTTCTCTTTTTATTTTCTGTTTTAAATTTGTTATTTGAAATCCAATTTGATTTCTGTTTATTTTTGCAGGTTCTAAATCATTTGAATTTCAATATCACTTCATGATAATACTCACCGCATAGTTCTTTTGTTTAAACAACTATTGAATTTTAATTAGAGTGACACTTTGTGAGGTTTAATTAAAATGGAAATGGTTAAGATATTGATTTCTATTTTTTTATAATTTAAGAACCATTTCTGTTTAAATGAATTAAAATTTACCACATGTGCATGGTGAACCTATTATCGGGTTTAACTAATGTGCTTAGCAATATTGATGGTTCATATCTATTTTAATTATGGCTAAGGTTTAAAATAAATGGTATTGAGGATGGATTGGATTCATCATTTTATGTGAAGGATTGTTTCTAAAGTTGGAGCATATGGTTGGATAAACTCTATTTGTTTAATAATCTTTCTTAGCCACTTCTAGCTTATCTTATTTAGGATAAATTCTACACTCCTCATAGTCAATTCACTTTCTAAGGTGAGGGTTCAAACTATGATACATTTTCCTATTGGGTTAACTAAACAAGTACCTGAGATACCAATTAGAATTGGATATTGGTTTTACTCTACTCACCAAATGGAATCTAGTCTTTAGGTATATATGGCTTGGTTTATACTTGTGATCCATGATACACAAGTCAAGACAATATTTTATGTAGGGTGAATTTTACTTGAAAGGTTTAGAGTTTTGGGAATACTTCACTAATTGAAGTATTAAATAGGCATGAGGCATGGCAGGGTTCTACTTATAATCCAAAGTGATGCTTGGATTGGAATTCAAATATGGCCTAGGGTTTTAGTTATGATCACCAATGTGATACACAACTAGGATTAAGATATGGTATCAGCTTTGATCATGTTTTAGTGGCTAGGGTTATCCTCCTCACTTAGGTAGAATTATTGTATCAAAGCAATGCTAGGTTTGACTCAAGTGTTTGGATAAGCAAGGTTTAAATACCATATCAATACTACACAAGACATGAGTATTGGTCTGGATTAACTACTATTGATATATTTATCATTTCTTGTGAAGAATGAGATCTATGGATCACATATGTAGGTTTATCTTATCATCTTAATTTATAAGGTAAGATCATGCATTAGACATGATCCACTTATTCCTCACTAATCTCTCTTTATTATTCCTCTCATTACACTCACTTAAATTCTTAGGGTTTATGATCATCACCCAATTTGTAATGATCAAAGTATTGGCCTCATAATAATTCATTAGTGAAACATGGTTCTTCTCTCCAAGATCAAGTATAAGTCCATATACTTGAGTATACCTCTTTAGGTTGAGCTCTTCTGAATAGGTAGGGTTCCTCTAGGTTTGTGATCATTACCAAGTTGTAATGATCACAACACTTGCCTCTCTATAATTACTAGAAGAATAGGTTCTTACTTACTATCAAGTGTTAGCTAGGTCAAGTAGGGTTCAGCACTTGACTTGTACTCCTTATAGCATTGATTAGAATTAACGGTTTACCTCACATAGATAGGTTGGATATTCAACTAGGTTCTACCCAATGGATAATATAAGCATATGAATGATTCTCTCCTTCCTCTAGGCTTAAAGGTATGAGTTGGGAAACAAGATTAGAATGATCAAAAGTTAATGAAGAATGAATATGTATGTCCTTGGCTTGGGTTCAATTATTGTAGTTGAAAAGATATACCATGTGACTCATGGTAGGAACATTTATTTAATAGAAGACATGGATAAGATAAGTAAAGAATAGTTTCTTAATTAATTGTGTTCTTTGATTTATAGTTGAATAATTATTCATGGGTTGTTGTTAGAATTATCATGTTGAGATCCTTTATAAGACCTTGTAGCCGAACCTTACTTAAGGTGTTATTTGGTGTAAAACTAATTTCATTTGATCTAGCCCATAGATCAAATCATCTCTACCCAAAACAAGGTTTTAGCAAAGATCACAGTGAAGTTTATAGCGCTTGACTTGATGATCTACTTCAATTCCAGCAAGTCAAGTGAAACTTTAGTTACTGTGGTAAGTTTTATTTGAAAGCGCAAAAATTCCCCGGATTTTCTATGCATGAATGCAATGCACACTTTGGTGTTCTCTCATTTTATTGACTCTAAACCTGGGATATTACATATGTCAAGTTGATTATCACTCTATCATATATGTTGTTTATGTTCTTGCATGCTCTCCGTTGCTAGTAGAGGCTCTGGGCAAGTTGATACTTGTGACTCCAAGAGGGAGTATTTATGCTCGATAGTGGGTTCATGCCTCCATTGAATCTGGGGGAGTGACAGCAACCTCTAAGATTGTGGATGTGCTGTTGCCACTAGGGATAAAACATCGATGCTTTGTCTAAGGATATTTGTGTTGATTACATTACGCAGCATACTTAATGCAATTGTCTGTTGTTTGCAACTTAATACTGGAGGGGGTTCAGATGATAACCTGAAGGTGGACTTTTTAGGCATAGATGCATGCTGGATAGCGGTCTATGTACTTTGTCGTAATGCCCTGATTAAATCTCATAGTACTCATCATGATATATGTATGTGCATTGTTATGCCTTCTTTATTTGTCAATTGCCCAACTGTAATTTGTTCACCCAACATCTGTTTATCTTATGGGAGGGACACCACTAGTGAACTGTGGACCTCGGTCCAATTCTTTACATCTGAAATACAATCTACTGCAATTGTTCTTTACTGTTCTTCGCAAACAAACATCATCATCCACACTATACATCTAATCCTTTGTTTACAGCAAGCCGGTGAGATTGACAACCTCACTGTTACGTTGGGGCAAAGTACTTTGATTGTGTTGTGCAGGTTCCACGTTGACGCCAGAATCCCTGGTGTTGCGCCGCACTACACTCCGCCACCAACAACCTTCACGTGTTCCTGGACTCCTACTGGTTCGATAACCTTGGTTTCTTACTGAGGGAAAACTTACTGCTGTGCGCATCACACCTTCCTCTTGGGGTTCCCAACGGACGTGTCAACTACACGCAGCACTTACCTCCCCGGCAACGGCGCCAGAAAATAGCTTGATGTCTACACACGCTTCTATTCCTGTAGACAGTGTTGGGCCTCCAAGAGCAGAGGTTCGTAGAACAGCAGCAAGTTTCCCTTAAGTGAATCACCCAAGGTTTATCGAGCAAGCGGAGGTAGCGGTCAAAGATATCCCTCTCAAGCAACCCTGCAATTAAGGTACAAGAAGTCTCTTGTGTCCCCAACACACTTAATACACTTGTCAGATGTATAGGTGCACTAGTTCGGCGAAGAGATAGTGAAATACAAGTAATATGGATGATTATAAGTAGCAATCTGAAATAAAAAATGGCAGCAAGTGAACATGTAGCAGAACTTGTTGGAAATGGTGTTTAAATGCTTAGAAACAAGGCCTATGGATCATACTTTCACTAGTGGACACTCTCAACAATGATCACATAATTGAATAAATAAATGCTACTCTTAAACACTCTCTTGTTGGATAACAAACACCATTCATTGTGTAGGCCTGCAAAAGCATACCTCAAGCCGGAGTAAACAAGCTCCAGAACGTCATAAAGGAATCACACACGATGCGCAATGATGACGCGTAAAGCACACGCCCATTGGGAACCCCAAGTGGAAGGTGTGATGCGTACAGCAGCAAGTTTCCCTCAGTAAGAAACCAAGGATTATCGAACCAGTAGGAGTCAAGGAGCACGTTGAAGGTTGATGGCGGCGGAGTGTAGTGCGGCGCAACACCAGGGATTCCGGCGCCAACGTGGAACCTGCACAACACAATCAAAGTACTTTGCCCCAACGTAACAGTGAGGTTGTCAATCTCACCGGCTTGCTGTAAACAAAGGATTAAACGTATTGTGTGGAAGATGATGATTGTTTGCGAAGAACAGTAAAGAACAATTGCAGTAGATTGTATTTCAGATGTAAAGAATAGGACCGGGGTCCACAGTTCACTAGTGGTGTCTCTCCCATAAGATAAGCAGATGTTGGGTGAACAAATTATAGTTGGGCAATTGACAAATAAAGAAGGCATAACAATGCACATACATATATCATGATGAGTACTATGAGATTCAATCAGGGCATTACGACAAAGTACATAGACCACTATCCAGCATGCATCTATGCCTAAAAAGTCCACTTTCAGGTTATCATCCGAACCCCTTCCAGTATTAAGTTGCAAACAACAGACAATTGCATTAAGTATGGTGCGTAATGTAATCAACACAAATATCCTTAGACAAAGCATCGATGTTTTATCCCTAGTGGCAACAGCACATCCACAACCTTAGAACTTTCTGTCAGTGTCCCAGATTTAATGGAGGCATGAACCCACTATCGAGCATAAATACCCCCTCTTGGAGTCACAAGTATCAACTTGGCCAGAGCCTCTACTAGCAACAGAGAGCATGCAAGAACATAAATAACATATATGATAGATTGATAATCAACTTGACATAGTATTCAATATTCATCGGATCCCAACAAACACAACATGTAGGATTACAAATAGATGATCTTGATCATGATAGGCAGCTCACAAGATCTAACATGATAGCACAATGAGGAGAAGACAACCATCTAGCTACTGCTATGGACCCATAGTCCAGGGGTGGACTACTCACACATCGATCCGGAGGCGATCATGGCGATGAAGAGACCTCCGGGAGATGATTCCCCTCTCCGGCAGGGTGCCGGAGGCGATCTCCTGAATCCCCCGAGATGGGATTGGCGGCGGCGGCGTCTCTGGAAGGTTTTCCGTATCGTGGCTCTCGGTACTGGGGGTTTCGCGACGAAGACTTTAAGTAGGCGGAAGGGCAGGTCAAGGGGCGTCACGAGGGGCCGACACAACAGGGCCGCGCAGCCAGGGCCTAGGCCGCGCCGCCCTGGTGTGTCGCCACCTCGTGGCCCCACTTCGTTTCCTCTTCGGACTTCTGGAAGCTTCGTGGAAAAATAGGCCCCTGGGCGTTGATTTCGTCCAATTCCGAGAATATTTCCTTAGTAGGATTTCTGAAATCAAAAACAGCAGAAAACAGCAACTGGCTCTTCGGCATCTCGTCAATAGGTTAGTGTCGGAAAATGCATAATAATGACATATAATGTGTATAAAACATGTGAGTATCATCATAAAAGTAGCATGGAACATAAGAAATTATAGATACGTTTGAGACGTATCAAGCATCCCCAAGCTTAGTTCCAACTCGCCCTCGAGTAGGTAAACGATAACAAAGATAATTTCTGAAGTGACATGCTATCATAATCTTGATCATACTATTGTAAAGCATATGAGATGAATGCGGCGATTCGAAGCAATGATGAAGATAATGAGTAAACAAATGAATCATATAGCAAAAACTTTTCATGAATAATACTTTCAAGAAAAGCATCAATAAGACTTGCATAAGAGTTACTCATAAAGCAATAAATTCAAAGTAAAGGCATTGAAGCAACACAAAGGAAGATATACGTTTCAGCGGTTGCTTTCAACTTCAACATGTATATCTCATGGATAATTGTCAACACAAAGTAATATAACAAGTGCAATAAGTAGACATGTAAGAATCAATGCACACAGTTGACACAAGTGTTTGCTTCTGGGATAGAAAGAATAGGCAAACTGACTCAACAATAAAGTAGAAGATAGGCCCTTCGCAGAGGGAAGCATTGATTACTATATTTGTGCTAGAGCTTTTCATTTTGAAAACATAGAAACAATTTTGTCAACGGTAGTAATAAAGCATATATATGTGTTATGTATAAGATATCCTATAAGTTGCAAGCCTCATGCATAGTATACCAATAGTACTCCCACCTTGTCCTAATTAGCTTGGATTAACACGGATTATCGTTGCATAGCATATGTTTCAACCAAGTGTCACAAAGGGGTACCTCTATGCCGCCTGTACAAAGGTCTAAGGAGAAAGCTCGCATTGGATTTCTCGCTTTTGATTATTCTCAACTTAGACATCCATACCGGGACAACATAGACAACAGATAATGGACTCCTCTTTAATGCATAAGCATTCAACAACAGTTAAAATTCTCATAAGAGATTGAGGATTAATTTTCCAAACTGAAACTTCCACCATGAATCATGGCTTTAGTTAGCGGCCCAATGTTCTTCTCTAACAGTATGCATACTCAAACCATTTGATCATGAAAATCACCCTTACTTCAGACAAGACGAACATGCATAGCAACTCACATGATATTCAACAAAGGTAAAAGTTGATGGCGTCCCCAGAAACATGGTTACCGCTCAACAAGCAACTTATTAAGAAATAAGACACATAAGTACATATTCTTCACCACAATAGTTTTTAAGCTATTTTCCCATGAGCTATATATTGCAAAGACAAAGGAATAGAATTTTAAAGGTAGCACTCAAGTAATTTACTTTGGAATGGCAGAGAAATACCATGTGGTAGGTAGGTATGGTGGACACAAATGGCATGGTTATTGGCTCAAGGATTTGGATGTACGAGAAGAATTCCTCTCAATACAAGGCTAGGCTAGCAAGGTTGTTTGAAGCAAACTCAAGTATAAAAGGTGCAGCAAAGCTCACATATGAACATATTATAACTATTATAAGACTTTACATTGTCTCCTTGTTGTTCAAACACCTCAACCAGAAAATATCTAGACTCTAGAGATCAATCATGCAAACCAAATTTTAACAAGCTCTATGTAGTTATTCATTAATGGGTACAAGGTACATGATGCAAGAGCTTAAACATGATCTATATGAGCACA
This sequence comes from Lolium perenne, assembly GCF_019359855.2. Taxonomy (NCBI): domain Eukaryota; kingdom Viridiplantae; phylum Streptophyta; class Magnoliopsida; order Poales; family Poaceae; genus Lolium; species Lolium perenne. The sequence goes on along the minus strand of NC_067250.2, from coordinate 293,405,286 downwards.
AAAATTTCCAAGTATCAAATTATTCAAGACATTATACCATTTACCACATGCGGCATTTTCCGTTTCCAACCATATAACAATGAATGAAATAGTCCAACTTTCGCAATGAACATTAACGATAAAGCTAAGAACATATGTGTTCATACGAAACAACGGAGCGTGTCTCTCTCCCAAACAAAGAATGCTAGGATCCGATTTATTAAAACAAAAACAAAAACAAACAAACGCTCCAAGTAAAGCACATAAGATGTGACGGAATAAAAATATAGTTTCACTAGAGGTGACCTGATAAGTTGTCGATGAAGAAGGAATGCCTTGGGCATCCCCAAGCTTAGACGCTTGGGTCTTCTTAAAATATGCAGGGATGAACCACGGGGGCATCCCCAAGCTTAGACTTTTCACTCTTCTTGATCATATTGTATCATCCTCCTCTCTTGACCCTTGAAAACTTCCTCCACACCAAACTCAAAACAAACTCATTAGAGGGTCAGTGCATAATTCATATATTCAGAGGTGACATAATCATTCTTAACACTTCTGGACATTGCACAAAGCTACTGAAAGTTAATGGAACAAAGAAATCCATCAAACATAGCAAAACAGGCAATGCGAAATAAAAGGCAGAATCTGTCAAAACAGAATAGTTCGTAAATACGAATTTTAAAGAGGCACCAGACTTGCTCAGATGAAAATGTCCAAATTGAATGAAAGTTGCGTACATATATGAGGATCACGCACGTAAATTGGCAGATTTTTTTAAATTTCCTACAGAGACTACTTCTCAAATTCGTGACAGCAAGAAATCTGTTCCTCCGCAGTAATCCAAATCTAGTATTGACTTTACTATCAAAGACTTTACTTGGCACAACAATGCAATAAAATAAAGATAAGAAGAGGTTGCTACAGTAGTAACAACTTCCAAGACTTAAATATAAAATAAAGTGCAGAAGTAAAATAATGGGTTGTCTCCCATAAGCGCATTTCTTTAACGCCTTTCAGCTAGGCGCAGAAAGTGTGTATCAAGTATTGTCAAGAGATGAAGCATCAACAACATAACTTGTTCTAATAATAGAATCATAAGGTAACTTCATTATCTTTCTAGGGAAGTGTTCCATATCTTTCTTGAGAGGAAATTGATATTTAATATTACCTTCCTTCATATCAATGGTAGCACCAACAGTTCGAAGAAAAGGTCTTCCCAATATAATGGGACAAGATGCATTGCATTCAATATCCAAGACAACAAAATCAATGGGGACAAGGTTATTGTTAACCATAATACGAACATTATCAATCCTCCCCAAAGGTTTCTTTATAGCATTATCAGCAAGATTAACATCCAAATAACAATTTTTCAATGGTGGCAAGTCAAGCATATCATAGATTTTCTTAGGCATAACCGAAATACTTGCACCAAGATCACATAAAGCATTACAATCAAAATCATTGACCCTCATCTTAATGATGGGCTCCCAACCATCTTCTAACTTCCTAGTAATAGAAGTCTCAAGTTTTAGTTTCTCCTCTCTAGCTTTTATGAGAGCATTTGTAATATGTTTTGTAAAGGCCAAATTTATAGCACTAGCATTGGGACTTTTAGCAAGTTTTTGTAAGAACTTTATAACTTCAGAGATGTGACAATCATCAAAGTCTAAACCATTATGATCTACAGCAATGGGATCATTATCCCCAATATTTTGAAAAATTTCAGCAGTTTTATCAATTTCAGCAGTTTTAGCAGTTTCAGGCAATTTTGCACGCTTTGCACTAGGAGTAGTAACATTGCCAACACCAATTATTTTACCATTGATAGTAGGAGGTTTAGCAACATGTGAATCATTAACATTACTAGTGGTGGTAATAGTCCAAACTTTAGCTACATTATTCTCTTTAGCTAGTTTTTCGTTTTCTTCTCTTTCCCACCTAGCATGCATTTCGGCCATCAATCTAATATTCTCATTAATTCGAACTTGGATGACATTTGCTGTAGTAACAAGTTTATTATCAATGTCCTTATTAGGCATAACTTTCAATTTTAAAAGATCAACATCAGAGGCAAGACTATCAACCTTAGAAGCAAGAATATCAATTTTATCAAGCTTTTCCTCAACAGATTTGTTAAAAGCAGTTTGTGTACTAATAAATTATTTAAGCATGGCTTCAAGACCAGGGGGTACACTCCTATTATTGTTGTAAGAATTCCCATAAGAATTACCATAACTATTAATATTAGCAGAAGGATATGGCCTATAGTTGTTACCAGAATTATTCCTATAAGCATTGTTGTTGAAATTATTATTTTTAATGAAATTCACATCAACATGTTCTTTTTGGGCAACCAATGAAGCTAAAGGACCATTATTAGGATCAACATTAGATCTACCATTCACAAGCATTGACATAATAGCATCAATCTTATCACTCAAGGAGGAGGTTTCTTCAACAGAATTTACCTTCTTACCTTGTGGAGCTCTTTCCGTGTGCCATTCAGAGTAATTTATCATCATATCATCAAGAAGCTTTGTTGCCGCCCCCAAAGTAATGGACATAAAGGTACCTCCAGCAGCTGAATCCAATAGGTTCCGCGAAGAAAAATTCAGTCCTTGCAGCGTGTCTTGATCTCCCCGGCAACGGCGCCAGAAATTTAGCTTGATGATGCGTAAAGCACATGCCCGTTGGGAACCCCAAGTGGAAGGTGTGATGCGTACAGCAACAAGTTTCCCTCGGTAAGAAACCAAGGTTTATGGAACCAGTAGGAGTCAAGAAGCACGTTGAAGGTTGATGGCGGCGGAGTGTAGTGCGTCGCAACACCAGGGATTCCGACGCCAACGTGGAACCTGCACAACACAATCAAAGTACTTTGCCCCAACGTAACAGTGAGGTTGTCAATCTCACCGGCTTGCTGTAAACAAAGGATTAAACATATTGTGTGGAAGATGATGATTGTTTGCGAAGAACAGTAAAGAACAATTGCAGTAGATTGTATTTCAGATGTAAAGAATAGGACCGGGGTCCACAGTTCACTAGTGGTGTCTCTCCCATAAGATAAGCAGATGTTGGGTGAATAAATTACAGTTGGGCAATTGACAAATAAAGAAGGCATAACAATGCACATACATATATCATGATGAGTACTATGAGATTCAATCAGGGCATTACGACAAAGTACATAGACCGCTATCCAGCATGCATCTATGCCTAAAAAGTCCACTTTCAAAGTTATCATCCTAACCCCTTCGGTATTAAGTTGCAAACAACAGACAATTGCATTAAGTATGGTGCGTAATGTAATCAACAAAAATATCCTTAGACAAAGCATAGATTTTTTATCAATAGTGGCAACAGACATCCACAACCTTAGAACTTTCATCCTTTGTCCCAGATTTAATGGAGGCATGAACCCACTATCGAGCATAAATACCCCCTCTTGGAGTCACAAGTATCAACTTGGCCAGAGCCTCTACTAGCAACAGAGAGCATGCAAGAACATAAATAACATATATGATAGATTGATAATCAACTTGACATAGTATTCAATATTCATCGGATCCCAACAAACACAACATGTAGGATTACAAATAGATGATCTTGATCATGATAGGCAGCTCACAAGATCTAACATGATAGCACAATGAGGAGAAGACAACCATCTAGCTACTGCTATGGACCCATAGTCCAGGGGTGGACTACTCACACATCGATCCGGAGGCGATCATGGCGATGAAGAGACCTCCGGGAGATGATTCCCCTCTCCGGCAGGGTGCCGGAGGCGATCTCCTGAATCCCCCGAGATGGGATTGGCGGCGGCGGCGTCTCTGGAAGGTTTTCCGTATCGTGGCTCTCGGTACTGGGGGTTTCGCGACGAAGACTTTAAGTAGGCGGAAGGGCAGGTCAAGGGGCGTCACGAGGAGCCCACACAACAGGGCCGCGCGGCCAGGGCCCAGGCCGCGCCGCCCTGGTGTGTCGCCACCTCGTGGCCCCACTTCGTTTCCTCTTCGGACTTCTGGAAGCTTCGTGGAAAAATAGGCCCCTGGGCGTTGATTTCGTCCAATTTCGAGAATATTTCCTTACTAGGATTTCTGAAACCAAAAACAGCAGAAAACAGCAACTGGCTCTTCGGCATCTCGTCAATAGGTTAGTGCCGGAAAATGCATAATAATGACATATAATGTGTATAAAACATGTGAGTATCATCATAAAAGTAGCATGGAACATCAGAAATTATAGATACGTTTGAGACGTATCACGTACACTGTCACCATCACACCGTGGAGAGTGACTCCGGAGTTCATATTAAAGTAACCTCTAGAGTGCATAATTGACAAGGGTAACATCTACATATTCAACTAGATTACAAAGCTCATGATCACATAAAGATCACACCATGGGAGAGAGAGATGAACCACATAGCTACCGGTAGAGCCCTCAGCCTCGGGGGAGAACTACTCCCTCCTCATCATGGGAGTCGGCAGTGGCGATGAAGATGACGGTGGTGTCGATGGAGATGACTCCGGGGCAATTCCCCGTCCCGGCAGGGTGACGGAATAGAGACTTCTGTCCCCCGAAACTTGTCGTCGATGGCGGCGGCGCTGCGGAACTCTTCATGGAATATGATTGGATTCTTTAGGGTTTTCACGTCTAGGGCAATATATAGGCAAAGGGGCGGCGTCGGTGGAGTCCCGAGGGGCCCACCCCACCTGGCGGCGCGGCAGAAGGTGGGGCCGCGCCACCCTATGAGGTGGCCAGCTCGTGGCCCCCCTTCGTCTCTCCTTCGGACTCCGTGAAGCTTATGGAAAATAGGGACGTGGCCTTTTGTTTCGCGCAATTCCGAGAATATTCACAGAAGTAATTTTCTGGAACCAAAAACAGCAGAAAACAGGAACTGACACTTCGACATCTTGTTAATAGGTTAGTCCCAGAAAATGCATAAAAATGATATAAAGTGTATATAAAACATGTAGCAATTGGTATAATATCAGCATGGAACATCAGAAATTATAGATACGTTGGAGACGTATCAATGGGGCACACAGGATGCGGGCCCGGTAATGGGTACAGTTCCTTTTAAAATATTTTATCTGAGAAATGTCCGAATCTAATAAATTTTAGACCTTAATTTCAAATAAAAATGCTTAGATTAAAAATAGTTCAGATTTTGAAATGCTAAGAGCATCTCCAGTCGCGTCCCCCAAACCGTCCCCCAAACCGCGCCGGATTGAGCGTTTGGGGGACGTGTTTTGTTCGTGCCGCCTTTGGGGGACGTCGCTCCCCAGTCGCGTCCCCCAAACGCCGCCCCCAAATGAATATTGGTGCACGAAAATAAATGTTTTCATTCAATTTTGATTATATATTACAAAGTTTGAATGAAAATGGCTAGATTTCATCTAAACCTAGACTACTGACCGCCCGGCGGTGCGTTCGACGGCCCCGCCCCATCGTCGCCTCCCCTACGCCGCAGCTCCTGCTGCGCGCGCCTCCTCTCGTTGCGTTCGGCGGTGGCCAGACGGTGCCGCTCCCGCCGCGCGTCCTCCTCCGCCCTCCCCTGCTGGGCCACCTGGAGGGAGAGCTCGACGGCGCGACGAATCTGCGCCTCTTCGCGGGCACGGGCGTCGTCCTGGAGCTTCTTCTCCGACTCGAAGGACTCGACGAGCGCGCGTTGTTGATCGGCCGTCTCGTCCGGGTGCGGCCCATCGTCGTCGGACCACTCGAACTCGTCGTCGTCGTCGTCCTCCACCTCGGTCTCCTCCGCCTCGGCCTCCTCCTCCTCCATTGGCGCCTCCTCCTCCACATCTGTTGGTGCCTCCATCATCGCCGCCGCCAACACGGCGTCCTCCGCTGCCAACTCGTCCGCCCGCCTCCCCCATAACGCCCTCAGCGCCGCCTCCCGCTGATGACGCTCCTCCGTCGCCAGCTACTGCTGGCGCTCGATCGACTCCCGCCGCCAGCGCTCTATCGACTCCCGCCGTTCACGGTACAGCGCCTCCCGCTCACCGCGCTGGCGCTGGCGCTCGTCAGCCCACCGCTGCTCCATCTCCGCCCGCACGGCACCGTCGCGCCTCTGTCTCGTCGAGGCGTCGGACGCCGCAACGGTGGCGTCTGCTGCTGCTCTGCCACGCAGCTGCCGCCGCGGCTCGCCGGCCGGCGGGGCCATGGGCGCGTAACGCCGCCAGATCGCCTCTGCGCCGCCTCCCCGCTGGCGGCGGGCACCTGCTTCTTGCATCGCCTCCCGCCGGCTGGCCGACGGTGTGCACGCCATCGCTCTTCCGGGCCGCTGCCGAGGGTCGGTGTCGACCTGCGTTTCCGGACCGTGCAAGTGGAGGGGACGGCGGTGGAGGGAAGTGGCCGCGCCGGGGCGGTTCGCCATTGCTCTCGGTGGTGGAGGAGACGGCGGTGGAGCGACGAGGGTCGTGTTTGTTGCCGGCGGGGTGTGGTGGCTACCGTTGAGCCGGGAGACCTTTTATAGACGCCGACGTCGGGAAGAAAGCGCGGGAACAAAGTAGAAGAGGCGGGAAGATCGCGCGGGAACGGGGCGGTGGCGTGCGAACGCCGGCGACGCGTGGAGGCTGCGCAGCACCGACGAGACGTCTCGCCTGCCCCTCCATCGCCATTAAGGCAAAGATGCCGCCGTGTGTCACTGCGCGCGAATAACTTCCATCGTGAGGTAGGCGACGGTTAGGTTAAAATTAACTGTGCCGCTGACGGGTCGGCCCCGCCACTCCCCGCCTCGCTTTTCGTTGTGTCCGGCGTCCCCGGTGCGTCCCCTGTGGGACGGGGACGGGCTCGGGGCGCCGGACACCGTATGGGGGCGCGCCGGATAAAAATGGGCTTTAGGGGACGCGGCTGGAACGGTTTTTTTTGTTCGGCGCGTCCTAAATCCCTTTGGGGGACGCGGCTGAAGATGCTCTAAATTATAAAAATATGTAAACACCTGGCTAGGAATAGGTTTGACCGACTAGGAACGCGCACGGCGCACCGGACCGGACCGCGCTGAACGGTGTCTCGGCTGGCCCTTTCCGCAACCGCCTCTCTCCTACCCGCGCCCGCCGTCGTCACCGGTGCCGTAGGCTCGCGGGACTCTTCTTCCCCACCCTCTCCCCCAGCCGCCTATAAATTACCGCCCCCTCTCGTTTCCTCTCCTCACAAATCCAATCCAGTCCCTTCTCCGATCTTGCAGAAGAAGAATCTCCCACCCGATCAAAGCGAAGCCTCTCTCGTCCCACTTTCAAGGTACGGGAGTCCCCGATCCCTCCTCCTGTTCCGCGGTCCATGGTATTAGTATCGTAGATCGATAATCGTTGGTTCCGGTGAATCGCTCGATTGCTAGTTGTTTCGATTAGATCTGCGGGCGGTGGTGTTCTTATGTTGATCGAAAATTCCTGTTTATTCGGCTCTGGTTCTCCGTAAAATCTAGTAGGTCTGCCGATTTGAGGTCCGATCGATGTTGATTCGGTTCATCTGTCTACTATAGTTGTAGCTGCAGCCAAATATTCGTAGTATTCCCGTTGATTCCTCATCTATGTAGCGCCCAGGCTCCGATCAAATTGGGGGTACGCCCGGAGTTTACTGCTGGGCCTCGTAGTTGCTCGTAGGGTCCGTAGTTGTGCATTGATTCTGCTCTGAAAATCATCTGGATTTGATGATATTATTCTTGATCCATGCCTTGCATCTTCTTCTTTCTCAGAAAAGCTTCTGTTCGACTAGCTGTTCCCGTAACTCTTATTTCAAAAATTCGTCAAAGGCATGAGCATATAACTGGTAGAAGTTGTTCCCGATCTTTGTGGCGCAAACGCTGTGTGTTAGTATGTTGAAAACTATGCCTGATCTGTGTCTGGACAAACCAGAATTTACTTTCTTAGTCTCTGAACCTCATATATTTGGTTGTAAGATCTGTATAGTTGTGCATCGATCAACTCTGAAAATTCTGTGGCTAACTCAGGAAGTTCTGTGGGTTTGATGATATTATCGTTGATTCATCTAGTCTCTTGGTGCCTACTAGAGCATATAACAGCTCTAACTTTGATCTGCTCTAACATGGTTAAGCTTAGTAGTTTGCTCATCTTTCTGTTGAGATTTTTTTTGGTGATTAATAGATTTTTCTCAGCTCTCTTCTACAGCTTGAACTTTGATCTGCTATAGCATGGTTAACCTGAGTAGTTTTTCGTCTTTCTGTTAACATGCTCCGACATTTCGGCGCTCTTGTATCGCGCCCTGCTTCTGCTTATTTCCCTTTACTGTGCCTTACTCTGGTCTACTTTGCATTTACAGATGCAGATCTTTGTGAAGACCCTCACTGGCAAGACCATCACCCTCGAGGTGGAGTCCTCTGACACCATCGACAACGTCAAGGCAAAAATCCAGGACAAGGAGGGCATCCCTCCGGACCAGCAGCGCCTCATCTTTGCTGGGAAGCAGCTTGAGGACGGCCGTACCCTCGCTGACTACAACATCCAGAAGGAGTCCACCCTCCACCTGGTGCTCCGCCTGCGCGGTGGTATGCAGATCTTCGTCAAGACCCTCACCGGCAAGACCATCACGCTCGAGGTTGAGTCCTCAGACACCATCGACAATGTCAAGGCAAAGATCCAGGACAAGGAGGGTATCCCTCCGGACCAGCAGCGCCTCATCTTTGCTGGCAAGCAGCTGGAGGATGGCCGCACCCTCGCTGACTACAACATCCAGAAGGAGTCCACCCTCCACCTGGTGCTCCGCCTGCGTGGTGGCATGCAGATCTTCGTCAAGACCCTCACCGGCAAGACCATCACGCTCGAGGTGGAGTCCTCCGACACCATTGACAACGTGAAGGCGAAGATCCAGGACAAGGAGGGCATCCCACCGGACCAGCAGCGCCTCATCTTTGCTGGCAAGCAGCTCGAGGATGGCCGTACCCTCGCTGACTACAACATCCAGAAGGAGTCCACCCTCCACCTGGTGCTCAGGCTCCGTGGTGGTATGCAGATCTTTGTGAAGACCCTCACTGGCAAGACCATCACCCTGGAGGTGGAGTCTTCGGACACCATCGATAATGTGAAGGCGAAGATCCAGGACAAGGAGGGTATCCCCCCGGACCAGCAGCGCCTCATCTTTGCTGGCAAGCAGCTGGAGGATGGCCGCACTCTGGCGGACTACAACATCCAGAAGGAGTCCACCCTCCACCTTGTCCTCCGCCTCCGTGGAGGCATGCAGATCTTCGTCAAGACCCTCACTGGCAAGACCATCACTCTGGAGGTTGAGTCCTCCGACACCATTGACAATGTCAAGGCCAAGATCCAGGACAAGGAGGGCATCCCTCCGGACCAGCAGCGTCTGATCTTTGCTGGGAAGCAGCTGGAGGATGGCCGTACCCTGGCGGACTACAACATCCAGAAGGAGTCCACCCTTCACTTGGTGCTCCGGCTCCGTGGAGGCCAGTAAGGAGCTTAAGGAGCTTCTTCACAATTCTGGTGTCTTTGGTTTGCTCCACCGGAGCTGTCGTTGTGTTCTGATACTGTCTGGTCGTGTATCTCTTCCTGCCGTTTTGTTGTCTGTGTGTTGTTACCTGGGTCTACAGACTTCTGCTGTGATGCAGTAACTTTGGATGAATCGTGTTGAATGAATAATTGAACCGAGAATTTGTGTCAGTTATGTTGTGTTTGCGTATCTCGTTGCTGTTTTGTCGTCGTTGTACATAGTTCTGTATTCCTGTACATAGTCCATTTTTCGTCCTTGAACTTTCTCAAAAGTTCATTTTTCGTCCTAAATGTTTTTTTAGGTACAAAAGAAACCTTCAACTTTGTTAATCGTTCAAACAGACGGTTTTACTGATTTTTGTGGCTTATAAGAAAAACATGACAGAAAGGAAAACAAACCAGACCAGTGCCAACGCAGACCAAAAAAAGAGGAAGACTGAATCAGGTGGAAGCGACACTAGAAGCCCTAGCAGCGCCGCGCACGCCGCCGCTTGCAAACTACACGTCTTGCTACACCTGCTCACCTGAAAGAAGATTAGGAGCATGGCAAGAGATTGAATTGTCTTCTTCGGCAACGTGTGCAGATTGGTACGTACGAAACTCTTCACATCTTGTATGGGTCTCAGCTGCAAGTCACGATGGCAATTTTATCCACGGATCCGGGTATCCACGGATATTCGACCCGCCGGGCACGGGTATGGAGGGTTGATTGTGTCCATGGATTTCATGGGACGGATATCCGATAATTCATGGAGCGGGCACGGACAGAGCTTTTGATCCATGGATATTCGATGGATATCCAACTGACATGTAGGACTTGTCACTTCAGTAGCATCGGTGTGTGTCTTTAGTGCTAGCGGGAGATTAATTAGTGCACATCGTAGTCGACTTGCAGAAAAAATAGCATAAGCTCTTATGTGTATGCAATCATGGTCTCGAGCGGTCATGTTAGGTAATTCATTTCCACATTCCCGCTATGTGCATGTGAAATCTAAGTTCTTTATATTTTTTGAAATTGTATTAGTGTTATCACCAGAATTTGACCGAGTCAGAAGTGGGCCGCGATCAAGATGGGTTTGAAGAATATACATGGAAGAAATACGTGAATCGGCCTTGTGTACCAAGTTTGGGCTAATTGCCCGTGTATCTGTACCATAGTAGGATACGTGTCTGTTAGGAGTTAGAGTTTTACCTGTGCACGGTTAGGTGCACGCTTGAGTTAGAAAGTCCCCTGGACTATAAATATGTATCTAGGGTTTATGAAATAAACAACAACCAACGTTCAACACAAACAAATCTCGGCGCATCGCCAACTCCTTCGTCTCGAGGGTTTCTCCGGTAAGCACCATGCTGCCTAGATCGCATCTTGCGATCTAGGCAGCACGAGCCTACCTACGTTGTTCATGCGTTGCTCGTGCTGAAGCCTTTTTGATGGCGAGCAACGTAGTTATCTTAGATGTGTTAGGGTTAGCATTGTTCTTCGTATCATATGCTGTCGTAGTGCAACCCTTATACATCTAGCCGCCCTTACACCTATCTCAGGTGTAGGGGCGGCACCCCGCTTGATCATAGTTTAGTAGATCCGATCCGTTACGGTTGCTCCTTGTTTGTCAAGGATTAGTTTAACATCCGCAATAGTTAGGCCTTACAAAGGGTTGGAGGATCCAGCGGCGTGTAGGGTGTAGTTTGCTAGCCCTAGACAGGATGTTCCGAGGATCAACCTCGTGTTGGTTTTTAGGCCCTGTCTAGGATCGGCTTACGATCACCGTACGCGAGCGCGAGGCCCAATCGTGAGTAGGATGATCCGATTATGCGGTGAAAACCCTAAATCGTCGTAGATCGCTTTAACTTTATTTTGATCAAGCAGGGCCACCATATATTCGGACACCTTGTACGAATCATGGGTGGATCGGCTCCTTGAGCCGATTCACAGGATAACCTGAGAGCCGATCGAGGCTCGTATTTAATGTTTACGTGTATGCCATGCAGGAAACTAAGCGAGGCATCATCCAACACCTTCCTGACCAGGTATAGGTCAGGTGGCACGCCCTTGCGACAGCATCGGACGTGTGACCAGAAGGCTTTGCGGGCCGTCGCTCTGAGGGACTGGGGCCAGCCGCAGCCCTAGTTGTTCCCGGCTCTACGGTGTTGCCAGTCGCTGCCCGCCGGTGGGTTTCTGACCGCAACACATTCTGGCACGCCCGGTGGGACCATCTTCGACATCCACCGCATCGCCATCTACATCCGAGATGGCGGAAAGCACTCCGGTCAAATACGAGGATCTGACTGACGAGCTCAAGAAGAAGCATGACGAGATCAAGGCGGTCCTCGAAGCCGAACTCATCGGCTCTTTCCATAGAACCCGCTCCCATGGCGTCAGGTGGAAGGGGTTCTCACCTAAAGGCGCACTCGATGGAGTGGACCTGTCCGCCCCGTCAGAAGAACGCACCAGGTCGCTGCGTCAGGAGATCAACTACATGGTGGCTCATTCGCTGCACCGCCACTCTGAGAGCCTGGTGAACACTTTGGAGCGTGTCGCTCTGCGCGTGATCCAGGAAATCATGAGCCACCAGTACTCCCCGTCAGGACCAGCTCTGGGGACTTACAAAGGAGAGATGCCACTCCAGTCCCATCCTCCGCTGCCGTTCGCATGGGCAGCACCAGAAGTGCCGAACTCATCGGCATACGTCGTCTACAAGATTGGTGGTGATCCTAGTGACTACCAATTCCTACCTGAGGCGCCCAAGGAGATCCCGCACGGATACGCGTGCGCATACGTACCAGACGGCAGCACCTGGGCACTCTCGAACCAGGCTGCGACAGCAGGGGCCTCTGGAACAGCAGGAGGAACGTCGGGAGCAGATCTTGAGAAGCAAACGTGGCTAGCTAAGTACGCCACTCCGACAAACCTCCAGAGCCCAGCTCCTGCAGTTGGCTCAGAACTGGAAAAGCAAGCATGGCTGGTTAAGTATGCCACCCCGGCGAATCTTCAAGGTTCGTCACCTTCAGCCATCACCGCGGATCAGATTTGTACAATTCTGAAAGATCAGTTCGGTATGATACCGAAAAGGAAGACGTTCGGCTACACCAAGCCGTACCCTAACGAGTACGAATTGATCCCGCTACCACCCAAATATCGGCTCCCGGACTTCACAAAGTTTAGTGGATCAGATGGTTCCAGCTCCATCGAGCATGTGAGCCGATATTTGGCACAGCTGGGCACGATCTCAGCATCAGACGAGCTGCGTGTGAGGTTCTTCGCACAGTCCCTCACAGGATCGGCTTTCGGGTGGTACACATCGCTGCCACCGAACTCCATCCGGACTTGGAAGCAGTTGGAAGAGCAGTTCCATGAGCAGTATCACTCAGAGGCTTCCGAGGCTGGCATTGCCGATCTAGCACAAGTACGACAGAAGCGCGGGGAAACAGTGTCAGAATACATCCAGCGCTTCAGGACCATTAGGAACCGATGCTATTCGGTTCACGTAAGTGAAAAAGAAGCAGTCGAGTTGGCGGTGGTGGGTCTCTCATCATCGATCAAGGACGTGGCCTCCCAAGCAGACTACCCTTCATTGGCGCACATGGTGCAGAAGCTGTCAGCATATGAACAGCGCCACCCAGATGTTTACCAGGACAAATTTAAACGTGCGGTGGTCCTGGTTGAGGCAGACGAGGATGAAGGTGCTGCGGGAGATCGAGAGGTAGCAGTGGCTGAGTGGAATCGAGCGGCAGGCCCCGTGTCCTGCAAATGGGTTAAGCCACAAGGCCCTCCAAAGGGGTTCGACTTCGACGTGACCAAAACTGAGCAGATTTTCGATCTCTTACTCACGGAGAAGCATATAAAGGTACTCGAAGGCCACAAAATCCCTACGGTGCAGGAGCTGAACGGAAATCCATACTGCAAGTGGCATAACACGTTCACCCACACCACTAACGACTGCAGGGTGTGGCGTCAGCAGATCCAAATGGCGATAGAGAAAGGGCGATTAATTTTCAACCAGTACGCCATGAAGGTCGACACACACCCCTTCCCCGCCGTCAACATGGTGGAGTATTCTTGCCATGGAGGGTGCCAGCCAGATTTCTCGTGCAATATCAACATGGTAGGACTTGGGCACCACTCTGATAAGGACGGAGATAAGGGCAGCTGCTCTCACAGCAAAGACACAGAGGAAGCCGCTCCACGCGATCGGCTCCGCCACGACGGCAAGCGCTACGTCACAGAGGGAGAAGTGAGGAACGTAAGATATCAGCGACCTCTCTCTGATCACCTCCTCAACAAGTATGTGGGTCAATATGACCAGTGCCGACGGTACAACGACGATGATGAAAAGGATCGTCTGGCTAGGGACGACAGGAGACGTCGTCGGCATGATCGCGACGAGGAGCGATATGAGCGCCACGCCGAGGAAAGGTCAAGGGAGCAAGACGACGAGGATAGGCACTGGGACTGCCCCTTCTTCAGACACTGCTGGGACTCAGGAATGAGCCGATTGCCTACAATCGGCAACTGCCCAGAATGCAAACAGAAGAAGAAGGATGCAGCCAACGTATCTGTGTTCAAACGTCTAGGGCCTCTCCCGCCTCGGAACAAGCATGCTGAGTCCGCTCGGGTGGAAGATCTCGAGGAACTAGAGTACGATGATGAAGAAGACAAGTATCATCGGCCAAGGTGGTGCCCTGATGGGCTCAGCCGTTCCCAGAAGCGAAGGGTTCAGCGTCTACGTGGGTTGGAAGAAGCTGAAAGGTTATATCTGCACACGTTGAGGAAGGCACGGCCTGATCTGGCCGCCAAAATTCAGCGAACCCTGGACGAAGAAGGTCGGCCACAAAGAAAAGAGTGGCGCCCCAGACAAAGGAAAGCCGATGATGAAACATCGGCTGGCACAAACATGGTCTTCATCCTTCCAACGGAGTTTAGCGCTCCAGGATTATACGAAGCACCTGTGGCACAACTAGACTGCGGCCCACGGCCGGTCATCTTTGAGAAGCCACGAGAAAGAAGTTATAGGCATCTGAAAACCCTGTACTTGCGAGGATACATCAATGGGCAGCCTGTCAACAAGATGTTGGTGGACACCGGAGCGGCAGTTAACATTATGCCATACTCCATGCTACGTCGGTTGGGACGCTCCAGCTCGGATTTGATCAAGACCAATGTAACACTGAGCGATTTCAACGGCCAAGCATCTGACGCACAAGGCGTTCTGAATGTGGATCTGACTATAGGAAGGAAAACCATCCCCACGACGTTCTTTATTGTCGACAGCAAGAGCACCTATGCTGTCCTACTAGGGAGGGATTGGATCCACGCCAACTGTTGCATTCCATCCACGATGCACCAATGCCTAATACAGTGGGATGGAGATGAAGTAGAAGTCGTCCACGCAGATGATTCAGCCGAGATTTCAACGGCCGGCATGGACGTTTGGGAGACATCAGGCCAAGAGCCACTCTCAGGCATCAATTTGGACGACTGCGAGCGCATCGACGTGACAAATAAAGGGGTTAGGCTGGTTTTATCCACCGGCCTGACCGTGTAACAAAAGCAACATCGATGGACAAAGGTGGCGATGCCGATTCAAGTGATCGGCCCCAAGGATTTATGGAGGAACATTACAAAACCTTCATCGAACAAGCAACGTGGAGGCCGATTCCGGCAATCGGCCAAAATTATCCTCACCGTCCATTCTGCCTGGGTTCAACGTTTGGTCAAACGGAGCCGATACCATCAAATCCCTTGAAAGAATCGGCTCGGGGGGGCACCCAGGTGGATAAAACACGAGGATATGCAGTAGAAGCGTCTTACAAATGCCCAGCAGCCTAAGATATCCTTTGATGATGGGTATTGAAGTATGGGGGCCGATACATAAATCGGCCGTAAAAAATTCAAATTTTTTTTAAGCACAGCCGATGCAGCAGACATCGACTTAAGGATATAAAGCCGAGGTATAACTGTTATAATCAGAGGGTTGATGGAGCAGGAAGTGGGCCACGAAGAGAGACTCTAATGGAAGAACTCCTCAATGGAGTGGTTTAACGGCTCAGATCCTCTCTTCAACAACAATGCCAAGAGCAGCATGGATGTGCAGATCAGGCTAAGGGTGGGTTGCATCAGATCCACCGAAGGAAAGGAGCCAATCTGACCAGCAAGGCGCAAGGAGTAGACTGAAGAAGCTCGGGGGGCAGTTCACCTTGAAGGTTCTCTGCTCTGGGGGCCGATTTTGTTGATTCATTACCATTCTCGCCTTGACTGAGACTCGGGGGGCAGCTGGCCTGGTGGATGCTCTGTTTTTGAAAGCCGATTGGGTGGCCATCGGCTAGTCCTGCGCCGCGATTTTCGTCAAGGGTGGTGATCCGGCGGAACTTAAATTCATTGTTCGAAAGGACGAAGGATAGTTCATGAAGGCTTGATGCGCTGACATCGGCTTTTTGAGTTTTGACCAAGATTGCAGTCACCCCGTGGTCGAAGAGAGGAAGGGCGGATTATGAGAGACCGATGCGTTGCCATCGGCTCATTGAGAATCGGTTTAAAAGAAATCGGCAAAGTCAAATTGAGGAAACTTCTTCATTAATGAACATGATTTCTTACAAAGAAAGAGCCGATTGCTCAAAGAAGGAAGAACAAAAGAAGGGTCTATTGACCAATCTACTACTGCTATGCCTACACTAGTAGATCCTAATCTACGGGCCATCGCTGCCCTCGTCGTCTTCCTCGGAACTCTCATCGGCACTGCTGCCGATGGGCTCCTCGTCGCTACTCCCGTAGCCCTCTACGGGAGCTTCATCCCCGTCTTCATCGTCGTTGCTGTCGTCGTCCCACCACATGCGGAGGCGTTTCGCCGGCGGGTAGCCCTCGAGGGAGTCGTCGTCGTCGTCGTCGTCTTCCTCTTCCTCTTCTTCAGAGGAGGGGCAGCCGTCCCAGGGGAACCGGTCGTCCTCGCTTTCCGACTCCAGTTCCCCGTCGGCGAGGAACTGAAGATCTTCATCCCCGCTGGTCAGGGACTGGTCGTCTTCGGACCAGATGGAGGAGGCGTGGTCTTCCAGGTCCCATTCTTCTGGGGCGCGGATGTCCGGCGGCGTCTCGCGGGAGGAGGAGGACCCATAGGAAAGGCCGGAAGAGGATGAGGAGGAAGAAGACATGGTGGCGCAGGAGGGTTTTTCGGGGTGCTAATGCGAAGGGGATGAAGAAGTAAACTGTGTAAAACGGTTAAATAAAGGGGATATCGGGGAGATTCAATGCCACAGCAGTTCCCGAGGAAGTGGTGCCCAGCAGAAAAATTTCGCAGGCCACGTGGAGAAGTGGAAGGGGCAAGGCATCATAATGAAGGATTCTGCGGCGGTTTCTGCTCTACCACGACATGACCCGACGAAAGAAAGCATAATGATTTTGGAAATGTCATTTCCAAAACCAGGGGGGCATGTGTTATCACCAGAATTTGACCGAGTCAGAAGTGGGCCGCGATCAAGATGGGTTTGAAGAATATACATGGAAGAAATACGTGAATCGGCCTTGTGTACCAAGTTTGGGCTAATTGCCCGTGTATCTGTATCATAGTAGGATACGTGTCTGTTAGGAGTTAGAGTTTTACCCGTGCACGGTTAGGTGCACGCTTGAGTTAGAAAGTCCCCTGGACTATAAATATGTATCTAGGGTTTATGAAATAAACAACAACCAACGTTCAACACAAACAAATCTCGGCGCATCGCCAACTCCTTCGTCTCGAGGGTTTCTCCGGTAAGCACCATGCTGCCTAGATCGCATCTTGCGATCTAGGCAGCACGAGCCTACCTACGTTGTTCATGCGTTGCTCGTGCTGAAGCCTTTTTGATGGCGAGCAACGTAGTTATCTTAGATGTGTTAGGGTTAGCATTGTTCTTCGTATCATATGCTGTCGTAGTGCAACCCTTATACATCTAGCCGCCCTTACACCTATCTCAGGTGTAGGGGCGGCACCCCGCTTGATCATAGTTTAGTAGATCCGATCCGTTACGGTTGCTCCTTGTTTGTCAAGGATTAGTTTAACATCCGCAATAGTTAAGCCTTACAAAGGGTTGGAGGATCCAGCGGCGTGTAGGGTGTAGTTTGCTAGCCCTAGACAGGATGTTCCGGGGATCAACCTCGTGTTGGTTTTTAGGCCCTGTCTAGGATCGGCTTACGATCACCGTACGCGAGCGCGAGGCCCAATCGTGAGTAGGATGATCCGATTATGCGGTGAAAACCCTAAATCGTCGTAGATCGCTTTAACTTTATTTTGATCAAGCAGGGCCACCATATATTCGGACACCTTGTACGAATCATGGGTGGATCGGCTCCTTGAGCCGATTCACAGGATAACCTGAGAGCCGATCGAGGCTCGTATTTAATGTTTACGTGTATGCCATGCAGGAAACTAAGCGAGGCATCATCCAACACCTTCCTGACCAGGTATAGGTCAGGTGGCACGCCCTTGCGACAGCATCGGACGTGTGACCAGAAGGCTTTGCAGGCCGTCGCTCTGAGGGACTGGGGCCAGCCGCAGCCCTAGTTGTTCCCGGCTCTACGGTGTTGCCAGTCGCTGCCCGCCGGTGGGTTTCTGATCGCAACAATTAGGTGAGATTCATGGTGATCTCCTTGCTGTCCAGAATGTTCTTGAAGATGAACAAGAAGAAATGGTACTATCCAAAAAGCTCTTATTTACTTGCTTTAATTATTTATTCTTTTGATGATTTTTCAATTGTTAAGCTTTAGTGCTTTTTTCAATTATAGGATTCCAATGAATCCATTGTCACTGAAGAATGAATGAATAAGGCTATAATGATCCAAGATTCAACTCAACCTTTCTACTATCTTTTGCTATATAGCTTTAACGCATTAGATGTTGTATTGGAATCTTGAAATAAAAAGCATTGTCTATATATGTTCCGTGAGATTGAAATGAGACATCTATTGTATGGTGTGGTTATGTGAGATTAAACATATTATAAGTACTATGTGATTGATATATTGTTGCTTTGATATTTCTATGAATTGTCGACATAATTATGGCTGAAATGCTACTGAAATAATGTCAACATGCTGCCAAAATATTCATGTTAGCTTATTATTGATGAAATGCAAGTGAAATATTGCTGAAATAGTACTCAGATTTTATGGGCATGGATATCCGGGTATCCAGCGGATTTGGATTTGGGGCGACATCCATGCCCATGGATACTTTCGTGGGCGGGGCAGAGCGAGGCCGATGGATTTGGGCATGGATCTGGTTTTCCTATATCCGTCCAAACCCGCTCCATTGCCATCCTTAGCTGCAAGTAGATAGAGTTTTATTAGTTGGATCTTGTACGTGCTTGATAAAACAACCAAGTAACACTACCGGAGAGCTCCAGTCTGCCAGCCGTCGGCATAGCAAAGGTGCCGACGGTGACCGTCGGCGTAGCATCGTCGGCATAGTTCTGATCGGGGACTGCCCGATCACCGTCGGCACAGATTGTTGTGCCGACGGTATAACCGTCGGCATAGTATTTCAAAATTTTCAATTTTTTTTGAAAAATGATTCAAATTATGTTTTTTTTAAAATATTTTTTTTCCAATTTTCTTCTTTATTCTTTTTTACTTGTTAATCTTTCACAATCACACTTACACTTAGTACACCTAAATATTAGGTTAAATTGCACTTGTAGTCAAACATCCCAGTTGGTCACCCATCCTCACACTACTCCCACCCCAGCACGATTAACTTCTTGGTTCTCTTCGGATGAGCTTCCATGAAAGAAATGACGCCCTTGTTGTTAATACTACCATATCAATCATATTAACCCTTTGACCGTGCTGCCACATCTCTATATTTTTGAATTCTAAACAATTATTTAAGTAAACAACAATGAATATATATAAATAATAATAATATATAATTTGAAAAACAATTAAATAATTTCATTTTTATCTTTTTATTTAATATGGAATAATTAATATCAGTAAATACGAATTTGGCAAATAATATGTCTAAATTGATCAGAAAAATGAGAGGAATACAAATATGACATCCATATCATATTTTGAACCTACAATTTAATTTACCCAAAAATCATGAGCAATAGATCAAGTACCTCTAGTTTAAATCTGGTTGATTTTATCGAAAATGAGGTGGGAAACGGCCTCGGCATGGCATAGTTTCCCGAAACGAGGTCATATTTGGCACGTGTGTGGGCCCTAGGATGGGAAGCAAGACCTCGGACGCGGATTTCTAATCCGGCCCACGGGCAACCATCTTTTCATTTTTAGCGTGCCCAAACGGTTTTTATTTGTGAAGCAGCTACATGAGGCGCATTTTAATATGACGTGAAACCTCCGTGCGATGATAGTAGACCACCTACGTACCACCTATCACATGGCATGTGCATGCATTAGCTTTTTGGAAACCCATGCGGCTTCCGGCGGTGTCCCGCCGAATCCGCTGAAAACTGACCGGATTTGAACTAGGGCTCAACTATCCGTCACTCCAGAAATTTCGGAAAAAATGTTTTTAGTTCTACGACGCATCATTATATGTGCTAATTTTTGTTCGTTTAGTTTTTTCGCGAATGGGTGCACCCGCACGCCCGGTACGGCGATACCGCATGTCCTGGGGGGGGGGGCCTGTTTTGGCCAGATGGCAATTTGAACGAAGTCAAAAAATCCCACGGAGCCGCGTGGTGTCATTTTATATGTCATAGTAACTATTCCGTTTGTCAAAACTGGGATGTGGCAATTATTTTGGGAAACCCTTCACGAAAAGAGCTATCACGTCCGGGGTTCTATGGATTTCAGGAGAAATGAGGTGGGAAACGACCTCGGCATGGCAAAATTTGCCGAAACGAGGTCATATTTGGCACGTGTGTGAGCCCTAGGATGGTAAGCAATACCCCAGACGTGGATTTCTAATCCGACCCATGAGCGACCATTTTTCATTTTTGGCGTGTGTGAAAGCTATGAAACCTCGAACATTATAGATCATTTCTAAGAAAATTTATTTAGGTATTCGAAATATTCCATTTTTGATATTTTTCTATGATAGATCTTGTTTTTCTGCAAAATTTGATATATTATACTTATTTTTCTCAGTTAGAATGATTTAGTTATGCTTTTTTGAAGACTGTCATGGAGAAATAGGAAAAAGCTATGCCGACGGTTAAACCGTCGGCACAGGTCTGTAGTGGAAAAAAAAGGAAAAAAATGTTGTGCCGACGGCCAGACTGGTCCTGTGCCGACGGCCAGAACTGACCGTCGGCACATCCAGCCTGTACCGACGGCCAATTTAGCGCCGACGGTCATCCTCGTCGCCGCGCTCCGGAGGCTACTGTGCCGACGGCCCCGACATTTGGCCGTCGGCACATCGCCTGGCCGTCGGCGTACGGCAATTCTCCCGTAGTGTAATGTTGTGCAGGGCATCGTCCTCTCTCTGAGTTCAGACTTGGATGAGCTGCGCACTGACGTAAGTACAGCGCGCACCGCCGGCTACCCGCAACGGCAAGTAGTCTAGCACATTGTAAGCCGTTGCCGAGCCTGATAGTGTCGATCGCGACTTCAACGAGCCTGGTCGCCCAAGACCTGGCGCGGAGGACGAGGCCCGACATAGCGGATTGGGGGTGGTGGAGGTGCGGAGCGGAACCACCCAGCGTTCTAGCATGGGGGCAAACGAGCTGCCCACCGTGGCATGCCGCCGCCAACCGCAACGACCACCATGCCGCCGCCGATCGCGCCGCCGATCAATATTTCTATCACAAAAGGAAAACGATGGGGACTCGAATGCTTTGCTTTGGTTTTTTTTGTTCTGGGTTGGAACTGGCCTGGTTTTTTTTTTTCCTTTGGGCCGTGGTTTTTCTTCCAAGCCATTAAAATCAGCAAAACCGGACGATAAGCAAAGTTAAGGGTCTCTTTTGTACCTAAAAAAACATTTAGGACCAAACTTGAACTTTTAAGAAAGTTCAAGGACGAAAAATAGACTTTCTTCCGCGAGAAACAATCAACCATCTTCAGTGACATGGAATAATTCCATGCAACCTACCACGAAAGATTTACAAAACACGTTACCAGGACTGCCATATTCATGGCCTGGCTGCTCTGTCCTTTGACCCTTTCCATTGCCATTATCTCATGCAGGCTCTTGCCAGTAGCTCCACCACAAATCCACAATTGTTGGAATGCTAACTATACTTCAGACCGCCCCATTAGGGCCAGAAGACAGTGGTAGCCCCATTCCCACCATATTGTAATCTATCAAACGTTGAAACCCAAACCACTCCAACATCATAGCTTTGCCTCAATTTTCACCGAGCCGAGCTGTCCTGGGACTTCAAGCACTCCGCCGAAGATACTCTGTCAAAGCATCAGAGATTCAACACCTCACCCTCACCGGCCGCGTATGGACTAAAGGTAGCGTGCATGTAAATAAATTAGCATTTTCACTGAAGTTTTAAGTAAAAAAACTGTTCCGAATCTTCTATGGTCAGTAAAGGAAAACAGGGTTGTTCTGCTTGTAGCTCTATTTTGGCCAGAAATGCTAGGAACTTTTACATGACTAGCAGATCTTTTCTGCAACATAAAAAAACTCCAGAGGATATTTATATCATTTACTAACACAGGACATGATGCGACGATCAACAAAGTACAGTCCTTTGAAAGTATACATATAATAAATATTACACACAATTTGTTAGCATCTATCGTGAAGACCCATTCTCTAATTATGGGGTACGGAATCCACAAGTATCAACCTAAAATCATGTTGACATTAGCTGAACTTATTTCTCCCTATGCTGCTACAAGTTAACAGAATTTTGCCACACAGTTAGTAGTAAGATCTCTGACAGGCTGCTACTGAAAACTCGAGCGAACAAGGCGATCAACCAAATATCCAGAAGACACAGACAGACATGCTGATAAATAGAAAGAACAAAAAACGAGAAATAGAAGAAGCCAGAACAAAAAAAACGTTCTGAGGATCAGGTTACATAGGATTCTTTTCATCTATCACAGCTCATCCCGAGCTGAAAACTTGATCAGTACCTTTCTCGCGTGACAAACACTCAGTGGACCTCTGTTAAATCAATTATATTGCTTGCATCCCGTACAATCATTATGGACAACGTTTTTTTTTTTGGAAACAAAAAATACATGGACCTATGATCCTTATGGAATGTTGAACGAACAAAACTCAGACAGACCGAGAAATACAGAGCATAGGAAACTCCACTTTATAGTGATATGCAGCGCTGAAGTGTCCCGAACGTCACACCAAAGTGGCTCTCCCAATGCTAATGAATGTTTGCGTTTCCCAAAATCTCTCATGCCGAAATAATTATTTGCCAATGGTTGCCTAAAGATAAAAGAATCCACAACACAAATATGTGTGCAGTTTTGGTTACGGTGAGTTGAGCACGAGAACCCAACAATATCTGTTCATATGCTTCATAGCATGGATCCTCCAAAGATGTTTGTGTTGTCAGGGATGGTCTCACAAGAATGACACTAGCTTATATATAAAGGTGGTTCAATCAATATTTGAAAGAAAAGTACTAGATGTACATAATAAGGTGGATGTGACAAGCAATATATAATAGCAAGTATTGCTATTAGACAATCTCATATACACAGTAGCAAGTGTTTGGTTGTAAGTCATGGTGTAGCTAGAAATGGTCAGGATTACTAAAATATAGAGTCCAACAATCTAAGTAGTGTTTCATATTCATTATGAAAATAGTATTATTTTTCTTTTGAATGCAATGGGCTTTTTCGAAAAGGGTTTTGATAAAATAATCAAAAATATGCAAGATTGAACTTGTCTTCTGATTGCCAGATTATGCAAACAGCTTTCTTCTAGTTGTCATATAAGCTCAAGACTATTATGTATTACTGTTGTTAGGCCCGAGATATTGTAGCGGGACTTTTGTTTCTTAGTTTTCTTTTCCTTTTTTTGGCTGTGTGCATCCGTAGTGTCATTAGGGTGGTGCGTTGTTGCAGAGGCTGGGTGTAATTGGTATCTCTTGATATTAATATATTCTCTTTATCGAAAAATATAAGCTCAAGAACAAAGAGCATCATTGGTCTGGTAAGGACTAATGTTTAGAAGATTGTCACTATACTATTATGCATAAGATATGATATGCCAACGTTCTTACCCTTTGGTACTATTTTCTCCTGTTGGTTTCGTTTACGGGTTTGATTTGGTGTTGGCGATTTTTTATAGGTTGGCTTTAGGTTCAAGTTTATTTCACACATAAAGTAAAGCTTAAGCAATTGAGATTCTCATTTATAAACAAATATCACAAAAACAGTACAAGACATGGCATCGTTGATGTGGGTATTACCCTTCGGGTACCCAATATTGCTATACCCAGTGTAGATTATGAAGATGGACCAACACAAGGACTCGATGAGCTGGACCCGCATGTAATATCAGCTTGGACTATAAGAAAGAAGACTCCAATTTGTAGTCAACTAGGACTCTTGTAAACCCTATCCTGGTTGCATATACAAAGCCAGGATGGGCACCCCTTAGATCATATTCAGACATACGAAAAGGCATACATGTGATACGCCTAGACATCGCAACCCGTAGATTAGAACTAGACTAGATACAACTCCGCCTACGGCGGCCCCCTTTACACATATTATCATATAGTAGACTGTTAGTAGGACGTAGAGATCCTCCACCACGGGGACGTAAACCTGGGTACGTCGCATGCCTTCTCGCTCCCAGAGTCTCCATCGTCGCCTTCCGTCAACCCTTAGCCCCTCATGGTGGCATTGCCGAGGAGCCGCCTCGTCAATCGTCGCTTTTAGTTGGTAGCTACTATTACTGATCATTGAAGATTCTTTTTTAAAATTGTTTTAGGGTTTTTTCATAGTTCTTTATTTTTAAGAAATAATAATTGTTAAGTGTGAGGATATAAAAGAACTACTTTATATTTCATTTAAGACTTTTAATTGTTTACTATAATTTGATCATGGATTGCATTTTCTTAGTAAGAGTCCTAAGGTAATTGCTAAGATAAGATTATTTTTAATAATAACCTTATAGGTTTTAAGTCGTATGTTTAGGCGAGTTTGAAATTGAGTTAGAATTTTTTCATGATTGATTATAAATTTAAAGAAGCAATTATTGACTTAAGGAATTATAGTTTGGAAATAACTTTTAGTTATAAGTCAATATTCGTTTTTAAGATTCTTCCTAATTTTCTTATCATGGACAACTTTGGTTTATAGTTTAAGTTTTTATAATGGAAAGCTTAATAGTAATATATGAAAATTAGATTGCATTTTAATTATTTGGTTGACTTACATAAAGTATTATCCACTGAATGGATCGTAGCAAACAAGGGGGGGGGGGGGGGTGAATGGCGCTACGGCAAGTTTTAGTCTTTTTCAATTTTAGTGCAGCGGAAGGTAAAGGTGATAACTTTAGCGATAGGGGTGATCCTACAATGATCCTAGAACAAGTGCAACAAGCAAAGAAATCAACAAGATCGTAAGAGTAAGGAGCGGGACAACCGGGGGCGCGGAGACGAGGCGAGGTTTGTTTCCCGCAGTTCCTTCCACAATAGGAAGTACGTCTGCGTTGAGGAGGTGCTAGTCTCACACAAGAGACTAGACGGCCACACCACGAAGGAAGGCCTCACCTTTTTCCTCGAGAGAGCTCCACGAAGGTGCTCCCCCTTCTCCACTAAGACACCGGTCGAGGCGGTGATTCCTTCACAAGGTTGGGGCGAGCTCCACACCACAAGGAGGCTCCCAACAACCCATGGGGCTAGTACAACACCAAGCTAGCCTCCATGGATGCACTTTCTCCAATATCCCACAATAGGAACCCTAGCACCAAGCTCCACTAAGGAATATCAAGGATTGGTGAAATCTCTCTTGGTAGAACTATAGATCGGGGTCTCCTCCACCACTCCTCAAAATTTGGGCAAGATTGGTTGGATGGTTGGGGAGATCCTCAAGGATTAAGCTCAACAACAATGGAGGAGAGAGAGGGAGGAGAGATGAAATCGTGTTGGGGAAGAAGGAGCCCTTAAATAGGCTCCTCCAAATCCAACCGTTATGTCCAGTTTTTGCCTAAGCGGTACTACCGCTTTTGGGAAGCGGTACTACCGCTCTGAGTTCGAATTCCCCAGATCTGGTCCACGTGGACGCAGAGCGGTACTACCGCTCGCGGTACCGCTCGAGGTACCGCAACAGGGTCCAAACCTTACTGGACTCGAAGCGGTACCGGAGCGGTACCAGAGCCGTACTGCCGTAACTAGTTTACGGTACCTGACCGGTACCAAGGGCGGTACTACCGCTCGTGAGCGGTACTACCGCTCTTGGTACCGCAACTCGTACTGTGGGACAATTTTAGCGCAGAACTCAGAGCGGTACCGTGGGACGGTATCTATAGGGGTAGCGGTACTACCGCTACAGGTACCGGTAGTACCGGCCTTGCTAAAACTGGTTTTCTCCCCTTTTTCTCTCCATCCATGTCACCTCGCTAAACACACACAAAACCAGAAAACCTATCACCTACGCTTCAGTCTTCCAATCTTGACGAGTCCAGCGAGGTCACCGTGCTCTTGCAAATCTAACAATGATACTCAAGGCACACAGTGAGATTACTCAAGTGTTGTCAACAAACACACAAAACTTGGGGTTTAAAGTTTGCTCTTACAATCTCCCCCTTTTTGGTGTTTGATGACAACACAAGAGTTGACAATAACATATGATATTATGATGAGATATTTAGATTTGCAAAAACTCGACGGAGCTCCCCCTACACATGTGCATATCATGAATATGTATTTGAATACAAATACACATGTTATAGAGACATCACTCCCCCTAGTTTTTACAAACCAAGCACATATGCAACATAGATAAATGACATGTTCAAGTAGCATATGCACAATATGGAGGCAACATAAGATCATGCACGGAGATTTGGGTGAAGTTATCATACCATAGCCTTGAGAATACCCAAACTCACAATAGGATGCCTCCATAGGGTTGTTGATGTAGCCATAAGAAAAGATAAGCAACTAGAAGCAAACGGCTACAAACAACAAAGGTCCCCATCCACCTAGGAACTTCTCCCCCTTTGGCATCGGAACACCAAAAAGGAGGGTAAAGAAACTAGAAGGATGGAGAAAAATAACATACAACCAAGCTTGCAAAAATCACGAGAAAACAATTGAAGGAGGTTCTCCAAAAACAAGAAAAAGAAAGCAAAGAAGAAAGACAAAAGAAGGTCACAAAGACACACAAAGAACCGAAAAACCCCTCAAAGAGGGGGAGTTGGTGGCCGAAGCCACAGTGTATGAGTATAGTAGTGTGAGGTCGCGTAGATGTATCTAGGACTCACGGACTACAACTCAACATGAAGCTCATAAGTCACTCAATTGAAAAATAGCAAATGTTTTGGATTTCTTTATGCATTATGGGGGGAGGGATAGCTCAATGGATTTAAACCGCACTCCCCCTATGTTCATGCGTGCCTTTCAACTAGATATAAAGGTTAGGAGTGGTATGTGTGCACGACGGTCAAGCAAAGTTCGATGGATCAATGATATTTAGCTCATGCCTCAACTCAATGAAACGCTTCTCATCCAAGGGCTTTGTGAAGATGTCCGCCAATTGCTCTTTGGTGCCAATGTAGGATAGTACAATATCTCCGCAAGCAATGTGATCCCGGATGAAGTGGTTCCGTATCTCAATGTGCTTCGTCTTGCCATGAAGAACCGGATTGTAGGCGATCTTGATTGCGCTCTCATTGTCACACAAAAGAGGCACCTTGCTATACTCGAGTCCATAATCCCGCAAGGTTTGCCTCATCCACAAGATTTGAGCACAACTACTCGCCGCGGCAATATACTCGGCTTCCGTGGTGGAGACGGAGACACAATTTTGCTTCTTCGAGGACCAACACACCAAGGATCTTCCAAGAAAGTGACAAGCTCCGGATGTAGACTTCCTATCAACTTTGTCGCCCGCCCAATCGGAGTCGGTGAAGCCAACCAAGGCAAAGTCTGTGTCCCTTGGGTACCATAGTCCGAAATGTGGGGTATCAACTAAATATCGAAAGATCCTCTTGACCGCCACAACATGGCTTTCCTTCGGGCTTGCTTGAAACCGTGCACACATACCAACGCTTAACATTATATCCGGGCGAGAGGCACAAAGGTAAAGAAGCGAACCTATCATCGAACGGTAGAGCTTGGGATCCACCGCCTTGCTGGTCTCGTCAAGAGAAAGTTGACACTTGAGATGCATTGGAGTTCCAATTCCCTTGGCGTCCTTCATGTCGAAGCGCTTGAGCATGTCTTGGAGATACTTTGCTTGATTGATGAAGGTGCCTTGTCCCATTTTCTTGATCTCAAACCCAAGGAAGTATTTGAGTTCACCCATCATTGACATCTCAAACCTATTTGTCATCAACATAGCAAACTCATCATTGAATTTTGTGTTAGTCGAGCCAAATATGATGTCATCTACATAGAGTTGGCATACGAAAAGCTCCCCATTGACTTTCTTAGTAAAAAGAGTGGGATCGATTTTCCCTACTTCGAAACCACGGTCTTCAAGCAACTCCTTTAGATGCTCATACCAAGCTCTAGGAGCTTGTTTGAGTCCATATAGGGCCTTTTTGAGCTTGAAGACATGGTCCGGGAAATGGGGATCCTCAAATCCCGGGGGTTGCTTCACATACACCTCCTCATGTAGAGGACCATTAAGAAAAGCACTTTTAACATCTATTTGTTGCAACTTGAAGCCATGGTGAGAGGCAAAGGCCAAAAGGATACGGATGGACTCAAGCCTTGCAACGGGTGCAAAGGTTTCACCAAAGTCCACGCCTTCAACTTGAGAATAGCCTTGTGCCACCAATCTTGCTTTGTTGCGGATGACCATGCCATGTTCATCTTGCTTGTTCTTGAAGACCCATTTGGTACCGATAACATTGCGGCAATGATCGGGTCGCTTCATAAGAGTCCACACATCATTCCTCTTGAAGTTGTTGAGTTCCTCTTGCATTGCATTCAACCAATCGAGATCTTTGAGGGCTTCATTAACTTTGAGTGGTTCCACCATAGAGACAAAGGCGTGGTGCTCACAAAATTTTGCTAGTTGCCTCCGGGTGGTTACTTTGCTCTTTAGATCACCAATGACATTACTCAACGAATGGGACTTGAGGCGCAAGTGTCTTGCAATAGGATCTTCATGGCGAGTGACGGCTAAGGGAGAAGATTCTTGTGGGTCCTCTTGGCTTTCATCACGGTTTAGGTCCTTGCCTTGACCTTCATTGTTGTTGAAGTGGGCATCATCATCATCATGAGATCCGGATGACTCGGGGGAATTAGGAATGGTGTTGTCCTCGAAGATCATCCCGGAGCCACTCGGAGAAGAACTTGAAGCTTGGCCTTGGTCACTTGATGTCGGTTGTTGTTGTAGATGAACTTGTGGTGAAAGTTGTTCTTGAGCTTTTTGAGGTGAGCTTGAACTTGATTGTTGTTGTAGATGTTGAGGTTGAACTTGAGGTTGTGGTAGAGATTGGCTTGCATTTGTAAGATCAATGGAAGAAGCTTGGCCTTGTGGTGTAGATGGCTCCACTTGGGTGGAACTTGGTCCTTCCCCGGCACTCATAGAAGGTAGCTCTTGAGGTCGGCGAATGCCAACACCCATCCTTCCTATGGTCTCCGGGGGAATTGCATCTCCTTTCTCACAAGAAGCACTTCGCTCCTCCAAAGATCTATCATCCTCATCGAAAGTCACGTCACAAGATTCTACAACCCGCCCATTTGACTTGTTGAAGACTCTATAGGCGTGAGAATCCGTAGCATAGCCAACGAAAATTCCTTCTTGAGCTCTTGAATCAAACTTGGATAGACGTGTGTCCTTGACAAGCACATAGCATTTGCATCCGAAGACCTTGAAGTATGACACATTGGGCTTGTTGCCGGTGAAAATCTCATATGGTGTCTTCTCTAGACCTTTGCGAAAGTAGAGGTGATTAGTACCATGGCATGCGGTAGAGATAGCTTCCGCCCAAAAGTTGTAGTTAGACTTGTACTCCATCATCATGGTTCGAGCGGCTTCGATCAAGGTTCGATTCTTCCTTTAGGCGACCCCATTTTGTTGGGGAGTATATGGCGTGGAGTATTGGTGTTGGATTCCTTCTTCGCCGAAAAAGTCATCCAAGGTGTAGTTCTTGAACTCCGTTCCATTGTCGCTCCTTATTGCGAGGATCTTGTTGTCGTACTTGCGTTGAACTTGGTTGGCAAACTCCATCATGGTCCGTTGAGTCTCACTCTTGTACTTGAAGAAGAATACCCAACAATAGCGTGAATAGTCATCGACAATGACGAGGCAATACTTCTTTCCTCCAAGACTTTCATGAGACGGTGGACCGAAGAGATCAACATGTAAGAGCTCCAAGCATCTTGTGGTAGAAATGATGGTCTTGGCCTTGTGAGGAGCTCCATGCATTTTTCCTTGTACGCAAGCCCTACAAACACGATCCTTACAAAAAGAGACATCTTCTTTTAGTCCGAGAATGTGGCCACCCTTGTGGAGACTTTGCAAAGTCCTCATGTTGACATGGGCTAGTCGGCGATGCCATAACCAACCCTTGTCACCTTTGGCGAATAGGCAAAGAGCGGAAGATGTTGTCTTTCCGGAGAAATCTACAACATACAATCCGTTCTCTACATATCCAACAAAAGCTACATTGAGTGTCTTGCTCCACAAGAGGACCACCATATGTTCATCAAAGAAAGTACATAGACCCATGCGATCAATTTGATGAACGGAGAGTAAATTGTAACCAAGGGTCTCGACAAGGAGGACATTCACAAGTGAGATGTCGGGTGTTACCACCACCTTGCCAAGACCCAATACCTTAGAGCACGTGTTGTCGCCATATGATACGGTAGAGTGAGAAGGCTCGAGGTCGACAACAATATTCTTGCTTCCGGTCATATGACTTGTGGCTCCACTATCAACCACCCATTTAGCGCCACCGGAAGCATAGTCCTACAAGGAATCAAGTCTTGGATTTAGGTACCCATTTTTCAATGGGTCCTAGCATGTTAGTAACAAGGGGTTTGGGAACCCAAATAGTCCAATCAACATTGTCCTTTTGAGGACCAATAAAGCGAGCACGAATATGTCCATAGTAATCAACAAAAAGAACATGAGAAGAGTTGTTAGAGCCGGCGGAACCCGTCGAGGCGGAGTTGGGTACTCCATCCCTTCTTGAGCTAGCATTGCTCTCTTCAAGGTTGATCCCCATGTTCTCCTTATTCTTCTTCTTCTTGGTCCTCTTATTCCTCTTCCTCTTTGGCTTGGTAGCCACTCCTCCTTCATTGCAAGAGCCCTCTTTGGCTCCATCTTTGGCTTCAATGACTCCTTCCAAGTACTTGGCTTGAACTTGGAGTCTATCAACTTCGGCCTTCAAACGGTTGACTTCATCTTCATGCTCCGGGTGAGGATGGCAAATATCAAACACTTGTACTTCCTTTGCCTTGTTCACCCGGAAGTGTTCCAACAAAGCTTCTTCTTGGAGAGCGTTCATCTTCATGAGCATGCGCTTGTCACTCTCCATTTTGGCAATGTCACTTTCATGAGTGCAACACGCAAGGTCCTTGCTCAAAGGGAAATGCACCTTCAATGCTTCCTCTTGCATGGAATTGATCTCCATGAGCTTGGCTTCCCTTCTCTTCAAGGCGGCTATTTCCTCCTCATGATCACAACAAGTGTCCTTCTCCTTGCTCATGTGGAGACATTCCACCAAAGACTCTTCTTGCTTGCTACTCAAACTCAAAAGTTTGGCCTTGGTGATCTCAAGAGCGGCAATTTCTTCTTCATGGTTGCAACATGAGGTCTTCTCTTTGAACAAGCGGTAATATTCATCCAAGGCTTCTTCTTGAAGAGCATTGACTTCCAAGAGAAGAGCATTGTGCCTCCTCAAGGAAGTAACTTGATCAACAAGCTCATCATGACAAAAGTTGGGGTCTTCAACATCTTTCTCTTTGTTGGCTTCCTCAAGAGAGAGCATCTTCTTTTGAAGCTCATCAATCATCTCAAGAGCATGGTATCGATCCTTGGTGAGTCGAGAGACAATAGCTTCGTTGGTGTCTTCAAGGACGATGACACTAGCTTCAAGAGACATGCGCAGATTTCGTTCATCATCAAGCTCCTCTTTGAGAGAGGCAATCTCATTCGCCGCTTCCCTTTCCAACCTCTCCCTCTCCTCAATAAGATCTTGTGCCGCACCAAGTTGGGCTAAGAGAGCTCCAACATGAGTCTTGGTATCCCCTTTCATGTTAGTGAGAAAAGAATCCAAAGAATCCAAACCCATAATCTCACATTTAACGGTGAGACTAGTGGCATCATCAATATATAAGGCATTAGTTGAAGATGATGGTTTGGAAGGGGATTTTACCTCCGTGGATACCTTTGCCATAAGGCAGCGAGCATTGTTGATGGCGAGGTTCTCATTAGGAGAGTCGAAGAGGGAGATAGAGGGAGTGGAAATGGCGATGGCGGCCACTCCCTCTCCTTCCTTGTTGGAGCGCTTGTCTTCATGTTCTCCATCTTCATCGGAGGAGTACTCTTCTCGAATGATGAAGGCTCTAGGCTTCTTGTTGGGGGAGACCTTGTCGTCATCGGACTTTGGGGAGAACTTGGAGAATCCTTTGGAGAGTGACTTGAACTTATCCTTGCGGATAAGCCTTCCACCATGATCTTCTCTTCTCTCAAACATACAATCCGCGACAAAATGATTCTTGTCGCCGCAATTGTAGCATGTTCTTCCCCTTTGCCCCTCCCTTGGGCTCTTGGAGAAACCTCTTGGAGAATCACGTGATCTTCTTGGTCTTGTGCTTCGGGACATGTTTCCATCCCAAAATCTCTTGGCGGCGAGAGCCATGTGCTCATGGTAATTGATCTTGAGATCATCCGGTCCCCACTCAATGGGATCCTCATCGCTTTCACTAGCCTCATGCACCCTCATCTTCAATGCAAGGTTGGGCTTGCGGGAGTTGTGAGCGCGAGCAACAAGATCCTCCGCATTCTTCTTGGAGATGTCCAAAGCGATGACTTCGCTAAGAACTTCATCGGATGTCATAGCACGGAAGGAGGCGTTTTGGCGGATGGCCGTCAACTTCACTTCCTCATAAGGGAGGAGAGCGTTGATACGTCCCAAACGTATCTATAATTTCTTATGTTCCATGCTACTTTTATGATGATACTCACATGTTTTATACACATTATATGTCATTATTATGCGTTTTTCGGAACTAACCTATTGACGAGATGCCGAAGGGCCAGTTGCTGTTTTCTGCTGTTTTTGGTTTCAGAAATCCTAGTAAGGAAATATTCTCGGAATTGGACGAAATCAACGCCCAACATCTTAGAATCACACGAAGCTTCCAGAACACCCGAGAGCCACCAGAGGAGGGCCCTGTGGGCCCCAGATGATAGGCTGGCGCGGCCAGGGGGTGGGCCGCGCCCCCCTACTGTGTCGTCGCCTCGTCAGCCCTCCGACTCTGCCTCTTCGCCTATTTAAAGGTCCCTGACCTAAAACCTCGATACGAAAAAGCCACGGTACGAGAAACCTTCCAGAGCCGCCGCCATCGCGAAGCCAAGATCTGGGGGACAGGAGTCTCTGTTCCGGCACGCCGCCGGGACGGGGAAGTGCCCCCGGAAGGCATCTCCATCGACACCACCGCCATCTTCATCACCGCTGCTGTCTCCCATGAGGAGGGAGTAGTTCTCCATCGAGGCTAAGGGCTGTACCGGTAGCTATGTGGTTAATCTCTCTCCTATGTACTTCAATATAATGATCTCATGAGCTGCCTTACATGATTGAGATTCATATGAGTTTTGTATCACTGTTCATCTATGTGTTACTCTAGTGATGTTATAAAGTACTCTATTCCTCCTCCACGGTGTAATGGTGACAGTGTGTGCATCGTGTAGTACTTGGTGTAGGTTATGATCATAATCTCTTGTAGGTTATGGAGTTAATTATTACTATGATAGTATTGATGTGATTTATTCCCCCTTCGTAGTGTGATGGTGACAGTGTGCATGCTATGTTAGTACTCGGTTTAAATTGCAAAGATCTATTATGCTCTAAAGGTTACTTAAATATGAATGTCGAATGTTGTGGAGCTTGTTAACTCCGGCATTGAGGTGCTCTCGTAGCCCTACACAACGAATGGTGTTCATTATCAAACAAGAGTATATGTAGCACAAAGGAAGAGAACTTATTTATTTATGTGATCAATGTTGAGAGTGTCCACTAGTGAAAGTATGATCCCTAGGCCTTGTTTCCAAATACTGCAATCATCGCTTGTTTACTGTTTTACTGCATCTTTACTTCCTGCAATATTACTACCATCAACTGCACGCCAGCAAGCACTTTTCTGGCGCCGTTACTACTGCTCATATTCTTTCATACCACTTGTATTTCACTATCTCTTCGCCGAACTAGTGCACCTATACATCTGACAAGTGTATTAGGTGTGTTGGGGACACAAGAGACTTCTTGTATCGTGATTGCAGGGTTGCTTGAGAGGGATATCTTTGTCCTCTTCCTCCCTGAGTTCGATAAACCTTGGGTGATCCACTTAAGGGAAACTCTGCTCTTGGAGGCCCAACACTGTCTACAAGAATAGAAGCACCCGTAGACATCAAGCACTTTTCTGGCGCCGTTGCCGGGGAGGAAAGGTAAAAGGCACTCATACTCCGGTCCCAGGTAACTGAGTACTTTTCTGTTGCCATTGTGTGTGTGCTCGAAGCTATTTCCTTTAGATCCTGCAATTGCATCTTTTTGTTTCTTGTTTACACTAGTAAGGCATAATGGAAAACATCTGTGAGCTTTTTGTACTATTTCCTGAGTCAAGACATGAATGGTTTAATGCGAAAATTAAAAAACCTATGGAACCTTATTTGCATGCTATTAGTAATATTAGTATGAACGCTTTGAACACTATTGTTGATAATGATATAGAAAATGCTAAGCTTGGGGAAGCTGGTTTTGATGAAAATGATCTCTTTAGCCCTCCGGGTATTGAGGAGAAAGTTTATGTTGATTATGATATGCCTCCTATTTATGATGATTATAATGATAGTGGTCTTTTGGTGCCGCCTACTATGGAGAGTGAATTTAATTATGATTATACTATGCCTCCTATATTTGATGATGAGAATAATAATGATAGCTACTTTGTTGAATTTGCTCCCACTACAACTAATAAAACTGATTATGCTTATGTGGAGAGTAATGATACTTTTATGCATGTGAATAAGAATGCTTTATGTGATACTTATATTGTTGAGTTTGTTCATGATGCCACTGAAAGTTATTATGAGAGAGGAAAATATGGTTGTAGAAGTTTTCATGTTACTAAAACACCTCTCTATATGCTGAAATTTTTGAAGTTACACTTGTTTTATCTTTCTATGCTTGTTGCATTATGCTTCATGAATTTGTTTATTTACAAGATTCCTTTTCATAGGAAGTGGGTTAGACTTAAATATGTTTTGAACTTGCTTTTTTATGCTCTCTTTTGCTTCAACTTTTATTTCTTGCGAGTGCATCATTAAAACTGCTGAGCCCACCTTAATGGCTATAAAGAAAGAACTTCTTGGGAGATAACCCATGTGTTTATTTTACTACAGCAATTTTGTTTTATATTTGAGTCTTGGAAGTTGTTACTACTGTAGCAACCTCTCCTTATCTTTATTTTATTGTATTGTTGTGCCAAGTAAAGTCTTTGATAGTAAAGTTAATACTAGATTTGGATTACTGCGCAGAAACAGATTTCTTGCTGTCACGAATTTGGGTATGATTCTCTGTAGGTAACTCAGAAAAATCTGCCAATTTACGTGCATGATCCTCAGATATGTACGCAACTTTCATTCAATTTGGGCATTTTCATCTGAGCAAGTCTGGTGCCTCTTTAAAATTCGTCTTTACGGACTGTTCTGTTTTGACAGATTCTGCCATTTATTTCGCATTGCCTCTTTCACTGTGTTGGATGGATTCCTTTGTTCCATTACCTTCCAGTAGCTTTGAGCAATGTCCAGAAGTGTTAAGAATGATTGTGTCACCTCTGAACATGTGAATTTTTAATTATGCACTAACCCTCTAATGAGTTTGTTTTGAGTTTGGTGTGGAGGAAGTTTTCAAGGGTCAAGAGAGGAGGATGATATACTATGATCAAGAAGAGTGAAAAGTCTAAGCTTGGGGATGCCCCCGTGGTTCATCCCTGCATATTTCAAGAAGACTCAAGCATCTAAGCTTGGGGATGCCGGGCATCCCCTTCTTCATCGACAAATTATCAGGTTTCTTCTCTTGAAACTATATTTTTATTCGGTCACATCTTATGTGCTTTACTTGGAGCGTCTGTGTGCTTTTATTTTCGTTTTGTTATTTTCATTCTCTGAATAAATGCTTGTGTGGGAGAGAGACATGCTCCGATGTTGCATATGAACACATGTGTTCTTAGCTTTACTTTTAATGTTCATGGCGAAGGTTGAAACTTCTTCGTTAATTGTTATATGGTTGGAAACAGAAAATGCTGCATGTGGTAATTGGTATAATGTCTTGAATAATTTGATACTTGGCAATTGTTGTGCTCATATAGATCATGTTTAAGCTCTTGCATCATGTACTTTGTACCCATTAATGAATAACTACATAGAGCTTGTTAAAATTTGGTTTGCATGATTGATCTCTAGAGTCTAGATATTTTCTGGTTGAGGTGTTTGAACAACAAGGAGACAATGTAAAGTCTTATAATAGTTACAATATGTTCATATGTAAGCTTTGCTGCACCTTTTATACTTGAGTTTGCTTCAAACAACCTTGCTAGCCTAGCCTTGTATTGAGAGGAATTCTTCTCGTGCATCCAAATCCTTGAGCCAAAAACTATGCCATTTGTGTCCACCATACCTACCTACCACATGGTATTTCTCCGCCATTCCAAAGTAAATTACTTGAGTGCTACCTTTAAAATTCTATCATTTGTCTTTGCAATATATAGCTCATGGGAAAATAGCCTTAAAAACTATTGTGGTGAAGAATATGTAGCTATGTATCTTATTTCTTATAAGTTGCTTGTTGAGCGGTAACCATGTTTCTGGGGACGCCATCAACTCTTTTACCTTTGTTGAATATCATGTGAGTTGCTATGCATGTTCGTCTTGTCTGAAGTAAGGGCGATTTTCATGATCAAATGGTTTGAGTATGCATACTGTTAGAGAAGAACATTGGGCCGCTAACTAAAGCCATGATTCATGGTGGAAGTTTCAGTTTGGACAATTAATCCTCAATCTCTTATGAGAATATTAACTGTTGTTGAATGCTTATGCATTAAAGAGGAGTCCATTATCTGTTGTCTATGTTGTCCCGGTATGGATGTCTAAGTTGAGAATAATCAAAAGCGAGAAATCCAATGCGAGCTTTCTCCTTAGACCTTTGTACAGGCGGCATAGAGGTACCCCTTTGTGACACTTGGTTGAAACATATGCTATGCAATGATAATCCGTGTTAATCCAAGCTAATTAGGACAAGGTGCGAGCACTATTGGTATACTATGCATGAGGCTTGCAACTTATAAGATATCTTATACATAACACATATGCTTTATTACTACCGTTGACAAAATTGTTTCTTGTTTTCAAAATGAAAAGCTCTAGCACAAATATAGTAATCCATGCTTCCCTCTGCGAAGGGCCTATCTTTTACTTTATTGTTGAGTCAGTTTACCTATTCTTTCTATCCCAGAAGCAAACACTTGTATCAACTGTGTGCA
The DNA here is from genome assembly GCF_019359855.2 of Lolium perenne. NCBI lineage: Eukaryota > Viridiplantae > Streptophyta > Magnoliopsida > Poales > Poaceae > Lolium > Lolium perenne. The sequence continues at coordinate 293,368,027 of NC_067250.2, read as the reverse complement.
TTGATTCTTACATGTTTACTTATTGCACTTGTTATATTACTTTGTGTTGACAATTATCCATGAGATAAATATGTTGAAGTTGAAAGCAACCGCTGAAACTTTTATCTTCCTTTGTGTTGCTTCAATGCCTTTACTTTGAATTTATTGCTTTATGAGTAACTCTTATGCAAGTCTTATTGATGCTTGTCTTGAAAGTACTATTCATGAAAAGTCTTTGCTATATGATTCATTTGTTTACTCATTATCTTCATCATTGCTTCAAATCGCTGCATTCATCTCATATGCTTTACAATAGTATTGATCAAGATTATGATAGCATGTCACTTCAGAAATTATCCTTGTTATCGTTTACCTACTCGAGGGCGAGTAGGAACTAAGCTTGGGGATGCTTGATACGTCCCAAACGTATCTATAATTTCTTATGTTCCATGCTACTTTTATGATGATACTCACATGTTTTATACACATTATATGTCATTATTATGCGTTTTCCGGAACTAACCTATTGACGAGATGCCGAAGGGCCAGTTGCTGTTTTCTGCTGTTTTTGGTTTCAGAAATCCTAGTAAGGAAATATTCTCGGAATTGGACGAAATCAACGCCCAGCATCTTAGAATCACACGAAGCTTCCAGAACACCCGAGAGCCACCAGAGGAGGGCCCTGTGGGCCCCAGATGATAGGCTGGCGCGGCCAGGGGGTGGGCCGCGCCCCCCTACTGTGTCGTCGCTTCGTCAGCCCTCCGACTCCGCCTCTTCGCCTATTTAAAGGTCCCTGACCTAAAACCTCGATACGAAAAAGCCACCGTACGAGAAACCTTCCAGAGCCGCCGCCATCGCGAAGCCAAGATCTGGGGGACATGAGTCTCTGTTCCGGCACGCCGCCGGGACGGGGAAGTGCCCCCGGAAGGCATCTCCATCGACACCACCGCCATCTTCATCACCGCTGCTGTCTCCCATGAGGAGGGAGCAGTTCTCCATCGAGGCTAAGGGCTGTACCGGTAGCTATGTGGTTAATCTCTCTCCTATGTACTTCAATACAATGATCTCATGAGCTGCCTTACATGATTGAGATTCATATGAGTTTTGTATCACTATTCATCTATGTGTTACTCTAGTGATGTTATTAAAGTACTCTATTCCTCCTCCACGGTGTAATGGTGACAGTGTGTGCATCGTGTAGTACTTGGTGTAGGTTATGATCATAATCTCTTGTAGGTTATGGAGTTAATTATTACTATGATAGTATTGATGTGATTTATTCCCCCTTCGTAGTGTGATGGTGACAGTGTGCATGCTATGTTAGTACTCGGTTTAAATTGCAAAGATCTATTATGCTCTAAAGGTTACTTAAATATGAATGTCGAATGTTGTGGAGCTTGTTAACTCCGGCATTGAGGTGCTCTCGTAGCCCTACACAACGAATGGTGTTCATTATCAAACAAGAGTATATGTAGCACAAAGAAGAGAACTTATTTATTTATGTGATCAATGTTGAGAGTGTCCACTAGTGAAAGTATGATCCCTAGGCCTTGTTTCCAAATACTGCAATCATCGCTTGTTTACTGTTTTACTGCATCTTTACTTCCTGCAATATTACTACCATCAACTGCACGCCAGCAAGCACTTTTCTGGCGCCGTTACTACTGCTCATATTCTTTCATACCACTTGTATTTCACTATCTCTTCGCCGAACTAGTGCACCTATACATCTGACAAGTGTATTAGGTGTGTTGGGGACACAAGAGACTTCTTGTATCGTGATTGCAGGGTTGCTTGAGAGGGATATCTTTGTCCTCTTCCTCCCTGAGTTCGATAAACCTTGGGTGATCCACTTAAGGGAAACTTGCTGCTGTTCTACAAACCTCTGCTCTTGGAGGCCCAACACTGTCTACAAGAATAGAAGCACCCGTAGACATCAAGCGTTGTAGAACTTGCGCTTGATCCAATGGTCATCCACAAACGTTGCTCCAAGATCTTGCATTTGCACGGCAAGAGCGATAAGGCGCCGATACATTTCTTCGGGGGACTCTCCTTCAACCATGACGAAGTTGTCGGCCATGTTGTTCACTTCATCAAAACGAGAGCTTTGGATGCTTGCATTTCCGAGGAAGAGCTTCTCAAGTTTATCCCATGCTTCCTTGGCGGTCTTGAGCGAGCGGATATGAGCACGGTCCTTGGGCGTGATGGCCATGTGTATCATGTTGATGGCAGTGGCGTTGAGTTGGTCATCCACCACTTCTCTCCTTGTCAAGCTCTTTGGGTCTCTTGGTGAATAGCCCTCCTTGATGATACGCCAAAGCTCGGTAGATGCACTGCGCACATGGGAACGCATCAAGAATTGCCAATTTTCAAAGTTGTTTGACTCAAGTAACGGTGGTGAACCATGCGACAAGATATGTGGCATAGGTATTGGAACATTTACGGTGTAATCACTTGGTGGTGGCACCTCATGATAACCCCCTAGACGTTCCGCAACCGGTGTCTCATCCTTCCCCTTTGTTGAAGTGCCGGTCTCCCCAATCCCTTCCTTTTGTGAATCTTTTGTCGCTTGCGCGACAAAATCAACAAGAGGAAAGGGGTTAGCTTTTGGCGGGGGATCCTCGGCACTTGCTTTAGGATCAACAATAGGGTTCGGTTTTTGAGCAACCAACTCCATCATCATCGCCTTCATTTGGTTAACGATGGATGACTCCAATTTCTTGAGGTCATCCAACGTAGCCGTTGTAGTATCGACGGGAGATGATGGAGCGGGTGGCACAAGGGAAGGTGACCCATTCGCCACACCCTCATCTTGTTCGGCCATTTCTTAGGCGGTAAAGCCCGAGCAAGAAAACCTTGCTCTGATACCACTTGAATGGATCGTAGCAAACAAGAGGGGGGGTGAATGGCGCTACGGCAAGTTTTAGTATTTTTCAATTTTAGTGCAGCGGAAGGTAAAGGTGATAACTTTAGCGATAGGGGTGATCCTACAATGATCCTAGAACAAGTGCAACAAGCAAAGGAATCAACAAGATCGTAAGAGTAAGGAGCGGGACAACCGGGGGCGCGGAGACGAGGCGAGGTTTGTTTCCCGCAGTTCCTTCCACAATAGGAAGTACGTCTGCGTTGAGGAGGTGCTAGTCTCACACAAGAGACTAGACGGCCACACCACGAAGGAAGGCCTCACCTTCTTCCTCGAAAGAGCTCCACGAAGGTGCTCCCCCTTCTCCACTAAGACACCGGTCGAGGCGGTGATTCCTTCACAAGGTTGGGGCGAGCTCCACACCACAAGGAGGCTCCCAACAACCCATGGGGCTAGTACAACACCAAGCTAGCCTCCATGGATGCACTTTCTCCAATATCCCACAATAGGAACCCTAGCACCAAGCTCCACTAAGGAATATCAAGGATTGGTGAAATCTCTCTTGGTAGAACTATAGATCGGGGTCTCCTTCACCACTCCTCAAAATTTGGGCAAGATTGGTTGGATGGTTGGGGAGATCCTCAAGGATTAAGCTCAGCAACAATGGAGGAGAGAGAGGGAGGAGAGATGAAATCGTGTTGGGGAAGAAGGAGCCCTTAAATAGGCTCCTCCAAATCCAACCGTTATGTCCAGTTTTTGCCTAAGCGGTACTACCGCTTTTGGGAAGCGGTACTACCGCTCTGAGTTCGAATTCCCCAGATCTGGTCCACGTGGACGCAGAGCGGTACTACCACTCGCGGTACCGCTCGAGGTACCGCAACAGAGTCCAAACCTTACTGGACTCGAAGCGGTACCAGAGCGGTACTGCCGTAACTAGTTTACGGTACCTGACCGGTACCAAGGGCGGTACTACCGCTCGTGAGCGGTAGCGGTACTACCGCTCGTGAGCGGTACTACCGCTCTTGGTACCGCAGAGGTATCGCAACTCGTACTGTGGGACAATTTCAGCGCAGAACTCAGAGCGGTACCGTGGGACGGTACCTATAGGGGTAGCGGTACTACCGCTACAGGTACCAGTAGTACCGGCCTGGCTAAAACTGGTTTTCTCCCCTTTTTCTCTCCATCCATGTCACCTCGCTAAACACACACAAAATCAGAAAACCTAACACCTACGCTTCAGTCTTCCAATCTTGATGAGTCCAGCGAGGTCACCGTGCTCTTGCAAATCTAACAATGATACTCAAAGCACACGGTGAGATTACTCAAGTGTTGTCAACAAACACACAAAACTTGGGGTTTAAAGTTTGCTCTTACATCCACTATTTCAAAATAATTACCGCTGAATATTTATTTTTGTTGAAAATATATTACAGTAAAAATTGTGTAAACAAGGTTTATTAAGTAATTGAATTTTTAACTAAACATTTGATATTATATTTTATTTGGATAGAGATTTTTTATCAATTTGGTAGGTCATATTATTTTTATGATTTTATTTATTTAATTATGATTTTTTTTTCAAAGCTTGTACCAGGTTTGAGGGTTTTTTACTAAATCGGTTAAATCAAATTCTACAGTGAGTGACATGTGGGTCCATTGACCAGGTCAGCGCCTGACTAGGTGAAGGGTTACTTAATTAGTTTTACACGGAATCGTTACCAAGCTATCGAAAATGACATATGGGAAAGTGTTCACGTGGTTAGATGACTCATGTCAAACCTGACACTAGGGTCCACTTCCACCGACTATAAGTCGATTACGTGCCGGCTTACTAAGGCGCCGCCGATTAGGTGTGTTTGACTCTACTCAGTGGCACGCTTCTAACGAGCTACCGCACGGACCAAGTGGTCAATCAATGGAATCGACGGCGATGAACAAGGTCTGCATCGGAGCTACTCTAGCCGAATCGAAAACAAGGCTACAACTCACCCTAAGATGTGATTCTAGGTTCTAGGTCGATAGTTACCGGAGACGAGTGCAAGGTCACGGATTAGAGAAGAAGGGCATGATTCGAGCTACTCCTACCTCCCCGCGTTGCTCGGTTCGACAGAGATGCAACTTAAGATCCACCACTGCTCCTAAGATACTTATATCGAAGTAAGAGGAGTTCTCTCGTGGTGGATCGCCGACGTTCCCATTTTTAGGGTTTCGGCAGCAAGCGAGCCCGGGAGCTCGGGAGAGAGATTGAGAGAAGTGGGAGAGGTGTGAATGCTTATGAGGGATATTTATAGCTTCCAAAGGCGGTTCCCCGGAGGCTGTATCAACGACAAGGTTGGTTACTCGACCGCGACCCGTCGACGATAGGGAAGACGACACCTCGATGTTTCCAATTTTTCGCCCCGGCTCCTGGAATTTTGTGTGAGACGCAGGGAAGAACAAGTTGGGTTGCAGGCCATCTTGCCTAGCTGGGAAATATTCTATAGTTTTTTTTCTGTTTTCTATTTTTTAAATGAATTCTATTTTGACTTTGGTTCTATTTTGGGAATGATTGGAATACTTTCTTGAATTGTTATGAATATGTCTGAGAGGTATTTTGCATCCCTCAAAATATTTGGAAAATTTATCTTAACTATTTCTGTCTTTACATAAATACTATGTACATTTCAAATGGCATTCAACCATTAAATGATGTTTTGTAAAAACAATATTTTGAACTCCAAAAATTTCTATGGATTTTGATGCGCAGTCTTGATGCCTGTCAAAGGATTTTTTTTTTATTTATAATAGAATTTGATGGAGTAATTTCCTAGAAAGAATTTAGTAGAAGGAAAAGTATATTTGAACTTTCAAAATGGAATTCAGTTCAAAATTGAAGATTTTGAGATTTTGAACTCTAGAGAATTTCCGCATGCTCTTTATATTACCTTCTCCAAGCCCTCCCGTTGTAGATGTCCGAAGTTAAGTTGCTAAGTTACAACCTGATCCTTATGCATTACGCAAGGAGAAGAAGATGCATAGAGCAAAATCATATCGTTTTGTGGAGCTCGCGGGCTCGTGCCAGTGCAGTCCGCGATACACATACACCTGAGGCCTTCTCCAATGCTTATCTTTTAGCGCGATATTATAGACAAAGTGATGATGTGGCATCATAATTAATGATAAAAGAGATAATTGTTGTTTCTTAGCTACTCCAATACAACACTTGCACGCAGCTATAGGCAAAATACATTTATAAGCCAATCACATGCATGCATGAGCCTAAAGTCATTAAATTTAATATAACACTAAGGAACAATGGATTATGATAGTTTGTTTTGCGGGTAATGATAGTTGTTTCTTAACATGCATATAGTTACCTATGATAACGTGCTAAGAAACGTTGCATTGTGAAAGGTCTTCGAGGGGTGGTATCATAAATTAGTATCACATGATACTAGTGTACGATACATTGCGACTAGTCTTAGAGCATGTCTAACAGACTCCTTAAAAGGGCTAAACCTGTATAATAACCGCTGAAATAAGGGGTTGGGCACTACCCGGCCGTCTAGCAGACCCTGTGAAACAGACCCCCGCATCGATTTTTTACAGTTTTGGCTACGGGATGGCTCTTCGCCCCTTACTTGTACGGGGCGGGAGGCTGAATACAGGACCAACCCCTCATCCCATTTCACTAGGGCGCGCGGATATTTCAGAATTCCCAACCATTTTCCCCACGCCGCCGCCATAGCCACCCGCACGCCGCCGCTGAAAACAAAATATTCCGTAGGATTCTGTTTTACGGTACGAAGTCGACTTGATTAAGCAGTATGATGCCATATCGACCGTTGAACCGAGTCCCTGTGAGCCGTAGTATAACTGAAGAAATAGACATTTGGTCGGACTGTCTTCATAGCCTGGATCTTTGTCTTAAGCAAGCAAAGTCCTATCCATGGTCGTGGAGTGCGACCTTGCTTGTTCGTGCACGCAGAACGAACAATGCTGAAGCCAGGGTCGAAGAAGGAAGGGCAGCACAACGCTCAGCCATAGGAGCATTTCCTCGTACACGTTACGGACGACAGCAGCGGAGGCCCCACGGTGAAAAATACAGAAGACCCTATACCAAAGATATATCATAGGGTTATTTATTACTCCGTATTTATTTTCTTGCAAGAAATCACAGCCTAGTCGGCGCGGTTTGCAATGATTGGGAACAAAATTCCAATGCAAGCTAACTGAACATTGCATATTCAAGTTTAGTTCTGCAGCTTAACTGAACATTAAGCATTCCCATATTGGAAGATGTTAAGGACAAGGAGCGAAAAATCCTACAGGCTCTAATTGACAGTACATCGATAAGTGACACTGGAGGGGAGCCTTCGATCAAAGCAAACATGAAGTTTATTTAGGTATGGAATATTTTCATTTTATTCAGTTATGAAATAATGCCGGGGAACATTGCGTATTCTGGTTTGATTCCGTAGCTTAACTGAACATTGATTGGATGTTTACTAGCAGCATGTGCAAGCTCCAGCTTCAGTCAGCCCAACCATGAAAACATCGCATGCTTGTTTTCGCCCATCTCCATGCAAACTTAAGGAAATTACATAATTAAGGAAGTGATATATAGCATGAGGGAAACAGTAACTTTAATTAACTTTCTGAAACATGAAACCAAGTTCTCCTGTACTGGCAGCCATTCAACCATATCCAGGGGAGAAGTAGATCCTTCAGAGGGTTCTTTTTGGCAGGAAATTACAGCCTAGTCAGCATGGTCTATAACGTTGTGGAACTAAATTCCAACGCAAATTAGCTTTTTTATTGCGAATTCAAGTTTAATTCCGTAACTGAACATTCCTCGGGTGTTAATGACTATCGAACATTATGTTTACGTAATATTGACTGACCTTAACTTAACTTAACTGTATGTTTATTTTACCTTGACAACATGGAGCCAGCTTCGCCAACTATTCAGAAAGCTCCTATCTGCTTTTAGTCATTTGCAGATGGACAAAGCCGCGTCAGAAACTCAGAATACAGAGCTGCGTCAGCATAGTCCAGTTCAATTATCTGCATCAAACACAGAACTGAAAAATAGTGAGGCATACAAGTATTACAATCGAGAAAATAAATTTATCGCAAGCAAGTAAAGCTGCATATTTCTCATTTCTGTAGACATATGCTGTTTGAAGACGGCACACACTGGTTGTGTGTCTATCAGTAATAACATAGATGGTTACGGGCTGAAACTTAACAGCCGTTTTCAGCCTCTTTCTACAAGGTTGCTGAAGCTAATCTGAATTTTGAAATGTTCCAGAAGTTGTTGGCTCTTGAAGGTTTGGAATAACAACAATTCAAACTTGGCTGCAGAAACTATACTACTCCGTAGTACACTACATCCAACTAGATATACAGCGTTGACACAGAAAATATAGCACCACACGAGCAAAAGCTCGACTTTGTATCGCGGCAGGAAAATGTTTCACTTTGCCGATACCATGCATATGAACCTTGCTAAAGCAATGTCTGCCAAAAAACGGAAGGGTAGCGCAGTGCTCCAGCCACTGAGGAATTTCCTCGGACAAGATACGGACGTCAACAGCGCAGGCCATGATGAAAATTTTCAAAAGACCCTGCATCATACTGTTTTTTTTTTGCAAGAAATTGCAGCCTAGCCAGCACAATCTGTAATTTTGTGGAGCTAAATTCCAATGCAAATTAACTAAACAATGCATATTCAAGTTTAGTCCCGTAGCTTAAGTGGACATTTAGCATTTGCATGCTCCAGCTTCAGTCCAGACCAAGAAAACATGGCATGCTTACCTTGACAAACTGGAGGTGAGATCGATAGAACAAAGATGCAATCGTGGGAAGCTGTAATTTTATTTTACCTCAACGTTGACATATATGGAACCAGCTTCCCCAGCCATTGAAAAAGCTCTTGTCTGCTACGGTCATCTGCAGTTGGCAAGAGCTCAGACATTCAGAATACAGCATTGCATCAGGTCTGGCTAAAGCGCCCGCATCAGAACAAAGAACTGAAAATTGTGATGCCTGTTGGTATTACTGTCCAGCATTTTTTTTAATCACCAGCAAGTAAAACTGCATATATTTACATTACTTAGAAGATGAGACACTTGATGATGGTTAACAACTGAATCCTTACATGCTCTTTCTTTATTTTTCTGAACAAGGAGCGCCCCGAAGGGCCTGGAAGCATCTCATTAATTTCAAACAGTGGATGTACAAGTTAATACAAAGGACCCCATGAGATAAGAAAAAAATATAGGTCCCTAGTAGTTGCATAAAAGACCTCACTAAAAGATGTTAGAAAGCAATTCGATCCTTCTCTTTCTCCACCGCCGAGCCAGAGGTCAGCGTCGCCACCGTCATGCCTAGAAGCGGGGACGGAGCCACTTGCTGCTATGCAGACGTAGTATGCGGTAGCAGACCTCAAGACGGGCCTCACAAAGGAGGTTAAACATTCGCCGGAGCCCTTCACCAGCTTTTGGATAGGCCATGAGTAGGCCTTGGATGTCGGACGGCTGTCACCCGCCGCCGAGGTGATGCTCAAAATCGCTTCCCAACTCCACTGCTGTCAGGCATTTCTTGCAGCTGAGGATTCTTTGCCAACACCAGCAATGCAAAACGACCCACCCTCAAACTCACCACTCCTGCCACGGGTAGGAGGAGGTGGGCGAAGAAGATAGGCTTGGTGTAGAACCCAAACAGCTGCCATCGAGATGGCACTCGCAGGAGACGCAGCATCAGTGCCTGACCAACGACTTCCAGCATGGAGCTGAAATTTCTCCTCTCCTCGCCTCCACAGCCGGCCAGAGGAAGAAGGCAAGCACCAAACCGAGGCAACTGGAATTCGCCCCACCAAACACCTGCATCAAGAAGCAACACAACAGCCTGCGTCCTCCCCTCGCCACCAAGGCCGGCCAGAGGACGCCTGTCAGCGCTGCCGCTCGACTTCAGATGAAGGCAGCAGAGAGCGATCTTATTTGAAGGAGTGCTGGCTCGTCCTTCCACTTCCTTCCCCGGCCATAGAGGCAACGAAACAAGAAGGATAAGCCCTACAAACCACCGGATCTGACCGCCGAGATCCCGGCCTTCACTCCTAACTACGGGCATAGAGCCCAAAGCCGGCATAGAACCGAACAAACAAGTGCAAAACCTACAGCTATATACACCGGCGCCTCTCCTAGACCAGCTCCGGCCGGCTAATCCGGCGGAGAGGCCATCGGATCGGCCCGGGGAGCGGTGGAAGACCTTCTCCTACATGCTCTTTCTAAAAGATTATTTTTCCTCGAAAATGCAGCAGAGCTGCACATCATTTATTAAGAATAAGAAAAAAAGTGTAGGAAGAATCATACAAGCTGAAGCTCATATGAGTTTTGAGCTGTCGCCGACAATTATTGGCTCCGGAAGGTTTGAAAATACACAAAACAGGTCGAACTTGGCTGGAGAAACTATAGTAGTACAGTGGATCCAAACTTACCAACTAGATATATTGTTCATAGTTTTTCAGCTTATAATCAAACGGACAACCTGAAAACAGTGTTAACCGGTGGATAATCTGTCTACCATGACACAAGCAGAAGCTCTACTTTTGTATCACGGCAGGAAAATGTTTCACTTTAACATGAAAATACTTCACTTTAAATTCCAACAAAAGTAACTGGACATTGCATATTGTAGTTCTTAACTGAGCATAGCTTAGATGTAAATTTTACTTTGCCTCAACAAAAGCATGAAACCTGATTCTCCTGCAGCAGTAGCAGCCATCCAACCATCCAGGCCACAAGTTTATGCAAGTATTAGCATCAAACAGAGCCCTGTGATCGTTTCAGTCTGCAGATGAAAAGGCTCATATCAGAAATTCGGAATACAGGCAGTGTTGAATCAGCAGGGTACCGCTCAACTGCCTGCATCAAAACAGAGAAGTGAAAATAATGAGACATATTGTGGACTAGAAAAAGTGCTAACCCGTGGACATTCTGTCTACAGTGTTAAAACGTTAAATACAGAAAGTATGACGCAATCAGAAGCTCAACTTTTGCATCACAGCATGAAAATGTTTCACTTTGACAGTACCATCCTACAGAGAGAAAAAAGGTTGTAAAGAACCAAACTGGGCATAGTCAGTACTGGTGAAGATTGAGAATACCTAACATCACTACTACTGTCCCAAACATTACTGACACCTCCTTTTCATCCCACAGAACATCAAAGTGATGAGTACCATGCCACAGCCCACAATCAGTTAGGCAAACAGTAGCATGAAGAGCCGCAAAAGCCACAGTTCTTCAGACCAAATAGTAGCATGCGAGTAGTACCATCCAACTTGAAAGAACAGACTTGTATGTAATGGAAAAACTCTCTTTTCTGATTTACAACTTACAGAGGTTAACAAGTGTTTGGTGTATGGATAAATCAATTTTCATGAATAGGTAAAAATGTTGGGAGAACTCCTCATTCAAGTACATACACCAAATCAACCTAGTCGGTCAGAAAACTATTCTGTCTCCACTACTTCCCCTTTAGAAGCACCTAGGGATGCTACTCTTGTCTCTGTTGCATGATCAATAGGAATAAAGTTCCCAGGAAGCTTGAAGAGGGACTGGTCCCCGTGGAATTTACCCTGGTAAGCCAGTCCAAGCGAATACCCTAGAGCTCTAGCCACTGGGACGGCAACTGCATTCCCAACTTGAATATATCTACAGATTAATCACATTCAGAGAACGAGCAAATCAGCTTAATAGTAAACAAGGTTCAGAGGTGCTGTCCTTGCACAAACCAAAGGGTTATGGTTCTTTTCAATGCACTACAATTCAGGTAAAGTTAGATCAACTCACTTCTCTTTTATAGGGCCAAGCAGCCTGTAGTAGTCTGGGAAACCTTGCAGCCTTGCATTTTCTCGGATGGTCAGAACTCGGTGCTGTGTGGGATGCAAAATAATCTGCAAAAGGTCCACCCACTGTCGGTCATAGTAAAAGCAATGGGCAATCTATAAAATCACACAAACACCTGAAAATATTATGAGCTTACTTGGTTGTGAGGCTCAGCTCTAGTGACAACAGTTGCAACTGTTTCATCCCACCACAGTCGGCCAAAAGGTCTGCAAAGCAACATAACAAAGATTATCAATTGAGTTTTACGAATAATACAAAGGGATAATCAATATACTTACTTCAGTGACTTCCCCTTGTTAAAGGTCATGGCATAGCTAGGAACCTACAAGAGAAGCAAGGATGATTAGAACATGAGAAATATGTACATTACAGCTGATAAAACCACAACATATCTACGTACCAATGGCTTCCCAGAAGACAGAACTACTTGAGGAATATCTGGAACAAACTCAACTGTATTGTTTTTCCCAACCCGGACACCTTTCAAATCACGGAAGTTGGCCCCCTGGATTGCAAAAAATGCTTAGAAATTATAGGATAGGGCAAAAAGAGAGGGAGCGTGACACATGTTTAACCATAGCTTGCCTTTTTTATAGGAATCTTCTGCACTCGTTCATAATCATCTCTATTTAATTGTAGTGGTTGATGATCAAATAGCTGCCCTTCCTTAGGAGTAACATCTCCATGTGAGTAATCTTTCATGTCTTAAAATGAATAACAGAGCAAAACAACTCAGAATGAAACAAAATTATTCTCAACAGCAATATAATCAAAAAGTATTATGTAAACAATAAAAATGGTGGAAAATATGGCAAGGTGACATCATTGAACCACAAGCATGACTGAAAATACAAGAAAAACACTAGTCCCTAAGCAAAGAAAGGGATAAGAAATGAAAATAAAATTCATTAAAAAAAGAGAACTACTTATTGATATTAATTTTACACACTCAATGGGTCATACTAGGTGGGTTTACCTTGACGGTTGAGCCGGATATAGTGTTGGAATTCTGTTTTTGGCTTAATAGAATACTCCATCACATCATTGGGTTGATGATTCCCAACCTGTAGAAAACAATATAATTTATAGGTACAGAGAAGATCACAAATGTTTAGGCGGCACTCCAAAAATAGTTGAGTATGAACGAAAACAGTAAGGGCGAACCTTGGGTAAGTCAGATATTGCATCTCCAAGGACAAGAGCTTTTTCCAAGTGTCTATATTCATTTTCCTTATATGCAACCAGACAATGCTGAAATCACAACATTTTTTAGTAATGTATAATAGTAAAAAACACATGGAGGTTAGCGACTTATTCTCGTACCATAAATGCTCTTGGCACTAATCCGCGCTTAACCACATCATGGGTGGGGAGAGGGTACTTTGGGAGTACCTACATTGCCAAAACAACCTTCGAATTTAGCATGCTGCTAGAAGATAAAAAAAGAGCACAAAAGAGAGATATACCACTGAAGGAAGAGCTCCCCAGAGGAATGCCCTCATCCTAAACTGTGGTAGACCATAGCATCCTGCAACCATCATCCCTAGTCTGGCTTGGTAACTCATGGCGACAAGGCGACTCAATGCGTACCTCCCAAGAAAGCCATCTGCAAATTTTAGAATATCTACAACATTCTCCATTAGAACATACTTGGGTCTCAGGTAGTTCACAATATCCATAAACACAACCAGCTGTTTGTTCCTTTCATCGTTCAGCGGAGCTTCGGACTCTCTAAACCGGTTAAATCCACTGATGCCTTGGCAAGGAGGACCCCCACAGATAACATCCACACAGCCCTTTGGAATAAAAAAATATATCATTCGGTTGCACAAGAACAAGAACCCAGAAGGAAAAAAAGAAGGGATATACTTACAGGCAAGGGTAAAATGGATTCCCTGTATCCATTTTGAACAAATTCTTTAATACAGTCAGGGGAATCGCTGAGATGTTAACAAGTAAGGCACTATTGGCAAAACAAAACAAAGAGAAATATGATGAAAAATATACCAACCTAAGGCCACCAACTGGCTCCCATGTATCCTCACTAGGATCAAACGTTCTCCATCGCACCTATATAGGTAGTGTTTATCTTTAAACAAACATTGTATAGTAATTGCCTAAAGTAAAAAGAGTAAAATAATACATTGTTTGTAGAAAAGAATTAGAAAAAATATGCACTTCAAATGATCAAATCTGCAGTACCTTAAACCACAAACCAACTTTTCCCATGCTATTTGGATCACCGTAGCATATATCAACAAGTCTCTCTACCTCAAATGTACCCTTCAGGAGAGGTTCATTTCCATATTCTTCATTTTCGTTCGAAGTCCGTGGTAGATCAGAGCTCAAAGAAATGCTTTTATGGACGTCAAATTTTTTGCAAAGTGTATTCCACTCCCGAATGAGAGAAAGAAAATTCTCGGCCTTCTCATTTCGTACCTACAAATTAGAAGTAAACTCATACAGGTCATCATATCAGCTTGGTAAAACAGGGACTGCAATACAGTCCAAATTGTATTTTTTACCTGTGTGAATGGGTGGTTGTGCTTTAGACTACTGCAAGCATGAGTGTTCAGATCTACAGCCCATCGCTGCACAAGACAACAGAATTAAGATAGTTGATAACAGTGCCTTTAGCTTCAGCGGAAGTCATAAGACATCCTAAGAAGAAAACTTACTGTAATCAGCTTTATGCCAGATAATGCAGCACCTAGGCAAAGCCCGGTTGACATGGCACCGCATCCTGAGTAAAGATCCAGCAGTGCTGCCGTTTTCATTTGAGCATCAGGTGGTGACACAAGGTCATCATTTGGTTTCTCCTTAGAAGAATCAACATCATCACTAGAAATATCTGATGTTGCTTCACTACCTGTTGCAATACCAATATCTGCAAGACAATAACTCCTCAAAAAAGCATGCCAAGAAATATCACGGTACAAAAAATTGATGGATATTTTAGTATTGTATTACACAATCTTAGCACTCACACCATCCAAGTCTATTAAAATATTGCACCGTTTTAATGATCACACCATCCAAATCTATTGTACTCCTATATGTTTTATGATCAAACCACCCAACTCTATTGTGTTGTTCAGCTTTAATATAAGTTGCATACATGCAACAAAAGATAAACTAAACGGTGTACCTATGCTTATGGAAACAGAAAAAAAATATCCAGAGATGGGTACCTGCTGGCATATTTGCAAAGGTGGAACATGCCAGCGAGTACGACATGTCATAATAGAAATCTGACTCCTCTATAATCTTTGATTTTGCTTCAAGTGTCATCTGTAGTTGTTTCACAATAAAGCAACATGTCGAGATCAACAGAAACATGACAAATAGTACGTAGTATACTGTACACATTCAGAAAGAATGAGCGAATTACTTACATTTGGGCCAACATAAATGACATTAACTTTAGAGATTATTGAGTCGATCGTGTTATCATCCTTATGATCTGAAAGGAAAATGCGCTTATGATCATGTTTATGATCTTCAACCTCCACCAGCTGCAGTGAGATAACCTGCAAATGTGTCTTAGACACATGCTGAATTGCCTATAGAGAAAGAGAGGAACACGTGCTCGACACATACCGTATCTGTCACACGGTAAAACCAATGAGCGGCGAAATATGATCCATGATCTATTCCTTCAAAAAACTCCGTAATCCGGGCAATGTAGTTTTCCTCACCGGGACCAGCCTGCAGTTACTCAAAATAACAATATCATGATCACCCTCGGTCAAAATAGAGATAATCAACAAGATAAATGCAAGACAGAAAAAAAGTATGTTTCGAAACTACACGCTCCGTGGTCCGTGCAAGGAAAGAAAAGCAGTCTGCAAAGTATCCAAGACATTTCTTAAAATGCTAAAAGCCACAGATCAGATTGCACAGAATGTGGAACAGTAAAAATTAACATTTGATCGGAAAGATATAGTGTAATAGAAGAGAAGAAGCTACCTACAAGTCTAAAGGGGCCATGTATAACATAGGAGCAGAGAGTAAGCCAATCAAACATGAAAAGATTAACAAAATATATTGGATAAACTAGAAAGCCTCTTGGTATGCTGAAAAGGGGACCCCAGCAGTTGTAGCCCTAGTGTACTAGAAGGACCCAGGTCCTTGATAATTCAATCATCAAAGTCAGAACCCGATTTACATACATATCTCTAATCTCATTGTCATGGTTCAGTACACAGCTGTACACTGAATTCAGTATGCATAGTGCAGTGTTGCATTAGTAATTCAGTACATACACTAAATTTAGTACAGTGCAGCGTTCAACTACTACTAAATTCAGTAGAGGTAACCTTGTTTGCATGTATTCTAAAATATATCGTCCCAGATTTTACCGCCATAAATTGAATTATTGGAATATACGAACCTGCCAGAAAACATTTCAACAGTGGGCATATGAAAACGCAACCCAGGCTGCATTAATCATCCCTGGACACTAGTATATTGCAGAAATACTCTAGGAAGGACAGCAATGGCAAGCAATCGATCAAAGAGCACATGATCAGAGCAGCTAATAACACGGGTTTACCTTCAGATACACATCATCGCCAATATCAAAGTTGACGCCATCCACACAAGCTGTTCGGTAGTGGCATCGGGCAAGAGTTTCAGTGATCTCCCCGTCAGACCTGCAGAAATGGAATTTGGCTCCGTTTATGCTTCAAAATCCCCCTTTTCCAATAAATATGCTCTGTTTATATTTCAAAAAAAAATCTCCTTTTCCATACTCACCGCCTGGCGTCTGAATCTGCAGAATCCTGCAACAACGAAAGGAAGAAGAACTTTGATTTCAGCATGATTTCGAATACACAGAAGGAACGACAAGGAGCAATGTGGTGAGATCGGCTGAGACAGACGGCGCACGCACCTTGGTTCTGTACCTCGCCGGCCACCGACGCCGCGCCTCCTCGTCCGGCACCGGCTCGCCCACAAAGTGGTCCTCCGATGAGGCGCCGTCGTCCACCGCCGTTCTATCCGTTGCCCTCGGCCTCGCGACCCTCTTCCTCGCGGCCGCGGACCGTGCTCCATCCATGGCCTGCTCCTCTGCTTCGAGCGCGGCCTCCTCCTCCTCCGTCAGAAACTCTTCCGCGTCAGGCTCCTCGGCGCACACGTCGTCGTCGCCGACCATCGCGCCACGACGGCCCGCGTCGCCCACCTCCATCGTCCCCGGCACCTCCGCGACGAGCACCGCCACAGGCTCCTCCGGCTTGTCCTTGCCCGATCTCCTCCTGCAGGCCGTCCCCGCCGCTCCGCGCCGGCGCTTGCCGCGCGACTCGTGCTCCGCGTCCGCATCGGCCTCCATCAAGGCGGCCGCTTTGCGCCGCCGCCAGGTGGCGCGGGACATGTCCACCGCGCCCGGCTCCTCGGCGCAGGCATTGTCCTCGCCGATCGCCCTACGGCCCGCGTCGCCCACCTCCATCACCCGCGGCGCCTCTGCCGCCGCCACCCCCTGCGGCTTGTGCACACCCACAGGCCGCTTCACCTCGGCCGCTCTCCTGCGGGCCGCCCCGCGCCGGCGCTTGCCGCGCGACATCTCGCGCTCGAGCTCTGCCTCCGCCTCGGCGTCCTCCTCGGCCTCCAATGCAGCTCTGGACTTCCTCCGCTTCCGCGTGGAGCGCCACGGCTCGGGGGCCGCCGCCGCGGGGGGCAAGGGCTCGGATGGGATCATCGGGGGGAGCGAGGAGGGAAGGGGATCGCCGGGGGTAGGGTTTTGGCAGGCTGCTGGTGCTGGTGATGGTGGTGATGGTGGTACGGTGGTGGGTATTGCCGTTTTGGTGCGGCTGGGGGAGTGATGGTGGCGCAGGGTTTTGCCGTTTTGGGGGGTGTGGTGGTGGAGGCCGCAGCGACGCTTTTGATCACGAGCTCGCGTGGCTGCGACGACCGGTCCAAATGGTGTGCGTCGGGTGGGCGCGAAGATGGTGTGCGACGGGACTCGGGACGGCCGCCCAGGAAGCTCAAACCTTGGCCGTGGAGATTCGTGCCCCGGGTGTAAGGATGGCAATGGAGCGGGTTTGGACGGATATAGGAAAACCAGATCCATGCCCAAATCCATCGGCCTCGCTCTGCCCCGCCCACGAAAGTATCCATGGGCATGGATGTCGCCCCAAATCCAAATCCGCTGGATACCCGGATATCCATGCCCATAAAATCTGAGTACTATTTCAGCAATATTTCACTTGCATTTCATCAATAATAAGCTAACATGAATATTTTGGCAGCATGTTGACATTATTTCAGTAGCATTTCAGCCATAATTATGTCGACAATTCATAGAAATATCAAAGCAACAATATATCAATCACATAGTACTTATAATATGTTTAATCTCACATAACCACACCATACAATAGATGTCTCATTTCAATCTCACGGAACATATATAGACAATGCTTTTTATTTCAAGATTCCAATACAACATCTAATGCGTTAAAGCTATATAGCAAAAGATAGTAGAAAGGTTGAGTTGAATCTTGGATCATTATAGCCTTATTCATTCATTCTTCAGTGACAATGGATTCATTGGAATCCTATAATTGAAAAAAGCACTAAAGCTTAACAATTGAAAAATCATCAAAAGAATAAATAATTAAAGCAAGTAAATAAGAGCTTTTTGGATAGTACCATTTCTTCTTGTTCATCTTCAAGAACATTCTGGACAGCAAGGAGATCACCATGAATCTCACCTAATTGTTGCGATCAGAAACCCACCGGCGGGCAGCGACTGGCAACACCGTAGAGCCGGGAACAACTAGGGCTGCGTGGCCCCGATCCCTCGTAGCGACGGCTTTGCAAAGCCTTCTGGTCACACGTCCGATGCTGTCGCAAGGGCGTGCCACCTGACCTATACCTGGTCAGGAAGGTGTTGGATGATGCCTCGCTTAGTTTCCTGCATGGCATACACGTAAACATTAAATACGAGCCTCGATCGGCTCTCAGGTTATCCTGTGAATCGGCTCAAGGAGCCGATCCACCCATGATTCGTACAAGGTGTCCGAATATATGGTGGCCCTGCTTGATCAAAATAAAGTTAAAGCGATCTACGACGATTTAGGGTTTTCACCGCATAATCGGATCATCCTACTCACGATTGGGCCTCGCGCTCGCGTACGGTGATCGTAAGCCGATCCTAGACAGGGCCTAAAAACCAACACGAGGTTGATCCCCGGAACATCCTGTCTAGGGCTAGCAAACTACACCCTACACGCCGCTGGATCCTCCAACCCTTTGTAAGGCTTAACTATTGCGGATGTTAAACTAATCCTTGACAAACAAGGAGCAACCGTAACGGATCGGATCTACTAAACTATGATCAAGCGGGGTGCCGCCCCTACACCTGAGATAGGTGTAAGGGCGGCTAGATGTATAAGGGTTGCACTACGACAGCATATGATACGAAGAACAATGCTAACCCTAACACATCTAAGATAACTACGTTGCTCGCCATCAAAAAGGCTTCAGCACGAGCAACGCATGAACAACGTAGGTAGGCTCGTGCTGCCTAGATCGCAAGATGCGATCTAGGCAGCATGGTGCTTACCGGAGAAACCCTCGAGACGAAGGAGTTGGCGATGCGCCGAGATTTGTTTGTGTTGAACGTTGGTTGTTGTTTATTTCATAAACCCTAGATACATATTTATAGTCCAGGGGACTTTCTAACTCAAGCGTGCACCTAACCGTGCACGGGTAAAACTCTAACTCCTAACAGACACGTATCCTACTATGATACAGATACACGGGCAATTAGCCCAAACTTGGTACACAAGGCCGATTCACGTATTTCTTCCATGTATATTCTTCAAACCCATCTTGATCGCGGCCCACTTCTGACTCGGTCAAATTCTGGTGATAACACATGCCCCCCTGGTTTTGGAAATGACATTTCCAAAATCATTATGCTTTCTTTCGTCGGGTCATGTCGTGGTAGAGCAGAAACCGCCGCAGAATCCTTCATTATGATGCCTTGCCCCTTCCACTTCTCCACGTGGCCTGCGAAATTTTTCTGCTGGGCACCACTTCCTCGGGAACTGCTGTGGCATTGAATATCCCCGATATCCCCTTTATTTAACCGTTTTACACAGTTTACTTCTTCATCCCCTTCGCATTAGCACCCCGAAAAACCCTCCTGCGCCACCATGTCTTCTTCCTCCTCATCCTCTTCCGGCCTTTCCTATGGGTCCTCCTCCTCCCGCGAGACGCCGCCGGACATCCGCGCCCCAGAAGAATGGGACCTGGAAGACCACGCCTCCTCCATCTGGTCCGAAGACGACCAGTCCCTGACCAGCGGGGATGAAGATCTTCAGTTCCTCGCCGACGGGAACCGGAGTCGGAAAGCGAGGACGACCGGTTCCCACAGGACGGCTGCCCCTCCTCTGAAGAAGAGGAAGAGGAAGACGACGACGACGACGACGACTCCCTCGAGGGCTACCCGCCGGCGAAACGCCTCCGCATGTGGTGGGACGACGACAGCAACGACGATGAAGACGGGGATGAAGCTCCCGTAGAGGGCTACGGGAGTAGCGACGAGGAGCCCATCGGCAGCAGTGCCGATGAGAGTTCCGAGGAAGACGACGAGGGCAGCGATGGCCCGTAGATTAGGATCTACTAGTGTAGGCATAGCAGTAGTAGATTGGTCAATAGACCCTTCTTTTGTTCTTCCTTCTTTGAGCAATCGGCTCTTTCTTTGTAAGAAATCATGTTCATTAATGAAGAAGTTTCCTCAATTTGACTTTGCCGATTTCTTTTAAACCGATTCTCAATGAGCCGATGGCAACGCATCGGTCTCTCATAATCCGCCCTTCCTCTCTT
This sequence comes from Lolium perenne, assembly GCF_019359855.2. Taxonomy (NCBI): domain Eukaryota; kingdom Viridiplantae; phylum Streptophyta; class Magnoliopsida; order Poales; family Poaceae; genus Lolium; species Lolium perenne. Next base: position 293,347,459 of record NC_067250.2, on the reverse strand, counting down.
CGACCACGGGGTGACTGCAATCTTGGTCAAAACTCAAAAAGCCGATGTCAGCGCATCAAGCCTTCATGAACTATCCTTCGTCCTTTCGAACAATGAATTTAAGTTCCGCCGGATCACCACCCTTGACGAAAATCGCGGCGCAGGACTAGCCGATGGCCACCCAATCGGCTTTCAAAAACAGAGCATCCACCAGGCCAGCTGCCCCCCGAGTCTCAGTCAAGGCGAGAATGGTAATGAATCAACAAAATCGGCCCCCAGAGCAGAGAACCTTCAAGGTGAACTGCCCCCCGAGCTTCTTCAGTCTACTCCTTGCGCCTTGCTGGTCAGATTGGCTCCTTTCCTTCGGTGGATCTGATGCAACCCACCCTTAGCCTGATCTGCACATCCATGCTGCTCTTGGCATTGTTGTTGAAGAGAGGATCTGAGCCGTTAAACCACTCCATTGAGGAGTTCTTCCATTAGAGTCTCTCTTCGTGGCCCACTTCCTGCTCCATCAACCCTCTGATTATAACAGTTATACCTCGGCTTTATATCCTTAAGTCGATGTCTGCTGCATCGGCTGTGCTTAAAAAAAATTTGAATTTTTTACGGCCGATTTATGTATCGGCCCCCATACTTCAATACCCATCATCAAAGGATATCTTAGGCTGCTGGGCATTTGTAAGACGCTTCTACTGCATATCCTCGTGTTTTATCCACCTGGGTGCCCCCCCGAGCCGATTCTTTCAAGGGATTTGATGGTATCGGCTCCGTTTGACCAAACGTTGAACCCAGGCAGAATGGACGGTGAGGATAATTTTGGCCGATTGCCGGAATCGGCCTCCACGTTGCTTGTTCGATGAAGGTTTTGTAATGTTCCTCCATAAATCCTTGGGGCCGATCACTTGAATCGGCATCGCCACCTTTGTCCATCGATGTTGCTTTTGTTACACGGTCAGGCCGGTGGATAAAACCAGCCTAACCCCTTTATTTGTCACGTCGATGCGCTCGCAGTCGTCCAAATTGATGCCTGAGAGTGGCTCTTGGCCTGATGTCTCCCAAACGTCCATGCCGGCCGTTGAAATCTCGGCTGAATCATCTGCGTGAACGACTTCTACTTCATCTCCATCCCACTGTATTAGGCATTGGTGCATCGTGGATGGAATGCAACAGTTGGCGTGGATCCAATCCCTCCCTAGTAGGACAGCATAGGTGCTCTTGCTGTCGACAATAAAGAACGTCGTGGGGATGGTTTTCCTTCCTATAGTCAGATCCACATTCAGAACGCCTTGTGCGTCAGATGCTTGGCCGTTGAAATCGCTCAGTGTTACATTGGTCTTGATCAAATCCGAGCTGGAGCGTCCCAACCGACGTAGCATGGAGTATGGCATAATGTTAACTGCCGCTCCGGTGTCCACCAACATCTTGTTGACAGGCTGCCCATTGATGTATCCTCGCAAGTACAGGGTTTTCAGATGCCTATAACTTCTTTCTCGTGGCTTCTCAAAGATGACCGGCCGTGGGCCGCAGTCTAGTTGTGCCACAGGTGCTTCGTATAATCCTGGAGCGCTAAACTCCGTTGGAAGGATGAAGACCATGTTTGTGCCAGCCGATGTTTCATCATCGGCTTTCCTTTGTCTGGGGCGCCACTCTTTTCTTTGTGGCCGACCTTCTTCGTCCAGGGTTCGCTGAATTTTGGCGGCCAGATCAGGCCGTGCCTTCCTCAACGTGTGCAGATATAACCTTTCAGCTTCTTCCAACCCACGTAGACGCTGAACCCTTCGCTTCTGGGAACGGCTGAGCCCATCAGGGCACCACCTTGGCCGATGATACTTGTCTTCTTCATCATCGTACTCTAGTTCCTCGAGATCTTCCACCCGAGCGGACTCAGCATGCTTGTTCCGAGGCGGGAGAGGCCCTAGACGTTTGAACACAGATACGTTGGCTGCATCCTTCTTCTTCTGTTTGCATTCTGGGCAGTTGCCGATTGTAGGCAATCGGCTCATTCCTGAGTCCCAGCAGTGTCTGAAGAAGGGGCAGTCCCAGTGCCTATCCTCGTCGTCTTGCTCCCTTGACCTTTCCTCGGCGTGGCGCTCATATCGCTCCTCGTCGCGATCATGCCGACGACGTCTCCTGTCGTCCCTAGCCAGACGATCCTTTTCATCATCGTCGTTGTACCGTCGGCACTGGTCATATTGACCCACATACTTGTTGAGGAGGTGATCAGAGAGAGGTCGCTGATATCTTACGTTCCTCACTTCTCCCTCTGTGACGTAGCGCTTGCCGTCGTGGCGGAGCCGATCGCGTGGAGCGGCTTCCTCTGTGTCTTTGCTGTGAGAGCAGCTGCCCTTATCTCCGTCCTTATCAGAGTGGTGCCCAAGTCCTACCATGTTGATATTGCACGAGAAATCTGGCTGGCACCCTCCATGGCAAGAATACTCCACCATGTTGACGGCGGGGAAGGGGTGTGTGTCGACCTTCATGGCGTACTGGTTGAAAATTAATCGCCCTTTCTCTATCGCCATTTGGATCTGCTGACGCCACACCCTGCAGTCGTTAGTGGTGTGGGTGAACGTGTTATGCCACTTGCAGTATGGATTTCCGTTCAGCTCCTGCACCGTAGGGATTTTGTGGCCTTCGAGTACCTTTATATGCTTCTCCGTGAGTAAGAGATCGAAAATCTGCTCAGTTTTGGTCACGTCGAAGTCGAACCCCTTTGGAGGGCCTTGTGGCTTAACCCATTTGCAGGACACGGGGCCTGCCGCTCGATTCCACTCAGCCACTGCTACCTCTCGATCTCCCGCAGCACCTTCATCCTCGTCTGCCTCAACCAGGACCACCGCACGTTTAAATTTGTCCTGGTAAACATCTGGGTGGCGCTGTTCATATGCTGACAGCTTCTGCACCATGTGCGCCAATGAAGGGTAGTCTGCTTGGGAGGCCACGTCCTTGATCGATGATGAGAGACCCACCACCGCCAACTCGATTGCTTCTTTTTCACTTACGTGAACCGAATAGCATCGGTTCCTAATGGTCCTGAAGCGCTGGATGTATTCTGACACTGTTTCCCCGCGCTTCTGTCGTACTTGTGCTAGATCGGCAATGCCAGCCTCGGAAGCCTCTGAGTGATACTGCTCATGGAACTGCTCTTCCAACTGCTTCCAAGTCCGGATGGAGTTCGGTGGCAGCGATGTGTACCACCCGAAAGCCGATCCTGTGAGGGACTGTGCGAAGAACCTCACACGCAGCTCGTCTGATGCTGAGATCGTGCCCAGCTGTGCCAAATATCGGCTCACATGCTCGATGGAGCTGGAACCATCTGATCCACTAAACTTTGTGAAGTCCGGGAGCCGATATTTGGGTGGTAGCGGGATCAATTCGTACTCGTTAGGGTACGGCTTGGTGTAGCCGAACGTCTTCCTTTTCGGTATCATACCGAACTGATCTTTCAGAATTGTACAAATCTGATCCGCGGTGATGGCTGAAGGTGACGAACCTTGAAGATTCGCCGGGGTGGCATACTTAACCAGCCATGCTTGCTTTTCCAGTTCTGAGCCAACTGCAGGAGCTGGGCTCTGGAGGTTTGTCGGAGTGGCGTACTTAGCTAGCCACGTTTGCTTCTCAAGATCTGCTCCCGACGTTCCTCCCCGGCATGCTCCAGAGGCCCCTGCTGTCGCAGCCTGGTTCGAGAGTGCCCAGGTGCTGCCGTCTGGTACGTATGCGCACGCGTATCCGTGCGGGATCTCCTTGGGCGCCTCAGGTAGGAATTGGTAGTCACTAGGATCACCACCAATCTTGTAGACGACGTATGCCGATGAGTTCGGCACTTCTGGTGCTGCCCATGCGAACGGCAGCGGAGGATGGGACTGGAGTGGCATCTCTCCTTTCTAAGTCCCCAGAGCTGGTCCTGACGGGGAGTACTGGTGGCTCATGATTTCCTGGATCACGCGCAGAGCGACACGCTCCAAAGTGTTCACCAGGCTCTCAGAGTGGCGGTGCAGCGAATGAGCCACCATGTAGTTGATCTCCTGACGCAGCGACCTGGTGCGTTCTTCTGACGGGGCGGACAGGTCCACTCCATCGAGTGCGCCTTTAGGTGAGAACCCCTTCCACCTGACGCCATGGGAGCGGGTTCTGTGGAAAGAGCCGATGAGTTCGGCTTCGAGGACCGCCTTGATCTCGTCATGCTTCTTCTTGAGCTCGTCAGTCAGATCCTCGTATTTGACCGGAGTGCTTTCCGCCATCTCGGATGTAGATGGCGATGCGGTGGATGTCGAAGATGGTCCCACCGGGCGTGCCAGAATGTGTTGCGGTCAGAAACCCACCGGCGGGCAGCGACTGGCAACACCGTAGAGCCGGGAACAACTAGGGCTGCGGCTGGCCCCAGTCCCTCAGAGCGACGGCCCGCAAAGCCTTCTGGTCACACGTCCGATGCGGTCGCAAGGGCGTGCCCCCTGACCTATACCTGGTCAGGAAGGTGTTGGATGATGCCTCGCTTAGTTTCCTGCATGGCATACACGTAAACATTAAATACGAGCCTCGATCGGCTCTCAGGTTATCCTGTGAATCGGCTCAAGGAGCCGATCCACCCATGATTCGTACAAGGTGTCCGAATATATGGTGGCCCTGCTTGATCAAAATAAAGTTAAAGCGATCTACGACGATTTAGGGTTTTCACCGCATAATCGGATCATCCTACTCACGATTGGGCCTCGCGCTCGCGTACGGTGATCGTAAGCCGATCCTAGACAGGGCCTAAAAACCAACACGAGGTTGATCCTCGGAACATCCTGTCTAGGGCTAGCAAACTACACCCTACACGCCGCTGGATCCTCCAACCCTTTGTAAGGCCTAACTATTGCGGATGTTAAACTAATCCTTGACAAACAAGGAGCAACCGTAACGGATCGGATCTACTAAACTATGATCAAGCGGGGTGCCGCCCCTACACCTGAGATAGGTGTAAGGGCGGCTAGATGTATAAGGGGAGCACTACGACAAAGATATGATACGAAGAACAATGCTAACCGTAACACATCTAAGATAACTACGTTGCTCGCCATCAAAAAGGCTTCAGCACGAGCAACGCATGAACAACGTAGGTAGGCTCGTGCTGCCTAGATCGCAAGATGCGATCTAGGCAGCATGGTGCTTACCGGAGAAACCCTCGAGACGAAGGAGTTGGCGATGCGCCGAGATTTGTTTGTGTTGAACGTTGGTTGTTGTTTATTTCATAAACCCTAGATACATATTTATAGTCCAGGGGACTTTCTAACTCAAGCGTGCACCTAACCGTGCACGGGTAAAACTCTAACTCCTAACAGACACGTATCCTACTATGGTACAGATACACGGGCAATTAGCCCAAACTTGGTACACAAGGCCGATTCACGTATTTCTTCCATGTATATTCTTCAAACCCATCTTGATCGCGGCCCACTTCTGACTCGGTCAAATTCTGGTGATAACACTAATACAATTTCAAAAAATATAAAGAACTTAGATTTCACATGCACATAGCGGGAATGTGGAAATGAATTACCTAACATGACCGCTCGAGACCATGATTGCATACACATAAGAGCTTATGCTATTTTTTCTGCAAGTCGACTACGATGTGCACTAATTAATCTCCCGCTAGCACTAAAGACACACACCGATGCTACTGAAGTGACAAGTCCTACATGTCAGTTGGATATCCATCGAATATCCATGGATCAAAAGCTCTGTCCGTGCCCGCTCCATGAATTATCGGATATCCGTCCCATGAAATCCATGGACACAATCAACCCTCCATACCCGTGCCCGGCGGGTCGAATATCCGTGGATACCCGGATCCGTGGATAAAATTGCCATCGTGACCCGGGTGAGAACTGAGCATGTTAAATAGTCCCCGGCAGGGGCGCCGGCACTATCGTATGGAGGACGCTGGCACAACATCTTTTATTTGAGGGAGCGACTCCCACACCGACACGCCCCATACGAAAGCTTCAATAGATGATTTGAATTTGAAAACTCAAACAAAAGTATAGAAATTCGAATAAGTTCACGAATTTAAAGTTTGAGCCAACACACGGCCACCAAATTCGAATAGGTTTTCGAATATGAAGTTTGGGCCAACATATGGCCACCAAATCGCCGTCTCCAGCGCAAAAAAAAACCCGGCTTCCAAGCCAGCTGATCAGATGAACGAGGTCACGGGCGGCTCAACCTCGACGACTTCCTCATCGCCGGCGAGCCCCGGCGGCAGCTCCGTCGCTGCAACAGGATCCACAGTCGCCGAGGGAGGCCTGAACGTCGACGGTGCCGGCGGAGATATGAACGTGGAGGATGCCGGCGGAGACATGATCGTGGAGGGTGCCGGGGGAGACGTCGACGTAGCTCGCGCCGCCATCACCTCTTGGCCGAGACGCTCGTGGTACATCTCGTGCCACGCCCGCGCCAACCGATCCATCTTCTCCATGTCGGCCATCAAGATCTTGGATTCTTGAGACATCTTGGCCAACGATAGCTGCGTCGCTTCGTTGGTGGACTTCATGGCAGCGGCGTGAGCTTCCATCTTCGCCGCCTCCACCTACTCCCTCTCCAACTCAATCTTCATGTCTTGCTTGTCGAGGATTGTCTTCCACACGACGGCGGCCCTATCCAACGCTTCCTTGTTCTCCACCGAGAATGAGGTGATCATCTTCTCGATGGAGGCGTCCATGGCTGCCAATACCGGCACTGCATTCCTCTCAGCCTTGGCCTTCTTGTTGCCAATGGGGCGCCTGGTGGAGCCGCCGGCTGGATCGACCGGCCTCTTCCCCATCCTTCATTAGAGTGTGGAGGAGGTCGTCCCATTTCTTGCAACCGTGTAGCTTGTTGTAGCAATGCATGAAGGGGAAGTCTTTGACCTCGTGTTGGTTCTTGTACATCTCGAAGGCGTCGAGCATCTAACAATACATGACGCAAAACAAGATATGGAACAAGTTGGATCATATACATGATGCAAAACAAGATATGAAACAAGATGGATCATCAAATAGATACACTATAATGCATTACGAATAAGATGGGCGTAGATCATACCCTATCCACCATCGTCTTGTCGCTCTCCTTCCGGCCCTTAATCTTCTCATAGTAGCCATGGAACTTGCTACACGCCGCCTTGATCATGTTCCAACGGTGAGAGAGGGCGCCCTCGTTCCGGTTCATGTCCATGTTGGCATAGACACCATAGTTCTTCTTCTCGTTGAAGCAATCGAGGATGCGCTTGTAGTACTTACCTCCGGTTTAGTTTGCGCCGGTGATGGGGCAAAAGCTCACTTGCTTCCACGCCTCGATGAGACATTCATCCTCCAAAGACCTCCACCTCGGACCACGAGTGTCGGTGGAACGCTTGCGCATCGTCGCCGTGGTCATGCCGGTGTCGGCGTCGATCAGCTCCTCCTGGACCTCCTCCTCACCTTCGTCCTCCTCGGCCTCTTCTTCATACTCGTCGACGGGGGGTTCGTAGGCATGACCGCGTATGATGCCGTTGAGGATCTCCTCCCCGGCGGCAATCTACGCATCAAGTTACCTACTTTCATTCGCCGTCGGTGTCTACGATGCACATAACACATAAAAAGTAAGGAAACACACCTCGTCCTCGTCCATGGACACGCCGGACGCGCTGGCGAACACATGGTGGGTGTGCCTGCCGTCGTCGGGGAAGAGGTGGTGGGGAAGGCCGGTGCCATCTGTCACGTGGCCCTCGGTGCGGTGCAGGTCAGGAGACGAGTTCAGGTCGGGGAAGCGAAAGGCACCGCTGCCCCTCGCCGCTGAATCCGGCGAGAACGGCGCGTTGTGGTCGACGGTCATGTCGCTGTCCCCGTACTCGAGGGAGTAGCGGGCGTGGCCTTCCATCTGCAACAGTCGCATCTGCGAGATCGATGGCCCGTCCGCGTTGTACCCAGCGTAGTAACCCGGCAAGCTCGAGATGTTGCTGAGGCCGCCACCCAAGCTGAGGCACGCTTTCGCAGTGGCCGCCGCTTTCGCTGCGTCGATAGCGGCGATGCGACGCCTTCTGCGGTCGGCCATTATGAAGGAGCGGCGTTCCATATCCTTGTCCCACTCCTCCTGCGACATGGTCGCCGGCTTCTCCTTCGGCGTGTGCGCGGCTTCGGCGGCGGATTCGCTGCCTTCGCCGGAGCCTTTCTCTTCGGTGGCATGCCGCCACGGGCAACGGCGGCAGCTCCTGCCGCCAGTCGGTGTGGCGGCAGGCGACACGTGTCGCCTGGGGGCTCTGCCGCCACACAGGAGGTGGTCCTTTTTGTCAATTCTACTCACAGGTGGTCCTTTTTGTCAATGAATTGGGGAGGGTGGTCTTTTTGACAAAAATTCCTGGATTAGATCCGCAGGCGCTGCCGGTGCTGTTATTATTGTTGGTCGATTGCTGCCGGGTCTGCTCGGGTTGTCGTGAAATCCTTCTCGGCTATGCCCTGAATTGTCGGGTAGATCTGCCGTTTGAGGCGCGTTTGATGCTGGCTCGGTTCGTATTATGATTTCTAGGTGTATCTGGCTGATTCCGCTCGGTTGGCGCTAAATACTCCTTGTATCTCGTGGTCCGTGGATTCCTGAATTTTCTAGCGCTGAGGCTGTGATTAAATTGCGGGATACGGCTGGAATTTACTGTCGGACTTCCTAGCTGCTTGTAGGATCCGTCTTTATGCTTCGATTCTGCTCTGAAATCGTGTGGGTTTGATTATATTATTGCAGATCCATCTAGCTCGTTGCGTACTTAAGCATATAGCTGCTAGAAGTTGTTCCTGATCCCTGCAGCGCTCAGGTTGTGAATTATGTTGCAACTATGCCTGATCTGTGAGGGGGTCAACCAGAAGTTACTTGCTTAGAGCATGTCTAACAGGTCCCGTATTTTTTCGCCCCTTAAAACGCGAGTACAGGGCCCTGTATTCACTTTTCGCCGGCCAAAAACTCGGACGAGCTAGCAGACCCCGTATGTCTAAACTGTAAAGAAGAATATTCCCAGAATATGCCAATTTTTTTTCTTCTCTTCTTCCTTCTCTCTTTCTTCCTCCTCGTGCGTGCATCACAGCTCCTGGCCTCCTGCCCCACCCTACCCCGGCCGCCCCTGCTCTGCCCCTGCCCCGGCCGCCCCTGCCCTGCCCCGGCACCCCGCCGCCGGCCCTGCTCCGCCCGGCCGCCCCGTCTCCCCGCCGGCCATGGCCGCGCTCCGCTCCGGCCGCCGCCCGCTTCAGCTCGGCTCGCCGCCGCTCGCTCCGGCTCCGCCCCGGCCGCTTCGTCCGCCACGGCCGGCCGCGCCCGCTCCCGCACCGGCCGCGCGAGCCACGGCTGGCCGCGCCCGCAGCTTGCGCCGCTCCCGCCCCGGCCGCGCCGCCCGCCACGACGGCAGCGTCCGCACCGGCCGCGCCGCTCCTGCCCGGCCGCCGCTGCCCTTGCCGCGCCCGCTCCGTCCGTCCCCACGCCGGCCGCGCCCGCTCCCGCTCCGGACGCCCGCCATGGCCGCCGCCCGCTACAGTGCGCAGAAGCAGTTGCTAGCTGAAATTTCAGCCCGCCAAGGGTGAGGGGTTGGCCCTGTATTCAGGCTCCCACCCTGTACTTGTAAGGGGCTCCCACCCTGTACTTGTAAGGGGCGAGGAGCTGCCCCGTAGCCAAAACTGTAAAAAATTTACGGGGTTGGACGTTTTAAAGGGTCTGTTAGACGGCCGGGTAGAGCTCTACCCCGTATATCGGCGGTTATTTTACGGGGTTGGGCGTTTTAAGGGGTCTGTTAGACCTGCTCTTAGCTTTGAACCTACTAATTGCATGTAAGGTCTGTAGTTGTGCATCGATCAACTCTGAAAATTATGTAGGCTTGATGATATTATTATCGTTGAATTCATCTAGTCTCTTGGTGTGTGCTTGAGCATACAACAGCTCTAACTTTGATCCGCTATACCATGGTTAACACGAGTAGCTTGCTCATATTTCTGTTGAGATGTTTGTTGATCAATATATTGATTTCGGCTCTCTTGTACAGCTATAGAACTTCGATCTGCTATAACAAGGTTAACATGAGTAGTTTGTTTCATCTTTCTGTTGACATGTTTGTTGATTCTAGTTTGATTTTGGCTCTCTTGTATTGTGGCCTGCTGGCTCATGTATTTATGAATTATGTCCTGCTGATTTCCCTTTACTGTGCCTGACTCTGGTCCATACTTTTGTTTACAGATGCAGATCTTTGTGAAGACCCTTACCGGCAAGACCATCACCCTCGAGGTGGAGTCCTCTGACACCATCGACAATGTCAAGGCGAAGATCCAGGACAAGGAGGGTATCCCTCCGGACCAGCAGCGTCTCATCTTCGCTGGCAAGCAGCTCGAGGACGGCCGTACCCTCGCTGACTACAACATCCAGAAGGAGTCCACCCTCCACCTGGTGCTGCGCCTGCGCGGTGGTATGCAGATCTTCGTCAAGACCCTCACCGGCAAGACCATCACGCTTGAGGTGGAGTCCTCAGATACCATTGACAACGTCAAGGCGAAGATCCAGGACAAGGAGGGTATCCCCCCGGACCAGCAGCGCCTCATCTTCGCTGGCAAGCAGCTGGAGGATGGCCGTACCCTCGCTGACTACAACATCCAGAAGGAGTCTACACTCCACCTGGTGCTCAGACTACGTGGTGGCATGCAGATCTTTGTCAAGACCCTCACCGGCAAGACCATCACCCTGGAGGTGGAGTCGTCAGACACCATCGACAACGTGAAGGCGAAGATCCAGGACAAGGAGGGCATCCCACTGGACCAGCAGCGTCTCATCTTTGCTGGTAAGCAGCTGGAGGATGGCCGCACCCTGGCGGACTACAACATCCAGAAGGAGTCCACCCTTCACTTGGTGCTCCGCCTCCGTGCTGGCCTGTAAGGAGCTGATTCTATCTCTGAGGATATGTCAGTTGTTCTGGTCGAGTGGTCGTGTGTCTTCTTTTCCTGCTGTTTTGTTGTCTAGTGTGATATTGTTTGTGTCTACAGACTTCTGCTGTGGTGCAGCAACTATGAAACGAACCGTAATGAATGAATAAAAGAACCCTGAACTTAGTGTCAAATTATGTTTGTGTCTTGTTGCTGCTGTGTTCTTGTTTGTGGTCTTATCTGGTTCCGGTTTTTCTTTTGCATTTTTATCATTGAAGTTCAGTTTGTTGTCAAGCCCGGGGCTTGCTGATAGGCACGAATTTGTTGATTCTCTTCTATTTTTCGGTTTTTGTTGCATGCTTGTGTTCTGTCGTTTTGATGGTTGATCATATGGTGAGCTAACTCTGTATTTTGCTTTACCTTCAGAGCCTGAATATATGTTTCAGTTCGCGGAATGAAAATCATCCAAATAAGTTCATCCCCAATGAAATGAAAATCATCTAAATAAGATCATCCCCAATGAAATTGGGGGCTTGGTTTTTCCCTTCAATTTTGTTTTCTGTTGGACGTTAGTTCAGTCAGTTTCCGCGCCTGAAAAGTACTTCATGGTGTCGCCCCTTGACCTCCTCCGTGATGACCTCTGCGCATCACTACAGTAGTGCTCTCACCAACCGGCGGCGTCTCGAGCATCATGTCTATGCTGCGCGCTCACCATTGCACCAAAGTGGCTCTTCAAATGCTGATGTATATTTGCATTTCCCAAAATCTCTCATGCCCAACTAATTATTTGCCAATGGTCGAGCAAAGATTTTTTACAACACAATATCAATTTATAAATGGATCCTCCAAAGATGTATGGGCTGGCCGTGAAGGTCTCGCAACAATGACACTGCTTATATATAGCTGAAGTACTAGACATACATAACAACATTTAATACTAGATGGGATTCGAGAGTCCTTTTGCTATTTGGCAATCTCATATTCACGATCACAAATGTTTGTTTATAATTGATGGTCTGGATAAAAATGTCTAATGCATAATTAATTATTTACTACCTTTATCCTAAAGCTTAAGGTTTATATTTTTTTGAAAAGTCAAACGAAATAAAGTTTGATCAAACTTTTAGAACAATCTATCAATAAATATAATATTTTTAGATATCATATGAATATATATTTCATTATCTATTTAACAATAGTATTTTTGTATTTTGCATGTTAATGATTTTTGGTAAAAGCTAAGTCAAACTTGACATAGTTTAACGTTCTAAAAATAATATTTCATTATTTATTTTGGGATAGAGGTAGTAGAACCCTACTATTATGCCTTAATCTTATTTTAAGCATAAATAAAATAAATTTAATGTAGAGTTAGCACTTGGAGAGAACCAAGTAAATTGCTTTTGCAATGACAGTTCATTTCTTTCTTTTTTATAAAAAGCTTAACGCCAAAGATATGTTTCTCGTGATTTATATCTAGTGTTACTGTGTTCATTTCTGAATTATTTGAAATATTTATGGTATAAGAGATGAGGACTAGGCAAGCAATCCAACTGAAATGGCCAGAATAGAGCTTAACATCATTTCTAAGTGTTTGATGTTAATGACTTGAATATGCACAATATGTTTATCTTTATCTTGCATAAATAATAGGTCCTGACGATAAGTACCAGGTGGCTTCCATCATTGTAATTAGCCAAGATGACAATAAAAAAAGTGTCAACAAAGCAAAGGAGGATCTTGTCCAAAGAAAATGATGTTGTGATTTTGTCGGAAACAAGTTCTTAACTAAAACATTGCGATTGCATCACACTTCCACTTGGCCAAAACTTAGAAGATCTCGTGAGTTGTGACACAACATCCAATAACATTACAACAATTGCTTACATTAGATAGTGGTTGTGCCAGAGACAACCAGATGATGCTCATTCTGATGTGTATTGTAACGGGAAAGGTAATTCCAGTTTCTTGCTTGACAGCTCCCTGTGGAGTTTCTCTAACTCTGTTTGAGTATTTTCCTTCTTCTAAAGAATCATAGACCTATTTTTTTTCAGAAACACAAGTTGTCTAGAATAGTCTAGATGATTATGAAATATTGAAATAATGAAACCTAGTTTGACCGAGAGAAACAACATCGCAAACATCAGCTTAGTCCCAGTTCGGAGCATATGCCGCCAGATCATCATTCATTTTAGCACAATCGGACTGATTGGGACAGTCCCCCGAGTTCCAGACCACCTAACTTGCTAGTCAGCTTATGCCCACCCAATTCATCTTATCGAAAAGGATGTCGCAGATTTTTTTATCTAAATTTGGATGTATCTAGACCAGAGGGAGGGAGTAGTTTATCCGTCAATCATTAACTATTAATTAAAGCTAGTGTTAAGATTAGTTCAGCATCTTTCTAAAATAATAGAATTAGTTGAGCTGCCCATGTCGCCGTCTTGCATTGTACTGTGGACATTAGGTTTAGGCGCAGAGTTCTTCTCCAGCCTAAATACAGCGTCATCTTGCCGCCGATTAATCAATCTAATTAATACAGACGAGATGTACGAGATCGATCTGATACATCCTACAAAGTCCTCAAACGCGCACTGCTAAGCTAACTTCAATTTGCTGCCCTCATGAGCTGCGACTTTTACTGAACTTGGGCACTCAGCACACCAAGCTGCCCGTCAATAGGACTAGCGTAAATCTTTGCTTGCATTGCAGAGATAACCAGGGTGACACAAGTAAAGCACCTTGATGCAATTGATTTGCAACTCCGTGTATCATAGAAACTCGGTATACAACTATGACACAGCAGGGAGAAGCAAGACACGAAGTTCGTTTCTTGTACGAAGCGTTTAGTCAAATGATCATGTTTTTTTCCTTTCAGAAATATGATTTGGCGCTTTTGTAAAATTAAAGGAAAAATAGAAGATGGGATCCAATCACCCAAAGCAACATCCACAATACAAGGACGGCACTGGGCCACGGAAGCAGACACCGACACTGTGTGGGATGGGAAGTGTGTTGTTTGTCTCCTACTCTCCTCCGCGAGTCCCTCCTACATGCCAATGATGTTCATCGATATTTTCTTGCATATCTGTTGAGGGCATTTTAGTTTAAGAACTTCTAAGTTCTGAAGTAACATTGGACAAATGTCTAATAATTCTAGAATATTACTATGTCGACTGAGTCATAGTATTTGATTTCTTCACTTTATAGTGCTAATTCATGTGCCATTTTTTATCAATTATTTTTTCTCCTTTGTTGCCTCCACCTCTAAATCCTCTTTCTCAAGTGTCTTCGTCCTACTCCTCATCTCCCATGACTTGACATTGGTTCTTTCTTTGTATTCTTTAGGTTCTTTCTTCGTATTCTTTAGGTTCTTATTTCAACATCTGATTTGTCTTCTTCGACTGTCAACTCGTCCATAAGATACACTCGTAGATGACTCAGCCACCATAATAGTGCTAGGCATGGAGACCCCCCTTCCCCGAACTCCTAATGTGTGTTAGAGTGAAATTAATTCTTAATAGAAAAGGGTAACTAGCCAATTCAATAATTGAAGGAGCGAAGAAATATGTGATGATATGATTTGGTAAAGAAAAAACTTGTGATTCAAATAATAGTTTGGTATGTTATACTAACTATTGGGATGTTCATTTATCTTGAATGGATTTAGATATCCGTGCACTTGCGATGCCATATTCTTATTTATATAAATTTATCTCTTCAATCTCAGGAACATGAACTCAAATAAATAAAAATATTATTTTAAACGGAGGTCAAAACCTTACGACCTTCGCATCCTGGTGCACACGACTAAAGTTTTGTTCAATCAATTAAATGGGAGTGACAATTTGTGAGTTGCCTAAAGTATTTTCTAAAGGAGACAATTTTAAGCCTTCCGATAAATACCAAAACATTCACATGTCATCTAACTTCATATACAAAGTTGAACTATAAAGTTCCTATATTGTTATACTTTAAATTTCATAAGTTTGAAAGGTTTAAGTTTAGCCTACGGATGATGTACTTTATGTGAATAATATTAACATAAATATCAAATGACTAAAAATAGCGAAACCACTAGACGTTGTATCCACTCGAAAGAGGAGGAAAGACTAGACTTTTTCATGGCTAGTATGTTCCGTTACTCTCACCTTTAGTGTATTTTCTTGTCCCAATATCTCCCATGCCTAACTAAGTTTTGGACCAATGATTAAGCAAAAGCGAAAGAATCATCCAACATGAACTATGTAGGTATATAGTTTTTTTTGCTTATCATGGATTGAACACACATATCCAACAATATCTTGTCATTGGATGGATCCTCCAAACATGTATGTGCTCCCCGGGATGGTATCACGATAATGAAACTAGCATATAAATAAAGGTGAAATACTTAACATTTGAAAGAAAATACTAGAAAAGTACAAAATAGGTGGACAGGACAACAAAATATTTATAATATTGATTGAGACGAACCTATTGCTATTTAACAATGAAAATTCTCAATAGAAAGTGTGCTTGGTCATAATGTATTACCTTGATAGATATATGATCTAAAATAGTAGGAAATAGACTTACCAACAAGGTACGCATAGTTGGTCATGCATACTTACTTTTAGCACCGTCGTGTGTTATAGTTCAATTATTGTAAAGGAGAGAAATACATTTAATTTCAAGGGCATATCCTTCCTTTCTTAGTTGAAGTTCAACATTAGAGATCAGCTTACTTGTGTTTTTTTTACTTCTCCATATATTGTACTTATTCTCTAAACTGTTTGAAATAATTAAGGTAGTATGAGATAAGAACAAGTCAAATAATCCAAAATGACACAAAGTATGATAGAATGAATGTAACTTCCTTTTGTAAGTGCTTGATGTTGTAGAATCTGATGTGGTTTATCATTCATAAATAATAAAATTATCATACTTGCTAGGTTTTCTAGCTTCCATCATTGTACTAAGAAAAACTCTTTTAATTGTGTTGTTGCAGAATATTAACAAACAAGAGACATGCCTTGCCATTTTCAATGAACAAAAAATAAGTTATATCATAAAATGTAAACACGAGAGAATGTCAACAAAAGAAATTTCCACATTTCAAGGACAACTATAGGTCACATAGGCCGAGAAAATTTGGAGCTCCATGCTGACGCCCCCAAGAGAATAACGACAAATTGCATCGCTATTATCGAGACCGCGAAAGGTCAAGGGTTTTCACCCGGAGCCCTAGAGTAGAGAAGGTACTTAAAATGGTGCCCCCAAAAGGGTTACGATACTCACACGTATCACTGCCGTTGGGGCCAAATCGTGAGTTTTTTCCTGGAAGAACCTTCACACCGTTGTTGAGATCTCGGACCACCAGCTGCCCCCCGAGTCAGGCCTCCATAGCACTACCTGGGAGCTGCCATTGCCAAAGGGACGCCAACACCTGGGTCCCCCCGTCTTCCGCTCCTCGCCATCTAAACAACCAAAAGGCAAGACCATCACCGTTGCCATCCCGCGCTCGCCGTAGAGACGCTCGTGCAGTCCACCTTCCAGGGTCGCCGCTCCGGCTTCCACATGCTTGGGACTAAGGAGTGGAGGCAAGCTCACCGCGAGACCGACAACAACATAGAAACACGTGCTTTAGTCTTACTTTAAGGAGAAATAAATAAATATAAGGTAGAGTTAGCTCTTGTAGAGAAGCAAGTAAATTTCTTTTTTTAATGACAATTCATTTCTTGCTTAAAAGTTTATGCCAAAGATCAATTCCTAGTGATTTAATTCTCCGGATGTTGTATCCATGTTCTGAATTATTTGACATATTTAAGGTATAGAAGAGATGAAAACTAGAGAAACAATCAAACTGAAAAGGCCACGAGACAGGACATAATGAATGGAGTTTACCATCATTTCGAAGTGTTTGATGTTAGTGACTTGAGTGTAAACAATATGTTTGGATTATCTCGTATA
Source organism: Lolium perenne (assembly GCF_019359855.2). NCBI lineage: Eukaryota > Viridiplantae > Streptophyta > Magnoliopsida > Poales > Poaceae > Lolium > Lolium perenne. The sequence goes on along the minus strand of NC_067250.2, from coordinate 293,330,642 downwards.
TATAATAGGTACTAACATAAGTACAAAGTGGCTTACATCATTGTACTTAACCAATATGACAAGAAAAAGAGAGTGTCAACAAAGCAAAGAAGGATCTTGTCATTTTAACTTGATACTCCCTCCGTTCCTAAATATAAGCCATATAGCTTTCTAAGAAAAATTCATAATATAAGATATATTGCGTTGGACCACTTGTATAGACAATATTTTTTTTATTTGATTATGTTTTATTATCTTATGCGAAGTCCTCTATTAGATTATGTCAATTTTTTAGGGTTAATCTTGTCCAAATATAGTGTAATTTTCTCTCAATATGTGTTATTTAACTTACATGCCAAAAACTATATGGCTTTTATCTAGGAACGGAGGGGGTAATGAAAACCATGTTGTGATTTTGTTTGAAACAAGTTCTTGACTAAAACATTGTGACTGCAATGTACCCGCTGCCACTTGGCCAAAACCTAGAAGATCTTGTCTGTTGTGACACATCATCCAATTATTATAATGCAACAATTACCCGCAAGATGTAGAAACTGGATTTTATGGTCCAGAGTAAATGTCAAGATTTGTCTCATCTTTCCTTCATAAAGATGGTGGGGAAGAGTTTTGGGTTGGCAGTTTCTAGAGGAATTAAAGGCACGTTTGGTGCTACCACTACCTTCTGGACCTATAGGGCAGGCTTCAAACGATATTTGACGGTGGAAAACAAGACATTGTGAGGTGAAGCTGCATTTATATAAGTTGATATGGCCATAGTCGAACTCATGTCGATGTGTTTTGTTATCAGAGAGTATCCCTAAATCATTTTTATTGGGTATTTTTGTTTCATAGAATTAAAGACCTGTTTTTTGTTCACAAACAAAAGCTGCGGCCTTGTTTATGGAATAGAATAGATGAAACTCAGTTTGACCGAGAGTGACAACATCAAAAATATCAACCTACTTCCAGTTTGACCGAGAACAGTCTAGATGTTTATGGAATAGTCTTAACAATGCCGCTCTCAACCTCAATATGCTGCCAGATAATCAGTCATTCTAGAACAACAGGACTGATTGGAACAGTCTCCCCAGTTCGGACCACCTGCCTCGCTGTAGTCAGCTTGTGCCCAAAGAATTCACCTTTTCCGGTCACCACACGATTTCACACTTCCAATCGCCAAGCATTAGTTATTGATATTAATCTAGTGCTAAGATTCGTTCTGACTCTTCAACAGAAGTGATGATTAGTTCAGATGTCCATGTCCCCGTCTTTGCAAATACAAGGTCGGAGTCATCATGCCGTCCGATTAATCAAACACATACGAGCTGAGCTCTGTTATCTGTATGAGATTTGGCCTACCGCGAAGATAACTTCTTCTGCATCAACTGCCCAATGTACTTAATAGGCAATCTGCACGCCAAGCTGCAGGCCAATACAACTTAGCATAAATCATTCCTAGCAAAGGAGGGATGACCAGGCGACACAAGCAAAGCGTCACGATGCAGTTGAGTTGCAACTACATATAGTAGTACAAAATAAGCAAGACGTACACGACGTACAAAGACGAGTTCAAGGGAAAATGCCATGGCGATGTAGAGTGATTCATTTCTTCTCCCTGTCGCTAGTGCCCTGGCCACGCCAAAGGAAACCGCGGATAATACGCAAAAGCAACAATACTAAACTCCAGTCCAGAGGAAAGCGACGCCCCAAGAGATGAAAGTGTGGCCTTAGCACGAAGCGTCAAATGATCCTGTTTTATTTCCTTTTATTTTACTTTCTGGAAGGTGATTTGGCGCTTTTGTAAAATGGAAAGAAAATGAGACCATGGGACCAAAAGCAACCACCACAATGTAAGGACGGCGATGGCCACAGCTACGTGTGGGAAACAGGAGGCCGTAGAGCGGACGAGTTTCTTTCCATTGCTCGCGGTGATCAATGTCACGTCGGCATATATCAAGGGGCTGTGCTACATCGAGGTCGACCTCGATTCCTGCTAAAACAAGGTCAGTCCGACCAGGTGAAACTTTCCTTTTCTGGCCCACCGTGGGGACCACGCACTTTCCTTTTTCGGCCCACCGTGGGGACCCCGTAGCATACGATCATCTCCCACGTGAAAGCCACTTTTTTTTGGGGACCACAGCATAAAGCTACATCTACATCGGATCCCATCTTCTTCTTACCTGCTACATGTGCGCTGGATCCCCATCTTCTTCTCCAGCACGCCAATAACAAGGATGAAACCAGGCAAGAACAGTCACATCCAGATTCTTCTCTCCTCTCGTCCAGTTCCTGCCACCAGTTAAACCTGCTACATCGAGGTCGACCTACCTGACGAATAGATCTGCATACTTGCTTGTTTCAGATCTGCTACATACATATAGGGAGAGATCTGCTACATTGAGAAGAGGGATCTGCTACATCTGACGACTAGCAGGTCCAGGAAAATCACCTCCAAACCATCCCCCTGCTACATCGTCTAACCCTCTGCAAAATCAGTTGCCTGGAGGTACTATCTTGCCCAGATTCAGTTAAACCTGCTACATCGAGGTCGACCTACCTGACGAATAGATCTGCATACTTGCTTGTTTCAGATCTGCTACATACATATAGGGAGAGATCTGCTACATTGAGAAGAGGGATCTGCTACATCTGACGACTAGCAGGTCCAGGAAAATCACCTCCAAACCATCCCCCTGCTACATCGTCTAACCCTCTGCAAAATCAGTTGCCTGGAGGTACTATCTTGCCCAGATTCAGTTACATGCACCTTTCCCTTGCTACATCTAGTGAAAAAATATGGCAGCATCAAGTCTTTAGACAGCTATAGTTGCCACTGAATGTATGTTACATGTAACTACTTTTGTCTGAAATAAATTACTGCTATGTTACATGTGCCACTAATGTAACTGTAGGACAAACAAAAAGTAACAAGTCTAAAAGAAAAGAGCATAGAACAGAAAAGATAGCATGTAGAACACAGGATATAACACAAAAAGATGGAACACAAAAAGTAGATAGCATGTAACTGGTAGAACACAAAGGTAGGACAACCATGTAGAACACAAAGAAAAAGCATGTAACTGGTAGAACAACTAGGTAGAACACAAAAGTTAGGGCAGAGCTACAAGAGAACACTAGACTGCAGCTGGTATGTTACATGCTCATACTGGTTATCAGTTCATACTGGTTTGCCATTAGTAAAAGTAGTACTGCATGAAATTTGCCCATACTGGTTGCCATGTCAGTCACATGATCTTTCCTGGTATTGCCTTGGTTTTCTGCGGAACATATTTACAACTTGCACCTGTAAAACAGGGAAAAAATAAAAAAAGGAGAATGTTATTTAACTGAAGATGGTAAAAAACAGATGTAAATTTACTTTAGAAAATGTTGTGCAACCAAAAAATCTTAATGATTCATGTCATTGATTCCATGCAGATATTTGTTTTTGAAGAAGAATGCCAAGGGCTCGCGGATTTGAATACTGGTTTGGTGGCATTGATCTCAATGCAACTCCTGAAGCTAGTACATCAACTGATCAACATGCTGGGCAGCCGCCAGAAGTCGGAGGCCATCGTGTCGATCCCCAAGGAGATGAAGCAGGTCCTTCAAACAATGATCAGCAAGCTGATTCGCGTGCACGGACTGGTGTTACACTTTCCAGTGAGGAAAGCGATGGTGAAGCTGAGGTTGAGTCAACGCCTGAAGGATATGTTCCAAAGGTTCCATTTGTTGGCATGATGTTTGACACACCTGAACTAGCTTTGCAGCACTACAACAGATATGCTCACCACATTGGTTTTTCAGTGAAGATAGAATCATCTAGGAGATGTGCTAAAGATGGTGAGCTAGATAAATTTGTTTATGTCTGCAACAAATCTGGGAAGCCTAGAGAAGAAGAAGCGATCCTGATTAAGCAGAGGAACCGTAAGCTAACTGTGCTGACCGACTGCAAAGCAAAGCTTCGAGTAAAACGTGATGGTGCTAGATGGAAAGTTACTCAGTTTGTCGAGGTGCATACACATGAGGTGATTGACAAGTTTGCGCTTAAGAAGTACTTGAGATCACACAACAAGATCCCTGCAGAAGAGAAAAAGTTCATTGACTTGTTGCATGAAGTCAACCTTACTTCAGGAAGAATCATGGAAATCATGGGGGAGCTATATGGGAGCAAGCAGAATGTCCCATACAACAGCAAAACAGTTAGTAACTACACTGCAAAACTAGGGAACTATGACAGGATTAAAGATATCCCAGAGCTGCTAGAGTACTTTGAAGAAATCAAGAAAGATGATCCCAGATTTTTCTACAGGTTCAAGCTAGATGCAGAAAATAAAGTGGAGAACCTGTTCTGGGTGGATAGCAAAGCAAGAGATGTCTACCCCCTGTACAATGATTGTATTTCTTTTGATACAACATTCATGACAAACCGATCTGACATGCCATGTGCTCCTTTCATTGGAATAAATAGATATGGTCAATCCATCCAGCTTGGTTGTGGTTTTGTGAGGAATGAATCTTCTGTGAACTTTGTGTGGTTGTTTGAGCGGTTTTTAGAGGCAATGGATGGACTACATCCATTGAACATCATTACAGATCAAGATGCAGCTATCAGAACTGCTATCCTCATTGTGTTCATTGGCATCATACACAGGTTCTGCAGGTGGCATATAATGCAAAAAGTACAGGAAAAACTTGGTACTTTTGTTGCTCAGAGAGAAGACTTGCGTTTAGAGTTCAATGATGTGATTGACTACTGACATGACACGGAAGAGTTTGAACAGCGGTGGGCAAATATGGTGGAAACGCATGGGGTTGCGGATAACACACATTTTCTTGACCTCTATGATTTGCGTGAGTATTTTGTGCCAGCATATTTCCGCCACCGGTTTTTCCCATTCCTTCAAACTACATCTAGAAGTGAAGGGTTTAATGCTGTTCTTAAGCAGTATGTTCATCCACATGATAGCCTTGTTCGTTTCTTCAAGCAGTACATGAAACTACAGGAAAGAATTGATGTAACAGAAGATGCTCATGAGTTTGATGGTGATGAGAAGACAGTCAGGCTTTGGGGGGACTTTCCCATGGAGAAGCAGATCCTTCAGACATACACCATGCCCATCTACCACCGCTTTCAGCTTGAGCTTCGGAAGATTACATCCTATAATGTTCGTGACATTGGTGTTACTGAACAAGGGAGCATTCATGAGGTTTTCCCAATACAAGGATCCGTGCGCGGGTACGGTAGGAGGAGTTATCGTGTCGATGCTGATGTAGCTAATGGAATCTACAATTGTGAATGTTGCAAAATTAACAGGGATGGTATCCTGTGCTGCCATGCATTGAAAGTTATGACACATCTAGGGATGGTTACAAAATACCCAGAGCACTACATCCTACCCAGGTGGTGTCTACCCCCTCCCGACATAGTTGCACCGCGGGATGAGAGACAAGAAAAGCCTGTTGGCCAGAAGCTATCTAGAAAAGATATGAGATTGCTTAGATATGGTAACCTCTGCAGTGATTTTGCTAAGCTTGCTGTTGGTTTAGCGGCCTCAGAGAAAACTAATGAAATAGCTGAACGGCACATGAGAGCAATGGAGAAAGAGATGGCAGATTTGAAAAAGGCTAATGCTGATGCACTCAAAAAAAGGAAGAGCGCCAAGCATGCAGTAAACACCAACACTGCTAATGATTCACAAGAAAGTGTACCTATGGAAGAAGATGCTGCTACTGTGGAGAATCGGAAAGCTAGGAACCCACCAATGTCAGCGACAAAAGGGCGCCCAGGTTCAAAAAGAAAGAAAGGTGGTCTACAGTTACAGAAACCAAAACAAGGTCTCTGTGGTGTGTGCAAGCAACCAGGTCACGATGCTCGTACGTGCGAGGTGCGACTAGCAAACCCAGAGAAGTACAGTTTGTTGGGCCTTTTTCATTGATTTGAAAAAAAGAAGGAAAAAATATAAGAAGTGAAGGACATTGTGTTTGATTTAAAAATTATGTGGCTCATGTTACCTTGTCGAACAAATTTGTACGAGACCTTTTTGCGAATATTTAAATGATTTTTGAGACAGTATGTTTTCTGATGCGAAAAAATGTATCTTATGATTGTCAACTTATACTTTATTGCATTTGCTGAATTCTTTTCGATAGAGTAATAATAAAGTAACTATGTAAAGTCAGTATTGAAACATATGTAACATTAAAAAATGAAAAAAAAAAAGCATGGTTAGAGATATGAATTACCACTTGACACATTTGCTAGACAAATAACTGCCAATTTGCTTTCTTCGTGAAACGTAACCATTTGTCTGTGTACAACTTCCTTATGTTTGGAATGTCTTTCTGCGAGTACGTTGCTGGGGTCCTGCTTGGGCATGCTTCAAGATTCTTCAGTGTGAAAAAACCACAGTCATACCTGGGAGATGAAACACAGATAGTGTGTTCAGTCAGACTGTTAGAAACAGCAGAAATGAAAAACCTACAGTAAAAATGAAGTTACATTGTTCCAAAAAAATATATAAAAAATGCGTTATACACTTGAATTTAAAAGAATTATGAAGCTTACCCATTGTTTTGGCGCGGGCTATCAATTATCTCTATAGGCCAGTCCATGATCTTTATCTTTGAGTTGGAGTACTGTCTGGTCCAGTTAGTCTTTATGCCAGCAATTAGCAAGTGGCAAGCGTGCATGTTTACTGGCTCGGAATTGTTTCCTAGTGAATCATATATCTCGAACCTCTGAGCTTTGATGTTCAGGTTAACAAGCCAGTAATGGCCTGATGCATCCTTTGGTGTTCCAGGAAAAGCTTGAAGTGTAGGGAAACAAACCTGTAATGTAACAAAATATAGATGTGGAATTGTGATGAGGAATCAGAAAAGATAGAAAAACATTCTAGTAATAAAAATGTTTGATCAGGAAAATGATTAGTAATAAAAAAATCAGGTTAGCACTTACAATGTCTTTGTGATCCAATCTGTTTGATGGACTGTTTTCGAAACATCGGGTTACTTCCTTGAGATTATCACGTCCCTCAATTAGGTATGACTATTTGAACAGATAAAAAGTAAAACCAATTACTATTGACTTGACAAAAAGAGAAAGAACAATTAGGTGCACATGTGTTCCACTAATTTCAAGTTCTATCTGATTATCCAAAAAAAAAGAAAGAGAACAAATTGGACATAACTTACAGCTATACGCAGAGGCATAATGACCTTTTTGGGGTTTTGATTTTCCCTTTTGATGATGTTGATTCCAATTTCTGCAACAGTGTTGTACAACTTGTTCCTTGGCCTAACAGATTCAGCAAGGTCACCGAGACTAACATATATGTCATCCAGGTCTATAACTATTTCCTTGTTGAAAGGGTCCCTTGATGCATGTTTCCATCCATGCTGGCAGACCATGCTATACACCTCGTCAACAGACTTGTTGACATAAAATGTTCTACTAGTTTGTGAGTTGACAAAAGGCGATTTCGCATACTGTCCTGGCTTGGAAATCCTCTTTTCATACTCATGAGCCACTGGTGTAATGCTAGATGCTGGTTGTTTCGATTTTGGATTCATGCGATCTTGAGCTACCTCTTCCTTCCTAGCTTCAGTTCCATCAAGATTTTTCTGTTCGTTTGCAGTTCCTTCGCCTAGGTCATTGACATCTGGAGGAGTGTCGAGATCAAATAGTGGAGGATCTGCAGCCCGTCTGATTGCTTCTTCCCTTTTATTCGATTCAGAGCTTTCGAAGTCAAGCTTTCTATTCATAGGATCATGTGCAGCGGATTGGGGCACATCTGTCGTCAGTGTCCTTGGTCCTGAATTTTCCTTCTCTGATTTGATAGCTGCAGCAACTTGTGACCTAGTCTGCCTGCGCGAATTGCTACTGCTTGGGCTGCCTCCCGATTCAGTTGCATTTTTCCTTGGTGTTGTGCCTATTCCATCCTTCATAGGACTGTTTTTGAGCTCTTGACTCACAGCAGACCTAGTTCGGTACCTGCCTGGTGATGTTACATTGGTTTCCTCAACTTTGGTTCTCTTGTCTTTTTTGTCAACAAACCTTACATCTTTCCTTTTCTTTGGTATAATTTTAGGCTCCATTTGAGCAAGAATTTGTTGGCACTCAGGCCTCAGAATAGCATCATGCACAGTTTCCAGCCCATCCATTGAAGGTTCCATTTGTGGTATGTTCTTCATTAGCTGAAACCTATCTAGAATAGGTGTGCCGATATCAACGAACTCAGGTTCTTCGAACAAAGGAAATTCAGGCTCTTTGTGTATCTCGGTGCCAACATACTTCAAGAACTCCTTCCTCCTATTTTCTTCTAGTTTGGATTCTGATTCTTCACTGCAAGTGCTATCATCTGCTAACTTGTTTGGTGTCTGTACCACATGTTCCTTCTGTGATGAGGTCAGGTTTGCGTTGAGATCGATGGCAGCAAAATTAATGCATGTAGTTTCTGGTTCAACTTCTTCTTCATTGTTTTCAAGTTGGTCAATATCATCCTCTGCTCTGTTACATCTTTTCCTCTTCAGATCCCTCATCAAAGCCGCTATGTGCTCAGTTTTTGTACTGTCAATGTGAGTAAACTTGAGGGTGTTGGTTGTGACATTATCAGTATCTGCCAATGTAACCTCTGCATCTTCAAGAACTTTATTTTCTTTGCCACCAACGAGTGGAATAACATTTCCACATTCCTGCTCCACTACTGTAACTTCAGCTTGTTCTTCAAGTTTTCCATGATCACTGAGCTGATTATCTAATGGGGCAGTACTTTTTTCAGTGGGAAGAGCATGTTTCGTGGTGTGCTGGTCCTCTATGGGCAACACTGCATTCTTTTGTGCTGATATTTCTGTGTTGACTATAACTACATGCTCCTCATCCTTTTGAAGATTCTTCGTATCAACTGAAGTTTCATCTTCTTTTTCCAAACTCGCGTGTTCACTGACAAGCATTTTGGTTTTGGCATCAGAGCTTGCGGGAGCAGGATTAGACTCTTTCTTCTCTGACTCTAGAATTGCTATGACTGCACCAGCTGAAGGATGTTGGGCGGCATGCGTGTTACCATCCAACTTTGATTCTCCTTGTACATTCTCTTTACTGGTAGTATTGCTTGGTCTTGCTTTAGCTACATCTGCCGTTATTTTACTTGAATCCTTGGTTTCCACTTGAGAATGAATCGTACCAACATCCTCATGTTTAGGACCTTGCAACTCTGTGTCTTTATGTACCTTTGGTTTCCTTGGAGGAGCTCTCTTGCTTTTTTTTGGACTGGGTAATATTGATTTCTCTGGCATAGAATTGTGGTTCCTTGATGTCGTTGGGTCAGTTCGGCTCGTGGCTAGGTTCCTAACTAGCATATGCAAGGAAGCTTCAAAACCATGGCACGCATACTCAACTGCTTCTGTAAATCTCCTTTTGTCCTACAAAAGAAGATAATTGGAAAGAAATGAGATGTATTGTAGGAGAAGAAAATTTAAAATTGTTTTTCCAAAAAGGATGTAATGATAGTGATCAGCATTTAAATGTGCAAGTATAGAAACAAAAACGATTGCACGACTTACTTCCTGTGTAACGTTTTGTGGAGCATTCTTTTCAATGAACTTGGTTATTTTGCGAGGGTCTGAGAATAGAATGCTTTGTGACATCTGAACATATTCATCTTCTTCTGATTGCCCATTGTCATTAGCAGTATTGTTGTTTTCATACCCCTGCGCTGGTGCATCAGATGGGCCGCTTGTTATGCTTTTTGCAACTTCAGAATCCGACATGGAACCATCATTACCACAGCTTTCATTCATCTCTGGATCGGATGCAACATTCACATTCTCATTATCACTTCCATCTGTTATTGTCCTGTCATCCGATGCATCTTGTACTTCTGAGAATTCTTGCTTTAGCTGCAATTATATCGAGAAAAAAACATAAGGATATAAATAAGGTTGTTTCTAAAAAAGACATGAGTGTGAAATGCAATGTAACATTTCAGAGTAATGGAGTTTATGAAAAAACAAACACCAAAAGCACCTAAATGAAGAGGGAAAAACTCACCGGTAATGCACCAAATGAGCCATTTTCTTTCATGTCTTGCTTTATAGCTTTTCTAACCATTTCATTTGTCCATACTGACACTCTAGTACCTTCAGGGTTTACATCCAAATCCCGCAACTGTAATGAGTCAAGATATTTTACCTGTCATAAAAAAAAGAGAAGAAAAAGAAGACCATGGATGTAAGTAAAAGCGTTTCCTTTGTAGAATCATGTTGAGAAGAGACGATGCATGGGTAAAAGTTATATTTAAAAAACATATGAATAAATTGGAGAAGGAAGAGGTACCATGAGGTACAGCATGCATGGACTGACTTGTTCCTTGTCTGCATCTACACTCAATGATTTACAAAGGATCATTATAACAAACTTGCACATGTTGAGCCGCTTTGCTTCTTTAATATTTATCAATGAAGGATATACTCTCGGGCTGACGCGGATTCCAGTTGTTGGAGCCAGAACAGAGCACATTGCAAAAGTTATGAAAAGCCTCAGAAATTTACTGTTAGCAGGTCTCATTGCAGTGAGCTTTGTTTCTAATGAGGTAAGGGTCGGTGATACGTCCAATTTGCATCACTATTTTATATCATAATTTGCTGTTATTCATTGATATATTTCATATTGGGACACAATACTTATGTTATTTCATCTATTTTGCATGTTTCATCATTATTGGGAGATCAAGCACCGGAGCCAGGATTCTGCTGGAAAAAGCACCGTCAGAACGCAATATTTCGGAAGATCAACTCTGGAAGGAAATTATACCAAAAATCCTATTTTTCAAGATGACGAAAGAAGCCAGAAGGAGGAGCCAGGAGGAGCCAGGGTGGGCCCACACCCTAGGGCGGCGCGGCCCAAGCCCTGGCCGCGCCGCCATGTGGTGTGGAGGGCCCACGGCCCCTTTCGCCTCCTTTTCTTCGCGAAATCCTTCGTCCCGAAAACCTAAGCCAGAAGGGGTACCTCGCGGAGAGTTACAGCCGCCTCTGCGGGGCGGAGAACACCAGAGAGAAAAGAGCTCTCCGGCGGGCAGGAATCCGCCGGGGAAATTCCCTTCGGGAGGGGGAAATCGACGCCATCGTCACCGTCATCAAGCTGGACATCATCGCCATCACCATCATCATCATCTCCACCATCATCACCGCCGTCATCACCGCTGGACACCGTCACCGCCGTAGCAATTTGGGTTTGATCTTGATTGTTTGATAGGGGAAACTCTCCCGGTATCGATCTCTACTTGTTGTTGATGCTATTGAGTGAAACCATTGAACCAAGTTTATGTTCAGATTGTTATTCATCATCATATCACCTCTGATCATGTTCCGTATGATGTCTCGTGAGTAGTTCGTTTAGTTCTTGAGGACATGGGTGAAGTCTAAATGTTAGTAGTGAACTATGGTTGAGTAATATTCAATGGTGTGATATTTAAGTTGTGGTGTTATTCTTCTAGTGGTGTCATGTGAACGTCGACTACATGACACTTCACCATTTATGGGCCTAGGGGAATGCATCTTGTATTCGTTTGCTAATTGCGGGGTTGCCGGAGTGACAGAAACCTGAACCCCCGTTAGTATATCGATGCAGGAGGGATCGCAGGATCTCAGAGTTTAAGGCTGTGGTTAGATTTATTCTTAATTACTTTCTTGTAGTTGCGGATGCTTGCAAGGGGTATAATCACAAGTATGTATTAGTCCTAGGAAGGGCGGTACATTAGCATAGGTTCACCCACACAACACTTATCATAACAATGAAGATTATTTAGCCGTATGTAGCGAAAGCACTAGACTAAAATCCCGTGTGTCCTCGAGAACGTTTGGTCATTATAAGTAAACAAACCGGCTTGTCCTTTGTGCTAAAAAGGATTGGGCCACTCGCTGCAATTATTTCTCTCGCACTTTACATACTCGTACTTTATTCAACTGTTACATCAAAACCCCCTGAATACTTGTCTGTGAGCATTTACAGTGAATCCTTCATCGAAACTGCTTGTCAACACCTTCTGCTCCTCGTTGGGATCGACATTCTTACTTATCGAAGATACTACGATACACCCCCTATACTTGTGGGTCATCAAGACTATTTTCTGGCGCCGTTGCCGGGGAGTGAAGCGCTATTGGTAAGTGGAATTGGTAAGGAAAACCTTTACTGTTGTGCTGATTTTATTTCTGCCTGCTGCTATAAGTCATTATGGAGAGATCTTCTCTTCATTTTCTATTTGGGAAATCTACTACTACTGCAACGGTAGTAGATGAGGCGCCAGGTGAGGAAGTAATACCATATAAAATACCTATGAAAATTATTGAACGTGTTATGGATAACCGCTATGAAGGGGATGGAACTGTCCACCCCGGTGATCATTTACTGTTTTTGCATGAATTATGCGGGTTATTCAAATGTGCAGGTATTGCTATGGATGAAGTGAGGAAGAAATTATTCTCTTTAGCGCTGTCCGGTAAGGCGGCGCATTGGTATAAATTACTGGATAATGGGGATTCTCTTGAATGGAATGATATTGTGCCCCGGTTTTATTCTAAGTTCTATCCTCCAAGTGAAATTCATAAGGATCGGAATCGCATATATAATTTTTGGCCTCATGATGGAGAGAGTATTGCCCAAGCGTGGGGGAGATTGAAGTCTTTAATGCTCAAATGCCCCATTCATGAGCTTCCTGGTAATGTTATTATTGATAATTTCTATGCAAGACTTTCTTTTCAAGACAAGACCTTGCTAGATACTTCTTGTTCTGGATCATTTACACGCAACAAAGAAGAGTTTAAAAGGGACCTTCTTGATCGAATCCAAGAAAATACTGAAGGATGGGAGAACGACAAGGATAGAGAATCAGGTATAATTTATGATTATAAATGCATTGAAGCTTTTATGGATACTGATTTATTTCGTAATATGAGTGCTACATATGGTCTTGATTCTCAAGTTCTTGTAAATCTTTATAAAGCTTTTGCCTCTCATTATGAATTGCCAAAGAAGAATTTTGATAAGTATCATGAACCATATAAAGATAAAATTGATTCATCTATTAATAAATGTCTTGTAGTTGAAACTGCTGATCATGTTATTCCTGAAGTTTATATTGAAAAAACTCCTTTCCCTGTTAAAATGAAGGAGTACTCTGTTATAAATAGTGCGGTTCATAAAAGTGAAAAGAAACCTGTAGAACCTGAAGAACAAATAAAAATTGAACCTGCTATTGCAATAGTTAAAGATCTTGTGACTGAAAATGTTGAGGATGGTCATATTATTTTCTGTGAAGATGCTTCTAATATTGTTTCGCATCCTAATAAACCCAAACAAGCTAGTGTTCCTATGATGTCTGTTAAAATTGGTGATCATTGCTATTATGGATTATGTGATATTGGTGCAAGTGTTAGTGCTATTCCTTATGAGCTTTACACGGAGATTATGCACGAAATCGATTCTTGTGAACTTGAAGATATTGATGTGGTTATTCAGCTGGCTAATAGAGAAACTATTTCTCCAATTGGTATTGTTCGAGATGTGGAAGTCTTATGCGGTAAGATTAAATATCCTGCTGACTTTTTGGTACTTGGTTCTGCTGCTAGTGATTATTGTCCTATTATTTTTGGTAGACCTTTTCTAAATACTTGTGGAGCTATTATAGATTGCAAGAAAGAGAAAATTTTGACTAAATTTGCTGGTGAATCTTATGAGTTTAACTTCTCTAAATTTACTAAAACTCCTTATAAAGCTGATTTGCCTAGTAATGATTTTAAAATGGAGCAATGTGCATCTATTGTTCTTGTTCCTAACAATCCTTTGCAGCAACATTTGGAGGATAGCGAGAGTGAAATTTTTAGGAAAGAAAGAGATGAACTTGAGGAAATTTTTCTTCGCCAACCTATTCTCAAGCATGATTTACGGTGGAAGATTTGGGTACAACACCGCCATACCAAAGGAAGATCCTGTTTTTGATTTAAAGCCTTTACCTGATAATCTTAAATATGCTCATATTGATGATAAGAAAATATATCCTGTTATTATTAGTTCTAAGCTTACAGAGTTTGAAGAAGAAAGATTATTGCAAATATTGAAGAAACACCGAGGAGCTATTGGCTACACTCTTGATGATTTGAAGGGGATTTCTCCATCTATTTGCCAACATGCTATTAATATGGAAGATGATGCAAAGCCTGTTGTTGAACCTCAGCGTCGTCTAATTCCGAAGATGAAGGAAGTGGTAAGGAATGAGGTATTACGACTTCTTGAAGCTGGTATTATATATCCTATTGCTGATAGTAGATGGGTTAGTCTGTGCATTGCGTTCCCAAGAAAGGAGGTATGGCTTGTTGTGCCTAATGATAATGATGAGCTCATTCCTCAAAGAGTAGTTGTAGGGTATAGAATGTGCATTGATTTTCGAAAAGTTAATAAAGTTACTAAGAAAGATCATTACCCTTTACCATTTATTGATCAAATGCTAGAAAGATTGTCTAAAAATACTCATTTTTGCTTTCTTGATGGTTATTCTGGGTTTTCACAAATTGCTGTTAAAGCTAAAGATCAAGAGAAAACCACCTTTACTTGTCCCTATGGAACTTATGCTTATAGGCGTATGCCTTTTGGTTTATGTAATGCTCCTGCTACTTTTCAAAGATGCATGTCTGCTATTTTTCATGGTTTTTGTGAAAGTATTGTAGAGGTATTCATGGATGATTTTTCCGTCTATGGGAATTCTTTTGATAGTTGTTTGCGAAACCTTGATAAAGTTTTGCAGAGATGTGAAGAAACTAACCTTGTTCTTAATTGGGAGAAATGCCACTTTATGGTTAATGAAGGAATTGTATTGGGACATAAAATTTCTGAGAGAGGTATTGAAGTTGATAGAGCTAAAGTTGAAGCAATTGAGAAGATGCCCTATCCGAGGGATGTTAAAGGTATTCGTAGTGTTCTTGGTCATGCTGGGTTTTATAGGAGATTTATTAAAGATTTCTCCAAGATTTCAAAGCCTCTTACTAATCTTCTTCAAAAAGATGTACCATTTGTTTTTGATGATGATTGTAAGGAAGCTTTTGAAACTCTTAAGAAAGCCTTAACAACTGCTCCTATAGTTGAACCCCCTGATTGGAATTTACCCTTTGAAATTATGTGTGATGCTAGTGATTTTGCTGTAGGCGCTGTTCTTGGACAGCGAGTAGATAAAAAACTGAATGTTATTCATTATGCTAGTAAAACTCTTGATGCTGCTCAAAGAAATTATGCTACAACTGAAAAAGAATTATTAGCTGTAGTCTTTGCTTGTGATAAATTCAGATCTTATATTGTTGATTCAAAAGTTACTATTCATACTGATCATGCTGCAATTAGATACCTTATGACAAAGAAAGATGCTAAGCCGAGGCTTATTAGATGGGTACTTCTGTTGCAAGAATTTGATTTACATATTGTAGATAGGAAAGGTGCTGATAATCCTGTTGCTGATAATTTGTCTAGATTGGAAAATATTGCTTATGATCCTGTTCCTGTTAATGATAGTTTTCCAAATGAACAATTGGCTGTAATAAAGGTGAGCTCGCGAGACAGTCCTTGGTATGCTGATTATGCTAACTTTATTGTTTCCAAGTACTTGCCTCCAACCTTTTCAGCTCAGCAAAGGAGGAAATTCTTTTATGATTTGAGGCATTATTTCTGGGATGACCCACACTTATATAAAGAAGGAGTGGATGGTATTCTGCGAAGATGTGTCCCCGAATATGAACAACAAGAGATATTGAGTAAATGTCATGGTAGTGCTTATGGAGGACATCACGCCGGAGAAAGAACCGCGCAAAAGGTTTTGCAATCAGGTTTTTATTGGCCAACTCTCTTCAAGGATGCGAGAAAGTTTATTTTATCTTGTGATGAATGCCAAAGGGTTGGTAATATCTCCAGACGCAATGAAATGCCAATGAATTATACTCTTGTTATTGAACCGTTTGATTGTTGGGGATTTGACTTCATGGGACCTTTTCCGTCTTCAGAAGGTAACACTCATATACTTGTTGCTGTTGATTATGTTACTAAATGGGTGGAAGCTATACCTACAAAAAGTGCTGATGGTGAGACCTCTTTAAGAATGCTTTTAGATATTATTTTTCCTAGATTTGGAGTGCCTAGATATATTATGACTGATGGAGGTTCTCATTTTATTCATGGAGGTTTTAGAAAAACTCTTGCTAGGTATGGTATTAACCATAGAATTGCTTCCGCTTATCATCCTCAAACTAGTGGTCAAGTAGAATTATCAAATAGAGAGATTAAATCTATTTTGCAAAAGACCGTTAATAAAACCAGAAAGAATTGGGCTAGTAAATTGAAGGATGCACTTTGGGCTTATAGAACTGCTTATAAAAATCCCATGGGAATGTCACCTTATAAAATGGTTTATGGGAAAGCTTGTCATTTACCTTTAGAACTAGAGCACAAAGCTTATTGGGCTGTTAGAGAATTAAATAAAGATCCTAAACTTGCCGGTGATAAGAGGTTGTTGCAATTGAGTTCTCTAGATGAATGGAGAAGTGAAGCTTATGAAAATGCTAAACTCTTTAAAGAGAAAGTTAAAAAATGGCATGATAGGAGGATTATCAAAAGAGAATTTAATATTGGGGATAAAGTCCTATTGTATCGGTCTCGTCTCAGATTCTTTGCAGGAAAATTACTCTCGAAATGGGAAGGACCATATGTTGTCGAGGAGGTGTATCGTTCAGGAGCAATCAAAATTAGCTCTCTCCAAGGCAATGCTACGCAAGTGGTGAATGGACAAAGACTCAAGCATTATATCTCGGGTGATTCCTATAATGTTGATGTTGATATTATTCAAGTGGAAACACCGGAAGCTTTCATCAAAGGGCAAATTGACGGTCCGCCAGAACTCGACTTTGAATAGGTAACATTACTGGTAATGAAAAGTACGCAATTTACTTTCCGAACAATATTTTAGCTGTTTTTGGGAAATATGAGAAATTACGAGTTCAAAACGGAGTGGAAAGGACGCACGAGGGCGTGGCACCATAGGCCGGCGCGGCCTGACCTGGGCCCGCGCCGACCTATGGTCTGGCCGCCTCGTCGCCCCTTTCCGACTCTGGTTCGATCTGGTACTTTCCGTTTGTCGAGAAAATTTTTGCTATATAATCCCCCGGACCCCTGGAGGTCCGTATATCGCGTTCTCGACGTGTTTTGTTTCGAGCTGTTTCTGCCAGGATCTGTTTTCAGTTTAGAAGCACCATGGTCTCCAAGAACAAGGGCAAGGAGTTTCCAGATGAAGAAGATCGAGATCTTGGGTGGAAAGAGGAAGACAAGGACGTCAAGGAAGAGGATGAAGAAGAGGTGGAGGAAGATTTGCGCGCACACCCGCGTGCTACCATTGCAAGCATCAAGGTGGTGGACAACACTTTCAGTGCAAACAAGAGCGCAAGAATTCGCACTGGAGGAGCGGTTCCACGTCATTATCTAGCTTCGAAAACATCTCCATCAGGCACTCATCACCCCTTCCACAATCTAATTTTCAATAATCAAATTGAAGGGACTCCCAAGGCAGCATTGCCTAGCCAGTGGGATATAGATCGTTCTAACACTGCAGGAGAGAAGGAAGCTGAAGCTGAAGAGTGGGGAAATAACTCCAAGAGCTGGGACTCGCCATCAGACAGACTCTTTAACCGCGTCGAGCACAACTCAGAGATGATTCGCAATCTCATATACAGGATTGACGAGCTTCATGAGCTTATTGAGAAGCTTGTCAGGAATTCATCACCACCATCGCCGAAGAAGTAATTCATCATCGGTATTGGCATCCCCTTGGTTTGTTCCAAGCTTGGGGGAGTGCCGCGGTATCACATTATCACTACCTTTTACTTTTATTGTCAAGTAGTGTCATATCATGAGTAGGGAAGTTATCGTATAAGATGGGTTGCGTTTGGAAGTATCTCTCCTTTAGTTGTCTATGTATCCCTTGGTGTGAGTTATCGATATGGAATATTAATGAGAAGTCTTATCATTTACATATTGCACATCTTATTTTAGTTTGCAATCTCTATGATTCATCTTGTTGTTAGTATTGGTATCACTTTGGGAGCATTGAATAAATCTATTTGGTTTTGGCAAACTTAGCATTGGTCAATAGCAACAACACTTTGAGGTTTAAATAGAAAAGAGAAATACATGTAGATGTTTCATTGTCTTTCTTGTTAGCTCATAGCTTATTATTCTGAAGTTAAAATTGTTTGTGCTTACAAGGAAGATGCATGATTGTTTCTATCATATGTATATTTGTTTGTTTCCCTCGACTCTTATGCTTGCTAATTAACCTTGCTAGCCAAAGACCTGCGAGAGGGAATACTTCTCGTGCATCCAAACCTTAGCCCAAACCTATGCCATTTGTGTCCACCATACCTACCTACTACATGGTATTTTCTGCCATTCCAAGTAAATACTTCATGTGCTACCTTTAAACAATTCAAAACTTAGTATCTCTTATTTGTGTCAATGTTTCATAGCTCATGAGGAAGTATGTGGTGTTTTATCTTTCAATCTTGTTGGGCAACTTCCACCAATGGACTAGTGGCTTCATCCGCTTATCCAATAATTTCGCAAAAAGAGCCGGCAATGGGATTCCAGTCCCAAATTAACTAAACTAAATAGACACTCCTCCATGGTATGTGATTGATGGACGGCACCCGAAGGATTCGGTTAGCCATGGCTTGTGTAAGCAAAGGTTGGGGGGAGTGTCATCATCATCATAAAGCTAAAATAAAAGGGCACTCCTTCATGGTATGAGATTGTTGGCAGGCACCCGAGGATTCGGTTAGCCATGGTTTGTGAAAGAAAGGTTGGAAGGAGTGCCACACAAAATGAAAATAATATGGGAGCCGCTCTTAGGAGGTTGTCTGGCAAGGGGGTTAGAGTACCCGCTACCAGTCGTTGACAACAACAAACACCCCTCAAAATGTTACTTTTATTATCTCTATATGATTGCAAAACTGAAAAAGCTCTAGCACATGATTTAATCCCTGCTTCCCTCTGCGAAGGGCCTATCTTTTACTTTATGTTGAGTCAGTAAACCTATTTCTCTCCATCTCAAGCAAGCATTTGAGTAGTTGTGATCAAACCATTATATTGTGATTCACTTCATCATGTTTTTATTCTTTCTTGTTTAGTATAAGTTTTATCTGAATGAATATAGCTTTGCAAGTTATCAATGATTATGAAGAGACCATTATGATTGAGTATGCAAGTTGTGCCTTATAAACTTTAACATGAGAGCGCTGCTCAATGAGATAAATATAATCTATCAATTGTTCTCTGACCAAGAACGAAGTTTGCCATCACCAATTATGATTTCTCATGCACCTTTACTTGTGATTACCTTATACTTGTTTCAATATGAGTTATAAGAGGTTGTTTACTATAATGTCCTGTGTGAATGAATATGATGCTTCTTGTCCGTATTTTATTTATCGACTCTTCACTCCATAAACATGTGGTCCTGTCTATCGAGTTCAGTTTCGCTTGGGGACAAGCGAAGTCTAAGCTTGGGGGGAGTTGATACGTCCAATTTGCATCACTATTTTATATCATAATTTGCTGTTATTCATTGATATATTTCATATTGGGACACAATACTTATGTTATTTCATCTATTTTGCATGTTTCATCATTATTGGGAGATCAAGCACCGGAGCCAGGATTCTGCTGGAAAAAGCACCGTCAGAACGCAATATTTCGGAAGATCAACTCTGGAAGGAAATTATACCAAAAATCCTATTTTTCAAGATGACGAAAGAAGCCAGAAGGAGGAGCCAGGAGGAGCCAGGGTGGGCCCACACCCTAGGGCGGCGCGGCCCAAGCCCTGGCCGCGCCGCCATGTGGTGTGGAGGGCCCACGGCCCCTTTCGCCTCCTTTTCTTCGCGAAATCCTTCGTCCCGAAAACCTAAGCCAGAAGGGGTACCTCGCGGAGAGTTACAGCCGCCTCTGCGGGGCGGAGAACACCAGAGAGAAAAGAGCTCTCCGGCGGGCAGGAATCCGCCGGGGAAATTCCCTCCGGGAGGGGGAAATCGACGCCATCGTCACCGTCATCAAGCTGGACATCATCGCCATCACCATCATCATCATCTCCACCATCATCACCGCCGTCATCACCGCTGGACACCGTCACCGCCGTAGCAATTTGGGTTTGATCTTGATTGTTTGATAGGGGAAACTCTCCCGGTATCGATCTCTACTTGTTGTTGATGCTATTGAGTGAAACCATTGAACCAAGTTTATGTTCAGATTGTTATTCATCATCATATCACCTCTGATCATGTTCCGTATGATGTCTCGTGAGTAGTTCGTTTAGTTCTTGAGGACATGGGTGAAGTCTAAATGTTAGTAGTGAACTATGGTTGAGTAATATTCAATGGTGTGATATTTAAGTTGTGGTGTTATTCTTCTAGTGGTGTCATGTGAACGTCGACTACATGACACTTCACCATTTATGGGCCTAGGGGAATGCATCTTGTATTCGTTTGCTAATTGCGGGGTTGCCGGAGTGACAGAAACCTGAACCCCCGTTAGTATATCGATGCAGGAGGGATCGCAGGATCTCAGAGTTTAAGGCTGTGGTTAGATTTATTCTTAATTACTTTCTTGTAGTTGCGGATGCTTGCAAGGGGTATAATCACAAGTATGTATTAGTCCTAGGAAGGGCGGTACATTAGCATAGGTTCACCCACACAACACTTATCATAACAATGAAGATTATTTAGCCGTATGTAGCGAAAGCACTAGACTAAAATCCCGTGTGTCCTCGAGAACGTTTGGTCATTATAAGTAAACAAACCGGCTTGTCCTTTGTGCTAAAAAGGATTGGGCCACTCGCTGCAATTATTTCTCTCGCACTTTACATACTCGTACTTTATTCAACTGTTACATCAAAACCCCCTGAATACTTGTCTGTGAGCATTTACAGTGAATCCTTCATCGAAACTGCTTGTCAACACCTTCTGCTCCTCGTTGGGATCGACATTCTTACTTATCGAAGATACTACGATACACCCCCTATACTTGTGGGTCATCAGTCGGCTGTTTCCTCCCAGTAAGCGATAGTTGCTCCTTCATGAAAGCAGTTGCGTCTCGATCTCGAGCAAAAATGACATCAATATCTCCAAATGGAACACCGATAACTTGTTGAACAGACTCTTCTGTCACAGGTATTGCGCCACGTCCCGGGAACACTAATGTGCAAGACGCTGGATCAAAGCTTTCCATTAGAAACTGGCACAGATCGGGATGCAACTTAGAACACTTAATATCCAGCAGACCGCCATAGTCATTGCTCCTTATCAACAGCTGTTGTTCCTCTGTAATGTTTGGGTATAACCTGACCATCCTCATAGGTGAAGCCCTCTGAAACAATTTCTTACTTTTTGTCTACATAACAAAGCAAAGAAGTAGTTGAAAACAATCAGAGGATGTATTTTTCACTATGACAGTTACAGAAAATACAAATGAAAAAAGAGCAAAAAAAGCACTAGACTAGGATGTTACAAAGTGACTAACCATATTATCTTGGTGCTGTTCATTACCAGCCCTGGAGATTCTTGTTTCACACATTGAATGGCTGGTCTAGCTTCAGGCACATTTTCCTCTTGCTTGATTAGGAATTGGACTGGTGACATGGAATGCTTCAGTGTAAGCTTATGGCGCATCTGGTTGTACTTTGAATATCTTCTGACAGACTTGTTTTTTTTGTTACTACTAGATCTTGTCATTGTACCTGTAACAAAAAATCTGCATAAAAGAAGAAGTTACAATTTATTTGAAAAATGTAACCTGCATAAGACATTTCCCCATGAAAAAGTGAACCCTTAAAATTTCAGAGTAATAGAAATTGAGAAGGAATACATTACAGAAAAGAGTTATAGACTCTCTCTAAAAAGAAATGAACAATCCACACATATATTAAAAAATTACAGACCATAAATGTCGTTCATAGGAACTAATACAAAATGAGAATGAAGGTTCAACATAATAAAAAAGTACTTATTACATTTCCATGTTCAGAAGTACATTGCAGCATAGGTAAAAAAAACACAGGGGAAATGTGACAAACAAGATTTGGGAACATCCTCCCAAAAATCTAGTTATGAAATTCAAAAAAAAAAACAATCACTCGAAGCCTCTCCCCCCCCGGTACAGCCTGATCGTATTTCCTCCCCTAGATGGACTAGACAACACGTTCCCATGCATCATCAATTGAAGCCCTGAAATATATTGGCATGAAAGACGCGTCAAGGGCAGCAATCCTTTTGTTGACATATGCTACTCGATAGAACTTGATCATCATGTGTCCACCCACGTAGAAGTGATGGATAGATGCGTAATGAGCTTCAAATGTGGTCCTATACTTCATGTACATTGTTCCATCTTGGTCAACAGCAAACTTGTGGTTTGGGAGGTTGGCAACTCGTATGGCATACAGGATATCCCTAGGGCGTCCGAAATACTTGATTTCCACTCTGAGCAGAGAATCTGAAGGGCCTTCTTGTACACCAAGGATGTCCATTGTGGTGGCGGACAACGTGGGGTAGTAATGCAAGTCCATGTCTTCGATTGGAGTCCCAAACCCTCTAGGGTAGTGCATAATAGAATTGCCTTCATGGCATGCAAGGAAATGCTCAACAGTGCATGAGTAAACATCGTCTTCATCATAAGGTAACATGTGATGTCTACGTTCCCCCTCCTTTCCTGTAGACAGTGTTGGGCCTCCAAGAGCAGAGGTTTGTAGAACAGCAGCAAGTTTTCCCTTAAGTGGATCACCCAAGGTTTGTCGAACTCAGGGAGGAAGAGGTCAAAGATATCCCTCTCATGCAACCCTGCAACCACAAAGCAAGAAGTCTCTTGTGTCCCCAACACACCAAATAGGTGCACTAGTTCGGCGAAGAGATAGTGAAATACAGGTGGTATGAATATATATGAGCAGTAGCAACGGTGCCAGAAAATAGCTTGCGGGCGTGTAGTTGATGGTGGTGGTATTGCAGCAGTAGTAACACAGTAAAACAGTAAACAAGCAGCGATAGCAGTATTTAGGAGCAAGGCCTAGGGATTACACTTTCACTAGTGGACACTCTCAACATTGATCACATAACAGAATAGATAAATGCATACTCTACACTTTTGTTGGATGATGAACACATTGCGTAGGATTACACGAACCCTCAATGCCGGAGTTAACAAGCTCCACAATAATGCTCATGTTTAAGTAACCTTATAGTGTAAGATAGATCAATAGACTAAACCAAGTACTAACATAGCATGCACACTGTCACCTTCATGCATATGTAGGAGGAATAGATCACATCAATATTATCATAGCAATAGTTAACTTCGCAATCTACAAGAGATCATGATCATAGCATAAACCAAGTACTAACACGGTGCACACATTGTCACCTTTACACACGTGCAGGAGGAATAGAACTACTTTAATAACTTTGCTAGAGTAGCACATAGATAGTAGTGATACAAAACTCAGATGAATCTCAATCATGTAAAGCAGCTCATGAGATCATTGTATTGAAGTACATGGGAGAGAGATGAACCACATAGCTACAGCGAAGCCCTCAGCCTCAGGGGTGAATTACTCCCTCCTCATCATGGGGGCAGCGATGGCGGTGAAGATGGCGGTGAAGACGGCGGTGGAGATGGCTCCGGGGGCAATTCCCCGTCCGGCAGGGTGCCGGAACAGAGAGTTCTGTCCCCCGAATTGGAGTTTCGCGATGGCGGCGGCGCCCCTGGAGTCTTTCTAGAGTTTCGTCAATTGGTGTCGAGGTTTTAGGTCACGACGACTTAAATAGGCGAAGAGTCGGAGTCGGAGGGGGCCTGGGCTGCCCAGACCATAGGGGGGCGCGCCCCCCCCTTGGGCCGCGCCACCCTAGGGTGTGGGGCCCCCCTGGCACTCCTCCGACTCTCCTTCGGTGTTCTGGAGCCTTCCGGGAAAAATAGGAGGTTTGGCGTTGATTTCGTCCAATTCCGAGAATATTGCCCGAACAGCCTTTCTGGAACCAAAAACAGCAGAAAACAGCAGCTGGCCTCTCGGCATCTTGTCAATAGGTTAGTTCCGGAAAACGCATAAAAATGATATAAAGTGTGAACAAAACATGTTGGTATTGTCATAAAACAAGCATGGAACATCGGAAATTATAGATACGTTGGAGACGTATCAGCATCCCCAAGCTTAGTTCCTACTCGTCCTCGAGTAGGTAAACGATAAAAGATAATTTCTGAGGCGACATGCTACCAACATAATCTTAATCATACCATTGTAAAGCATATGAGATGAATGCAGCGATTCGAAACAATGTAAATGCAATGAGTAAACAAGTGAATCATATAGCAAAGACTTTTCATGAATAGTACTTTCGAGACAAGCATCAATAAGTCTTGCATAAGAGTTACTCATAAAGCAATAAATTCATAGCAGAGACATTGAAGCAACACAATGGAAGATTAAGTTTCAGCGGTTGCTTTCAACTTGTAACATGTATATCTCATGGATAGTTGTCAATGCAAAGCAATATAACAAATGCAATAAGCAAATATGTAAGAATCAATGCATAGTTCACACAAATGTTTGCTTCTTGAGGTGGAGAGAAATAGGTGAACTGACTCAACAATAAAAGTAAAAGAATGGTCCTCCATAGAGGAAAAGCATCGATTGCTATATTTGTGCTAGAGCTTTGGTTTTGAAAACATATAGAGAGCATAAAAAGTAAAGTTTTGAGAGGTGTTTGTTGTTGTCAACGAATGGTAATGGGTACACTAACTACCTCGCCAACCGGACTTCCAAGAGCGGCTCCCATGAATTATTTTATTTTTGGGTGGCACTCCTTCCAACCTTTCTTTCACAAACCATGGCTAACCGAATCCTTCGGGTGCCGTCCAACAATCACATACCATGGAGGAGTGTCTATTTTTGTTAATTAATTTGGGGCTGGGAATCCCATTGCCAGCTCTTTTTGCAAAATTATTGGATAAGCAGATGTGCCACTAGTCCATATGAGAGTCCGTCAAAAGTAAATGACAAGGTTGAAAGCTAAACACCACATACTTCCTCATGAGCTATAAAACATTGACACAAATCAGAGGTGATAAATTTTGAATTGTTTAAAGGTAGCACTCAAGCAATTTACTTTGGAATGGCAGGAAATACCACATAGTAGGTAGGTATGGTGGACACAAATGGCATAGTGGTTGGCTCAAGGATTTTGGATGCATGAGAAGTATTCCCTCTCGATACAAGGCTTAGGCTAGCAAGGTTGTTTGAAGCAAACACAAGTATAAACTGGTACAGCAAAACTCACATAAAAGACATATTACAAGCATTATAAGACTATACATCGTCTTCCTTGTTGTTCAAACACCTCACTAGAAAATATCTAGACTCTAGAGAAACCACTCATGCAAACCAAATTTTAACAAGCTCTATGTATTTCTTCACTAATAGGTGCAAAGTATATGATGCAAGAGCTTAAACAAGAGCACAACAATTGCCAAGTATCACATTACCCAAGACATTATAGCAATTACTACATGTAGCATTTTCCAATTCCAACCATATAACAATTAACGAAGCAGTTTCAACCTTCGTAATGAATATTATGAGCTAAGAACACATGTGTTCATACGAACCAGCGGAGCGTGTCTCTCTCCCACACAAGCATTTATTCAAACAAAAACAAAAACAAGAAACATACAGACGCTCCAAGTAAAGCACATAAGATGTGACCGAATAAAAATATAGTTTCAAGAGAAGGAACCTGATAATTTGTCGATGAAGAAGGGGATGCCTTGGGCATCCCCAAGCTTAGACGCTTGAGTCTTCTTGATATATGCAGGGGTGAACCACCGGGGCATCCCCAAGCTTAGAGCTTTCACTCTTCTTGATCATAGTATATCATCCTCCTCTCTTGACCCTTGAAAACTTCCTTCACACCAAACTTCTCATAATCTTCATTAGAGGGGTTAGTACATAATCAAAAACTCACATGTTCAGAGGTGACACAATCATTCTTAACACTTCTGGACATTGCTCAAAGCTACTGGAAGGTAATGGAACAAAGAAATCCACCCAACACAGCGAAAGAAACAATGCGAAATAAAAGGCAGAATCTGTCAAAACAGAACAGTCCGTAAAGACGAATTTCTAATAAATACTTCCATTGCTCAGATCAGAAAACTCAAAACTAATGAAAGTTGCGTACATATCTGAGGAACACGCACGTAAATTGGCATATTTTTCTGATTTTTCTACAGAGAGAAAATCCCAGATTCGTGACAGATAGAAATCTGTTTCTGCGCAGAAATCCAAATCTAGTATCAACCTTCGATTAGAGGCTTCACTTGGCTCAACAAAACACAAAACTAAGATAAGGAGAGGTTGCTACAGTAGTAAACAACTTCCAAGACACAAATATAAAACAAAGTACTGTAGCAAAATAACACATGGGTTATCTCCCAAGAAGTTCTTTCTTTATAGCCATTAAGATGGGCTCAGCAGTTTTAATAATCCATTCGCGGGAAATAGTATTTGAAGCAAAAGAGAGCTTCAAGAGGCAAATTCAAAACAAATTTAAGTCTAACATGCTTCCTATGAAGAGGAATCTTGTACACAAATGAATTCATGAAGAACAAAGTGACAAGCATAAGAGGATAAAACACGAGCAACTTCAAGATTCTCAACATAAAGAGGGGAAACTTAATATTATTAAGATGCATATAACCATATTTCCCTCTCTCATAATAACTTTCAGTAGCATCATTGATGAAATCCACAATATACCCATCACTTAAAACATTCTTATCATGGTTCATATGCATAGAAGTATCATTAAATTTGGCATAAGAAGAGTTATTCTCATTAATAGTAATTGGAGCAAGATTATTATCAAGAATTTGAACATGGTAAACAAGTTGCCTATTAAGGGGATTGTTTTTGGTAATCCAATCATGACTATGACAAGTTTCATAAGGATAATTAGAACCTACATCATAGCATTCTTTATAATAATCATTAGAGATCGGAGGCATAGTGTCATCATAAGAAATAGAATAGTTATCCTTCACAATCGGTTTATCTGTGTCCACACCATTATTGTTATTAGAAGGAGATGTATCAAGAACATAATGACCAGTAGCTAAAGGATTTGCAAACACCTCTTCCCCAAGCTTAGAGCTTTCTATATCATCATGGGAGGAAGCATGGATAGCAATCGACACTATGGCAATTATTATCATCATCATTTTCAGAATCAATTTCCCGAGAGATTTGCAATATCAAAAGTGGTGTGCTCATTCAAATCATGATTGCTAATGTATGTAAAGGGCATAGGAAGATCATCATATTCAGATTCATTATCACAATAATCATTAGGAGCAACATACTTACGGTTACCTATTGTTATCTCATATACCCGGGGATATGATGTTACCTCTTTCTTTTTATTCCCCTTCTTCTTCTTCTTCTTCTTCTTCTTCGTTCCCTTCTTCTTCTTCTCTTCCTTCTCCTCGTTCCCTTCTTTAGGTGGAAGAGGCTTGAAGGGTGGCTTGTCCGCATAACCTGATTTACTTTCAGAAACAATAGAAGAAACTTGGGGGAATCCCTCCTTTTCATTAATTAGTTGAAAACACACAGCAGTCCTATCATATTTTGGCAAGGTGTCATCTTCTAAGATATTTTGTATGTAAGTATTTGTATGGCTATTATCAATGCAATAAGAAAAACACCCATGCAGGACATCATCAATATCAAGATCACTCATATGTAACAAAGAGATTTTTCTCGACAATTCTTCACACCCCAAAAATAAAGTAAGTTCATCATGCTGATTAGGAGTAATTTCATCATCACAATACAAATTTGCAGCACTCATTGGGTTCAATATATCACTGGAGGAGCATTGAAAATTAAAATGACCCACTTCATGGCAAACTTCACAAATAAAAGGATAGAGGGCACAAACTTTTTTACCAAGATCATCTAGAGCCCTAAACCACTTTCTAGTTTTTTCATTAGCATGATGGATACAATATTCATCTTTGATTTGATTAATTCCACAAGGTCTATGTATTCCACAAAAATTAACATGCTTATAGGAAATAGCATTCTTAGGAGTTTGAGCATGCTTATTGCAATAATTAACAACAATTTCATTCTTCATGCAAGCCTCTTTAAAAGGTTCATGATACTTATCAAAATTATTCTTAGGCAATTCAAAATGAGAAGCAAACGCTCTATAAAGATTTGCAGCAACTTGAGAGTCAAGACCATAAGTAGCACTCATATCTCGAAATTTATCGGTATCCATAAAAGCTTCAATGCATTCATAATCATAATTTATACCTGACTCTTTACCTTTGTCGTTCTCCCATCCTTCAGCGTTGTCCTCAATCCGATCAAGAAGATCCCACCTAGCTTCAATCTCCTTGCTTGTGAAAGATCCCTCCGAACAGGCATCCAGATAGTCCTTGTGTTGTCCTGAAAGTCTCGCATAAAAATTGTTAACAATAACATTACGGGGGAGCTCATGAATGGGACATTTGAGCATTAGAGATTTCAATCTCCCCCACGCTTGAGAAATACTCTCTCCATCACGAGGATAAAAGTTATAAATATAATTCCTATCAATGTGCACTTCATGCGGAGGATAAAATTTAGAATAAAAGAGAGATGCAATTTCCTCCCAACCAAGAGAATGCCTATTCTCCAACAATTTATACCAATGCGCTGCTTTACCAGACAGCGAAACAGAGAATAGCTTCTTCCTCACTTCATCCATAGAGATACCTGCACACTTGAATAACCCACATAATTTGTGCAAAAATAGTAAATGATCTCTAGGATGGACAGTTCCATCCCCTTTATAGTGGTTGTCCATAACACGTTCAATAATTTTCATGGGTATTTTATACGGAATACTTTCAGCAGGTGGATTTAAAATATCAGAAGCATTATTAGAGTTATCGCATATGGGAGATAAAGCATTATCAGAACAAATTTTCTCCCCTAAAGGTGGGAAGCTAAAAAGACCACAAAAACTAGCTTCCCCAAGCTTAGACTTCTCCATAGCATTAGCAGTAATTGCATTCATACTAATAACATCGCTACTAACATGCAAATAAGGTTCCATAGGTTTTTTAATTTTCGCATCAAACAATTCTAGATCAGGAAAAAGATTAAAAAGCTCACTAAATTTTTTGTTGTTTTCCATTATGCCTAACTAGTGTAAACAAGAAACAAAAAGTTGCAATTGCAGGATCTAAAGGAAATAGCTTCGAGTACTTACAATGGCGGAAAATAGCTTGGTAGCCGAGGTCCGGAGTGTGAGTACCTTTTACCTTTCCTCCCCGGCAACGGCGCCAGAAAATAGCTTGATGTCTACGTTCCTCCTCCTTTCCTGTAGACAGTGTTGGGCCTCCAAGAGCAGAGGTTTGTAGAACAGCAGCAAGTTTTCCCTTAAGTGGATCACCCAAGGTTTGTCGAACTCAGGGAGGAAGAGGTCAAAGATATCCCTCTCATGCAACCCTGCAACCACAAAGCAAGAAGTCTCTTGTGTCCCCAACACACCAAATAGGTGCACTAGTTCGGCGAAGAGATAGTGAAATACAGGTGGTATGAATATATATGAGCAGTAGCAACGGTGCCAGAAAATAGCTTGCGGGCGTGTAGTTGATGGTGGTGGTATTGCAGCAGTAGTAACACAAGAAACGATAAACAAGCAGCGATAGCAGTATTTAGGAGCAAGGCCTAGGGATTACACTTTCACTAGTGGACACTCTCAACATTGATCACATAACAGAATAGATAAATGCATACTCTACACTTTTGTTGGATGATGAACACATTGCGTAGGATTACACGAACCCTCAATGCCGGAGTTAACAAGCTCCACAATAATGCTCATGTTTAAGTAACCTTATAGTGTAAGATAGATCAATAGACTAAACCAAGTACTAACATAGCATGCACACTGTCACCTTCATGCATATGTAGGAGGAATAGATCACATCAATATTATCATAGCAATAGTTAACTTCGCAATCTACAAGAGATCATGATCATAGCATAAACCAAGTACTAACACGGTGCACACATTGTCACCTTTACACACGTGCAGGAGGAATATAACTACTTTAATAACTTTGCTAGAGTAGCACATAGATAGTAGTGATACAAAACTCAGATGAATCTCAATCATGTAAAGCAGCTCATGAGATCATTGTATTGAAGTACATGGGAGAGAGATGAACCACATAGCTACAGCGAAGCCCTCAGCCTCAGGGGTGAATTACTCCCTCCTCATCATGGGGGCAGCGATGGCGGTGAAGATGGCGGTGAAGACGGCGGTGGAGATGGCTCCGGGGGCAATTCCCCGTCCGGCAGGGTGCCGGAACAGAGAGTTCTGTCCCCCGAATTGGAGTTTCGCGATGGCGGCGGCGCCCCTGGAGTCTTTCTGGAGTTTCGTCAATTGGTGTCGAGGTTTTAGGTCACGACGACTTAAATAGGCGAAGAGTCGGAGTCGGAGGGGGCCTGGGCTGCCCAGACCATAGGGGGGCGCGCCCCCCCCTTGGGCCGCGCCACCCTAGGGTGTGGGGCCCCCCTGGCACTCCTCCGACTCTCCTTCGGTGTTCTGGAGCCTTCCGGGAAAAATAGGAGGTTTGGCGTTGATTTCGTCCAATTCCGAGAATATTGCCCGAACAGCCTTTCTCGGAACCAAAAACAGCAGAAAACAGCAGCTGGCCTCTCGGCATCTTGTCAATAGGTTAGTTCCGGAAAACGCATAAAAATGATATAAAGTGTGAACAAAACATGTTGGTATTGTCATAAAACAAGCATGGAACATCGGAAATTATAGATACGTTGGAGACGTATCAACATGCTGATGGTTTCGAGGTTGATGCATTTGATCAACGTGTCATTAAACTTGAAGGTGCCCCTTGTGTAATCTAGGTTTAGTGCATCAATGATGACCCACAAGTATAGGGGATCGCAACAGTCTTCGAGGGAAGTAAAACCCAATTTATTGATTCGACACAAGGGGAGACAAAGAGTACTTGAAAGCCTTAACAGCGGAGTTGTCAATTCAGCTGCACCTGGAAACAGACTTGCTCGCAAGAGTTTATCAGTAGTAACAGTTTTATAGCAGTAGCAGTAGTGAAATAACAGCAGCAGAGTAACAAAGACAGCAGTAGTGATTTTAGTAAACAGCAGGATTAAAATACTGTAGGCACGGGGACGGATGACGGGCGTTGCATGGATGAGAGAAACTCATGTAACAATCATAGCAGGGCATTTGCAGATAATAATAAAACGGTATCCAAGTACTAATCAATCAATAGGCATGTGTTCCAATTATAGTCGTACGTGCTCGCAATGAGAAACTTGCACAACATCTTTTGTCCTACCAGCCGGTGGCAGCCGGGCCTCAAGGGAAACTACTGGATATTAAGGTACTCCTTTTAATAGAGTACCGGAGCAAAGCATTAACACTCCGTGAACACATGTGATCCTCACATCACTACCATCCCCTCCGGTTGTCCCAATTTCTGTCACTTCGGGGCCATTGGTTCCGGACAGCGACATGTGTATACAACTTGCAGGTAAGATCATAAACAACGAATATCTTCATGAATCAATAACATGTTCAGATCTGAGATCATGGCACTCGGGCCCTAGTGACAAGCATTAAGCATAACAAGTTGCAACAATATCATAAAAGTAACATCTACGGATACTAGGCACTATGCCCTAACAATCTTATGCTATTACATGACCAATCTCATCCAATCCCTACCATCCCCTTCAGCCTACAGCGGGGGAATTACTCACACATGGATGGGGGAAGCATGGCTGGTTGATGGAGAGGCGTTGGCGGTGATGATGGCGATGATCTCCTCCAATTCCCCGTCCCGGCGGAGTGCCAGAACGGAGACTTCTGGCTCCCGAGACGGAGTTTCGCGATGTGGCGGCGTTCTGGAGGGTTTCTGGCGACTTCGACTTCTCCCCGTGCGTTTTTAGGTCGAGGCCAATAAGTAGTCCGAAGGAGGGCGTCGGAGGCCGGCCGAGGGGGCCACACCATAGGGCCGCGCGGGCCCCCCCTAGGCCGCGCCGCCTTATGGTGTGGGGCCCTCGGGCCTCCACTTGATTTGTCCTTCTGGCTCCGTCAGTATTCTGGGAAAATAGGGTCTTCTGTCAAAATCCCGAGGTTTTTCCTGAAAGTTGGATTTCTGCACAAAAACGAGACACCAGAACAGTTCTGCTGAAAACAGCGTTAATCCGTGTTAGTTGCATCCAAAGTACACAAATTAGAGGCGAAACAACATCAAAAGTGTTCGGGAAAGTAGATACGTTTTGGACGTATCAATCAACTGGGTTTGTGCACCTAACAATCAGTTGAGCATGCCGTGTGCTGTTTACGACATAATTGATAGGAGCAGTAGTCAAAGCTTTGACTGTGTGGAGTGCATGGAAAATTGCCTCAGGTGATGAAGAGAAACGGACACAAACCAAGAGGACACCAATTACTGGGCCAGGCTGCAGACTAAGGTAATCCATAACTAAACGAGAAACCATGGGGTTCCTAGATTCGTTGTTGTTGTCCATAGCTCTATTTTCTGTCTAAGAAAATTAGTTAGTTTTACTGTGAAAACAAAAAACAACTAATCTGAATATACAGAAGGAAAAAAAGCTAGCTCAAATCTATTATTGCATATAGCATATATGTAAGCTGCATGTTCCATTTTGTGTCCTACACATTATGATGTTACATGCACCAAAAAACTCAAACGTAGAAAAAAAGATGGTAGAGAGTCGGAGCTACAAGGTCGACGTGATGCAATAAACACTGCATGTAAGATGATAAAAATCTATAGTTACCTTACATGCCACTAAAAGCAGCCAAAAAAGAAATTTAAGTAAAGATATCTCATGTAACATACTACGTCGAGGTCTGGAAGTAATATACTGACCAGATTCAGTTACATGCACCTAGCAAAAAAAAAAAATAGAAAAATCCCTTTCCCCCATATCTGTAGCTGCTGTACATGATTCAGTAATATACTGACCAGATTCAGTTACATGCATCTTAGCAAAAAATATGTTACAAGCACTTACACAGCTACAGCTGCTGGCAACGAACACAAACATATCATTTTTCAGTTACATGCCCCCCAGGTATAGCTATCATGTGACATGCGAATGCGTATACTTATATCATGGTTTGTGTGACCTAGTTACATGGTTTGTGGACCATGTGCTACATGCTTTGTGCCACCTGAAAACAACTGATAACCATTTTTTCAGGGACTAAACTAGACTTAGCATTTGATTTTGATAACCATGTGCTACACTGTTACATTTTCATTCCCACATACATAGCACTGCATGCAAAAACCATGGGTGCATGTAACCACTACATAGGAAATAGCAATACCATTAGAATGTAACACTGTTTGCATCAAAAAAAAAGGGTCCACACACATCAGCTATGAGCTTGACCATGGATATGTTGCTACAACTAAAATCAGCAGTTGCGGAGGGGAGATCCTCGAAAAATAACTTAGATCCGTGAATGCTTCAACAGATCCTAACATATGCTGAACGAAAATCGCCATCACTTACCAGGAACAGCTCGGGCGCCAAAGTAGATGTAGCAGCAAACAGAGAAAAGCCGAAAAATCCCCCGAATCCCTGCCAGAACATAGGATGTAACCACAGAGAGCAAAACCAGATGCGGGTGCTGCGCTCGAGGGAGGAGAGGGCGCAAACCATACCTCACCGTCGACGAGCGATGCAGACCTTCCCCCCGCCGAGCGGACGGAAATGCAGCTCCGACGACGAATCAGCCGCCAGCCGACATGGTGTACACCCGCCGCGGCCAGGATCTCCTACTCTACGGCGAGAATCGCGGGGGAGCGGCGGCGATTTGGCCGGCGATTTGGCGAAGCTCCGGGAGAGATTTGGGCGAAGAGCGAAATGGATGACGCCGACCGCACGAGTCCCGAAATTTGAACCGCCTGGGAAATTACTACGCGCACCAAAAAGCGGCGGACGTTACGACCAGGTGGTGGCCCCCCGCGCGGGACGACGCGCGATCGTCCGATCTCATCCAACGGCGCGGACGCGTGACCTCGGCGTACGACCAGAACGAAGTCGACTAAGAGATAGAATTTGCGTATATCAAGACGTCGTGCAACCGTGCGAGATGGAAAGTGTGTCGTTTGTCTACTTCGAGCTGGAAAAGCCGGCATCGACATGGCAGTAATGCTTATCGATATTTTCTTGGGCATACCATTTTGGCTCGAGAACATTTAAGTTCTATAGTAATTATAAATGTTTAGTACAAAAGGCTAATATTTTAAAGGGTGTGCCTATGTCTCAGTTGACTGAGATTTTCTTAAGTCTCAGTCAACTCAGAAAAGTGCAACTACAGTTCAAAGAAAAGTGCAACTCGGTGCGGTTACACATTTCTGTCAGAAAAGTGCAATTGCACTTTTTTAACAGAAAAGTGCAACTCAAAGCACATTTTTGTAAGTGACTTAGACTTAAGAAAATCTCAGTTGACTGAGACATAGCAAAACCGTATTTTAAAAATATTATATGGGTTGATCTATAGCCTTTTTCACCGCTTCTTTTTTCTCCTTCGTTGCTTCCACCTCCAAATCCTCTTTCTTAAGTGTGTCTTCCTCTTATTCCTCATCTCCGGTTACTTGAAATCAGTTATTTCTTTGTATTTTGTATGCTATAATTTGAACCATTGATTGGTCTTGTTCAACTCGTCCATAAGGTATGTTCGTAGATGACCCCACCACTATCTCAATGTCCCACTTGAACCAGACATCGAACCACCTTTCTTGATGTTTGTCACCTTAGTAAGCCAATAGTGTGGGGCATGGAGAAACTCATTCCTCAAACTCCTACAGGTGAAATTAATGGAGAAATCAGTTATTTATTTGTATTTTGTTCGTTAGAGTGAAATTAATGTTTTATAGCAAAGGGAAAATAGCCAAATAAATAATTGACAGAGCGAAGAAATATGCGATGTTAAGATTTCGTAAAGGAAAAAACTCGTGACTCAAAAAATAGTTTGTTATGTTATACTCCCTCCTTGCCATAATGTACTGCATATAAGATTTTCGAAACGTCGAACGGATATCAAGTTTCACCAAGTTTTTTATTAGAAAATTATCTACCAAATGTATACCATATGGAAATATACATCACGAGGAATCTAATGGTATTAAGTTCGTATTCTAGATATTGATATTTTGTTGTACATACTTGATCAAACTTTATGTCGTTTGACTTTAAAAAATTCTTATACGCCACTACATTTTGGCAAGGAGGGAGTACTAACTATTGGCATGTTTATTGATCTTTAAAGGATTTCTATATCATTATACTTGTGATGTCATATTCTTATCTATATAAATATATTGCTTCAATCTCAGGGGAACATGAATTCAAATCAATATTTTAAAAGGAGGTAAAAACCTCGCGACTTTCGCATCTTGGTGCACGCAATTGTATTTTTGTTCAACCAATTAAATGGGAGTGACTATTTGTAAGTTGGATAAAATATTTTATGAATCAATCACTTTTCTTATCCTTCGAATAAATATCGAAACTTTCACATGTCATCCAACTTCATATATAAACTATAGCTCAAAAATCCTACAAGTTAGACTTTAAGTTTCATAAGTTTAAAAGGTTTAATGTTTACCCTAAGGAAAATGTAGTTCTTTTGACTAATATTACATAAGTGCCAAACGACTGAAAAATAGCATAATCACTTGATGAGGTATCCACATTTTTTCTGAAAATGGTGTTTGTATTAAAACTCGGATCAAAATTCGATTACAACAAGTCACGGCCCTCTCCAACATGCAGGAAGGAGAAGAACCATACATGACACCACTAGTACCACTAGTATAGCTACACTTAGCAAGTTCATGATCCAAGATATTATCTTGTCTACATATTTTTTTGAACTTTGTACTCCCGAAACTGTTGAAGAACCTCCTTGATGTCCAACACAATGCTAGCTGTTCTAGATCTGTCTCTTTCCTTGCTAGAAAGCTTCTTAATCAGAGAAGCACAATCACTTTGGACTACTAAGCCTGAGTGCACAAAGGATATAGCAAGCTTGGTACCCTGCAAACAAGCAATCGATTCAGCAGCTTCAGTGTTGTCACAAAAAGGGATGAAGTCCGAGGCCGAAACAATAGTGTTTTCTTTGTCATCTCTGATGATAGCTCCCCATGCCCCAGTGTTTTTATCTGGGAGGAAACTAGCATCGACACACAAGGAGTGCCAACCAGGATTGGCGGTTTCCAATTGCAAGGTTGTGTTTTTGAATTATTTGGTTCAGCCAGTATGTGAGGCGCATGTATAGCCTTTTTTCCTTTGCAATCCTGGTAGGCTGACCCTTCCATGATGCTAGATGAGGTATCCACTTGAAAGAATATGAAAGACTTAGGCACAATGTTCCATGATCGTCTGCTACCGTATATTTTCTTTTCCCAGTGTCTCCCATGCCTAACTATGTTTGTGACAAATGATTGAGCAAAAGCAGAAGAATCATCCAACATGATCTATGTATGCATGTAGTTTTTTTTTATCATGGAATCAATCATCCAACAATATCTTGTCATAGCATGAATCCTCCAAAGATGCATGTGGTACCAGCGATGGTATCACAACAATGAAACTAGCATATAAATAAAGGCAATATGTTTAACATTTGAAAAAAAAAATAGTAGAGGTAGGTACAAAAATAGGTCGACAGGACAATTGACTATTTAATATATGGCATATGATGGACCTATTGCTATTTAACAATCACATATTCCCACTAGCAAGTGTTTGGTTAATTATAATGGATTACAAAGATAGAGTCGATCTAAAATAGTAATAAATAGGTTTACAAACAAGGTAGTACGCATAGTTGGTCATGCATTGTTATTTTCAGTACCTTTGTTTGTTATTGTTCAATTATTTTATAGGAGAGATAAATAAAGTTAAAGTAACATTTAACGCTTCAAGATAAGCAAATGAAGTTACCCTTTCAAAGACATCTCTTTCGTAGTTGAAGTTCAACATGAGAGATCAAATTCCTTGCGTTTTTTTACTTCTCTATACATTATATTTATTTTCTAAAATATTTGAAATATCAAGTCAAATAGTCTAAAGGACACTTTACCATCACAAACGAGGTGTAAGTGTTTAATGTTGTAGAATTTGATGTGGTTTATCTTGCATAAATAACAAACAATATCTCTTATAGCGGTACTTGCAAGATATGAACTAACGAGATAAAGGCCTTCCCATTTTAAATGAAGAAAAAATGGGGTTATAATTTTGAAATGTAAAGAGTATGAGAATTACTAGTAATGTCCACATTTGCAAGGACGCCTATAGGTCACCACGATGCGTGGGGCACATGCGGTAGTAAATATACTTATTTTCCTAATAATGGTGGCGTATATCACACGGATGCATGGAACCAATAGACGGGTAGCGGGACGTGCGAGCTAATGTTGGCTGAAGATAAACTTGTTTTCCAATCGATTTATGTAAGACACTTATACCCTTGCTCATTACTTTTCAAACTGAAAAATGAGTTAATCTCGATTCACTCCCAAGTCTCGAGCTTTTCTTGCAGCCATAAAAAAAAGGTCATAAATCTAGACGGGTGCAGATCCAAGGGTGACTAAACGGCCACCAAGAAGCGTTAATCTCCCAACGGCATCAGACCGCGTGTCACGGTATTCCGCGGAATTGCGTGGTAGGGGACGGATTCCTACCTTCCCTATCCGTATCCGTCGTCGTCGCCGGTGCCGTAGGCTCGTGGGACTCTTCTTCCCCACCGGAGCCGCCTATAAATTCCTGCCCCCTCCCCGTCTCCTCTCCACACAAATCCAATCCAGTCCCCTCTCCGATCTCGTAGACCCGATCGAAGCGCAGGCTCCCTCGTCCTCCTTTCAAGGTACGCGAGTCCCCGATCGACCCGCCCTGCCCTTTTCCTCCTGTTCGTGTTCCCTGATCGTTGGTACCAGTATCATAGATCGATCGTTGTTGCTTCCGCTCGATTGCTAGTCGTTACGAGTAGATCTGCGAGCGGTGGTATTATTATTGTTGATCGATTGCTGTTGATTCGGCTCGGGTTGTAGTTAAATCCCTTTCGGTTATGTCTTGGTTATCGAGTAGATCTGCTGATTTGAGGTTCGGTTGATGTTGATTCGGTTCATCTGTCCAGGCGTAGTTGGCTGATTCCCGCTAGGATGGAGCTAAATATTCGTAGAGGTTGTGATTAAATCGCCCTATGCCTGATATGTTTAGGGATACCCCTGAAATTTACTCTTGGGCCTCGTAGCTCCTTGTAGGATCCTTAGATGTGCATCGATTAAAATCGTGTGGGTTTGATTATATTATTATTGTTGTTGATCCATCATAGATTGTTTTGTGCTTAAACCTAGACTAGATCTGCTAGAGGTTGGATCAACATTGTTACAGTAGACGTTTGTGCATCTTTCTGTTGGTTTTTCGTGCTTAATCATAGAACTGCTAGCGATTGGATCAACATGGTTACAGTAGTCGTTTGTGCATCCTTATATTGATATGTTTGTTGGTTCGTAGTTAGGATTTCGTCTCTATTGCAGCGTGAACTAGTGGTTCACATATTGCTCGTGTAGTGCCTTAACTCTGGTCTACTTCGTACTTACAGATGCAGATCTTCGTCAAGACCCTCACCGGCAAGACCATCACCCTCGAGGTGGAGTCCTCGGACACCATCGACAACGTCAAGGCGAAGATCCAGGACAAGGAGGGCATCCCTCCGGACCAGCAGCGCCTCATCTTCGCTGGCAAGCAGCTCGAGGACGGCCGCACACTCGCTGACTACAACATCCAGAAGGAGTCCACCCTCCACCTGGTTCTCCGCCTGCGCGGTGGCATGCAGATCTTCGTCAAGACCCTCACCGGCAAGACCATCACCCTTGAGGTCGAGTCGTCTGACACCATTGACAACGTCAAGGCCAAGATCCAGGACAAGGAGGGTATCCCTCCGGACCAGCAGCGACTCATCTTCGCTGGCAAGCAGCTTGAGGACGGCCGTACCCTCGCCGACTACAACATCCAGAAGGAGTCCACCCTCCACCTGGTGCTCCGCCTCCGTGGTGGTATGCAGATCTTTGTCAAGACCCTCACTGGCAAGACCATCACCCTGGAGGTGGAGTCGTCAGACACCATCGACAACGTGAAGGCGAAGATCCAGGACAAGGAGGGCATCCCACCGGACCAGCAGCGCCTCATCTTCGCTGGCAAGCAGCTGGAGGATGGCCGCACCCTGGCAGACTACAACATCCAGAAGGAGTCCACCCTCCACCTGGTGCTCCGCCTCCGTGGTGGTATGCAGATCTTTGTCAAGACCCTCACTGGCAAGACCATCACCCTCGAGGTGGAGTCGTCAGACACCATCGACAACGTGAAGGCGAAGATCCAGGACAAGGAGGGCATCCCCCCAGACCAGCAGCGTCTGATCTTTGCTGGTAAGCAGCTGGAGGATGGCCGCACCCTGGCGGACTACAACATCCAGAAGGAGTCCACCCTTCACTTGGTGCTCCGCCTCCGTGGTGGCCAGTAAGGAGCTGATTCAATCTCTGAGGGTTCTCAACTGTGGGGTCTTCGGTGTCCTCCACTGGGGATGTCAGTTGTTCTGGTCGAGTGGTCGATTATCTTCTTTTCCTGCCGTTTTGTTGTCTAGTGTGATATCATATTTGTCTACAAACATCTGCCGTGGTGCAGTAGCTATGAATTGAACCGTGATGAATGAATAAGTGAACCCTGAACTTAGTTTCAAATTCTGTTGTGTCTGCATATCCCGTTGCTGATGTGTTCTTGATCTACTGTACTTGTTTGTAGTCTTATATCTGGATCCAGTTTTTTTTTTCTTTTGCATTTTATCAGTGAAGTTCAGTTTGTTGCCAGCTCGGGGGTTTAGCCGATAAGCACGAATACTGATCCTCAGATCCTCAACTTTAATCTGTTGTTTCTATCTTCCTTCTTTTTTCGTTTTTTTTTTTGCATGTATGTGCTGTGCGGTCCAGTGAGCTCTTAGAGCATCTCCAACCGAAGCTCCGAAAATCGGCGCCCTATATGTACCAAAAATCGGCGCGCTATATGTAGTTTGCAACGCGCTGTAAGCTCCAAAAATCGGCGCGCTATATGTAGTTTGCAACGCGTTGTAAACTGATACGGCGCGTTGGCGCGAAAGTCGCCCCGCCGGAAGCGTCATTTTGCCGCGCGGGACACGCGGCAAAAGTCCTCCGCCGAAAGCGCCATTATGCAGCGCGTTGCTTCGTTTTCGTTCGAAATATAAATCAAATAAAACAAATAAAACACGAAAAATTATGAAATATATTAAAAGTTTGACATTTGAAACTACACTCGTAGTTCGAGGAGTGCGAGCTCGGAGTCGTCTCCGACACCGACGTCGAAGTCCACTCGAAGGACGAGGAGGAGAGTACGATGGTGGACGGCCCTGCGCCGTTTTTCTTCTCCTCCTCCTTCCTCGCCGCCTTCTCTGCCCTCACCGCCTTCCTCGTCGCGGACTCCGCACGGCGCTTGTCGCGGCTCGCCTTATTCTTCGCCTTCGCCGCCGCCTTCTCCTCCTTATGCGCGTAGAATGCTTCGGTGGCGGCGACATCTTCAGGAAATTGCCGCGCCCACTCGAGGCGGGGGGCCCCGTCGCGCTCGGCGATGAGTAGCCGATGTTCCAGCTCCCGGCGGCGGCGCTGCTGCTCGTGCGTGATAACCGGCGGCGTCGCCAGCTGCTCTGCCTGCTCCCGCGTCCAGACGTCATGAAAGTTCATGGTCCGGCGGGAGCGGCCGAGGCGCCAGGCGACGGCGTCGTACGCTCGTGCCGCCTCGTGCATCGTGTCGAATGTGCCGAGGCGAATCCGCTCCTCACCGGAACAGATTTCCGCGTCAAAGCGGCCACTCGGCTGCGCCCGAACGCCGTGGTAGCCGGAGGTGGGGCGGCGGCGCGGAGGCATCTTCGGCGGAGTCGCGCGGAGGCGGAGCGATCGACGGGAGAGAGGTAGAGCGGCAGGGAGAGAGACGGACGCGTGGAAAGTTCGGCGGTTGGTGATGACCCACAAGTATAGGGGGTGTATCGTAGTACTTTCGATAAATAAGAGTGTCGAACCCAACGAGGAGCAGAAGGTGTTGACAAGCAGTTTCGATGAAGGATTCACTGTAAATGCTCACAGACAAGTATTCAGGGGGTTTTGATATAGCAGATAAATAAAGTACAAGTAAGTAAAATGCGAGAGTAATAGTTGCAGCGAGTGACCCAATCCTTTTTAGCACAAAGGACAAGCCGGTTTGTTTACTTATAATGACTAAACGTTCTTGAGAACACACGGGAATTTAGTCTAGTGCTTTCGCTTCATATAGTTGATTAATCTTCATTGTTTTGATAAGTGTTGTGTGGGTGAACCTATGCTAATGCATCGCCCTTCCTAGGACTAATACATACTTGTGATTATACCCCTTGCAAGCATCCGCAAATACAAGAAAGTAATTAAGATAAATCTAACCACAGCCTTAAATTCTGAGATCCTGCTATCCCTCCTGCATCGATATACCAACGGGGGTTCAGGTTGCTGTCACTCCGGCAACCCCACAATTAGCAAACGAATACAAGATGTACTCCCCTAGGCCCATAAAGGTGAAGTATCATGTAGTCGACGTTCACATGACACCACTAGAAGAATAACACCACAACTTAAATATCAAACCATTGAATATTACTCAACATAGTTCACTACTAACATTTAGACTTCACCCATGTCCTCAAGAACTAAACGAACTACTCATGAGACATCATATGGAACATGATCAGAGGTGATATGATGATGAATAACAATCTGAACATAAACCTTGGTTCAATGGTTTCACTCAATAGCATCAATAACAAGGAGTAATCAATACCGGGAGAGTTTCCCCTATCAAACAATCAAGATTCAACCCTAGATGTTACAGTGGTGACGAGGTGCAGCGGTGGAGATGGCAGTGTCGATGGTGGAGATGATGGTGATGATGATCCCAATGAAGTTCAGCTCGATGACGATGACGATGGCGTCGATTTCCCCCTCCGGGAGGGAATTTCCCCGGTGGATTTCTGCCCGCCGGAGAGCTCTTTTCTCTCTGGTGTTTTCCGCCCCGCAGAGGCGCCTGTGTCTCCTCGCGATTATTCCCAGCACCTTAGGTTTTCGGGTAGATGAAGTACGCGAAAGAGAGGCGGCCGAAGGGGGCTATGGGCCCCCTCCCCACAAGGCGGCGCGGCCAGGGCAGGGCCCGCGCCGACCTATGGGGGGGCCCATGGCGGCCCTCCTCGGTTCCTCCTTTTGGCTGGCTCATTCTTCTGTAAAAATAAGATCTTCGGTGTAATTTCCGTCAATTGTTGATCTCCAGAAATATTGCATTCTGACGGTGCTTTTTCCAGCAGAATCCTGACTCTGGTGAATGATTCTCCAATAATCATGAAACATGCAAAATAGGTGAAATAACATAAGTATCATCTCTAAATATGAAATATATCAATGAATAACAGTAAATTATGATATAAAATAGTGATGCAAAATGGACGTATCAACTCCCCCCAAGCTTAGACTTCGCTTGTCCCCAAGAGAAACTGAACTCAGTAAACAAGACCACATGTTTATAGAGTGAAGAGTCGATAAATAAAATACGGACAAGAAGCATCACATCAATTCACACAAGACATTCTAGTGAACAACTTCCTCATATAATTAAACTTGAAACAAGTAGAAGGAAATCACAAATAAAGGTACATAGGAGATCATAATTGGTGATGGCAGACTTCGTTCTTGGTCAAAGAACAATTATCAGGTTGTACTTATCTGTCGAGCAGCGCTCTTATATTAAAGCTTATACATCAAAACTTGCATACTCAATCATAATAATCTCCTCATAATCATCGATAAATTTCAGAGCTATATTCATTCAGATAAAACTTGTACTAAACAAGAAAGAATAAAAGGCACGATTAAATAGATCACAATATAGATGGTTGGATCACAACAACTCAATTGCTTGCTTAAGATGGAGGGAAATAGGTTTACTGACTCAACATGAAAGTAAAAGATAGGCCCTTCGCAGAGGGAAGCAAGGATTAAATCATGTGCTAGAGCTTTTTAAGTTTTGAAATCATATAGAGAGCATAAAAGTAAAGTTTTGAGAGGTGTTTGTTGTTGTCAACGAATGGTAGTGGGCACTCTAGCTACCTTATCAACCAGACTTTCAAGAGCGGCTCCCATGAAGGATGTTATCTCTACCAGCAAGGTAGATCATCCCTCTTCTCTTTTGTTTACACATGTATTTAGTTTCATTATTGATGACACTCCTCCCAACCTTTTGCTTACACAAGCCATGGCTAACCGAATCCTCGGGTGCCTTCCAACATTCTCATACCATGGAGGAGTGTCTATTTGCAAAATTAAGTTGCTTACTGATAGATCAGGGCAAAGCATGTGAAGAGAATTATTAATGCAAGTTAATTAATTGGGGCTGGGAACCCCGTTGCCAGCTCTTTTTGCAAAATTATTGGATAAGCGGATGAGCCACTAGTCCATTGATGAAAGTCTGTCAGAAGTAAATGACAAGATCGAAAGATAAAACACCACATACTTCCTCATGAGCTATAAAACATTTACACAAATAAGAGATAATAACTTTTGAATTTTTTAAAGGTAGCACATGAAGTATTTACTTGAAATGGCGCAAAATACCACATAATAGGTAGTTATGGTGGACACTGATGGCATAGGTTTGGTTTAAGGTTTTGGACGCACGAGAGGCATTCCCTCTCAGTACAGGTCTTTGGCTAGCAAGGTTGATTAACAAGCATAAGAGTTGAGGGAAACAAACAAATATACACGTGATGGAAACAATCATGCATCTTTGTTGTAAGCACAAATAATTTAAACTTCAGAATACTAAGCTCATAGCTAACAAGAAAGATAATGAAATAACATATCTACATGTATTTCCTCTTTTCTACTTAAACTCAAAGTGTTGTTGCTATTGACCAATGCTAAGTTTGCCAAAACCAAATAGATTTACTCAATGCTCCCAAAGTGATACCAATACTAACAACAAGATCAATCACATAATAGAGATTGCAAACTAAAATAAGGTGTGCAATATGTAAATGATAAAACTTCTCATTAATATTCCATAACGATAACTCACACCAAGGGATACATAGATAACCAACTAAAGAGAGATACTTCCACACTGCAAACTATCTTATATGATAACTTCCCTACTCATGATATGACACTACTTGACAGT
Source organism: Lolium perenne (assembly GCF_019359855.2). Lineage (NCBI taxonomy): Eukaryota > Viridiplantae > Streptophyta > Magnoliopsida > Poales > Poaceae > Lolium > Lolium perenne. Next base: position 293,286,195 of record NC_067250.2, on the reverse strand, counting down.
AAAAAGATAAAAGATAGTGATGATGTGATACCGCGGCACTCCCCCAAGCTTGGAACAAACCAAGGGGATGCCAATACCAATGATGAATTACTACTTCGGTGATGATGGTGAATCCTTGATAAGCTTCTTAACCAGCTCCTTTAGCTCATCAATCTCGTAAGTGAGGTTGCGGATCAGCTCCGAATTTTGCTCGATGCGGTTAAGAAGTATGTAAGACGGTGAGTCCCAACTCTTAGAGTTGTTTCCCCACTCCTCAGCTTCAGATTTCGTCCTTCCTGCAGTGTTAGAACGATCTATATCCCAACCACTAGGCAATACCGCCTTGGGAATCCTTTCAATTTGACGATTATAAATTAGAGTGCGGAAAGGGTTGTCAATGCCTGGAGGAGATGTCCTTGGAGCTAGGAAGCGACGTGGAACTCCTCCTCCGGTGCTAATCCGTGCGTTTTTCTTGGTGTTGAACGGGTTTGCTACCACGCCGATGCTTGCGACGGTGGCGCGCGGATATACTCGCGGAACTTCCTCCACTTCTCCTTCATCCTCGCACTCGACTTCTTCCTTCAAATCGGGGTCTTGAATATCTTCCTCCAAAGGCCCCTTGTCCTTGTTGTTGGAGACCATGGTGCTTCTAGATCAAAAACAGATCCTGGCAGAAAACAGCTCGAAACAAAACACGACGAGAGAACGATATACGGACCTCCAGGGGTCCGGGGGATCATATAGCAAAAAATTTCACGACAAAAGGAAAGTACCAGGTCGAAAACGAGTGGAAGAGGGACTCCGAGGGGCCGTCACCATAGGGCGGCGCGGCCAGGCTGGGGCCCGCGCCGGCCTATGGGGGCACGCCCTCGTGCGTCTCCTCCTCTCCGTTTCGATCTCGTAATTTTTCATATTTTCCGAAAATAGCAAAAATATTGTTCGGAAAGTTAAACGCGGACTTTTTATTACCAGAACTGTTACCTATTCAAAGTCGAACTCTGCAGAACTGTCAATTTGACCTTTGATGAAAGCTTCCGGAGTCACCACTTGAATAACATCAACATCTTCATTATAAGAATCTCCAGAAATATAGTGCTTGAGCCTTTGTCCATTCACTACTTGTGTGGCATCACCTTTCAGAGAACCAATCTTAATTGCCCCTGAACGATACACCTCCTCAATGACATATGGTCCTTCCCATTTTGAGAGTAATTTCCCTGCAAAAAATCTGAGACGAGACCGATACAACAGGACTTTATCTCCAACATTAAATTCTCTTTTAATAATTCTTCTATCGTGCCATTTCTTAACTTTCTCCTTAAAAAGTTTAGCATTTTATAAGCTTCACTTCTCCATTCATCTAAAGAACTCAATTGTAGCAACCTTTTCTTACCGGCAAGTTTAAAATCTTTATTAAGTTCTCTTACAGCCCAATAAGCTTTGTGCTCCAGTTCTAAAGGTAAATGACAAGCTTTCCCATAAACCATTTTATAAGGTGACATCCCCATAGGTTTTTTATAAGCAGTTCTATAAGCCCACAATGCTTCCTTTAACTTACTAGCCCAGTTCTTTCTAGATTTATTAACAGTCTTTCCCAAGATAGATTTAATTTCTCTATTTGATAATTCTACTTGCCCACTAGTTTGAGGATGATAAGCGGAAGCAATCCTATGATTAATACCATATTTAGCAAGAGTTTTTCTAAAACCACCATGAATAAAATGAGAACCTCCATCAATCATAATATATCTAGGTACTCCAAACCTAGGAAAAATAATATCTAAAAGCATTTTTAAAGAAGTCTCACCATCAGCACTTTTTGTGGGTATGGCTTCCACCCATTTAGTAACATAATCAACAGCAACAAGTATATGAGTATTACCTTCTGAAGAAGGGAAAGGACCCATGAAGTCAAATCCCCAACAATCAAATGGTTCAATAACAAGAGTATAGTTCATAGGAATTTCATTGCGTCCTGAGATATTACCAACTCTTTGACATTCATCACAAGATAAGATAAACTTCCTTGCATCTTTAAAGAGAGTCGGCCAATAAAAACCTGATTGTAGAACCTTTTGCGCAGTTCTATCTCCGGCGTGATGTCCTCCATAAACACTACCATGACACTTACTCAATATCTCTTGTTGTTCATATTCTGGGACACATCTTCGCATAATACCATCCGCTCCTTCTTTATATAAGTGTGGGTCATCCAAAAAATAATGCATCAAATCATAAAAGAATTTTCTCCTTTGCTGAGCTGAAAAGGTCGGAGGCAAGTACTTGCAAACAATAAAGTTAGCATAATCAGCATACCAAGGACTATCTCGCGAGCTCACCTTTATTACAGCCAATTGTTCATTTGGAAAACTATCATTAACAGGAACAGAATCATAAGCAATATTTTCCAATCTAGATAAGTTATCAGCAACATGATTATCAGCACCTTTCCTATCTATAATATGTAAATCAAATTCTTGCAAAAGAAGTACCCATCTAATAAGCCTTGGCTTAGCATCTTTCTTTTCCATAAGGTATCTAATTGCAGCATGATCAGTATGAATCGTAATTTTTGAATCAACAATATAAGATCTAAACTTGTCACAAGCAAAAACTACAGCTAATAGTTCTTTTTTCAGTTGTAGCATAATTTCTTTGAGCAGCATCAAGAGTCTTACTAGCATAATGAATAACATTCAATTTCTTATCTACTCGCTGTCCAAGGACAGCACCTACAGCAAAATCACTAGCATCACACATAATTTCAAAAGGTAAGTTCCAATCAGGAGGTTCAACTACAGGAGCAGTTGTTAAGGCTTTCTTTAGAGTTTCAAAAGCTTCCTTACAATCAGCATCAAAAACAAAAGGTACATCTTTTTGAAGAAGATTAGTAAGAGGCTTTCAAATCTTAGAGAAATCTTTAATAAATCTCCTATAAAACCCAGCATGACCAAGAACACTACGAATACCTTTAACATCCCTCGGATAGGGAATCTTCTCAATTGCTTCAACTTTAGCTCTATCAACTTCAATACCTCTCTCAGAAATTTTATGTCCCAATACAATTCCTTCGTTAACCATAAAGTGGCATTTCTCCCAATTAAGAACAAGGTTAGTTTCTTCACATCTCTGCAAAACTTTATCAAGGTTTCGCAAGCAATTATCAAAAGAATTCCCATAGACAGAAAAATCATCCATGAATACCTCTACAATCTTTTCACAAAATCCATGAAAAATAGCAGACATGCATCTTTGAAAAGTAGCAGGAGCATTACATAAACCAAAAGGCATACGCCTATAAGCATAAGTTCCATAGGGACAAGTGAAAGTTGTTTTCTCTTGATCTTTAGCTCTAACATCAATTTGTGAAAACCCAGAATAACCATCAAGAAAGCAGAAATGAGTATTTTTAGACAACCTTTCTAACATTTGATCAATAAAAGGTAAAGGGTAATGATCTTTCTTAGTAACTTTATTAACTTTTCGAAAATCAATGCACATTCTATACCCTACAACTACTCTTTGAGGGATGAGCTCATCATTATCATTAGGCACAACAGTTATTCCTCCTTTCTTAGGAACACAATGCACAGGACTAACCCATCTACTATCAGCAATAGGATATATAATACCTGCTTCAAGAAGTTTCAATACCTCATTTCTTACCACATCCTTCATCTTAGGAATTAAACGACGCTGATGTTCAACAACAGGCTTTGCATCATCTTCCATATTGATGGCATGTTGGCAAATAGCGGGAGAAATCCCCTTCAAATCATCAAGAGTGTAACCAATAGCTCCTCGGTGTTTCTTCAATATTTCCAATAACCTTTCTTCCTCAAAATCTGAAAGCTTAGAACTAATAATAACAGGATATATTTTCTTATCATCAATATGAGCATACTTAAGATTATCAGGCAACAGTTTTAACTCAAAAACAGGATCTTCCTTTGGTGGTGGTGTTGTACCTAGGTCTTCAACCGGCAAGTCGTGTTTAAGAATAGGTTGATGATACGTCTCCGACGTATCGATAATTTCTTATGTTCCATGCCACATTATTGATGATATCTACATGTTTTATGCATACTTTATGTCATTATTATGCGTTTTCCGGAACTAACCTATTGACGAGATGCCGAAGTGCCAGTTCCTGTTTTCTGCTATTTTTGGTTTCAGAAATCCTAGTAAGGAAATATTCTCGGAATCGGACGAAATCAACGCCCAGGGTCCTATTTTTCCACGAAGCTTCCAGAAGTCCGAAGGGGAAACGAAGTGGGGCCACGAGGTGGGGACACAGTAGGGCGGCGCGGCCCAAGCCCTGGCCGCGCCGGCCTAGTGTGTGGCCCCACCAGGACTCCACCGACCTTGCCCTTCCGCCTACTTAAAGTCTCCGTTGTGAAAACCCTACCACGTTCGACGAAACCAGAGAAAACCTTCCAGAGTCGCCGCCATCGCGAAGCCAAGATCTGGGGGACAGGAGTCTCTGTTCCGGCACGCCGCCGGGACGGGGAAGTGCCCCCGGAAGGCTTCTCCATCAACACCACCGCCATCTTCATCAACGCTGCTGTCTCCCATGAGGAGGGAGTAGTTCTCCATCGAGGCTCGGGGCTGTACCGGTAGCTATGTGGTTAATCTCTCTCCTATGTACTTCAATACAATAATCTCATGAGCTGCCTTACATGATTGAGATTCATATGATGATGCTTGTAATCTAGATGTCATTATGCTAGTCAAGTGGATTTTACTTATGTGATCTCCGGAGACTCCTTGTCCCACGTGTGTAAAGGTGACAGTGTGTGCACCGTGTGGGTCTCTTAGGCTATATTTCACAGAATACTTATTCACTGTTATGAATGGCATAGTGAAGTGCTTATTTATATCTCTTTATGATTGCAATGTGTTTTGTATCACAATATATCTGTGTGCTACTCTAGTGATGTTATTAAAGTAGTTTATTCCTCCTGCACGGTGTAATGGTGACAGTGTGTGCATCGTGTAGTACTTGGCGTAGGCTATGATTGTGATCTCTTGTAGATTATGAAGTTAACTATTGCTATGATAGTATTGATGTGATCTATTCCTCCTTTCGTAGTGTGAAGGTGACAGTGTGCATGCTATGTTAGTACTTGGTTTAGTTATGTTGATCTGTTATGCACTCTAAGGTTATTTAAATATGAACATTGAATATTGTGGAGCTTGTTAACTCCGGCATTGAGGGTTCGTGTAATCCTACACAGTTAGTGGTGTTCATCATCCAACAAGAGGGTGTAGAGTCTAGCATCTATCTATTTATTCTGTTATGTGATCAATGTTGAGAGTGTCCACTAGTGAAAGTATGATCCCTAGGCCTTGTTCCTAAATACTGCTATCGGTGCTAGTTTACTGTTTTACTGCATCTTTACTTCCTGCAATATTACTACCATCAACTGCACGCCAGCAAGCACTTTTCTGGCGCCGTTTCTACTGCTCGCATTTATTCATACCACCTGTATTTCACTATCTCTTCGCCGAACTAGTGCACCTATTAGGTGTGTTGGGGACACAAGAGACTTCTTGCTTTGTGGTTGCAGGGTTGCATGAGAGGGATATCTTTGACCTCTTCCTCCCTGAGTTCGATAAACCTTGGGTGATCCACTTAAGGGAAACTTGCTGCTGTTCTACAAACCTCTGCTCTTGGAGGCCCAACACTGTCTACAATAATAGAAGCACCCTTATACATCAAGCACTTTTCTGGCGCCGTTGCCGGGGAGGAAAGGTAAAAGGCACTCATACTCCGGTCCCAGGTAACTAAGTACTTTTCTGTTGCCGTTGTGTGTTTGCTCGAAGCTATTTCCTTTAGATCCTGCAATTGCATCTTTTTGTTTCTTGTTTACACTAGTTAGGCATAATGGACAACAATGAGCTTCTTATTCTATTTCCTGATTTAAGATATGGATGGTTTGATTCGAAAATTAAAAAACCTATGGAACATATTAGTATGAACGCTTTGAACACCATTGTTGCTAATGATATGGAAAATTCTAAGCTTGGGGAAGCTGGCTTTGATGAGCATGATATTTTTAGTCCCCCAAGCATTGAGGAGAAAATTTACTTTGATGATACTTTGCCTCCTATATTTGATAATGAGAATAATAATGATAGCTACTTTGTTGAATTTTCTCCCACTACAACTAATAAAATTGATTATGCTTATGTGGAGAGTAATGATACTTTTATGCATGTGAATAAGAATGTTTTATGTGATACTTATATTGTTGAGTTTGTTCATGATGTCTCTGAAAATTATTATGAGAGAGGAAAATATGGTTGTAAAAATTTTCATGTTACTAAAACACCTCTCTATATGCTGAAATTTTTGAAGCTACACTGGTTTTATCTTCCTATGCTTGTTACTTTGCTCTTCATGAACTTGTTTATTTACAAGATTCCTATGCATAGGAAGCATGTTAGGCTTAAATTTGTTTTGAATTTGCTTCTTGATGCTCTCTTTCGCTTCAACTCTTATTTCTTGGGAGAGCATCATTAAAATTGCTGAGCCTATCTTAATGGCTATAAAGAAAGAACTTCGTGGGAGATAACCCATGTGTTTATTTTGTTACAGTACTTTTATTTTGTATTTGAGTCTTGGAAGTTGTTACTACTGTAGCAACCTCTCCTTATCTTATTTTATTGCATTGTTGTGCCAAGTAAAGTCTTTGATAGTAGGGTTGATACTAGATTTGGATTACTGCGCAGAAACAGATTTCTGTCTGTCACGAATCTGGGCCTAATTCTCTGTAGGTAACTCAGAAAACTCTGCCAATTTACGTGCGTGATCCTCAGATATGTACGCAACTTTCATTCAATTTGGGCATTTTCATCTGAGCAAGTCTGGTGCCACTTTAAAATTCATCTTTACGGACTGTTCTGTTTTGACAGATTCTGCCTTTTATTTCGCATTGCCTCTTTTGCTGTGTTGGATGGATTTCTTTGTTCCATTGACTTCCAGTAGCTTTGGGCAATGTCCAGAAGTGTTAAGAATGATTGTGTCACCTCTGAACATGTGAATTTTTAATTATGCACTAACCCTCTAATGAGTTTGTTTCGAGTTTGGTGTGGAGGAAGTTTTCAAGGGTCAAGAGAGGAGGATGATACAACGTGATCAAGAAGAGTGAGAGCTCTAAGCTTGGGGATGCCCCGGTGGTTCATCCCTACATATTTCAAGAAGACTCAAGCATCTAAGCTTGGGGATGCCCAAGGCATCCCCTTCTTCATCGACAAATTTATCAGGTTCCTCCCTTGAAACTATATTTTTATTCGGTCACATCTTATGTACTTTACTTGGAGCGTCTATTTGTTTTTGTTTTTGTTTGAATAAATGCTTGTGTGGGAGAGAGACACGCTCTGCTGGTTCATATGAACACATGTGTTCTTAGCTTTTAATGTTCATGGCGAAGGTTGAAACTGCTTCGTTAATTGTTATATGGTTGGAAACGGGAAATGCTACATGTAGTAATTGGTAAAATGTCTTGGATAATGTGATACTTGGTAATTGTTGTGCTCATGTTTAAGCTCTTGCATCATATACTTTGCACCTATTAATGAAGAAATACATAGAGCTTGCTAAAATTTGGTTTGCATAATTGGTCTCTCTAAGGTCTAGATAATTTCTAGTAAAGAGTTTGAACAACAAGGAAGACGGTGTAGAGTCTTATAATGTTTACAATATGTCTTTTATGTGAGTTTTGCTGCACCGGTTCATCCTTGTGTTTGTTTCAAATAAACCTTGCTAGCCTAAGCCTTGTATCGAGAGGGAATACTTCTCATGCATCCAAAATCCTTGAGCCAACCACTATGCCATTTGTGTCCACCATACCTACCTACTACATGGTATTTCTCCGCCATTCCAAAGTAAATTGCTTGAGTGCTACCTTTAAATAATTCAAAATTTATCACCTCTAATTTGTGTCAATGTTTTATAGCTCATGAGGAAGTATGTGGTGTTTATCTTTCATTCTTGTTGGGCAACTTTCACCAATGGACTAGTGGCTTCATCCGCTTATCCAATAATTTTGCAAAAAGAGCTGGCGCGGGGTTCCCAGCCCCCAATTAATCAACCTTCATTAATAATTCTCTTCACATGTTTTGCTCTGATTCATCAGTAAGCAACTTAATTTTGCAAATAGACACTCCTTCATGGTATGTGAATGTTGGAAGGCACCCGAGGATTCGGTTAGCCATGGCTTGTGTAAGCAAAAGGTTGGGAGGAGTGTCATCCATAAATAAAACTAAAATACATGTGTAAACAAAAGAGAAGAGGGATGATCTACCTTGCTGGTAGAGATAACGTCCTTCATGGGAGCCGCTCTTTGAAGGTTTGTCCTGCAAGGGGTTAGAGTGCCCACTACCATTCGTTGACAACAACAAACACATCTCAAAATTTTACTTTTATGCTCTCTTTATGTTTTCAAAACCAAAGCTCTAGCACAAATATAGCAATCAATGCTTCCCTCTGCGAAGGGCCTTTCTTTTACTTTTATGTTGAGTCAGTTCACCTATCCCTCTCCACCTCAAGAAGCAAACACTTGTGTGAACTGTGCATTGATTCCTACATACTTGCATATTGCACTTGTTATATTACTTTACATTGACACTATCCATGAGATATACATGTTATAAGTTGAAAGCAACCGCTGAAACTTAATCTTCCTTTGTGTTGCTTCAATACCTTTACTTTGATTTATTGCTTTATGAGTTAACTCTTATGCAAGACTTATTGATGCTTGTCTTGAAGTACTATTCATGAAAAGTCTTTGCTTTATGATTCAGTTGTTTACTCATGTCATTACCATTGTTTTGATCGCTGCATTCATTACATATGCTTACAATAGTATGATCAAGGTTATGATGGCATGTCACTCCAGAAATTATCTTTGTTATCGTTTACCTGCTCGGGACGAGCAGAACTAAGCTTGGGGATGCTGATACGTCTCCGACGTATCGATAATTTCTTATGTTCCATGCCACATTATTGATGATATCTACATGTTTTATGCATACTTTATGTCATTATTATGCGTTTTCCGGAACTAACCTATTGACGAGATGCCGAAGTGCCAGTTCCTGTTTTCTGCTGTTTTTGGTTTCAGAAATCCTAGTAAGGAAATATTCTCGGAATCGGACGAAATCAACGCCCAGGGTCCTATTTTTCCACGAAGCTTCCAGAAGTCCGAAGGGGAAACGAAGTGGGGCCACGAGGTGGGGACACAGTAGGGCGGCGCGGCCCAAGCCCTGGCCGCGCCGGCCTAGTGTGTGGCTCCACCAGGACTCCACCGACCTTGCCCTTCCGCCTACTTAAAGTCTCCGTTGCGAAAACCCTACCACGTTCGACGAAACCAGAGAAAACCTTCCAGAGCCGCCGCCACCGCGAAGCCAAGATCTGGGGGACAGGAGTCTCTGTTCCGGCACGCCGCCGGGACGGGGAAGTGCCCCCGGAAGGCTTCTCCATCAACACCACCGCCATCTTCATCAACGCTGCTGTCTCCCATGAGGAGGGAGTAGTTCTCCATCGAGGCTCGGGGCTGTACCGGTAGCTATGTGGTTAATCTCTCTCCTATGTACTTCAATACAATAATCTCATGAGTTGCCTTACATGATTGAGATTCATATGATGATGCTTGTAATCTAGATGTCATTATGCTAGTCAAGTGGATTTTACTTATGTGATCTCCGGAGACTCCTTGTCCCACGTGTGTAAAGGTGACAGTGTGTGCACCGTGTGGGTCTCTTAGGCTATATTTCACAGAATACTTATTCACTGTTATGAATGGCATAGTGAAGTGCTTATTTATATCTCTTTATGATTGCAATGTGTTTTGTATCACAATATATCTGTGTGCTACTCTAGTGATGTTATTAAAGTAGTTTATTCCTCCTGCACGGTGTAATGGTGACAGTGTGTGCATCGTGTAGTACTTGGCGTAGGCTATGATTGTGATCTCTTGTAGATTATGAAGTTAACTATTGCTATGATAGTATTGATGTGATCTATTCCTCCTTTCGTAGTGTGAAGGTGACAGTGTGCATACTATGTTAGTACTTGGTTTGGTTATGTTGATCTGTTATACACTCTAAGGTTATTTAAATATGAACATTGAATATTGTGGAGCTTGTTAACTCCGGCATTGAGGGTTCGTGTAATCCTACACAGTTAGTGGTGTTCATCATCCAACAAGAGGGTGTAGAGTCTAGCATCTATCTATTTATTCTGTTATGTGATCAATGTTGAGAGTGTCCACTAGTGAAAGTATGATCCCTAGGCCTTGTTCCTAAATACTGCTATCGCTGCTAGTTTACTGTTTTACTGCATCTTTACTTCCTGCAATATTACTACCATCAACTGCACGCCAGCAAGCACTTTTCTGGCGCCGTTGCTACTGCTCGCATTTATTCATACCACCTGTATTTCACTATCTCTTCGCCGAACTAGTGCACCTATTAGGTGTGTTGGGGACACAAGAGACTTCTTGCTTTGTGGTTGCAGGGTTGCATGAGAGAGATATCTTTGACCTCTTCCTCCCTGAGTTCGATAAACCTTGGGTGATCCACTTAAGGGAAACTTGCTGCTGTTCTACAAACCTCTGCTCTTGGAGGCCCAACACTGTCTACAAGAATAGAAGCACCCGTAGACATCAGTTGACGAAGGAAAATTTCATCAAGCTCAATCCTTTCTTCCCTAAAAACTTCACTCTCACTATCCTCCAAATGTTGCTGCAAAGGATTATTAGGAGCGAGAGCAATAGATGCACACTGTTCAACTCTAAAATCATCGTTAGGCAAATCAGCTTTATAAGGAGTTTCGGTAAATTTAGAGAAATTAAACTCATAAGATTCACCAGCAAATTTAGTCACAATTTTCTCTTTCTTGCAATCTATAATAGCTCCACAAGTATTTAGAAAAGGTCTACCAAAAATAATAGGACAAGACTTACTAGCAGCAGAACCAAGTACCAAAAAGTCAGCAGGATATTTAATCTTACCACATAGAACTTCTACATCTCGAACAATACCAATAGGAGAGATAGTTTCTCTATTAGCTAGCCGAATAACCACATCGATATCTTCAAGTTCACAAGAACCAATTTCATGCATGATTTCCGTGTAAAGCTCATAAGGAATGGCACTAATACTTGCACCAATGTCGCATAAACTATAATAACAATAATCACCAATTCTAACAGAGAGCATAGGAACACTGGCTTCCCTAGACTTATTAGGATGCGAAACAATATTAGAAGCATCTTCACAAAAAATGATATGACCATCTTCTACATTTTCAGTCACAAGATCTTTAACTATTGCAATAGCAGGTTCAACCTTTATTTGCTCTTCAGGTTCTATAGGTTTCTTTGCACTTTTATTAACCGCACTAGTTATAACAGAATACTCCTTCATTTTAGCAGGAAAAGGAGTTTTTTCAATATAAGCTTCAGGAAGAATATGATCAACAGTTTTAATTTCAACACATTTATTTGATGAATCAGTTTTATCTTTGTAAGGTTCATGATACTTATCAAAATTCTTCCTAGGCAATTCAAAATGAGAGGCAAAAGCTTTATAAAAATTCGCAACAACTTGAGAGTCAAGACCATAAGCAGCACTCATATTACGAAATTTATCAGTATCCATAAAAGTTTCAATGCATTCATAATCATAATTTATACCTGACTCTCTACCTTTGTCGTTCTCCCATCCTTCAGTATTCTCCTGAATCCGATCAAGAAGGTCTCTTTTAAACTCTTCTTTGTTGCGTGTAAATGATCCAGAACAAGTAGTATCCAGCAAGGTTTTATCTTGAAAAGAAAGTCTTGCATAGAAGTTATCAATAATGATATTACCAGGAAGCTCATGAATGGGGCATTTGAGCATTAAAGACTTCAATCTCCTCCATGCTTGGGCAATACTCTCTCCATCATGAGGCCAGAAATTATATATGCGGTTTCGGTCTTTGTGAATTTCACTTGGAGGATAGAACTTAGAATAAAATAGAGGCACAATATCCTTCCAATCAAGAGAATCCCCATTCTTCAACAATTTATACCAATGCGCCGCTTTACCAGACAGCGATATAGAGAATAGTTTCTTCGTAACTTCATAGCAATACCTGCACACTTGAATAGCCCACATAATTCATGTAAAAACAGTAAATGGTCTCCAGGATGGATTGTTCCATCCCCTTCATAGCGGTTATCCACGACACGTTCAATAATTTTTATAGGTATTTTGTATGAAACCTCTTTCTCACCTGGCGCCTCATCCACTACCTTTGCAGTAGTAGTAGATTTTCCAAATAGGAACTCAAGAAAAGACCTCTCCATAATGAATTATAGCAGCAGGCAGAAATAAAATCATCACGTACAGTAAAGGTTTCCCTTACCAATTCTACTTACCAATAGCGCTTCACTCCCCGGCAACGGCGCCAGAAAATAGTCTTGATGACCCACAAGTATAGGGGGTGTATCATAGTACTTTCGATAAATAAGAGTGTCGAACCCAACGAGGAGCAGAAGGTGTTGACAAACAGTTTCGATGAAGGATTCACTGTAAATGCTCACATACAAGTATTCAGGGGGTTTTGATATAGCAGATAAATAAAGTACAGGTAAGTAAAATGCGAGAGTAATAGTTGCAGCGAGTGGCCCAATACTTTTTAGCACAAAGGACAAGCCGGTTTGTTTACTTATAATGACCCAACGTTCTTGAGGACACACGGAAATTTAGTCTAGTGCTTTCGCGTCATATAGTTGATTAATCTTCATTGTTTTGATAAGTGTTGTGTGGGTGAACCTATGCTAATGCATCGCCCTTCCTAGGACTAATACATACTTGTGATTATACCCCTTGCATGCATCCGCAAATACAAGAAAGTAATTAAGATAAATCTAACCACAGCCTTAAACTCTGAGATCCTGCTATCCCTCCTACATCGATATACCAACGGGGGTTCAGGTTGCTGTCACTCCGGCAACCCCACAATTAGCAAACGAATACAAGATGTACTCCCCTAGGCCCATAAAGGTGAAGTATCATGTAGTTGATGTTCACATGACACCACTAGAAGAATAACACCACAACTTAAATATCAAACCATTGAATATTACTCAACATAGTTCACTACTTGTTGGAGATATGCCCAAGAGGCAATAATAAAAGTGATTATTATATATATATCTTTATGTTTATTATAAAAGTTTATATACCATGCTATAATTGTATTAACCGAAACATTGATACATGTGTGTTATGTAAACAACAATGAGTCCCTAGTAAGCCTCTTAACTAGCTTGTTGATTAATAGATGATTAGTTTCATAATCATGAACATTGGATGTTATTAATAACAAGGTTATATCATTATATGAATGATGTAATGGACACACCCAATTAAGCGTAGCATAAGATCACGTCATTAATTTATTTGCTATAAGCTTTCGATACATAGTTACCTAGTCCTTTTGACCATGAGATCATGTAAATCACTTATACCGGAAAGGTACTTTGGTTACATCAAACGCCACTGCGTAAATGGGTGGTTATAAAGGTGGGATTAAGTATCCGGAAAGTATGAGTTGAGGCATATGGATCAACAGTGGGATTTGTCCATCCCGATGACGGATAGATATACTCTGGGCCCTCTCGGTGGAATGTCGTCTAAATAGCTTGCAAGCATATGAATGGTTCATAAGAGACCACATACCACGGTACGAGTAAAGAGTACTTGTCAGGAGACGAGGTTGAACAAGGTATAGAGATACCGATGATCAAACCTCGGACAAGTAAAATATCGCGTGACAAAGGGAATCTCCAGATCCCGCTATTGGTTATTGGTCGGAGAGAAGTCTCAACCATGTCTACATAGTTCGCGAACCGTAGGGTGACACACTTAAGGTTTGATGTCGTTTAAGTAGATATGGAAATATGGAATGGAGTTCGAAGTTTTGTTCGGAGTCTCGGATGGGATCCAGGACATCACGAGGAGGTCCGGAATGGTCCGGAGAATAAGATTCATATATAGGAAGTCATTTTCTAGTTTTGAAAATGATCCGGTATTTTCCTTGAAGGTTCTAGAAGGTTCTAGAAGAGTCCGGAAGAAATCAGCATGGAAGGTGGAGTCCCAGAGGGACTCCACCCACCTTGGCCGGCCAGCCTAAGGGAGGAGGAGTCCCAAGTGGACTCCTCCCCATGGTGGCCGGCCACCCCGCCAAGGAAAGGGGGGAGTCCCACTCCCCCTAGGTTTGGTCATATGGAAGGTTTATGTTGGGGTCTTATTCGGAGACTTTTGACCTAATCCTTGGGGCTTCCACCTATATAAAGAGAGGAGGGGAGGGGCTGGCCAGCCACTCTTGGCTCCACCTTGGCCGCACCCCTATGAGGGCCGGCGCCCAAGCCCCCTCTCCCCAAAACCCTAGCTACCTCTCCTCCACCACATCTCCCGCATATGCTTAGCGAAGCTCCGCCGGAGATCTCCATCGACACCGCCACCATGCCGTCGTGCTGTCGGGATTCCAAGGAGGATCTACTACTTCCGCTGCCCGATGATACGTCCATTTTGCAACACTATTTTATATCATAATTTGCTGTTATTAATTGATATATTTCATATTTGGAGATAATACTTATGTTATTTCATCTATTTTGCATGTTTCATGATTATTGGAGGATCGCGCACCGGAGTCAGGATTCTGCTGGAAAAAGCGCCGTCAGAATGCAATATTTCGGAAGATCAACAGTTGACGGAAATTATATGAAAAATCCTATTTTTCCAGAAGACGAAGGGAGCCAGAAGGGGGAGCCGAGGGGACCCGAGGTGGGCCCACCCCATAGGCCGGCGCGGCCCAAGGCCTGGCCGCGCCGCCCTGTGAGGAGGGGGCCCACAGCCCCCTCTCGCCTCCTTTTCTTCGCGTACGCCTTCGTCCCGAAAACCTAAGCCCCAGAGGATAGTCGCGAAGAGTGATAGCCGCCTCTGCGGGGCGGAGAACACCAGAGAGAAAAGAGCTCTCCGGCGGGCAGGAATCCGCCGGGGAAATTCCCTCCCAGAGGGGGAAATCGACGCCATCGTCACCGTCATCGAGCTGGACATCATCTCCATCACCATCATCATCATCTTCATCATCATCACCGCCATCTCCACTGCTGCACCTCGTCACCGCTGTAACAATTCGGGTTTGATCTTGATTGTTTGATAGGGGAAACTCTCTCGGTGTTGATTTCTACTTGTTATTGATGCTATTGAGTGAAACCATTGAACCAAGGTTTATGTTCAGATTGTTATTCATCATCATATCACCTCTGATCATGTTCCATATGATGTCTCGTGAGTAGTTAGTTTAGTTCTTGAGGACATGGGTGAAGTCTAAATGTTAGTAGTGAATTATGGTTGTCGCTGTTGATTATGTTACTAAATGGGTAGAAGCTATACCAACAAAAAGTGCTGATGGTGAGACTTCTTTAAAAATGCTTTTAGATATTATTTTTCCTAGATTTGGAGTTCCTAGATATATTATGACAGATGGAGGTTCTCATTTTATTCATGGTGGTTTTAGAAAAACTCTTGCTAAATATGGTATTAATCATAGAATTGCTTCCGCTTATCATCCTCAAACTAGTGGGCAAGTAGAATTATCAAATAGAGAGATTAAGTCTATCTTGCAAAAGATTGTTAATAAAACTAGAAAGAACTGGGCTATTAAATTGAAGGACGCACTATGGGCTTATAGAACTGCTTATTAAAATCCTATGGGTATGTCGCCTTATAAAATGGTTTATGGAAAAGCTTGTCATTTACCTTTAGAATTAGAGCACAAAGCTTATTGGGCTGTTAGAGAACTAAACAAAGATCCTAAACTAGCCGGTGATAAGAGGTTGTTGCAATTAAGTTCTCTAGATGAATGGAGAAGTGAAGCTTATGAAAATGCTAAACTCTTTAAGGAGAAAGTTAAGAAATGGCATGATAGAAGAATTATCAAAAGAGAATTTAATGTTGGGGATAAAGTCCTATTGTATCGGTCTCGTCTCAGATTCTTTGCAGGGAAGTTGCTCTCAAAATGGGAAGGACCATATGTTATTGATGAGGTTTATCGATCAGGAGCAATTAAAATTAGCTCTCTCCAAGGCAATGCCACACAAGTGGTGAATGGACAAAGACTCAAGCATTATATCTCAGGTGATTCTTATAATGTAGATGTCAATGTTATTCGAGTGGAAACACCAGAGGCTTTCATCAAAGGTCAAACGGACAGTTCTGCAGAGTTCGACTTTGAATAGGTAACAGTACTGGTAATAAAAGTCCGCGTTTAACTTTCCGAACAATGTTTTTGCTATTTTTGGAAAATATGAAAAATTACGAGATCGAAACGGAGTGGAGGAGACGCACGAGGGCGTGCCCCCATAGGCCGGCGCGGGCCCCAGCCTGGCCGCGCCGCCCTATGAGGACACCGCCTCGTTGTCCCTCTCCGACTCTTGTTCGACCTGGTACTTTCCTTCTGTCGTAAAAATTACTGCTATATAATCCCCCGGACCCCTGGAGGTCCGTATATCGTTTTCTCGACGTGTTTTGTTTCAAGCTGTTTCTGCCAGGATCTATTTTCAATCTAGAAGCACCATGGTCTCCAACAACAAAGACAAGGAGCCTATGGAGGAAGATATTCAAGGTTTCAAGCTGAAAGAAGAATTCAAAGAGGAAGTGAAGGAGACGTCATCAATAAAAAGGAAGCGGCAAACTATGAGGAGTAAGCCAATATTGGTGGGATCGGTTAACACTGGACGTTCTTTTTCTCATAACTTGCAGGGACCTGTACCGCCTGCTCTTAGCCTCGACTCTTTCCCTTGTGTGGAAGAGGCACTATGGGTTACCGATGAGTTTTGTGATCAATACCGTGCGCTGATAAGGGAAGTGGAGATTCTTCTTGAGGAGAACAACCGACTTCGCAGAATGCTGGAGTATTACTCAATTCCTACCACAAGGCTGCCACCGCCACTTTCAGATAACAATGAATCTCTTCGAGTCTTAGTGCATAATTGCCAAATTGAGAAGCTGAAGCTGAAGGATATCCTTAAGGATCGCAGGAACGGACCATCACCATCACCACCGAAGGAGTAATTCATCATCGGTATTGGCATCCCCTTGGTTTGTTCCAAGCTTGGGGGAGTGCCGCGGTATCACATCATCACTATCTTTTACTTTTTATTATCAAGTAGTGTCATATCATGAGTAGGGAAGTTATCATATAAAATGGGTTGCAGTGTGGAAGTATCTCTCCTTTAGTTGGTTGTCTATGTATCCCTTGGTGTGAGGTATCGATATGAAATATTAATGAGAAGTCTTATCGTTTACATATTGCACACCTTATTTTAGTTTGCAATTTCTATTATATGATTGATCTTGATTTTAGTATTGGTACCACTTTGGGAGCATTGAGTAAATCTATTTGGTTTTGGCAAACTTAGCATTGGTCAATAGCAACAACACCTTGAGGTTTAAGTAGAAAATAGAAATATATATAGTTGTTTCATTGTCTTCCTTTCTTGTTAGCTCATAGCTTATTATTCTGAAGTTAAAATTGTTTGTGCTTACAAGAAAGATGCATGATTGTTTCTATCACATGTATATTCGTTTGTTTCCCTCAACTTTTGTGCTTGCTAATTAACCTTGCAAGCCAAAGGCCTGTACTGAGAGGGAATGCTTCTCGTGCATCCAAACCTCAACCCAAACCTATGCCATTTGTGTCCACCATATCTACCTACTACATGGTATTTCTCCGCCATTCCAAAGTAAATTGCTTGAGTGCTACCTTTAAAAGTTCTATCCTTTACCTCTGCAATATATAGCTCATGGGACAAATAGCTTAAAAACTATCGTGGTGAAGAATATGTACTTATGTGTCTTATTTCTTAGTAAGTTGCTTGTTGAGCGGTAACCATGTTTTCTGGGGACGCCATCAACTCTTTTACCTTTGTTGAATATCATGTGAGTTGCTATGCATGTTCGTCTTGTCTGAAGTAAGGGCGGTTTTCACAATCAAATGGTTTGAGTATGCATACTGTTAGAGAAGAACATTGGGCCGCTAACTAAAGCCATGATTCATGGTGGAAGTTTCAGTATGGACAGCTAATCCTCAATCTCTTATGAGAATAATAATTGTTGTTGAATGCTTATGCATTAAAGAGGAGTCCATTATATGTTGTCTATGTTGTCCCGGTATGGATGTCTAAGTTGAGAATAATCAAAAGCGAGAAATCCAATGCGAGCTTTCTCCTTAGACCTTTGTACAGGCGGCATAGAGGTACCCCTTTGTGACACTTGGTTGAAACATATACTATGCAATGATAATCTGTGTTAATCCAAGCTAATTAGGACAAGGTGCGAGCACTATTAGTATACTATGCATGAGGCTTGCAACTTATAAGATGTCTTATACATAACACATATGCTTTATTACTACCGTTGACAAAATTGTTTCTTGTTTTCAAAATGAAAAGCTCTTGCACAAAAATAGTAATCCATGCTTCCCTCTGCGAAGGGTCTGTCTCTTACTTTATGTTGAGTCAGTAAACCTATTCCTCTCCATCTTAAGCAAGCATTTGAGTTGTTGTGATCAAACCATTATATCGTGATTTACTTCATCATGTCTTTTACTCTTCCTTGTTTAGTACAAGTTTTATCTGAATGAATATAGCTTTGAAAGTTATCAATGATTACTATGATTGAGTATGCAAGTTTACCATAAGCTTTAATATGAAAGCGCTGCTCCATAGATAAGTATAATCTGTTAACTGTTCTCTGACCAAGAACAAAGTTTGCCATCACCAAATATGATTTCTTATGCACCTTTATTTGTGATTACCTTATACTTGTTTCAAGTTGAGTTATATGAGGAAGTTGTTCACTAGAATGTCTTGTGTGAATGAATATGATGCTTCTTGTCCGTATTTGATTTATCGACTCTTCACTCCATAAACATGTGGTCCTGTTTACCGAGTTCAGTTTCGCTTGGGGACAAGCGAATTCTAAGCTTGGGGGGAGTTGATACGTCCATTTTGCATCACTATGTTATATCATAATTTGCTGTTATTCATTGATATATTTCATATTTGGAGATAATACTTATGTTATTTCATCTATTTTGCATGTTTCATGATTATTGGAGGATCGCGCACCGGAGTCAGGATTCTGCTGGAAAAAGCGCCGTCAGAATGCAATATTTCGGAAGATCAACAGTTGACGGAAATTATATGAAAAATCCTATTTTTCCAGAAGACGAAGGGAGCCAGAAGGGGGAGCCGAGGTGGGCCCACCCCATAGGCCGGCGCGGCCCAAGGCCTGGCCGCGCCGCCCTGTGAGGAGGGGGCCCACAACCCCCTCTCGCCTCCTTTTCTTCGCGTACGACTTCGTCCCGAAAACCTAAGCCCCAGAGGATAGTCGCGAAGAGTGACAGCCGCCTCTGCGGGGCGGAGAACACCAGAGAGAAAAGAGCTCTCCGGCGGGCAGGAATCCGCCGGGGAAATTCCCTCCCGGAGGGGGAAATCGACGCCATCGTCACCGTCATCGAGCTGGACATCATCTCCATCACCATCTTCATTATCATCACCGCCATCTCCACCGCTGCACCTCAGCACCACTGTAACAATTTGGGTTTGATCTTGATTGTTTGATAGGGGAAACTCTCCCGGTGTTGATTTCTACTTGTTATTGATGCTATTGAGTGAAACCATTGAACCAAGGTTTATGTTCAGATTGTTATTCATCATCATATCACCTCTGATCATGTTCCATATGATGTCTCGTGAGTAGTTAGTTTAGTTCTTGAGGACATGGGTGAAGTCTAAATGTTAGTAGTGAATTATGGTTGAGTAGTATTCAATGTTATGATATTTAAGTTGTGGTGTTATTCTTCTAGTGGTGTCGTGTGAACGTCGACTACACGACACTTCACCATTTATGGGCCTAGGGGAATGCATCTTGTACTCGTTTGCCAATTGCGGGGTTGCCGGAGTGATAGAAACCTGAGCCCCCGTTGGTATATCGATGCAGGAGGGATAGCAGGATCTCAGAGTTTAAGGCTGTGGTTAGATTTATCTTAATTACTTTCTTGTAGTTGCGGATGCTTGCAAGGGGTATAATCACAAGTATGTATTAGTCCTAGGAAGGGCGGTACATTAGCATAGGTTCACCCACACAACACTTATCAAAACAATGAAGATTAATCAACTGTATGAAGCGAAAGCACTAGACTAAAATCCCGTGCGTCCTCAAGAACGTTTGGTCATTATAAGTAAACAAACCGGCTTGTCCTTTGTGCTAAAAAGGATTGGGCCACTCGCTGCAATTATTACTCTCGCACTTTACTTACTCGTACTTTATTCATCTGTTACATCAAAACCCCCTGAATACTTGTCTGTGAGCATTTACAGTGAATCCTTCATCGAAACTGCTTGTCAACACCTTCTGCTCCTCATTGGGATCGACATTCTTACTTATCGAAGATACTACGATACACCCCCTATACTTGTGGGTCATCAAGACTATTTTCTGGCGCCGTTGCTGGGGAGTGAAGCGCTATTGGTAAGTGGAATTGGTAAGGGAAATTTCTACTGTTTGTGCTGATTTTATTTCTGCATGCTGTTATAATTCATTATGGAGAGATCTTCTCTTGAGTGTTTATTTGGGAAATCTACTACTACTGCAAAGGTAGTGGATGAGGCGCCAGGTAAGGAAGAAATACCATACAAAATACCTATGAAAATTATTGAACGTGTAGTGGGTAACCGTTATACAGGGGATGGAACTGTCCACCCTGGAGATCATTTACTGTTCTTGCATGAATTATGCGGTTTATTCAAGTGTGCAGGTATTGCTATGGATGAAGTGAGGAAGAAACTATTCTCTATATCGATGTCTGGTAAAGCGGCGCATTGGTATAAATTACTGGATAATGGGGATTCTCTTGAATGGAATGATATTGTGCCCCGGTTTTATTCTAAGTTCTATCCTCCAAGTGAGATTCACAAAGATCGGAATCGCATATATAATTTTTGGCCTCATGAAGGAGAGAGTATTGCCCAAGCGTGGGGGAGATTGAAGTCTTTAATGCTCAAATGCCCCATTCATGAGCTTCCTGGTAATATTATTATTGATAATTTCTATGCAAGACTTTCTTTTCAAGACAAGACCTTGCTGCATACTTCTTGTTCTGGATCATTTACACGCAACAAGGAAGAGTTTAAAAGGGACCTTCTTAATCGGATCCAAGAAATACTGAAGGATGGGAGAATGACAAGGATAGAGAATAAGGTATAAATTATGATTATAAATGCATTGAAGCTTTTATGGATACTGATAAATTTCATAATATGAGTGCTACTTATGGTCTTGATTCTCAAGTTGCTGCAAATCTTTATAAAGCTTTTGCCTCTCATTATGAATTGGCAAAGAAGAACTTTGATAAGTATCATGAACCGTATAAAGATAAAATTGATTCATCTATAAATAAATGTGTTGTAGTTGAAACTGTTGATCATGTTATTCCTGAAGCTTATATTGAAAAAACTCCTTTCCCTGCTAAAATGAAGGAGTACTCTGTTATAAATAGTGCGGTTCATAAAAGTGAAAAGAAACCTATAGAACCTGAAGAACAAATAAAAGTTGAACCTGCTGTTGCAATAATTAAAGATCTTGTGACTGAAAATGTGGAGGATGGTTATATTATTTTCTGTGAAGATGCCTCTAATATTGTTTCGCATCCTAATAAGTCTAGGAAAGCTAGTGTTCCTATGCTATCTGTTAGAATTGGTGATCATTGTTATTATGGTTTATGTGATATTGGTGCAAGTATTAGTGCTATTCCTTATGAGCTTTACACGGAGATTATGCACGAATTTGGTTCTCGTGAACTTGAAGATATTGATGTGGTTATTCGGCTGGCTAATAGAGAAACTATCTCTCCAATTGGTATTGTTCGAGATGTGGAAGTTCTATGTGGTAAGATTAAATATCCTGCTGACTTTTTGGTACTTGGTTCTGCTGCTAGTAAATATTGTCCTATTATTTTTGGTAGACCTTTTCTAAATACTTGTGGAGCTATTATAGATTGCAAGAAAGAGAAAATTTTGACTAAATTTGCTGGTGAATCTTATGAGTTTAACTTCTCTAAATTTACCAAAACTCCTTATAAAGCTGATTTGCCTAATAGTGATTTTAAAGTTGAACAGTGTGCATCTATTGCTCTTGCTCCTAGTATTCCTTTGCAGCAACATTTGGAGAATAGTGAGAGTGATGTTTTTAGGGAAGAAAGAGATGAGCTTGATGAAATTTTCCTTCGTCAACCTATTCTTAAGCATGATTTACCGGTGGAAGATCTGGGTACAACACCACCACCAAAGGAAGATCCTGTCTTTGATTTAAAACCATTGCCTGATAATCTTAAATATGCTCATACTGATGATAAGAAAATATATCCTGTTATTATTAGTTCTAAGCTTTCAGAGTTTGAAGAAGAAAGGTTATTGGAAATACTGAAGAAACACCGAGGTGCTATTGGCTACACTCTTGATGACTTGAAGGGGATTTCTCCCTCTATTTGCCAACACGCCATTAACATGGAAGATGATGCAAAGCCTGTTGTTGAACCTCAGCGTCTTCTAATTCCTAAGATGAAGGATGTGGTAAGAAACGAGGTATTAAGACTCCTTGAAGCTGGTATTATATATCCTATTGCTGATAGTAGATGGGTTAGTCCTGTGCATTGTGTTCCTAAGAAAGGAGGAATGACTGTTGTGCCTAATGATAATGATGAGCTCATACCTCAAAGAGTAGTTGTAGGGTATAGAATGTGCATTTATTATCGAAAAGTTAATAAGGTTACTAAGAAAGATCATTACCCTTTGCCTTTTATTGATCAAATGTTAGAAAGGTTATCTAAAAATACTCATTTTTGTTTTCTTGATGGTTATTCTGGGTTTTCACAAATTGCTGTTAAAACTAAAGATCAAGAGAAAACCACTTTCACTTGTCCCTATGGAACTTATGCTTATAGGCGTATGCCTTTTGGTTTATGTAATGCTCCTGCTACTTTTCAAAGATGCATGTCTGCTATTTTTCATGGATTTTGTGAAAAGATTGTAGAGGTATTCATGGATGATTTTTCTGTCTATGGGAATTCTTTTGATAATTGCTTGCTTAACCTTGATAAAGTTTTGCAGAGATGTGAAGAAACTAACCTTGTTCTTAATTGGGAGAAATGCCACTTTATGGTTAATGAAGGAATTGTATTGGGACATAAAATTTCTGAGAAAGGTATTGAAGTTGATAGAGCTAAAGTTGAAGCAATTGAGAAGATGCCCTATCCGAGGGATGTTAAAGGTATTCGTAGTGTTCTTGGTCATGCTGGGTTTTATAGGAGATTTATTAAAGATTTCTCCAAGATTTCAAAGCCTCTTACTAATCTTCTTCAAAAAGATGTACCTTTTGTTTTTGATGATGATTGTAAGGAAGCTTTCGAAACTCTAAAGAAAGCTTTAACAACTGCCCCTATAGTTGAACCTCCTGACTGGAACTTACCATTTGAAATTATGTGTGATGCTAGTGATTTTGTTGTAGGCGCTGTTCTTGGAAGCGAGTAGATAAAAAACTGAATGTTATTCATTATGCTAGTAAAACTCTTGACGCTGCTCAAGGAAATTATGCTACAACTGAAAAAGAATTATTAGCTGTAGTCTTTGCTTGTGATAAGTTTAGATCCTATATTGTTGATTCAAAAGTTACAATTCATACTGATCATGCTACAATCAGATACCTTATGACAAAGAAAGATACTAAGCCAAGGCTTATTAGAGGGGTACTTCTGTTGCAAGAATTTGATTTACATATTATAGATAGGAAAGGTGCTGATAATCCTGTTGCTGATAATTTGTCTAGATTGGAAAATATTGCTTATGATCCTGTTCCTGTTAATGATAGTTTTCCAAATGAACAATTGGCTGTAATAAAGGTGAATTCGCGAGATAGCCCTTGGTACGCTGATTATGCTAACTTTATTGTATCCAATTACTTGCCTCCAACCTTTTCAGCTCAACAAAGGAGAAAATTCTTTTATGACTTGAGGCATTATTTTTGGGATGACCCACACTTATATAAAGAAGGACTGGATGGTATTCTGCGAAGATGTGTTCCTGAATAGGAACAACAAGAGATATTGAGTAAATGTCATGGTAGTGCTTATGGAGGACATCACGCCGGAGATAGAACTGCACAAAAGGTTCTACAATCAGGTTTTTATTGGCCAACTCTCTTCAAAGATGCAAGAAAGTTTATTTTATCCTGTGATGAATGTCAAAGGGTTGGTAATATCTCCAGACGCAATGAAATGCCTATGAATTATACTCTTGTTATTGAACCATTCGATTGTTGGGGATTCGACTTCATGGGTCCTTTCCCTTCTTCAGAATGTAACACTCATATACTTGTCGCTGTTGATTATGTTACTAAATGGGTATAAGCTATACCAACAAAAAGTGCTGATGGTGAGACTTCTTTAAAAATGCTTTTAGATATTATTTTTCCTAGATTTGGAGTTCCTAGATATATTATGACAGATGGAGGTTCTCATTTTATTCATGGTGGTTTTAGAAAAACTCTTGCTAAATATGGTATTAATCATAGAATTGCTTCCGCTTATCATCCTCAAACTAGTGGGCAAGTAGAATTATCAAATAGAGAGATTAAGTCTATCTTGCAAAAGACTGTTAATAAAACTAGAAAGAATTGGGCTATTAAATTGAAGGACGCACTATGGGCTTATATAACTGCTTATAAAAATCCTATGGGTATGTCGCCTTATAAAATGGTTTATGGAAAAGCTTGTCATTTACCTTTAGAATTAGAGCACAAAGCTTATTGGGCTGTTAGAGAACTAAACAAAGATCCTAAACTAGCCGGTGATAAGAGGTTGTTGCAATTAAGTTCTCTAGATGAATGGAGAAGTGAAGCTTATGAAAATGCTAAACTCTTTAAGGAGAAAGTTAAGAAATGGCATGATAGAAGAATTATCAAAAGAGAATTTAATGTTGGGGATAAAGTCCTATTGTATCGGTCTCATCTCAGATTCTTTGCAGGGAAGTTGCTCTCAAAATGGGAAGGACCATATGTTATTGATGAGGTTTATCGATCAGGAGCAATTAAAATTAGCTCTCTCCAAGGCAATGCCACACAAGTGGTGAATGGACAAAGACTCAAGCATTATATCTCAGGTGATTCTTATAATGTAGATGTCGATGTTATTCGAGTGGAAACACCAGAGGCTTTCATCAAAGGTCAAACGGACAGTTCTGCAGAGTTCGACTTTGAATAGGTAACAGTACTGGTAATAAAAGTCCGCGTTTAACTTTCCGAACAATGTTTTTGCTGTTTTTGGAAAATATGAAAAATTACGAGATCGAAACGGAGTGGAGGAGACGCATGAGGGCGTGCCCCCATAGGCCGGCGCGGGCCCCAGCCTGGCCGCGCCGCCCTATGAGGACACCGCCTCGTTGTCCCTCTCCGACTCTTGTTCGACCTGGTACTTTCCTTCTGTAGTAAAAATTACTGCTATATAATCCCCCGGACCCCTGGAGGTCCGTATATCGTTTTCTCGACGTGTTTTGTTTCGAGCTGTTTCTGCCAGGATCTATTTTCAATCTAGAAGCACCATGGTCTCCAACAACAAAGACAAGGAGCCTATGGAGGAAGATATTCAAGGTTTCAAGCTGAAAGAAGAATTCAAAGAGGAAGTGAAGGAGACGTCATCAATAAAAAGGAAGCGGCAAACTATGAGGAGTAAGCCAATATTGGTGGGATCGGTTAACACTGGACGTTCTTTTTCTCATAACTTGCAGGGACCTCTACCGCCTGCTCTTAGCCTCGACTCTTTCCCTTGTGTGGAAGAGGCACTACGGGTTACCGATGAGTTTTGTGATCAATACCGTGCGCTGATAAGGGAAGTGGAGATTCTTCTTGAGGAGAACAACCGACTTCGCAGAATGCTGGAGTATTACTCAATTCCTACCACAAGGCTACCACCGTCACTTTCAGATAACAATAAATCTCTTCGAGTCTTAGTGCATAATTGCCAAATTGAGAAGCTGAAGCTGAAGGATATCCTTAAGGATCGCAGGAACGGACCATCACCATCACCACCGAAGGAGTAATTCATCATCGGTATTGGCATCCCCTTGGTTTGTTCCAAGCTTGGGGGAGTGCCGCGGTATCACATCATCACTATCTTTTACTTTTTATTATCAAGTAGTGTCATATCATGAGTAGGGAAGTTATCATATAAAATGGGTTGCAGTGTGGAAGTATCTCTCCTTTAGTTGGTTGGCTATGTATCCCTTGGTGTGAGGTATCGATATGAAATATTAATGAGAAGTCTTATCATTTACATATTGCACACCTTATTTTAGTTTGCAATTTCTATTATATGATTGATCTTGATTTTAGTATTGGTACCACTTTGGGAGCATTGAGTAAATCTATTTGGTTTTGGCAAACTTAGCATTGGTCAATAGCAACAACACCTTGAGGTTTAAGTAGAAAATAGAAATATATATAGTTGTTTCATTGTCTTCCTTTCTTGTTAGCTCATAGCTTATTATTCTGAAGTTAAAATTGTTTGTGCTTACAAGAAAGATGCATGATTGTTTCTATCACATGTATATTCGTTTGTTTCCCTCAACTTTTGTGCTTGCTAATTAACCTTGCAAGCCAAAGGCCTGTACTGAGAGGGAATGCTTCTCGTGCATCCAAACCTCAACCCAAACCTATGCCATTTGTGTCCACCATATCTACCTACTACATGGTATTTCTCCGCCATTCCAAAGTAAATTGCTTGAGTGCTACCTTTAAAATTTCTATCCTTTACCTCTGCAATATATAGCTCATGGGACAAATAGCTTAAAAACTATCGTGGTGAAGAATATGTACTTATGTGTCTTATTTCTTAGTAAGTTGCTTGTTGAGCGGTAACCATGTTTTCTGGGGACGCCATCAACTCTTTTACCTTTGTTGAATATCATGTGAGTTGCTATGCATGTTCGTCTTGTCTGAAGTAAGGGCGGTTTTCACAATCAAATGGTTTGAGTATGCATACTGTTAGAGAAGAACATTGGGCCGCTAACTAAAGCCATGATTCATGGTGGAAGTTTCAGTATGGACAGCTAATCCTCAATCTCTTATGAGAATAATAATTGTTGTTGAATGCTTATGCATTAAAGAGGAGTCCATTATCTGTTGTCTATGTTGTCCCGGTATGGATGTCTAAGTTGAGAATAATCAAAAGCGAGAAATCCAATGCGAGCTTTCTCCTTAGACCTTTGTACAGGCGGCATAGAGGTACCCCTTTGTGACACTTGGTTGAAACATATGCTATGCAATGATAATCTGTGTTAATCCAAGCTAATTAGGACAAGGTGCGATCACTATTAGTATACTATGCATGAGGCTTGCAACTTATAAGATGTCTTATACATAACACATATGCTTTATTACTACCGTTGATAAAATTGTTTCTTGTTTTTAAAATGAAAAGCTCTAGCACAAAAATAGTAATCCATGCTTCCCTCTACGAAGGGTCTGTCTCTTACTTTATGTTGAGTCAGTAAACCTATTCCTCTCCATCTTAAGCAAGCATTTGAGTTGTTGTGATCAAACCATTATATCGTGATTTACTTCATCATGTCTTTTACTCTTCCTTGTTTAGTACAAGTTTTATCTGAATGAATATAGCTTTGAAAGTTATCAATGAATACTATGATTGAGTATGCAAGTTTACCATAAGCTTTAATATGAAAGTGCTGCTCCATAGATAAGTATAATCTGTTAACTGTTCTCTGACCAAGAACAAAGTTTGCCAACACCAAATATGATTTCTTATGCACCTTTATTTGTGATTACCTTATACTTGTTTCAAGTTGAGTTATATGAGGAAGTTGTTCACTAGAATGTCTTGTGTGAATGAATATGATGCTTCTTGTCCGTATTTGATTTATCGACTCTTCACTCCATAAACATGTGGTCCTGTTTACCGAGTTCAGTTTTGCTTGGGGACAAGCGAAGTCTAAGCTTGGGGGGAGTTGATATGTCCATTTTGCATCACTATTTTATATCATAATTTGCTGTTATTCATTGATATATTTCATATTTGGAGATAATACTTATGTTATTTCATCTATTTTGCATGTTTCATGATTATTGGAGGATCGCGCACCGGAGTCAGGATTCTGCTGGAAAAAGCGCCGTCAGAATGCAATATTTCGGAAAATCAACAGTTGACGGAAATTATATGAAAAATCCTATTTTTCCAGAAGACGAAGAGAGCCAGAAGGGGGAGCCGAGGGGACCCGAGGTGGGCCCACCCCATAGGCCGGCGCGGCCCAAGGCCTGGCCGCGCCGCCCTGTGAGGAGGGGGCCCACAGCCCCCTCTCGCCTCCTTTTCTTCGCGTACGCCTTCGTCCCGAAAACCTAAGCCCCAGAGGATAGTCGCGAAGAGTGACAGCCGCCTCTGCGGGGCGGAGAACACCAGAGAGAAAAGAGCTCTCCGGCGGGCAGGAATCCGCCGGGGAAATTCCCTCCCGGAGGGGGAAATCGACGCCATCGTCACCGTCATCGAGCTGGACATCATCTCCATCACCATCATCATCATCTTCATCATCATCACCGCCATCTCCACCGCTGCACCTCGTCACCGCTGTAACAATTTGGGTTTGATCTTGATTGTTTGATAGGGGAAACTCTCCCGGTGTTGATTTCTACTTGTTATTGATGCTATTGAGTGAAACCATTGAACCAAGGTTTATGTTCAGATTGTTATTCATCATCATATCACCTCTGATCATGTTCCATATGATGTCTCGTGAGTAGTTAGTTTAGTTCTTGAGGACATGGGTGAAGTCTAAATGTTAGTAGTGAATTATGGTTGAGTAGTATTCAATGTTATGATATTTAAGTTGTGGTGTTATTCTTCTAGTGGTGTCGTGTGAACGTCGACTACACGACACTTCACCATTTATGGGCCTAGGGGAATGCATCTTGTACTCGTTTGCCAATTGCGGGGTTGCCGGAGTGACAGAAACCTGAGCCCCCGTTGGTATATCGATGCAGGAGGGATAGCAGGATCTCAGAGTTTAAGGCTGTGGTTAGATTTATCTTAATTACTTTCTTGTAGTTGCGGATGCTTGCAAGGGGTATAATCACAAGTATGTATTAGTCCTAGGAAGGGCGGTACATTAGCATAGGTTCACCCACACAACACTTATCAAAACAATGAAGATTAATCAACTGTATGAAGCGAAAGCACTAGACTAAAATTCCGTGTGTCCTCAAGAACGTTTGGTCATTATAAGTAAACAAACCGGCTTGTCCTTTGTGCTAAAAAGGATTGGGCCACTCGCTGCAATTATTACTCTCGCACTTTACTTACTCGTACTTTATTCATCTGTTACATCAAAACCCCCTGAATACTTGTCTGTGAGCATTTACAGTGAATCCTTCATCGAAACTGCTTGTCAACACCTTCTGCTCCTCGTTGGGATCGACATTCTTACTTATCGAAGATACTACGATACACCCCCTATACTTGTGGGTCATCACCCGATTGTGGCACCGTCAAGATCTTCT
Organism: Lolium perenne; assembly: GCF_019359855.2. Lineage (NCBI taxonomy): Eukaryota > Viridiplantae > Streptophyta > Magnoliopsida > Poales > Poaceae > Lolium > Lolium perenne. Next base: position 293,256,534 of record NC_067250.2, on the reverse strand, counting down.
ACGCGCTTTTGAAAGCGGCAAGTGATCGTCTACCGCAGCAACGAGAGCCTCCTCTTGTAGGCTTTGGAAATCTTCAAGGGTTAGTCTCGTTCATCCCCTCGTTGCCCCCATCTTCTAGATTGCATCTTGGCTTGGATTGCGTTCTCGCGGTAGGAATTTTTTTGTTTTCTATGCTACGAATCCCTACAGTGGTATCAGAGCCGTGTCTATGCATAGATGGTTGCACGAGTAGAACACAATTTTTTGTGGGCGTTGATGCTTTGTTGTCTTTAGTTCTAGTACTTTGCATCTTTGTGGCATGGTGGGATGAAGCGGCTCAGGCTAACTTTACATGACCGCGTTCATGAGACTTGCTCCACGTTCGACATGCAACTTCTATTGCATAAGTGGCTTTGCGGGTGTCTGTCTCTCCCACCATAGTGAAGATTCAATTTACTCTTCTATTGACAACACTAGTATCACCGTTGTGGTTCATGTTCGTAGGTAGATTAGATCTTACTCGAAAACCCTAAACCACGTAAAATATGCAAACCAAATTAGAGACGTCTAACTTGTTTTTGCAGGGTTTGGTGATGTGATATGGCCATGATGTGATGATGAATATGTATGAGATGATCATTATTGTATTGTGGCAACCGGCAGGAGCCTTATGGTTGTCTTTAAATTTCATGTTGAGTAGTATTTCAAAGTAGTAATAGTTGCTACATGAGGTGAACAACCATGAAGACGGCGCCATGGACCTTGACGCTACGCCGATGATGATGGAGATCATGCCCGTTGATGATGGAGATGATGTCCGTGCTTTGGAGATGAAGATCGAAGGCGCAAAGACTAAAGGGCCATATCATATCACATATGAATTGCATGTGATGTTAATCCTTTATGCATCTTATTTTGCTTAGAACACGACGGTAGCATTATAAGATGATCCCTCACATTAATATCAAGATAATAAAGTGTTCTCCCCTCGTATGCACCGTTGATATAGTTCGTCGTTTCGAAGCATCTCGTGATGATCGGATGTGATAGACTCAACGTTCACATACAACGGGTGTAAGCCATGTTGCACACGCGGAATACTTGGGTTTGCTTGACGAGCCTAGCATGTACAGACATGGCCTCGGGACAACGGAAACCGAAAGGTTGAACACGAGTCATATGGATGATATGATCAACATGTTGATGTTCACCATTGAAGCTACATCATCTCACGTGATGATCGGTTTTGGTGTAGTGGATCTGGATCGTGTACCACTTAACAACTATGAGGGATGTTGTATTAAGTGGGAGTTCATTAGTAATTAGATTAAAACATGAACTAATTATCATAAACATAGTCTGAGTAGTATTTTGAATTAATTTGTAGTATTGGCATCCGTTTTCTACCAAGCGCTAGTCTTGTAATTGAGATAGAAATACTGTTAAAATCTGACAAGAAACTTTACGGACTGGTAACGTATTGTTAAAGAATCAAGAAATGATTAAGTCCTATTGAAAACTTTTAGTAAACCTCACATTGTTGATTCAAAGAGCTATGGTTTCAATTGGTACCTAAAGTCATCTTGTCTCCGTGAAACTTGAAGTTCAAATCTGTTTGAAAAGTAAGGAGCTGAAAATTTTGTTTTCAGAAATAATCAAGGTATGAGATATATGTGATATCTAAGACCTTATTGCAAGATGATAGAATATAATTTGGTGAGACTACATAAACTCATAAGTTTTATGGGAATGTAGGAAGGTTGAAGACGCAAGGCGTCCCAATCCTCCAACTATTGAGGCACTAACGATATTCGCATATCCATGAAGTGATCGTCCTTAGTATGCACCGTTGCTAAGACTCGTCGTTTCGTAGCATCACGTGATGATCGGGTGTTATAGATTCTACGTGTGCATACAACGGGTGCAAGCCAGTTTCGCACATGCGAATACTGAGGTTAAACTTTACGAGCCTAGCATGTACAGACATGGTCTCGGAAATTCGTCATGATATGATGGATAAAATTATGAGTGAAATTATTCATCATATTAAAAGGTTACTAATAGTGAAATCTGAAACACTTGTCATATGATGATCAACTTCAAAATAAGAACCTCAAGGTTATTGGTATTTTGACCAACAAACCTAGAAGTTATTGAAGGTGAAGTGTTTTCTGAGAATGAGGAAAGTTAAAAGAGAAACTACAAAAGATATTTTGGCAGAAAGAAAGAAAAGACTAGAAAGTCTAGCTCAGGTGTATATAAATGATATACATGTTATGGATGTATTCCTCGTTTGGTCACACAATGAAATTCTTGGGTATTTGTACCAATGTTCAAGAAATCGTTAATCTTAACTTATCGATCGGTCTTAAAATAAAGATTAATCGCTTATCGGCCGATTAATCGATTTTATCGATCAAACATTTATCGGCTTATTTTTTGTCAATTCTAATTTTCGACAATAAATTTTCTATAATATGATATGCAAAAAATAATATTTAAGCATTGCGCATAAGTATTACCTTGATTCCTTGCATTCGAATCAATAATAATGGAAAATTTGAGCTAATGCACAATTCTACCAAACTATAGGATGAAAATATCGACTGCCATACCAAATGTCATTGAAATTTCTCTGACAATCAGCCGAAATATCGGCCATGAGAGTGAAAATCGGGCGAAATATCGGCTCTCATACAGAAAATCGACCGAAATATCGGTGGAGCGATAAACTGGCCGATATGCCAAAATCTTATCGGTTACCACCCGATTCACGATAAATCGGCCGATAAATCTGCATCTCGGACGATTTTTAGAACAGTGATTTGTACCATATTGGTTGGTATGAAGTGTCATACAAAACAATACAATACAAGAATACAATGGCCTAAGTGACTGACAAGGAATATGATAGGAACGCACGTCTGGAACAAAAATAAAGTGTTATTATGTTCGTCGTTGGTATTCTATCTAGCCCTTAGAATTTATAATAAAGAACTTAATAATTGTTATTTTGCTCTGGTCAAATGAAAACAATGAGTTGTTCAAATTATGACATTACTCCATGTATGATGGATAAGTTATTATAAATCTTAATGGTGAAACACACATACATAACACTGACGCTAAAATGCCATAAGGCAAATGATTTGAATTCCACTTATTTGTGGAACCGCCATTTAGGTCATGTTAGAGAGGAACGCATGAAGGAACTCCATGCAAATGGATTTTTGGAGTCATTTGATTTTTGAATCGTTTGGCGCTTGCAAATCTTTTCTAAAGAGAATGACTAAAATACCGTTCATAGGCCAAGAGTTGAACGGGAAACTAACTTAGTGAAAACATATATGATGATGTATGTGGTTCACTGGGCATAGTTGTGTGCGGGAGATTCTTCTACTTCATGAAAACTTCCAACAATGAATTGAGTATATATATGTGGATATATTCGATAAGGAAGAAGTTTGAAACATTTGAATGGATTCAAATAAATTTCAGCATGAAGTGGAAATCATCGTAATAGAAAAGTCAAATATCTATGATTGGATCATAGTGGAAATATTTGAATTACGAGTTTTAGCGAACATCTAAGAGAGTTATGAAGTTGTTCTACAACTCACGTTTCTTGGATTATCATAATGATGATGGAGTATCCGAGATATGTATCCAAACCTTGTTGGATTGATGATGAGATAAAATAAAATGAAGCCATTATATTTTTGTGGATTATGCTTTAGAGACTACCGCTTTTTCACTGAATAGAGCATCATCATGATCCGTTGAAATGACACCATACGAGTTATGGCATGGGTATGAACCCTAATAGTCCTTTCTTAAATTTTGGTATGCATAGAATAAGGTGAACCAAAATCGGATGAATGTCTTTGTGGGTTATCCCAAAGAATTAATTAGGAATTCTTTCCACTATGGAGACAAAGACAAAAGTGTTTGTCGATGTTTCTTACTTATTTCCAAGAAATTGTTTTTAGCGAAGTATTTGAGTGGGAGGACAATAGAACTTGATAAGGTTTATGAACCTAAGCATAATGATCAGAGTAGCGTAGCATCGGAATTAGTTCCAGAAGTGGCCACGACGATCATGGCTCCCATGTCTACAAAATGTTATAGTCATGGAGATCAAAGTACTTATTGAACCTTGTAGGTATGATTTACTTTGTGATCAAATAAATGATTTGTGAACAAAGGATTGTTTTTGAACAATGATAAACCAACTACAAACAAAGAAGTTATGATGGGCCCCGACTCCGTTAAAATGGCTATACGCCATGAAATCCAAGATAGATGAATACTTTTTCAAAGTAAATGGATCTGTAAAATTGATGAACTTGGATGGAATATCCTTGAATAAGCTCGACTTGTCGAAAAGTTGTTTACGACAAAGTTCAAAGAGTTGACTACGATAAGATTAGATCTTCCGTAGCAATGCTTATAGTCTATGTGGATTATTCTAGTAATCGCTACATATTTCTTTCATGAGATATGATAGTAGGATGGCAAAATACATTACTTAACAGAAGTGTGTATTAAAGGTGTATACAAGATACAACCAATTGTTTTGCTAGTCCATGGAATACTAGATAGGTATACGAACTTCAATTGGATGAAGTGAGTATCGCGGAGTTGGAATCTTCACCGGATGAAATAGTCAAAGAGTTTTGGATTTCATCAGAAACGATGAAGATGCTTGCATTTGCAAGAAATTAAGTGGGAGTGACATATAGTTGGTTATAAAGGATGTAATTATATACTTGATTATAAAAGGTTTCATTGAGAATTAACTTCAATGAAAGAATATGGACAGAAACATATTTAGTGTCAAGATCTATGAAGATAGATTGAAACACATAATAAGTTTAAGTCAAAGTACATAGAATGGATATTGAAGTAGTTCAATATAGAAATATTAAGAAGGTGTTCTTTTCATGTGAAGTTTTAACAATACTTGAGTGTATCTGACACTCAATGAATAAAAACACATGAGTGATTATGGATCACGAATAATATGTACACAATAATATGTCCTGTACTCTAAAATGTTAGGAGCATATACCAGAATGATTCATGTGATGATCATTGGATAAACAGTAAGAATATCCCTGAGTGCTTTAGAAGAACCAAGGATATATAGTTTTGTATGAGTAATGACAAACAAATCGCTGTAAGGTGTTGCACCGATATTAGTTTGGTCACATATAAAAATAAAAATTACAATCTCAAATTAGACTAAGTGTTGTTTAAAAAAGTAGCACAATGAGCTAGAAGTTGTCTATGCTAGATTTAGATAAGTTCTAAATGTTGTGACGGATTCTACAAACGAAGGCAGAATATGTCATTGTTTTGACAATGACTGAGGTTGTTAAGTCAAGAGGTTCTTTGAGAACATGGTGTGTTCCGATAGTGTCAGAACTTTGAAGCTATATTGTGTATGATAATATTAGTGACATATTTCAGACCGCGGAATTAAGGTTCCACCAGAAGACCAAACATATTTAATGCCGACTCATTTGGAAAATGATTGATGCGTGAAGACGCAAATGAATTGCAAAATACATACTTTCTGAGTGTGTCAGAACCGTTGACTAAAGCTCTCCCTAGGGCAAAGTATGACCAACACCAGAATGCCATGGGTGTTAGGTACCTTACAATATAATCTAGATTATTGACTCTAGTGCAAGTGGGAGACTGTTGGAGATATGCCCAAGAGGCAATTATAAACGTGGTTATTATATATCTTTATGTTTATGATAAAAGTTTATATACCATGCTATAATTGTATTAACCGAAACATTGATACATGTGTGTTATGTAAACAACAATGAGTCCCTAGTAAGCCTCTTAACTAGCTTGTTGATTAATAGATGATTAGTTTCGTAATCATGAACATTGGATGTTATTAATAACAAGGTTATATCATTATATGAATGATGTAATGGACACACCCAATTAAGCGTAGCATAAGATCACGTCATTAAGTTATTTGCTATAAGCTTTCAATACATAGTTACCTAGTCCTTTTGACCATGAGATCATGTAAATCACTTATACCGGAAAGGTACTTTGATTACATCAAACGCCACTGCGTAAATGGGTGGTTATAAAGGTGGGATTAAGTATCCGGAAAATATGAGTTGAGGCATATGGATCAACAGTGGGATTTGTCCATCCCGATGACGGATAGATATACTCTGGGCCCTCTCGGTGGAATGTCGTCTAAATAGCTTGCAAGCATATGAATGGTTCATAAGAGACCACATACCACGGTACGAGTAAAGAGTACTTGTCAGGAGACGAGGTTGAACAAGGTATAGAGATACCGATGATCAAACCTCGGACAAGTAAAATATCGCGTGACAAAGGGAATCTCCAGATCCCGCTATTGGTTATTGGTCGGAGAGAAGTCTCAACCATGTCTACATAGTTCGCGAACCGTAGGGTGACACACTTAAGGTTTGATGTCGTTTAAGTAGATATGGAAATATGGAATGGAGTTCGAAGTTTTGTTCGGAGTCTCGGATGGGATCCAGGACATCACGAGGAGGTCCGGAATGGTCCGGAGAATAAGATTCATATATAGGAAGTCATTTTCTAGTTTTGAAAATGATCCGGTATTTTCCTGGAAGGTTCTAGAAGAGTCCGGAAGAAATCAGCATGGAAGGTGGAGTCCCAGAGGGACTCCACCCACCTTGGCCGGCCAGCCTAAGGGAGGAGGAGTCCCAAGTGGACTCCTCCCCATGGTGGCCGGCCACCCCACCAAGGAAAGGAGGGAGTCCCACTCCCCCTAGGTTTGGTCATATGGAAGGTTTATGTTGGGGTCTTATTCGAAGACTTTTGACCTAATCCTTGGGGCTTCCACCTATATAAAGAGAGGAGGGGAGGGGCTGGCCAGCCACTCTTGGCTCCACCTTGGCCGCACCCCTATGAGGGCCGGCGCCCAAGCCCCCTCTCCCCAAAACCCTAGCTACCTCTCCTCCACCACATCTCCCGCATATGCTTAGCGAAGCTCCGCCGGAGATCTCCATCGACACCGCCACCACACCGTCGTGCTGTCGGGATTCCAAGGAGGATCTACTACTTCCGCTGCCCACTGGAACGGGGAGAAGGACGTCGTCATCAACACCGAACGTGTGACCGAGTACGGAGGTGCTGCCCGATTGTGGCACCGTCAAGATCTTCTACGCGCTTTTGAAAGCGGCAAGTGATCGTCTACCGCAGCAACGAGAGCCTCCTCTTGTAGGCTTTGGAAATCTTCAAGGGTTAGTCTCGTTCATCCCCTCGTTGCTCCCATCTTCTAGATTGCATCTTGGCTTGGATTGCGTTCTCGCGGTAGGAAATTTTTTGTTTTTTATGCTATAAATCCCTACACTACTAACATTTAGACTTCACCTATGTCCTCAAGAACTAAACAAACTACTCACGAGACATCATATGGAACATGATCATAGGTGATATGATGATGAATAACAATCTGAACATAAACCTTGGTTCAATGGTTTCACTCAATAGCATCAATAGAAGGAGTAATCAATACCGGGAGAGTTTCCCCTATCAAACAATCAAGATTCAACCCTAGATGTTACAGTGGTGACGAGGTGCAGCGGTGGAGATGGCGGTGTCGATGGTGGAGATGATGGTGATGATGATCCCAATGAAGTCCAGCTCGATGACGATGACGATGATGTCGATTTCCCCCTCCGGGAGGGAATTTCCCCGGCGGATTTCTGCCCGCCGGAGAGCTCTTTTCTCTCTCGTGTTTTCCGCCCCGCAGAGGCGGCTGTGTCTCCTCGCGATTATTCCCAGCACCTTAGGTTTTCGGGTAGATGAAGTACGCGAAAGAGAGGCGGCCGAAGGGGGCTGTGGGCCCCCTCCCCACAAGGCGGCGCGGCCAGTGCAGGGCCCGCGCCGGCCTATGGGGGGGCCCATGGCGGCCCTCCTCGGCTCCTCCTTTTAGCTGGCTCATTCTTCTGGAAAAATAAGATCTTCGGTGTAATTTCCGTCAATTGTTGATCTCCAGAAATATTGCATTCTGACGGTGCTTTTTCCAGCAGAATACTGACTCCGGTGAATGATTCTCCAATAATCATGAAACATGCAAAATAGGTGAAATAACATAAGTATCATCTCTAAATATGAAATATATCAATGAATAACAGTAAATTATGATATAAAATAGTGATGCAAAGTGGAGGAATATGACGACGACGACGAGTTCGAGTGGTCCGACGACGACGGGCCGCACCCGGACGAGACGGTCGATCAGCAACACGCGCTCATCGAGTCCTTCGAGTCGGAGAAGAAGCTCCAGGACGACGCCCGTACCGGCGAAGAGGCGCAGATTCGTCGCGCCGTCGAGCTCTCCCTCCAGGCGGCGCAGCAGGGGAGGGCAGACGTCGACGCGCTGCTGGAGCAGCGGCGTCTGGCCACCGCCCTACGCACGGAGAGGCGGCGTGGGCAGCAAGAGCTGCGGCGGAGGGGAGGCGACGACGGGGCGGGGCCGTCGAACGCACCGTCGAGCGGTCAGTAGGCTAGGTTTAGATGAAATCTAGCCGTTTTCATTCAAACTTTGTAATATATAATTAAATTTGAATGAAAACCTTTATTTTCGTGCACCAATATTCCTTTGGGGGCGGCGTTTGGAGATGCTCTTAATCTAGTGCAGTTGCGGCGTTGCTAGAATTGGGAGGAGCTAGCTCTGAATTTTACTTTACCTTCGGAGCCTGAATATGCGTTTTCAATTCCCGCAATGAAAATCATCTTAAAATGTTCATCCCCAATGAAATTGGGGGCTTGCTTTTCCCTTTAATTTTGTGGTTCGTTCGACGATTATCGGTCTGAGTTCTGTCAGTTCCGGCGCCTAGAGCAACAAACGAACTGAAACAGATGGTGTCGCTACTTAACCTCCTCGCTCTGATTGTACAGATAGAAGCATGAATGCAGCGTCTAACTGCGCCCACTTCACCGTCACCACAAATGCTCTACCGCCCACTTCACCGTCACCACAATGCTCTACTGCAGGTTGGCCGCCGCAGAAGCTGACTGGCTGTTGTCCGCTGCTGCTTTCCAGCGTCACCGTTATCGTCACTGGGCATGACTACAATACTGCTCTCAGTAGTTGGTGGTGTCTCGAACGTCATGTCCATGGCGGCCGTGTAGCTGAGGTGATGTTTCTTCTCCACGCCACTGACCGTCACACCAAAGTGCCTTATCGGAACCTGCTGTATATTTGCATTTCCCAATATCTCTCATGCCGAGCTAATTATTTGCCAAGAGCAAAGATGTTACAGCACAAATATGTGTGCAGTTTTGGTTTTGGCTATCAGTTTATAACATGGATCCTGAAAGATGTATGTGCTGCCCGTGATGGTCTCACAACAATAACACTGCTTATATATATAGCTGCAGGATAATTGATATTTCAAAGAGAAGCACTAGATGTACATAATGAGATCGATGGGACAAGCATCCGTGGTACACGTGATAAGCTATCTCAAACCAACCAAAATGGTTGATGGGACAAGCAATATTTAATACGCCGGATTCCAGAGTCCTTTTGCTATTTGACAATCTCATATTCACACAGTGCTTGGTTATAATTGATTGTCCGGATAGAAATGATCCAGAATAGTATATAGAGCACAACAAGCTACATAGTTTCTCATGCATAATTACTTATTTAGAATCGGCTACTATTCTGCCTCAGTCTTATTTTAAGGAGAAAGAAATAAAGTTAATGTAGATCAGTAAGCACTTGCAGAGAAGCAAGTAAAGTTTCTTTTGCAAGGACAGTTCATTTCTTTCTATTTAATAGTTAAACGCCAAGTGTCTGTTTCTCGTGGTTTATATCTAGGGTTATTGTGTTCATTTCTGAATTTTGTGAAATATTTAAGGTATAAGAGATGATAACCAGGCAAGCAATCCAACTGAAAAGGCCACAAGATGCGACGGAATGAAAAAAAGAGCTTATCATCATTTCTAAGTGTTTGATCTTTGATGTTAATGACTTGAGCTTGCACAATATGTTATGGTTTATCTTGCATAAATAATAGGACTTGACATAAGTACCAGGTGGCTTCCATCATTGTAATTAGCCAACATGACAATAAAAAAATGTCAACAAAGCAAAGAAGGATCTTGTCGAAAGAAGATGTTGTGATTTTGTTTGAAACAAGTTCTTAACGAAAACATTGTGACTGCATCACACTACAACTTGGCCAAAACATAGATGATCCTTGTGAGCTGTGACACAACATCCAATAATAATACAACAATTGCCTACATTAGATAGTGGCTGTGGCCATAGTCAAAGGACCGAGCAGAGAGACAAAAGGATGATGCTCATGCTGTTGTGTATTGTTGCGCGAAAGTTATTTTCTTTTTGGACCCTGTGGAGTTTCTCTAACTCTCTGTTTGAGTATTTTCCTTCTAAATAATCATGGACCTATATTTTGTTTAGGAAACACAAGTTGTGTCCTAGAACAGTCTACATGATTATAGAGTATTGAATGGACGAAACTTAGTTTGACCGAGAGCAACAACATTGCAAACATCAACTTAGTCCCGGTTTGGAGGGTTATAGTACTCCTCTGATCATCACTCATTTTAAAACAACCGGACTGATTGGGACAGTCCCCCGAGTTCCAGACCACCTAACTTGCTAGTCAGCTTAGGCTGGTCATAGTGGTAAGTATCATGTAGTAGTATCATGCATATGATACTTGTATATGATACTATCTCTATAGTGGTTAGTATCATGAAGTAGTATCATAGTCATGTTATATTTATTGCTTTTTAGAATCTCAATGCAAATTTGTGCACAAGATTTGTTTGGCATTAATTTTTCTCGTGACATGTGCTATGATACAGTATCTACCTATGTTACTCTAATCTCCTCTCCCCTCCTTAATTAGCTGCCACATCAGCATTTTTGTGGGACCAATGCGCATGATACTAGCTATGATACTAGCACTATGGCTAGCCTTAAGCCCACGGAATTTATCTTATCTAGTCACCGTATGATGAATCATACTACTTCCTTCATTTCGAAAAAGATGTCGCAGATTTTTTTAAATCTAAATTTGGATGTATCTAGACCATGACGAAGGAACTAATTGTAATCACAAATTGTTGCGGTCAGAAACCCACCGGCGAGCAACGACGGGCAACACAGGAGAGTCGGGAGCAACTTAGGGCTGCGGCTGGCCCTGGTCCCTCCGAGCGACGGCCCGCAAAGACTCCGGCACGCACGTTCGATGCTGATGCAAGGGCGTGCCACCTGACCTATACCTGGTCAGGAAGGTGATGGAGATGCCTCGCTTAGTTTCCTGCATGGCATACACGTAAACATTAAATACGAGCCTCGATCGGCTCTCAGGTTATCCTGTGAATCGGCTCAAGGAGCCGATCCACCCATGATTCGTACGAGGTGTACGAATATATGGTGGTCCTGCTTGATCGAGATAAAGCTAAAACGATCTACGACGATTTAGGGTTTTCACCGTATAATCGGATCATCCTACTCGTGATTGGGCCTCGCGGCCACGCACGGTGATCGTAAGCCGATCCTAGACAAGGCCTAAAAACCAACACGAGGTTGATCCCCGGAACATCCTGTCTAGGGCTAGCAAATTACACCCTACGCGCCGCTGGATCCTCCAACCCTTTGTAAGGCCTAACTATTACAGATATTAAACTAATCCTTGAAGAACAAGGAGCAACCGTAACGGATCGGATCTACTGAATAATGATCAAGCGGGGTGCCGCCCCTACACCTAAGATAGGTGTAAGGGCGGCTAGATGCATAAGGGTTGCACGACGACAGCATATGATACGAAGAACAATGCTAACCCTAACACATCTAAGATAACTACGTTGCTCGCCATCAAAAAGGCTTCAGTACGAGCAACGCATGGCAACGAATAAACTTGTACTGCCTAGATCGCAAGATGCGATCTAGGCAGCATGATGCTTACCCGGAAGAAACCCTCGAGACAAGGGAGTTGGCGATGCGCCTAGATTGGTTTGTGGTGAACGTTGGTTGTTGTTTATTTCATAAACCCTAGATACATATTTATAGTCCGTAGACTTTCTAACATGGGAATAATCCCCACCGTGCACGAGACAAACTCTAACTAACCGACACGTATCCTACTATATTACAGATACACGGGCAAACTAGCCCAAACTTTGCATAACAGGCCGATTCACGTACTTCTTCCATGTATATTCTTCAAGTCCATCTTGATCGCGGCCCACCTCTGACTCGGTCAAATTCTGGTGATAACACATGCCCCCCTGGTTTTGGAATTGATAATTCCAAAATCACTCTGCTTTTTCTTCGCCGGGTCATGTCGTGGCAGAGCAGAACCGTCGCAGTACCCTTCATCATGATGCCTTGTCTTCTCAACTTCTCCGCAACACTTGATAGCTTTAGCATCACTTCATCGGAAACTGCAATGGCATTAAATCTCCACTAGGCTCCTCCTTATTTAACTGTGCCGATTGATTAGCCCTCTTCATCCCCTTCCTCTGTTCTAGCTATCGGCACCGAAAAACCCTCTTTCCCTGTAGCAATGTCTTCCTTTTCCTCAGTCTCCTCCGGCCTCTCCCTCCAGTCCTCCTCCTCGAGCGAGCCGGAGTGGAACTTCGATCATGTGCCAGACGGCCCACCCGAAGCACTCGTCGGGTCAGATGGCGACCTGCCTCTGACCGATGGGGAAGACGACCTCAAGTTCCTCATCGAAGGGGGCTGATAAGCGAAAGCGAAGACGACCTCCATCCCTGGGTGAAACCCACCTCCTCCGACGGGAAGGAGAAAGAAGAAGAAGTAGAGGAAGAAGAGGAAAAGGAGGAGGATGATTCCTCCTCCTCCGCTAAGCATCCGCCGGCAAAGCGATTCCGCGCTTGGGCGGACAGCGAGGACGATGATGATGACGAGGAGGAAGAGGAAAAGGAGGAGGATGAATCCTCCTCCTCCGCCGGATATCCGCCGGCAAAGCGCTTCCGCTCTTGGGCGGACAGCGAGGATGATGATGATGACGAGGAAGAAGAGGCTCCGGCCGAGGGCAGGGGTAGCAGCGACGAAGAACTCCCTGGAAGCAGCGCCGACGGCAGCTACAACAGCGACGATGAGGACAGCGACGACCCCTAGAACAGGGGCAAATCAGTGTAGGACTAGTAGTAGCGGTGCACTAGGCATCAGATCCCCCTTTTGAGAGCCATCGGCTCTTTCCTGTAAAGCTGCTCCTTTGAATTAATAAGAATTGTTCTTCCAATTTAACTTTCAATTAATCCAATTTCAAGCCTTCTGCTCGCCACACCAAGACCGATAGCAACGTATCGGATTTTTAGACGCCCATGAAGCCGGACTCAGATACCGATTAGACCGTCAGTCAAGCACTTCTCAAATTCAGACTGTGATTTGATATCTGACCATAATATTCCGCAATCCTACAGCCGATAGCTGTTCATCGGCTGTTTTGACAATCCAGTCTCCTTCATTTTCTTGCAGTAACAGGATGGTCCAAACCCTGTAGATGACGACGGCTTCCCTCTCAGGCTCCTCTCCGTAGCTCTAGCAGTCTGCCTCTGCAACGACTCACCGCTTTCGGAGAAGGTAAAAGCGCAGGGTCAGCCGATGCAACTCCAATCGGCTCCAAAAATAGAGTGTCTATCAAATCAGCTGCCCCCCGAGCCTCAGTCAAAGTGAGAACGGTGGCGAGGATACACAGTTCAGTCCAAAGGCCCTGAACTCAGGCAAATTGAGACAGCCACCATGCAGAGGTCCAAAACTGACGTTTCTGCCAATACTGCTGAACTGTCGCAAAGGGTTGGAAATCCTCGAAGAGAAGGTTCAGGTATCCAAAATCGGCTCACTATTTACTCCCTCAAGGAAGCAGAAGGTATCACAACTGGACTGAAAACCGACCTGGTCGAAATCCGTGTCTTGAACACGCAGCCGGTAGATCTTGTGTAAATGTACTAGAGTCGATGGCTGTGCATCGGCTTCGTTTTTTTTTACTGGCCGATTTTTCCTATCGGCCCCCAATCTTTCACTGCACACATGTTCATCTGCACATGTTCATCTGATTAGGTGCCCCCCGAGCCGAATCTGTCAGGGAACTGCAGATATCGGCTCTGTAGTTAACCAAGGCACTGTACTTGCACGTCGGCTCCGGTAGGTCCAATGTTGATTTTTCCTAACTCATCAGCCGACGTAAAACCGCTGCCCAGTAGATCGATGTTGAACACAAGCACAACATGTGGTGAGGATAATTTTGGCCGATTGCTGGAATCGGCCTCCATATTGATCGAAGCGCTCATTGAAGGTTTTGCGATGTCCCTCCATATATCTTTGGGGCCGATCCCAAGGATCGGCCTCGCCACGTTTGCTCATCGGTTTGTTCTTGCTATACGGTCAGGCCGGTGGATAAGACCAGCCTAACCCTGTCCTTCGTCACGCCGATGCGCTCGCAGTCATCCAAATTGGGTGCCTCGTCTAATCCTGGAGCACTAAACTCCGTTGGAAGGACGAGCACCATGTTTGTGCCAGCCGATGCCTCATCATCGGCTTTCCTTTGCTTGGGGCGCCACTCCATTTTTCGTGGTCGACCCTCTTCATCCAGGGTTCGCTGCCTTCCTTAGCGTGTGGAGGTATAACCTTTCGGCTTCCTCCAAGCCGCGCAGTCGCTGAACCCTATGCTTTTGGGAGCGGCTGAGTCCATCAGGGCACCACCTTGGCCGGTGGTACTTGTCTTCTTCTTCTTCATCATCGCCTTCCAAATCCTCGAGATCTTCCACCCGAGGGGACTCAGCGTGCTTGTTCTGAAGCGGGAGAGGCCCTAAGCGTTGGAACACGGACACGTTAGCTGTCTCCTTCTTCTTCTGGTTACATTCTGGGCAATTGCCGATTGTAGGCAATCGGCTCATTCCTGAATCCCAGCAATGTCTGAAGAAGGGGCAGTCCCAGTGCCTATCCTCGTCGTCTTGCTTCCTCGATTCTTCCTTGGCACGGCGCTCGTACTCCTCCTCATCGCGATCATGCCGACGATGTCTCCTGGCGTCCCTAGCCAGACGGTCTCTATCATCATCGTCGCTGGATCGTCGGCGTTGGCTGTATTGGCTCACATACTTATTGAGGAGGTGACCAGAGAGAGGTCGCTGATATCTCACATTCCTTACTTCTCCCTCTGTGATGTAGCGCTTGCCATCGTGACGGAGCCGATCGCGTGGAGCGGCCTCCTCCGTGTCCTTGCTACGAGAGCAGCTGCCCTCGTCTCCATCCTTGCCAGAGTGGTGTCCAGGTCCTACCATGTTGATGTTGAACGAGAATCCTGGCTGGCAACCTTCAGGGTAAGTGCACTCCACCATGTGGACGGCTAGGAAGGGGTGGGTGTCGACCTTCATGGCGTACTGGTTGAAAATCAGACGTCCTTGTTCTATCGCCATTTGGATCTGCTGACGCCACACCCTGCAGTCGTTGGTGGCATGGGAGAACGAGTTATGCCATTTGCAGTATGGCTTTCCGTTCAGCTCCTGTACCGTGGGGATTTTGAGGCCTTCGGGTAACTTCAACTGTTTCTCCTTGAGTAAGAGGTCGAAGATTTGCTCAGATTTAGTCACGTCAAAATCAAACCCTCTGGGCGGACCTGGTGGCTTAACCCATTTGCAGGACACGGGGGTTGCCCCCCGAGTCCATTCAGCCACTGCTACCTCTTGATCTCCCGCAGAGCCTTCGTCTTCATCTGCCTCAACCAGGACTACCGCACGCTTGAATTTGTCTTGGTACAAGTCCGGGTGGCGCTGTTCATATGCCGACAGTTTCTGAACCATGTGCGCCAGTGAAGGGTAGTCTGCTTGGGAGGCCATATCCTTGATTGGTGATGCGAGGCCCACCACTGCCAACTCGACTGCTTCCTTTTTCAGTCACACGAGCCGAATAACATCGGTTCCTAAGATTTCTGAAGCGCTGGATGTATTCTGCCACAGTTTCTCCACGCTTCTGACGTATTTGTGCTAGATCGGCAAGGCCAGACTCGGAAGCCTCTGAGTGATACTGCATGTGGAACTGTTCTTCCAACTGCTTCCAAGTCCGGATCGAGTCTGGCGGCAACGAAGTGTACCACCCGAAAGCCGATCCTGTGAGGGACTGTGCGAAGAACCTCACACGTAGCTCATCTGCTGCTGAGATCGTGCCCAGCTGTGCCAAATATCGGCTCACATGCTCGATGGAGCTGGAACCATCTGATCCATTGAACTTGGAGAAATCAGGGAGCCGATATTTGGATGGTAGCGGGATCAACTCGTACTCGTTGGGGTACGGCTTGGAATAGCCGATTGTCCTCCTTTTCAGCACCATGCCGAACTGGTCTCTCAGTATGGTACTGATTTGATCCGCGGTGCTGGCTGCAGGAGTCGAACTCTGAAGATTTGCCGGAGTGGCATACTTAGCCAGCCATGCTTGCTTTTCCAGCTCTGAGCCAACTGCAGGAGCTGGGCTCTAGAGGTTTGTCGGAGTGGCGTACTTAGCTAGCCACGTCTGCTTCTCAAGATCTGTCGCTGAAGTTCCTCCTGCTTTTCCAGAAGTCCCTGCTGTTGCGGCCTGGTTTGTGAGCGCCCAGTTACCGCAGTCTGGCACGTATGTGCACGTGTATCCGTGAGGGATCTCCTTAGGCGCCTCGTACAAGAACTGGTAGTCACTAGGGTCACCACCGATCTTGTAGACGACGTATGCCGGTGAATTCGGCATCTCTGGTGCTGCCAACGTGAACGGCAGCGGTGGACGGGACTGGAGTGGCATCTCTCCTTGGAAAGTCCCGAGAGCTGGTCCTGACGGAGAGTACTGACGACTCATGATTTCCTGGATTAACCGAAGAGCGACACGCTCCAAAGTGTTCACCAGGTTCTCAGAGTGGCGGTGTAGCGAATGCGCTACCATGAAGTTTATCTCCTGACGCAGGGACCTGGTGCGTTCCTCAGACGGGGCGGACAGGTCCACTCCATCGAGCGCACCTTCAGGTGAGAACCCCTTCCACCTGATGCCATGTGAGCGGGTTCTGTGAAAGGAGCCGATGAGGTCGGCTTCGAGGATCGGTTTGACCTCGTCATACTTCTTCTTGAGCTCGTCGGTCAGATCCTCGTACGTGACTGGAGTGCCGTCCGCCATCTCAGATGTAGATGGCGATGTGGTTGATGTCGAAGATTGTCCCACCGGGCGTGCCAGAATGTGTTGCGGTCAGAAACCCACCGGCGAGCAAGGACGGGCAACACAGGAGAGCCGGGAGCAACTTAGGGCTGCGGCTGGCCCTGGTCCCTCCGAGCGACGGCCCGCAAAGACTCCGGCACGCACGTCCGATGCTGATGCAAGGGCGTGCCACCTGACCTATACCTGGTCAGGAAGGTGATGGAGATGTCTCGCTTAGTTTCCTGCATGGCATACACGTAAACATTAAATACGAGCCTCGATCGGCTCTCAGGTTATCCTGTGAATCGGCTCAAGGAGCCGATCCACCCATGATTCGTACGAGGTGTACGAATATATGGTGGTCCTGCTTGATCGAGATAAAGCTAAAACGATCTACGACGATTTAGGGTTTTCACCGCATAATCGGATCATCCTACTCGTGATTGGGCCTCGCGGCCACGCACGGTGATCGTAAGCCGATCCTAGACAAGGCCTAAAAACCAACACGAGGTTGATCCCCGGAACATCCTGTCTAGGGCTAGCAAACTACACCCTACGCGCCGCTGGATCCTCCAACCCTTTGTAAGGCCTAACTATTGCAGATATTAAACTAATCCTTGAAGAACAAGGAGCAACCGTAACGGATCGGATCTACTGAATAATGATCAAGCGGGGTGCCGCCCCTACACCTAAGATAGGTGTAAGGGCGGCTAGATGCATAAGGGTTGCACGACGACAGCATATGATACGAAGAACAATGCTAACCCTAACACATCTAAGATAACTACGTTGCTCGCCATCAAAAAGGCTTCAGTACGAGCAACGCATGGCAACGAATAAACTTGTACTGCCTAGATCGCAAGATGCGATCTAGGCAGCATGATGCTTACCCGGAAGAAACCCTCGAGACAAGGGAGTTGGCGATGCGCCTAGATTGGTTTGTGGTGAACGTTGGTTGTTGTTTATTTCATAAACCCTAGATACATATTTATAGTCCGTAGACTTTCTAACGTGGGAATAATCCCCACCGTGCACGAGACAAACTCTAACTAACCGACACGTATCCTACTATATTACAGATACACGGGTAAACTAGCCCAAACTTTGCATAACAAGCCGATTCACGTACTTCTTCCATGTATATTCTTCAAGTCCATCTTGATCGCGGCCCACCTCTGACTCGGTCAAATTCTGGTGATAACACAAATCATTAACTATTTATTAAAGCTATTGCTAATATTAGTTCAGCATCTTCCAAAGTAATAAAATTAGTTGAGCTGCCCATGTCGCCGTCTTGCATTGTACGGTCGACATTAGGTTTAGGTGCAGAGTTCTTCTCCAACCTAAATGCAGTGTCATCTTGCCGCCGATTAATCGATCTCCCCGCCGGTGGAGAGGACTGAGGATTCGATCGCGTTTTCTTCTGTATTCTAGAGGTCCTTTGTGTAAAAGTTCTAGCCTTTGTTGTATTTTCTTTATCTTTCAGGGGCTTGACTGTAAAATGTACCGACCGCTTTTAATCTGATGCAGCTTCGGGGTCCTTCATGGCCCCGCACTTGTTCAAAAAAAAAAAACACGCACGGCGAAGCTAACTTGAATCTGCTGCACCTGTGAGCCGCGACTTTTACTGAACCGGGCACTTAGCACGCCAAGCTCCCCGTCAATAGGGCTAGCTAGCGTAAATCATTTCCTTGCATTGGAAAGATGAACAGGGTGACACACAAGTATAGAACCTTGATGCAGTTGATTTGCGTGTAGTACAGTACTCGGTATACAACTATAACACAGCAGGGAGAAGCAAGACACCAAGTTTGTTTCTTGTCTCTGTCTCGCTACTAGCCTGGCCACTAAGAGCATCTCTAGGAGCGACTGAATTCGCTGAAACTGAAAATGGCGAGTTCAATCTCCCGAACTTTAGGATTTCGTTGATTTTAGTTGAGCACGGAATAGAAACCGAATAGACGAACTGAAAAAATGAAATCAAACTTTCGCGGAAAATTTTAGGCGATGAACTTGCGAAATGTAAAGAGTTCGATGCTCCAATGAGCTTACATAAGAACTTAATTACATATAAAACAGAAATCAACCTACTAATCCTTCGCCGCGCGCTACTTTGAACAAAATTTAGCCCCAGGATAGTCACCGGGGACTCTACGCGCGGCAGAGGACGTCTAGGCGGCGGACGGTGTGGCGAAGGTGGAGGCTGGAGGAGTCTTACTCCTCATCGAGGGCGACGACCTCGAGCTTGATGCGGGGACGCGCGCCTCTTCCTGCGCCGCCTTGTACGCCATGACCCGACACACGTTCTCCTGCTCGCGCTCACCTCCACCTCTGAAATGACGGTGATCTGTTGAATCACCGTCGCCTCCTCCGCGTCATCGTGGACGTAGTCCCCGCTGCTGAGGTGAAGCGCCGGCGCGTCGTCCTCGTCGTTGCTGCTGTCGGGGAGCGGCGGAAGCGACGGGCGGCACGAGCCGCCGGACGAAGACCCCTCACCGCTATTCGCGTAGCGCGCGAGTTTCCCAGGGGGTGTGAGCCCCAGTTCGTCCACCTTCGCGCCGACCGCTTGCGTGCTCCCTCGGAGCGCACCCACTTCGCGCGCTCCGCCTCCGAGCGGAAAAATGGCGGACGAGGCGGCGAGTCTCCACCGCCGATACGGCCACCTCCCCTACCAGATCTTCCTACGACAGCCATGTGGAACGGAGCGGAGGTCTCGGCGGAGCGTACTGAGCGAGGGAGCGGCGGGAATTCCTCGCCGGAGTGGGAGGGCTTTTTCGCGGCGGAGCTGCGGATGCGGCGGAGGGGAGTAGGGTTTTGGAACCGAACTCCCCTCCCCGACCTGGTTAAATAGGGAGCGAGCGAGATTTTTCTCGGTTCCCCGAACTCGGTTTACGGGCCAGGCCGCGAGTTCAGGCACTGATCTGGGCCACTTCTGGCAGGAAATGTTCGGTTCCGACGTGTTTTACGGCTACTGCTAGAGATACTCTAATCGGAAGATAATGTGAAATCAACTATGATGCCCAAGAGTCCTTGCATGAAGCGTATAGTCAAATGATCATGTCTTTTTGCCTTCCAGAATGATGATTTGGCGCTTTGTAAAATTAAAGGAAAAATAGAGGATGGGGCGAAAGCAACATCCACAATGTAAGGATGACAATGGGCCACGGACGCCGTGCAACTGTGTGGGATGGGAAGTGTGTTGTTTGTCTCCTAATCTTCTCTGTGAGTGCCTAATGATGTTCATCGATATTTTCTTGCATATCCGTTGAGAGCATTTCAGTTTAAAAACTTTTAAGTTCTGAAGTACCATCGGACAAATGTCTAATAATTTTAGAATATTTATATCGATTGAGCCACAGTATTTGATTTCTTAACTTTATAGTGCCAATTCATGTGCCATATTTTATCAATTCTTTTTCTCCTTTGTTGCTTCCACCTCTAAATCCTCTTCTCAAGTGTCTTCGTCTTACTCCTCACCTCCAATGACTTGGCATTGGTTCTTTCTTCGTATTCTTTAGGTTCTAATTTCAACAACTAATTTGTCTTCTTCGAGTGTCAAATCGTTCATAAGGTACACTCGTAGATGACTCCACCACAATAATAGTGTGGGGCATGGAGAACCCCCTTCCCCAAACTCCTAAAGGTGTGTCAAAGCGAAATTAATTCTTCATAGCAAAGGGCAAATAGCCAAATCAATAATTGACGGAGCAAAGAAAGATGTGATGATATGATTTGGTAAAGAAAAAAACTTGTGATTCAAATAATAGTTTGGTATATTATACTAACTATTGGGATGTTCATTTATCTAGAATGCATTCAAATATACGTGTACTTGCGATGCCATATTCTTATCTCTCAGAAACATGAACGGACTGAAATCAATAATTTTAAACAGAGGTCAAAACCTTCCGACCTTCGCATCCTGGTGCACACAACCGTAATTTTGTTCAGCCAATTAAATTGGAGTGACTATTTGTGAGTTGCCTAAAATATTTTCTAAATCAGTCACTTTTCTAAGCCTTCCGATAAATATCAAAAATTCACATCACATCCAACTTCATATATAAAGTATAGCTATAAAGTTCTATACAGTTAGACTTCAAATTTCATAAGTTTGAAAGGTCTAAGTTTAGCCTATGGAAGATGTACTTTATGTGACTAATATTCACATAAATATCAAATGACTAAAAATAGCGAAACAACTTGATGTTGTATCCGCTCAAAAGAAGATGAAAGACTAGGCTTTTCATGGCTAGTATGTTCCGGGACAATCACCCTTGGTGTATTTTCTTTTCCCAATGTCTCCCATGCCTAACTAAGTTTTGTACCAATGATTGAGCAAAAGCGAAAGAGTAACCCAACATGAACTATGCAGGTATATCGTTTTTGCTTATCATGGATTGAGCACTTGGATCCAAAAAAAATATCTTGTCATTGGATGGATCTTCCAAATATGTGCTCCCCGGGATGGTATCACCACAATGAAACTAGCATATAAATAAAGGTGAACTATTTAGCATTCGGAAGAAAATACTAAAAAGGTACAAAAATAGGTGGATGGGACAACAAAATATTAGTAATATTGATTCAGAGGAACCTATTGCTATTTAACAATGAAAATTTCAATAGAAAGTGTGTTTGGTCATAATGTATTACCTTGATAGATATGATATAAAATAGTAGGAAATAAACTTACAAACAAGGTACACATAGTTGGCCATGCATACTTATTTTCAGCACGTCGTGTGTTCTGGTTCAATTATTGTATAGGAGAGATACATTTAAGGTAACATTTTACACTCGCAGATAAGCAAATGAAGTTACCTTTCAAGGACATATCCTTCCTTTCTTAGTTGAAGTTCAACATTAGAAATCAACTTCCTTGTGTTTTTTTACTTCTCCATATATTATATTTATTCTCTAAACTATTTGAAATAATTAAGGTATATGAGATAAGAGAACAAGTCAAATAATCCAGAAGGACACAAAATATGATTGAATGAATGGAACTTCCTTGTGTAAGTGCTTGATGTTGTAGAATCTGATTTGTTTTATCATGCATATATAATGAAACTATCATACTTCCTAGGTTTTCTAGATTCCATCATTGCACTAAGAAAAACTCTTCTAATTGTGTTGTTGCGAATATCAACAAACAAGAGACATGCCTTCCCATTTTCAGTGAACACAAAATAATTTATAATTATAAAATGTAAACATGAGAGAATGTCAACAAAAGAAATTTCCATATTGCAAGGACAACGGTAGGTCACATTGATGTGTGGGAGCCATGAGGATGTGGGTATACATGTTTTCCCGATCACGTCGTCGGCGTATAGAACATGTACATCATTCAGGAAGATGACATGCATTGAACAACATGTACAATTTGTGTTTCTACACTCATTGTGCCAATAGGCATCTTCATCGATATTTTCTTGTGTATAGCCGTCGAGGATATTTTACTTTTCGTGTGCAAAAACAATTGAGATCATTTGAACTTCCAAGTAGTATTGGATAAACATATAATTTAAGAAGTTAATATTTATAAAAAATACATATTGGTTAATCCATATTTCATTATTCTTCATGCATAGCGCCAATACAAATGCCTCCATCACCAGCGCCATCTATTTTTCGTTGTTTTTTTTATTTCTAGCTGCATCCAATTGAGTGTAATCAAATCCTCCTTTACATTTTATGTGTCCGGATATCAACCGTTTAGAACTCAGCGATACACTCTTAGATACTCCACCACTATGTTGATGCCCACTCCAACCAAGAGCCAAACTCCCTCTACTCTCATTGGTAATCTGGTGGTTAATCCAAGAGGGAGGGGCACGAACAACCCTCTGATGCAACTCCTAAAGATGTCCCTCCCTCTTGGCTAAAGAAAACACTAATATGAAGAATAGTTTGTTTTTATTAGGAATAATGATTTATATCTACATTCTTGTCCATATAAAGTTATGTTATCAAACTAGCAAGGTGGCCCTCGCAAATGCGAGGGCATCATGTTTAGAGCATCAAAAGGGTTGAAACCCAGTTCTTTGTCAAACATATATAATTATGAGATATGAAACAATACAATTATATAGCCACATTTGTTTTTTGAAAAAACAACATCTCACATCCCCGTATGTAAATCATCTTTAGTTTATGAACTAACGATTATTATGTTGCTTGCAAACACCACAACACACAATGTCTATACCTTTTTTTAATGTGTGCCATAGTAATAATATAGAAATACAGATTACAGCACATCTAGACCATATGTTCTATGGCATATCATATCAAGTTTAAGTGACTGAAATAAATGTTGCATATATATACTTACGAATATCCATAAATTATAGTACAAATGATTTTTAATATCTCCCATTATTAATAATTAGGGTCAACTATAACGGTAGCTACATAATTTAGATAAGTTATGAGATCTATCATTCGCAGCCCATTATATTTTGCTATTGGCAGAGCAATGATTTGATGATGGAATTGTGTATGTGGACGAAGATATGCCAATCGTGATGAATTTGGTAGGTCCAACATAAAAAAAAGGTTGAATAACATTCATATATGAAAAAGTGTATACCATGTAATGCTTGGGTATTTTGCTACATTCTTTAGTTATGTTTTAAACTTATAGTAGACATGTTATGTTCCATTGAAAAAATCTAAATAATTGAGGCGAAAACTTAGCGGTTACAAATACATGATTTTACCAATATTTTCCATGTGCTTATATTACGAAGTAGATATTTAGATAACCTTTGGGATTGCAAGGCATAAAAATATTGCTTGGCAAAGTGGAACAATAAACAATTAACCAACATTGATAGGCGTGCCAATGAAACATTTCTTTCAATGAATTTATGAAACAATAGGATGTCTGATGTGGTACTCTATTTTCTCCACTAAAATATGTTGCGTTTTTTTATTAAAAATACAAATAGATACATATTGTAGTATACCATTTGATATGAAATTACACATATATAATAAAATTATGGATATATTATTCGTAGGAATGATTTTCGTGTGTGTTTCGTACCACACTATTTTTTTAAACACCTAGAGACATTTGCATCTCCGAATATGGACCAATGGCATTCGATCCACCCAATAATCTTTATGATAAATGCTCAAACAATATGCATGTCGTGGAAGATCACTAAATCATTATCAAAGTACAAGTGTAATACAGCTCAACCTAATTCACACATATATAAAACAATCACAAACGAAATTATTCATTTATAATATTGGTTCGTGGCCCAAAGGATAAGAATCATCCCCTGTCAAAGAGAGCCCTAATTTGTTTGGTATTTTTATTGGTGCTATATAGTCAGGGTGGTCACATAAACATCTATACATGACTCGCTGTTTAGGACATATTTGAAATCAAGCTTCCGGTGTTTTTACTACAAATTACTTTAAAATATGAAAATCTAAGACATAAAAATGATGTGTATATTAATCTAAAAAACATTTTAAACATTAAATGTGAATGAAATATGAAAAAAACTACACCATACATGAGAATTGTGCTTATGAGTACAAGACACAAATCAAACATGGAAACTCTACTATGATCCTATATATGCAAATCAGTAGAAAAACTTCGTTGGAGTGAATACTATTTTTATGGAATTAGGACCTAGCGCATTAGTAAAATATACAATCTACATTATAATAAGGTAATACAAAAAATACAGTGCAATTTTTTACTGAAGATAAAAATTCTAGATCAGCAAAAATAAGCAACACTGGCTGGAATGAGTTCATATCAAAATTTGAAGAGGTAGTCTAATACATACGTACAGCCGTTCAAGTAATCAATTGGTACCTCGTCATTCCCATTTGCTGATACTCCTATGCATGCATGAATGCATCCATGATCCATCCAGCTTCTTCGGTACGGTGGCGCTCCTGCTACAGAAAAATCACAGGGTGTTGCCACCGGCGATGGTCATATGGCGACAGTGGTCAGCTGAGGTGATCTTTTTTTTTTTTTTGAGATGAGCTGAGGTGATCTTATGCACGCGTGTGACGGCAAGCCGTGGAGTCCGGTTCGTGATGGGCGCTGCCGGGCGTTCGCTGCAGATGATGCCAATTTTCCTTCTGAAGTTCAGGAAGCCATTAATTTAGACCCCATGTGCACGCATGCATGTAGAACTGAAATCATGCGGCAATTTTTTTGAACATATAGAACACTGCATCTAATCTTATGCTAACAAAAAAAATCTAATCCCATGAAACGCTAGGGAAAAACAACATCGATTTTATAATTAAGATCCCTACCAATAAGTAGTAGCACAGCTGAACACATCTCATAAACCTGTGAATTAAGATCCCTACCAATAAATCATGGCGCTAATGTGGATTAGTGGGAAATTAGTCAGTAAACCTGTTAATTATGGAGAATATGCTTGGCAACATGATATGTGAAGAAGGCAAGCAGCCCACCGGAATCCACCATGTGGGCTACCTGGGATCGATGTGCGGGACGATTCGTTTCATCTAGCTAGCCTCCCTCATCAGCTGAGTATTTCCTTCCATTGCATTAACGCTCTTACCAAGAAAACGAACATCAGACTGGAAGCATACGGAGGCACGCCCAAAGCTTGTAAACGGAGATTTACCCGGCCGCGTGAGGGTAGCATCGGGGCTTTTTTTTTTCGTTCGGTCCTCTCCATGACACAATTCTTCGATCGGAGCTAGCTCTGCTTTTTTCTATGGGCAAATCTTCAATCGATCTTGCAACAATTCTTTGATTGGAGCAAAGCTCCGCCTTTTTCTATGGACAAATCTTCAATCAATCTTGCAAGTTGCATCCGCTCTGGTATGTGCGTGAGGCAACCAAAACTGAATCAACCAAAACTGAATCATCGGCTGCCAACCAAAATCGATGTGCAGGTATTTGGCGTAGTCGGCTGGCCGAGGCCGCCGAGGCGAATATGTCTATGGCGGCGGCTACATGGGGCACCGAGGCCAATACGGCTATGGCGGCGGCTATGTGGGGAGATAACTTCCGTTCCCTTTTGGTGAAGGTTACCTGATTTATTAAGTACGCAATTATTAAAGGGGTGTGAGAAAACTTATCAATGGCATTGGTGGGTAATTCTTTTTAACTTTCATGCCAACAGTTTTTTTAAGATCCATCGGCTATTATCGTCTTGTTAATTAAACAGATGGCTAGATGTTTCTGATTATTGTGGTAATTTCTAGCGTAATTCTCTTTTTTCTGGTTAACCCGTAATATACTTTTAATATATAATAGATTCAAAAATATGAAATCCACTAGCTAGTATTTTCCCCTCTCGAAAAGGAAGGCCAAAGCCTCTTGGCCTTTACACTTGCCGAAGAACACAACCATAATTCATTCAAACATAAATTGAGTGCATCTACTTTAAGCCATGTGAAATACCTTTTTCTTATCTCAACCATCAAGTTTAGCCGTGGGGTCAACATCTATCCAATCACATTATATCGAATTTCATATACAAACCACAGCTAAAACATTGCGGTAAAAGTACACTTAAAATCGCATAACTGCAAAAGTACAAGTTTAGCTGCCAACGTTCAAATTTAGATGGTTGATATTTACAAAAATTCCCAAGGAGCTGAAAATTAGCAAAGACAAATCAAAGTGAAGACACATATATCGGATTGTCTAATCTGGTGACCACGGACATAATCTCCAACTATAGTATCACTTGTAAATGTTGGCAAACTATAAATAACAGAAAGTATCAAAAGTCGAAACCACATCCACGTAATAATAGAGTACATTGTGGCACGGACCCTGGCAAAAAGTTTAGTAAAGGAAATTTAGATAAGTAGGGAAGTTTTAACAGATATTTGAAATTTCCTAAAACTTTTTCCTTCAAGTATTTGATACAATTAGGCATGAATTTTATAAAATTTAAGTAGGAGCCGGTGCTTCCTGCTCGCCTCTCCTCCCCTTGGTCTAGACCAAAGCGTCTTGTCCAAACATATTTGGTGATCTATGATACTCCCCCTCTCCCAAATTAGGATGCATATTAGTTCTCGTCAAAGTCAAACTGTGTAAATTTTGATGAAATATATAGAAAATTATAGCAACATCTATAACATTATCCTAATATTATTAGAATCGCAATGAAATATATTTTTATATTATATGCATTTGATATTATAAAATTTAATATATTTTCATGTATAGTTAGATCAACTTTATAAATTTGACTTTGACCAAACCTAATATGCATCCTAAACTGAAAAGGAGGGAGTATCGTAGGACTTGTTTTGTTATTTATATTGTTCTTTACAGCATATGCTTTTTTTTAGGGATAGCAAGATAATATGTGATGCCATTTTTTTGTAAGTGTGGCAAAGAGGCCCAGCCAGTGGAAAGGCTTTCAACCCTTTTATCAGGCCAGACAGCACCGGGCCTTTCTTGGCCCGGCCCAAGCCCCAGCCTGGCACGTAGGATACCAAGGTATAGTGGCGAGTTAATTTTTTTACCGAAACACAGTACAATCATAGACGCTCACATATACACGCACACTCACCCTTATGAATGCACGCACGCACATCCTACCCTATGAGCACCTCCAAGAGACTGCGTCGAAGAAACTGATTCGGCGGGTCTTGAGATTGACGAAGTCACCACAGACGTCTAAAAATTATTTCAACTTTATGAGACACAAAAGTGTCAAATATGAGATTTGAACTCTGGTGGCGTGGGGTGCCACTACCTCCTAACCATCCAACCTCCACAAGTTGGTTTTCTAGGAGGAGTTAATTAAGGTGTCATGATTTCACGGAAAAGAAAAGTGCGTCTCCTCCTCCTATTCCGAGGAAATTGCACATAACACCATATGTTAGGGAATGTTTTGCACAGAACTACAAACATGTCTTGTTTTTGCACAAAACACCATATTTTGTTGTAATTGTTGCACAAAACACTAAATAGGGATATTAGCTCATTTGACACACAATTAGGCCCATGGGTTGGTTATGTGCTGCCCGCGGACGGCAACGTGTATGCCTCGGAAAATCCACGAGCCCGCCCATTAGTGGTCGAGGGAGGTGAGGAGACGTGGGCCCACGCGCACGTACAAACGCTGGCTGGTCTTAATAAATGAAGATCGCGGTCGCGCTCCAATCACTTGTCGTCCCCACGCACATGCGCTAGCTGATCTTAATAACCAGGCGCGGGTGATAAGGTATTAACTTATCAATGCCTACGGGTTGTAGACTAGGGTTTAGTTGGAAGTAGAGGGCAAGTAGATCACGAAGGTTTCAGCCGAAAAAGTACTCGACTGCTATGAAAACTAGGATTACTGGAAAACAATGAATCGATCCTCTCTTTGTCCCTCGACTCCCCTTTATATAGGAGGCAAAGCCGAGGGTTTCGTGATGTACAAGTTACAGAGTCCGGGAGGGTTTCGTAAACCAACCCGCGATATATACAAGTTTGATATTCCTAATACAACTCTATCTTCCCAAACTACGTAAAACTTCGGGTCGTGGGTCTTCAGTAAACCTCGGGTACCTTCTTCGGCAGGCCCATTGGGGATGCCTATGTCAGTAGCCCCTGAGATTTTGCTTGAATCGCAGAATCAAGGAAAATCTCCATCTTTACAATCTGCATATGATTTCTGCAAGTCGACAACTTTTTATAAAAGAATTGTATATTGTATAGGGATAACGGTAATTGGGGCTGGTTTATCTGACGGATCAGGTACCAGTTAACTGCTCTTGTAGCAATCCACCAAAACCTACTTCAAGATCACGTCCATGTACATGATCTCGGGATACTGGCGTAATTCGACATGTGCCGCTTAAGGTCTTACCAGATGCCGAATTCCAGTCATGTTTTATCGGGTACCTAACGCGTCTGTTAGGATTTTTCTTCGTATCTGTTGATACGGGAAAAAGTAGCAAAGCTCCGTCAGAGGCGGTGCCACGCCGCACAGGACGGATCCTGGGGACTTACCTTCGCAGAGTTTTGCGGCATTCAGAGATTATTTCGCGACTGAGGCGCTCTTAGAATATATTGTCGAGTGCTTTTTCCGGCTGCTGGAGTAGCACATTTATTCGAGTCAACGGATGACTTATATTATTTTAACATAAACTCCCGATGGGAGTATATGAAGAGTTATTTTGATAACTCAGGATATGCTCACCAAGATTTATTCAAATTTCATCGGGCACGCGAACAGCGTTCCCGATGGGAGTAGCCCCCGAGGCTACAGCCAAGGCTTGTACTTGGTTGTAGGCTCACCTTTTTAGCATCTGTGCTACTATATTGTCATATTCTATGCTGCTGTTCATATTTATCGGATGCGCGAACAGCGCTCCCGATGGGAGTAGCCCCCGAGGCTATAGTCGAGGATTTATACTTGGCTGTAGGCTCCAATTTCTCTCTGTCGCTGTATTTTGAAATGTCTCCTTCCGAACCATCTCCATCAAATTTCTCGAAACCTTTTTATAAAGTAGCCCCCGAGCATTTGAACAAAAACTTGTATTTGGTCAAAGGCTCTCGAGATTACCAATCATCTTTTACTGTCGCCACTTTTCATAAAATTCCAGCTGAAGTTTTTATTGGTAAAGTGACATCAGTGCCGACGATAGCCATGATCACTGTATTGGAAAGTTGCGAGAGTTGTTCCTTCACTGACCGGTGGGCCCAAAATCTGCGACATGTTGACACGTTACGCAAGTGGGGGACACACGTCCTCCGCTTTTTCTGGCACGCGCACTGTAGCTCCTGTCCAGTTCCATCGTGGCCAAAATACCATTGTACCCTTTGATCCACATGTAAAGCATCCAGTCCATTCATAAAGCATCTGACGGTGCGACGTTTTGACTGAACCCGCTATAAATACTCGCCTTCTTCCTCGTTTAATCCTCTCCGCCGCATCATTGCTCACATCTCTTCTGCTCCAATCTCCATTGCCTCCAACACAACTCCAGCGCTCACGTACTGCTCCACGTCGTTGACGCCGTTGTTGATGCCGCCGTGGCCAAGACTTTCAAGGCACAACACCCCCGAAGCAAAGATGGCGGCGCCAGATCTGGGGAACACAGAGTGGGAGAGATCCAAGATCTCCGCGCAGGACATTAACCAGCTAAAGAAGCTTGGAATTAGCAAGAAGACTGACACACTACGCTTCCCCAGCGAGGAAAGCTAACCGACGCCTCCCATTGAGTATCGGGTTAGTTTTGTTGACCATCTTATCCGTGGTCTCTCTGCACCCATCCACGATTTTCTGCGTGGTTTACTTTTTGTGTATGGGCTGCAGCATCATCATCTCACTCCCAATTCCATCCTCCACATCTCTATTTTCATCACTCTTTGCGAATCTTTCCTTGGAGTCCAGCCTAACTGGGCTCTATGGAAGCGCATCTTCCTCCTCCGCTGTAATGGCTCCCCAACGTCGCCTATAACATAGGCTACGTTGTTATCTGCGTCCTCCCTGATGTCGAGTATTTCGACGTCAAATTCCCTGACTCGGTTCAAGGGTAGCGCAAAAAATGGTTGTATGTCCACGAGGAATGCGTCGACTCACTGGAACACAACATTCCTCCTTTCAACGGCAACGAAAAAATCTTTCGCCGCCGCTCATGGGATGCAGAGGCTAGCGACGAAGAAAAATCGGCGACAGAGGCGCTGATGACACGCATCCACGAGCTGCAGAATACCCGCGGACAAGAATTGTCGGGTATCCAAATCACGGCATATTTCCTTAGGATTAGGGTGCAGCCTCTGCAGGCTCGCAAAAACCCCCTCTGGATGTATGCTGGCGACAAGGATGGGGATCGCCTGTCGGTAGATTTATCGGTCAAAGACTTAGAAAAACTTGTCCGAAAAATCTCTTCGCTCAGCAAGAAAGATCCTGTCCCGTCGTCTTGCCGCGTGAAACCATATAGCGCCACCAACGCGCCCCCCAGGTAATCTATCTTTATCTTTTGCTTGTTCGTTCTTCAATTTTTCTGGCTGCTATTTCTTCGACTGCTGCTAATTGATACAATTTCCTGTCGACACATTACTATTTTGTCCAGAACCATAAGACTGCGTCGCCTCTTCCCCCCCTTCCCGAGAATGGAGATGTCAAAGAGCGTGCAGTCATCTCCGAGGATACCCAGGTTCCTTCTCAACCTACGAGCGAAGTCGTGGCTTCTCACAAACCCGCGGCTTCCTCTGAAAAAGAAGTTGACACTGAGGCTACCGAGTCTTCTCGTTCACTCCCTTCGGCTGCTTCCCCGAAGAATAAGAGGAAAAGGGATGAGCTCGAAGATTCCGGCACCTCCAAAGCAGGGGGATCTCCTATCCAGGAGACTTCTCCCGAAAAAGAAAAAAGATCTTTCAACCCCTACGAGGATGCTCTTGTTAGCTCGTAAGTGTTACTTCGCCTTGTATTTTTTTTATACTGTATTGCTTTTCCTGTGTCTTCTCATACTATCTTCTGATACAATAGTGGCGACGAGGAGGAAGACCCCATTGTCAATGTAACTGCTCATACGAGCACGTCACATACTCTGGTGCTATCCGATACTCGCCGTGCTACCGAAGAAACCTCGCCTCCCCAACGAGATATAGGGGACTTGACTCCTCCCGGCAGCCCCCGTGCCTCTTCACCAAAGAGAGCAAGGACTGAACCTGTCGAAGGATCAAAACTTCTGCCCGGGAGTTCGTCGACTTCTGCTCTGGATGATGTAAGCCTCTTTACCTCCTACCTTTACTGTTGTCTGATGTCTACGCACGCTTCTATTCCTGTAGACAGTGTTGGGCCTCCAAGAGCAGCGGTTTGTAGAACAGCAGCAAGTTTCCATTAAGTGAATCACCCAAGGTTTATCGAACTCAGGGAGGTAGAGGTCAAAGATAGTCCTCTCAAGCAACCCTGCAATTAAGATACAAGAAGTCTCTTGTGTCCCCAACACACCTAATACACTTGTCAGATGTATAGGTGCACTAGTTCGGCGAAGAGATAGTGAAATACAAGTAATATGGATGATTATAAGTAGCAATTGCAATCTGAAATAAAAATGGCAGCCTCAAGCATCTAAGCTTGGGGATGCCCCCGTGGTTCATCCCTGCATATTTCAAGAAGCCTCAAGCATCTAAGCTTGGGGATGCCCAAGGCATCCCCTTCTTCATCGACAACTTATCAGGTCACCTCTAGTGAAACTATATTTTTATTCAGTCACATCTTATGTGCTTTACTTGGAGCGTCTGTTTGTTTTTATTTTTGTTTTTGTTTGAATAAAATAGGATCCTAGCATTATTTGTGTGGGAGAGAGACACGCTCCGCTGTTGCATATGAACACATGTGTTCTTAGTGCTACTTTTAATGTTCATGGCAAAGGTTGAAAACTGCTTCGTTCATTGGTATATGGTTGGAAACAGAAAATGCTTCATGTGGTAATTGGTATAATGTCTTGAATAATTTGATACTTGGCAATTGTTGTGCTCATATAGGTCATGTTTAAGCTCTTGCATCATGTACTTTGCACCTATTAATGAAGAACTACATAGAGCTTGTTAAAATTTGGTTTGCATGATTGGTCTCTCTAAGTCTAGATATTTTCTGGTTAAGGTGTTTGAACAACAAGGAAGACAGTGTAGAGTCTTATAATGCTTGCAATATGTTCTTATGTAAGTTTTGCTGTACCGGTTTATACTTGAGTTTGCTTCAAACAACCTTGCTAGCCTAAGCCTTGTATTGAGAGGGATTACTTCTCGTGCATCCAAATCCTTGAGCCAAAAACTATGCCATTTGTGTCCACCATACCTACCCACTACATGGTATTTCTCTGCCATTCCAAAGTACATTACTTGAGTGCTACCTTTAAAATTCCATTCTTTGTCTTTGCAGTATATAGCTCATGGGAAAATAGCCTTAAAAACTATTGTGGTATTGAATATGTTGCTATGTATCTTATTTCTTATAAGTTGCTTGTTGAGCGGTAACCATGTTTCTGGGGACGCCATCAACTATTACACCTTTGTTGAATATCATGTGAGTTGTTATGCATGTTCGTCTTGTCTGAAGTAAGGGCGATTTTCATGCTCAAATGGTTTGAGTGTGCATATTGTTAGAGAAGAACATTGGGCCGCTAACTAAAGCCATGAATCATGGTGGAGGTTTCAGTTTGGACACAAATCCTCAATCTCTTATGAGAATATTATCTGTTGTTGAATGCTTAAGCATTAAAAGAGGAGTCCATTATCTGTTTTCTATGTTGTCCCGGTATGGATGTCTAAGTTGAGAATAATCAAAAGCGAGAAATCCAATGCAAACTTTCTCCTTAGACCTCTGTACAGGCGGCATAGAGGTACCCCTTTGTGACACTTGGTTGAAACATATTTTATGCAATGATAATCCGTGTTAATCCAAGCTAATTAGGACAAGGTGCGAGCAGTATTGGTATTCTATGCATGAGGCTTGCAACTTATAAGATGTCTTATACATAACACATATGAATTATTACTACCGTTGACAAAATTGTTTCTATGTTTTCAAAATGAAAAGCTCTAGCACAAAAATAGTAATCCATGCTTCCCTCTGCGAAGGGCCATTCTTTTACTTTATGTTGAGTCAGTTTACCTACTTCTTTCTATCTTAGAAACAAACACTTGTGTCAACTGTGTGCATTGATTCTTACATGTTTACCTATTGCACTTGTTATATTACTTTATGTTGACAATTATCCATGAGATATACATGTTGAAGTTGAAAGCAACCGCTGAAACTTATATCTTCCTTTGTGTTGCTTCAAAGTTTTCTACTAAGAATTTATTGCTTTATGAGTTAACTCTTATGCAAGTCTTATTGATGCTTGTCTTGAAAGTACTATTCATGAAAAGTCTTTGCTATATGATTCAGTTGTTTATTCATTGTCTTTACCATTGCTTCGAATCGCTGCATTCATCTCATATGCTTTACAATAGTATTGATCAAGATTATGATAGCATGTCACTTCAGAAATTATCATTGTTATCGTTTACCTACTCGAGGGCGAGTAGGAACTAAGCTTGGGGATGCTTGATACGTCTCAAACGTATCTATAATTTCTTATGTTCCATGCTACTTTTATGATGATACTCACATGTTTTATACACACTTTATGTCATTATTATGCATTTTCCAGCACTAACCTATTAACGAGATGCCGAAGAGCCAGTTGCTGTTTTCTGCTGTTTTTGGTTTCAGAAATCCTACAAAGGAAATATTCTCGGAATTGGACGAAATCAACGCCCAGGGTCTTATTTTTCCACGAAGCTTCCAAAAGACCAGAGGGGATACGAAGTGGGGCCACGAGGGCCCGTAACCATAGGGCGGCGCGGCCAGCCAGGGGCCCACGCCGGCCTATGGTATGGGGCCCCCGCACCGCCTCCAACCCTACCCTTCCGCCTACTTAAAGCCTTCGTCGCGAAAGCCCCTGTACCGAGAGCCACGATATGGAAAACCTTCCAGAGACGCAGCCGCCGCCAATCCCATCTCGGGGGATTCAGGAGATCGCCCCGGCACCCTGCCGGAGAGGGGAATCATCTCCCGGAGGACTTTTCATCACCATGATCGCCTCCGGATTGATGTGTGAGTAGTTCACCCCTGGACTATGGGTCCATAGCAGTAGCTAGATGGTTGTCTTCTCCTCATTGTGCTATCATGTTAGATCTTGTGAGCTGCCTATCATGATCAAGATCATCTATTTGTAATGCTACATGTTGTGTTTGTTGGGATCCGATGAATATGGAATACTATATCAAGTTGATTATCAATCTATCATATATGTTGTTTATGTTCTTGCATGCTCTCCGTTGCTAGTAGAGGCTCTGGCCAAGTTGATACTTGTAACTCCAAGAGGGAGTATTTATGCTCGATAGTGGGTTCATGCCTCCATTGAATCTAGGACAGTGACAGAAAGTTCTAAGGTTGTGGATGTGCTGTTGCCACTAGGGATAAAACATCGATGCTTTGTCTAAGGATATTTGTGTTGATTACATTACGCACCATACTTAATGCAATTGTCTGTTGTTTGCAACTTAATACTGGAAGGGGTGCGGATGCTAACCCGAAGGTGGACTTTTTAGGCATAGATGCATGTTGGATAGCGGTCTATGTACTTTGTCGTAATGCCCTGGTTAAATCTCATAGTAGTCATCGTGATATGTATGTGCATTTTTATGCCCTCTCTATTTGTCAATGCCCAACTGTAATTTGTTCACCCAACATGCTATTTATCTTATGGGGGAGACACCACTAGTGAACTGTGGACCCCGGTCCATTCTTTTACATCTGAAATACAATCTACTGCAAACTCTGTTCTTTACTGTTCTTCGCAAACAAACATCATTTTCCACACCATACGTTTAATCCTTTGTTACAGCAAGCCGGTGAGATTGACAACCTCACTGTTTCGTTGGGGCAAAGTACTTTGATTGTGTTGTGCAGGTTCCACGTTGGCGCCGGAATCCCTGGTGTTGCGCCGCACTACACTCCATCACCAACAACCTTCACGTGTTCCTTGACTCCTACTAGTTCGATAACCTTGGTTTCATACTGAGGGAAAACTTTCTGATGTACGCATCACACCTTCCTCTTGGGGTTCCCAACGGACGTGTGTCAACTGCACGCATCAGTAAACGCACAGCTCAACAACTTGCTCGTGAAGCTGCCGTCGCCGCACGCCTGGAGTCGCAAAACCGACGTTTTGTCAGTAAGTATCGCACACTTTCTTCGAGTTACCTTCAGCAGTAATTTTATGTATATTTTTTGGTAACCCGAAACTTTTTTCCAGCAGGGAAAACCAGCCAGGAATATGGGCTTGAAAAGCCAGAAGATGACCATCTCCTTGACGCTCTTTCTCTCCTCGAAATTTATGGAGATGAAGTGCGCCAAAGCATTTCTGATGCCAAGGCGGCGTTTTCTCGGCTCTTCCCCTACTTCTTCCCGAAGACTGACGAGCCCAACACTTTTGCTGCGCTAGCCAAGCGGTTCATTCCGAAGGAAGATCTTGGGCTAGCTCTTCGACAAGAGAACCTAAAGATTGGCGTTGAAGGCACCATTGCTTTGGTTGCCGAGAACCAACAGCACGTTGATTGGGCCAAAGTCGGTGATGCGAGGAGTATGGAGACGAAGAAGTGGCAATCTTTGATAAAGGCCGCCAAGCCTAGCTCAAAGAAAATCCTTTCCTTCCTCGGATACAAACCAACACCTTCCTCCAGTTCCGCCAAGCCGGAGGTCAAGTAGATCGCCCTGCCTATCTTTTTTCTTCTTTTTCTCTTTTGACGACTGTCGCCATAGACGTAGTTTGCGACAGTGTATTGTTGGTTCACTAGGATCCAACCTTTTGCAAGAACCGTGTAAATATACTGAAATCAATGGAAGTCTATTTTTATGTGATGATTGATGTCAAAATTTTCTTTTCCAGTTGGTATTTGACAACTATACTCCCGCTCCTCATTGCTCCGATGCTTTGCCTACCTCCTCTTGCTCGAAGAAAGTATTAGCTGATGTCGAATTCATGGAAGATTCTTCGGGTATGGATCCATCTCATGAGTTGAAAGAACTCCGCCAACAACTTCAGTCGATGAAGAAACAGGCACTCCTGACAATGGAACAATCTCGAAAGTCTTCGGAAAGGGAAAAGATTGCTCTATAGCAAGCTCAGGAAGCTATAGCTTCAAAAGAGGCTGCTGTCGCTGAAGCTACACAGGCTACCTCCCGAGAGAATTTTATGCTTGAGTTGTGATACGTCTCCAACGTACCTATAATTTCTGATGTTCCATGCTTGTTTTATGACAATACCTACATGTTTTGCTCACACTTCATAATGTTTTTATGCATTTTCCGGAACTAACCTATTAACAAGATGCCACAGTGCCAGTTCCTGTTTTCTGTTGTTTTTGGTTCCAGAAAGGCTGTTCGGGCAATATTCTCGGAATTCGACGAAACGAAGACCCAACATCTTATTTTTCCCGGAAGACCCCAGAACACCGAAGGAGAGTGGGAGGCGGGCCAGAGGGCCACCACACCATAAGGCAGCGCGGCCCCAGGCCTGGCCGCGCCAGCCTATGGTGAGGATGTAGGATAACGTTGCATAGAAAACAAAAAATTTCCTACCGCGAACACGCAATCCAAGCCAAGATGCAATCTAGAAGACGGTAGCAACGAGGGGGTATCGAGTCTCACCCTTGAAGAGATTCCAAAGCCTACAAGATGAGGCTCTTGTTGCTGCGGTAGACGTTCACTTGCCGCTTGCAAAAGCGCGTAGAAGATCTTGATCACGATCGGTTCCGGCGCCACGAACGGGCAGCACGTCCGTACTCGGTCACACGTTCGGTTGTTGATGAAGACGACGTCCACCTCCCCGTTCCAGCGGGCAGCGGAAGTAGTAGCTCCTCTTGAATCCGACAGCACGACGGCGTGGTGTCGGTGGCGGTGGAGAACTCCGGCGGAGCTTCGCTAAAGCTACGCGGAAGATATGGAGGAGAGGGGGCGGCTAGGGTTTGGGAGGGGGTGGCCGGCCTCAAGGGGGTGCGGCCAACTTGTGGCTTTGTGGTGGCCGGCCCCCTCCCCTATGCCCCTCATTATATAGGTGGAACCCCAAGTGTTGGTATCCAAGTCTTCGAATAAGACCCGAACCAAAAACCTTCCATATGGAGGGGAAACCTAGCCAAGCTAGGACTCCCACTAGAGGTGGGAGTTCCACCTCCCATATGGGGGGGTGGCCGGCCCCCTAAGGGGGAGTCCACTTGGGACTCCTCCCCCACTAGGGTTGGCCGGCCATGGAGGTGGAGTCCCATGTGGACTCCACCTTCCTTGGTGGTTTCTTCCGGACTTTTCTAGAACCTTCTAGAACCTTCCATAGAACCTTCCGCGTCAATTTAATTCACATAAAATGACATCCTATATATGAATCTTATTCTCCGGACCATTCCGGAACTCCTCGTGATGTCCGGGATCTCATCCAGGACTCCGAACAAATATTCGAACTCCATTCCATATTCAAGTACTACCATTTCAACATCCAACTTTAAGTGTGTCACCCTACGGTTCGTGAACTATGCGGACATGGTTGAGTACTCACTCCGACCAATAACCAATAGCGGGATCTGGAGATCCATAATGGCTCCCACATATTCAACGATGACTTTAGTGATCGAATGAACCATTCACATACAATACCAATTCCCTTTGTCACGCGATATTTTACTTGTCCGAGGTTTGATCTTCGGTATCACTCTATACCTTGTTCAACCTCGTCTCCTGACAAGTACTCTTTACTCGTACCGTGGTATGTGGTCTCTTATGAACTCATTCATATGCTTGCAAGACATTAGACGACATTCCACCGAGAGGGCCCAGAGTATATCTATCCGTCATCGGGATGGACAAATCCCACTGTTGATCCATATGCCTCAACTCATACTTTCCGGATACTTAATCCCACCTTTATAGCCACCCATTTACGCAGTGGTGTTTGGTGTAATCAAAGTACCTTTCCGGTATAAGTGATTTACATGATCTCATGGTCATAAGGACTAGGTAACTATGTATCGAAAGCTTATAGCAAATAACTTAATGACGAGATCTTATGCTACGCTTAATTGGGTGTGTCCATTACATCATTCATATAATGATATAACCTTGTTATTAATAACATCCAATGTTCATGATTATGAAACTAATCATCCATTAATCAACAAGCTAGTTTAAGAGGCATACTAGGGACTTCTTGTTGTCTACATATCACACATGTACTAATGTTTCGGTTAATACAATTATAGCATGATATATAAACATTTATCATAAACATAAAGATATAAATAATAACCATTTTATTATTGCCTCTAGGGCATATCTCCTTCAGTCTCCCACTTGCACTAGAGTCAATAATCTAGTTTACATTTGTAAAGATATAACACCTTGGCCTTCCGGTGCTTTATCATGTTTTGCTCACGAGAGAGGTTTTAGTCAACGGATCTGACATGCTCAGAACCGTATGTATTTTGTAATTCATTTGCGTCTCAACGCATCACTCATTTCCAAATGAGTCGGCATTAAATATGTTTGGTCTTCTGGTGGAACCATAGTTCCGCGGTCTGAAATATGTCACTAATATTGTCACATACAATATAGCTTCAAAGTTCTGACACTATCGGAACTACACCAAGTCCTCAAAGAACTTCTTGACTTAACATCCTCAGTCATTGTCAAAACAATGACATACTCTGCCTTTCGTTTGTAGAATCCGTCATAATATTTAGAAATCTTCTAAATCTAGCATAGACAACTTCTAGCTCATCGTGCTACCTTTAAAACAACACTTAGTCTAATTTGAGATTGAAATTCTATTTTTTATATGTGACAAAACAAATATCGGTGTAATCACCTTACAGCGATTTGTTTGTCATTTCTCCATACAAAACTATATATATATATCCTTGGTTTCTTCTAAAGTACTCAAGGATACTCTTACTGTTGTCCAATGATCATCATATGAATCATTCTGGTATATGCTCATAACACTTTATAGCACATGACATCTGATTGTGTACATATTATTTGTGATCTATAATCACTCATGTGTTTTTACTCATTGAGTGTCAGATACACTCAAGTCTTGTTAAACCTTCACATGACAAGAATATTTTCTTAATATTTCTATATTGAACTACTTCAATATCCATCCTATGTACTTTGACTTAAACTTATTTATATGTTTTAATCTATCTTCATAGATCTTGACACTAAATTTGTTTCTATCTATATCCTTTCATTGAAGTTAATTTCTCAATGAAACCTTTTAATCAAGTATATATTACATCATTTATAACCAACTGTATGTCACCTACATAAGTATTATAAATATGTCTCAGCGCTCCCACTTAATTTCTTGCAAATGCAAGTCTCTTCATCGTCTCTGATGAAATCAAAAAACTCTTTGACTATTTCATCTGGTGAAGATTCCAACTCCGTGATACTCACTTCATCCAATTGAAGTTCGTATACCTATCTAGTATTCTACGGACTAGCAAATCAATTGGTTGTATCTTGTATACACCTTTAATACACATTTCTGTTAAGTAGTGTATTTTGCCATCCTACTAGCACATCTCATAAAAGAAATATGTAGTGATTACTAGAATAATCCATATAGACTATAAGCATTGCTACGGAAGATATAATCTTATCGTAGTCAACTCTTTGAACTTTGTTGTAAATAACTTTTCAACAAGTCGAGCTTCTTCAAGGATATTCCATCCAAGTCCATCAATTTTATAGATCCATTTACTTTCAAAAAGTATTCATCTATTTTGGATTTCATGGCGTATAGCCATTTTTAACGGAGTTAGGGCCCATCATAACTTCTTTGTTTGTAGTTGGTTTATCATTGTTTCAAAATCAATCCTTTGTCCACAAATCATTTATTTGATCACAAAGTAAACCATACCTACAAGGTTCAATATGTACTTCGATCTCCATGGCTAAAACACTTTGTAGTCATGGGAGCCATGATCGTCGTGGCCGCTTCCGAAACCAATTCCGATGCTGTGCTACTCTGATCATTATGCTCTGGTTCATAAACCTTATCAAATTATATTGTCCTCCCACTCAAATACTTCACTAGAAACAATTTCTCGGAAATAAGAAATATTGACAAACACTTTTGTCTTTGTCTCGTGGGAAGAATTCCCAATTAAATCTCTGGGATAACCAACAAAGACATTCATCCGATTTTGGTTGTAAACTCTTAGACCAAAATTTAAAGAAAAGACTATTAGGGTTTATACCCATACCATAACTTGTATGGTGTCATTTCAATGGATCATGATGATGCTCTATTCAGTGTAAAAGCGGTAGTCACTAAAGCATAATCCACAAAAATATAATGGCGTCATAATATTTTATCTCATCATTAATCCAACAAGGTTTGGATACATCTCTCGGATATTATATCATCATTATGATGCTCCAAGAAATGTGAGTTGTAGAACAATTTCATGACTCTCTTAGATGTTTGCTAAAATTCGTAATTCAAATATTTTCACCATGACCCAATCACAGATATTTGACTTTTCTATTACGATGATTTCCACTTCATGCTGAAATTTATTTGAATCCATTCAAATGTTTCAAACTTCTTCCTTATTGAATATATCCACATATATACTCAATTCATTGTTGAAAGTTTTCATGAAGTATAAGAATCTCCCGCACACAACTATGTCTAGTGAACCACATACATCATCATGTATTTTTCCACTAAGTTAGTTGCCCGTTCAACTCTTGGCCTATGAACGGTATTTTAATCATTCTCTTTAGAAAAGATTTGCAAGCGCCAAATGATTCAAAAATCAAATGACTCCAAAAATCCATTTACATGGAGTTCCTTCATGCGTTCCTTTCTAACATGACCTAAATAGCGGTTCCACAAATAAGTGGAATTCAAATCATTTGCCTTATGGCATTTTAGCGTCAGTGTTATGTATGTGTGTTTCACCATTAAGATTTATAATAACTTATCCATCATACATGGAGTAATGTCATAATTTGAACAACTCATTGTTTTCATTTGACCAGAGCAAAATAACAATTATTAAGTTCTTTATTATAAATTCTAAGGGCTAGATAGAATGCCAACGACGAACATAATAACACTTTATTTTGTTCTAGACGCGTATTCCTATCATATTCCTTGTCAGTCACTTAGGCCATTGTATTCTTGTATTGTGTTGTTTTGTATGACACTTCATACCAACCAATATAGTACTAATACCCAAGAATTTCATAGTGTGACCTAACTAGGA
Organism: Lolium perenne; assembly: GCF_019359855.2. Taxonomy (NCBI): domain Eukaryota; kingdom Viridiplantae; phylum Streptophyta; class Magnoliopsida; order Poales; family Poaceae; genus Lolium; species Lolium perenne. Next base: position 293,214,544 of record NC_067250.2, on the reverse strand, counting down.
ATACAACCATAACATGTATATCATTTATATACACCTGAGCTAGACTTTCTAGTCTTTTCTTTCTTTCTGCCAAAATATCTTTTGCAGTTTCTCTTTTAGCTTTCCTCGTTATTCAGAAAAACACTTCAACATCAATAACTTCTAGGTTTGTTGGTCAAATACCAATAACCTTGAGGTTCTTACTTTAAGTTGATCATCATATGACAAGTGTTTCAGATTTCACTATTAATATGATGAACAATTTCACTCATAATTTTATCCATTATATCATGACGACCTTCCGAGACCATGTCTGTACATGCTAGGCTCGTAAAGTTTTAACCTTGGTATTCGCATGTGCAAATCTGGCTTGCACCCGTTGTATGCACACGTAGAATCTATCACACCCGATCATCACGTGATGCTTCGAAACGACGAGTCTTAGCAACGGTGCATACTAAGGATGATAACTTCATGGATATGCGAATATTATTAGTGCCCCAATAGTTGGAGGATTGTGACGCCTGGCGTCTTCAACCTTCATACATTCCCATAAAACTTATGAGTTTATGTAGTCTCACCAAATTTATATTCTATCATCTTGCAATAAGGTCTTAGATATCACATATATCTCATACCTTGATTATTTCTGAAAACTAAATTTTTAGCTCCTTACTTTTCAAACAAATTTGAACTTCAAGTTTCACGGAGATAAGATAACTTTAGGTACTAATTGAAACCATAGTTCTTTGAATCAACAATGTGAGGTTTACTAAAAGTTTGCAATAGGACTTAATCAATATTTGATTCTTTAACAATACGGTACCAATCCGTAAAGTTTCTTGTCAGATTTTAACAATATTTCTATCTCAATAACAAGACTAGCGCATGGTAGAAAGCGGATGCCAATACTACAAAATTAATTCAAAATACTACTCAGACTATGTTTATGATAATTAGTTCATGTTTTAATCTAATTACTAATGAACTCCCACTTAATACAACATCCCTCATAGTTGTTAAGTGGTACACGATCCAAATCCACTACACCAAAACCGATCATCACGTGAGATGATGTAGCTTCAATGGTGAACATCAACATGTTGATCATATCATCCATATGACTCGTGTTCAACCTTTCGGTTTCCGTTGTCCCGAGGCCATGTCTGTACATGCTAGGCTCGTCAAGCAAACCCAAGTATTCCGTGTGTGCAACATGGCTTACACCCGTTGTATGTGAACGTTGAATCTATCACATCCGATCATCACGAGATGCTTCGAAACGACGAACTGTACAACGGTGCATACGAGGGGAGAACACTTTATTATCTTGATATTAATGTGAGGGATCATCTTATAATGCTACCGTCGCGATCTAAGCAAAATAAGATGCATAAAGGATTAACATCACATGCAATTCATATGTGATATGATATGGCCCTTTAGTCTTTGCGCCTTCGATCTTCATCTCCAAAGCACGGACATGATCTCCATCATCAACGGGCATGATCTCCATCATCGTCGGCGTAGCGTCAAGGTTCATGGCGCCGTCTTCATGGTTGTTCACCTCATGTAGCAACTATTACAACTACTTTGAAATACTACTCAACATGAAATTTAAAGACAACCATAAGGCTCCTGCCGGTTGCCACAATACAATAATGATCATCTCATACATATTCATCATCACATCATGGCCATATCACATCACCAAACCCTGCAAAAACAAGTTAGACGTCTCTAATTTGGTTTGCATATTTTACGTGGTTTAGGGTTTTCGAGTAAGATCTAATCTACCTACGAACATAAACCACAACGGTGATACTAGTGTTGTCAATAGAAGAGTAAATTGAATCTTCACTATAGTAGGAGAGACAGACACCCGCAAAGCCTCTTATGCAATACAAGTTGCATGTCGAACGAGGAACAAGTCTCATGAACGCGGTCATGTAAAGTTAGTCCGAGCCGCTTCATCCCACTATGCCACAAAGATGCAAAGTACTCAAACTAAAGACAACAAGAGCATCAACACCCACAAAACCATTGTGTTCTACTCGTCCAACCATCTATGCATAGACACGGCTCTGATACCACTGTAGGATAACGTTGCATAGAAAACAAAAAATTTCCTACCGCGAACACGCAATCCAAGCCAAGATGCAATCTAGAAGACGGTAGCAACGAGGGGGTATCGAGTCTCACCCTTGAAGAGATTCCAAAGCCTACAAGATGAGGCTCTTGTTGCTGCGGTAGACGTTCACTTGCCGCTTGCAAAAGCGCGTAGAAGATCTTGATCACGATCGGTTCCGGCGCCACGAACGGGCAGCACCTCCGTACTCGGTCACACGTTCGGTTGTTGATGAAGACGATGTCCACCTCCCCATTCCAGCGGGCAGCGGAAGTAGTAGCTCCTCTTGAATCCGACAGCACGACGGCGTGGTGTCGGTGGCAGTGGAGAACTCCGGCGGAGCTTCGCTAAAGCTACGCGGAAGATATGGAGGAGAGGGGGGCGGCTAGGGTTTGGGAGGGGGTGGCTGGCCTCAAGGGGGTGCGGCCAACTTGTGGCTTTGTGGTGGCCGGCCCCCTCCCCTATGCCCCTCATTATATAGGTGGAACCCCAAGTGTTGGTATCCAAGTCTTCGAATAAGACCCGAACCAAAAACCTTCCATATGGAGGGGAAACCTAGCCAAGCTAGGACTCCCACTAGAGGTGGGAGTTCCACCTCCCATATGGGGGGTGGCCGCCCCCCTAAGGGGGAGTCCACTTGGGACTCCTCCCCCACTAGGGTTGGCCGGCCATGGAGGTGGAGTCCCATGTGGACTCCACCTTCCTTGGTGGTTTCTTCCGGACTTTTCTAGAACCTTCTAGAACCTTCCATAGAACCTTCCGCGTCAATTTAATTCACATAAAATGACATCCTATATATGAATCTTATTCTCCGGACCATTCCGGAACTCCTCGTGATGTCCGGGATCTCATCCAGGACTCCGAACAAATATTCGAACTCCATTCCATATTCAAGTACTACCATTTCAACATCCAACTTTAAGTGTGTCACCCTACGGTTCGTGAACTATGCGGACATGGTTGAGTACTCACTCCGACCAATAACCAATAGCGGGATCTGGAGATCCATAATGGCTCCCACATATTCAATGATGACTTTAGTGATCGAATGAACCATTCACATACAATACCAATTCCCTTTGTCACGCGATATTTTACTTGTCCGAGGTTTGATCTTCGGTATCACTCTATACCTTGTTCAACCTCGTCTCCTGACAAGTACTCTTTACTCGTACCGTGGTATGTGGTCTCTTATGAACTCATTCATATGCTTGCAAGACATTAGACGACATTCCACCGAGAGGGCCCAGAGTATATCTATCCGTCATCGGGATGGACAAATCCCACTGTTGATCAATATGCCTCAACTCATACTTTCCGGATACTTAATCCCACCTTTATAGCCACCCATTTACGCAGTGGTGTTTGGTGTAATCAAAGTACCTTTCCGGTATAAGTGATTTACATGATCTCATGGTCATAAGGACTAGGTAACTATGTATCGAAAGCTTATAGCAAATAACTTAATGACGAGATCTTATGCTACGCTTAATTGGGTGTGTCCATTACATCATTCATATAATGATATAACCTTGTTATTAATAACATCCAATGTTCATGATTATGAAACTAATCATCCATTAATCAACAAGCTAGTTTAAGAGGCATACTAGGGACTTCTTGTTGTCTACATATCACACATGTACTAATGTTTCGGTTAATACAATTATAGCATGATATATAAACATTTATCATAAACATAAAGATATAAATAATAACCATTTTATTATTGCCTCTAGGGCATATCTCCTTCAGAGGACGCCCCAGGCACCCTCCTACGCCGCCTCTTCGCCTATATAACCCCTTTCGACCTAAAAACGCGATACAAGAAGACGAAGTCGCCAGAAACCATCCAGAACACCGCCGCCATCGCGAAACTCCGTCTCGGGACCAGAAACTCCGTTCTGGCACTCCGCCGGGATGGGGAATTGGAGGAGATCATCGCCATCATCACCACCGACGCCTCTCCATCGACCAGCCATGTTTCCCCCATCCATGTGTGAGTAATTCCCCCGCTGTAGGCTGAAGGGGATGGTAGGGATTGGATGAGATTGGTCATGTAATAGCATAAGATTGTTAGGGCATAGTGCCTAGTATCCGTAATTGGTACTTTTATGATATTGTTGCAACTTGTTATGCTTAATGCTTGTCACTAGGGCCCGAGTGCCATGATCTCAGATCTGAACATGTTATTGTTTCATGATGATATGCATTGTTTTATGATCTTACCTGCAAGTTGTATACACGTATTGTTGTCCGGAACCCGAGGCCAAAGTGACAGAAATTGGGACAACCGAAGGGGAAGGCGGTGATATGAGGATCACATGTGTTCACGGAGTGTTAATGCTTTGCTCCGGTGCTCTATTAAAAGGAGTACCTTAATTTCCAGTAGATTCCCTAGAGGCCCGGCTGCCACCAGCTGGTAGGACAAAAGATGTTGTGCAAGTTTCTCATTGCGAGCACGTACGACTAAATATGGAACACATGCATATTGATTGATTAGTACTTGGATACCATTTTATTATTATATGCAAATGCCCCATCTTGATTGTTACATGAGTTTCTCTCATCCATGCAACACCCGTTCATCCATCGCTGTGCCTACAATATTTTAATCCTGCTGTTTACTATAATCACTATTGCTGTCTTTGTTACACTGCTACTGTTATTTCACTACTGCAACTATTATAAAACTGTTACTACTGATAAACTCTTGCGAGCAAGTCTGTTTCCAGGTGCAGCTGAATTGACAACTCCGCTGTTAAGGCTTTCAAGTATTCTTTGTCTCCCCTTGTGTCGAATCAATAAATTGGGTTTTACTTCCCGCGAAAACTGTTGCGATCCCCTATACTTGTGGGTCATCAAGACTATTTTCTGGCGCCGTTGCCGGGGAGGCATAGCTCTACTCATAAGTTCACCTGGGGAGTACACTCCACCTCTCTCTCTGTTTTATTTTATTTTGTTTTACTTAGTTTACTTCTGTCTAGTTTATTTGTGCTTAGTTTATTTCTGTCTAGTATTATTTTGCCTAGTTTACTTTTGTCTAGTTTCTTTTTGTTTTGTTTTACTTTTCTCATATACCCAAAAATCCATAAAAAATTGAAAAACCTAAAAATTAAAAACTGTTGTTATGGAAGAACCCACAACCTATCTGGAGCTTATAGAATTATATAACAGTTATAGAGAATCAAGAAAGGGTAAAGTTATGAGTGCTGTGATAGAAAAATTGAATACAATTGCTAAAATCTTGCTTAAACGCCATGATATAAATTGTTGCTCTAAAGAGGATACTAAACATCTTAAATTTCAATGTGGCTTTAGTGAGGAAGTTTTAATTAAGAACTATAATTGGAATAGCTATATTCATTTTGGGTTCGAAGAGGTAGAACAATTTGTCTTATTTATGGGAGCTTCTGAGATCGAATCCTTCATATCTAAAAATTATGAAACTTGTGTTGTTTGTAAGGACCTTAAAGATTATGTCTCTTCTATCCTTAATTTTTGCATAGAAAGTTACAGCGATAATCCTTATATCATTGATTATAAAGAGAGACTCATTAATGCACAAGAATGCACTCACAATTTGCAGGAACCAGTGAAAGAAGAAATTGATGAACCTGAAAGCTTATTGGATGAAAAAGAGGAGGAAATTGATGAACCTGAAAGCTCATTGGATGAAAAAGAAGAGGAGAGTGATGAACAAAAGGAGGAAGAATGGATTAGCTACCCATGCCAACCTTCTAATAAGAGTAACTCTTTATCTCTTACACTATTTGATTGTCCTCCATGCTTACCGAAAGAGGATGAATGTTATGTTTCTGTGGATTCTCTTGCAATATTTCCTATGAGTAAAACTTGTGAGAATAATTATGCTACTGTTATCTATGATAATCCATGCTATTTTGATAAATCTTATGATAATGCTTTGTTTGTGCCTGATGTCGAAATGCATGGTACTAAAGAGTTTTGCTTAGCAAATGTTTATGATAAAGCTTTAGATGATGGTCCTATGTTACTTGATAATATTAATTGTACTAATGAAAATGGGATTGGAGGAGTCTTGACTTTATCTAGGAGTCCCATATCTTTTGAGATTGATCAATCATCTTGTTATATTATTGATAAAAGTGGTTTTGAAAGTTCTGATCCTATTATTTTTAAGCTTGATAAAAATTATGTGTTTATAGATCATGAAAATCATGCTGCATGTGATAGTTATATTGTTGAGTTTATCCATGAAGCTACTGAAAATTATTATGAGACAGGAAAATATGGTTGTAGAAATTTGCATGGTACTAAAACACCTCTCTATATGCTGAAAATTTTGAAGTTACTCTTGTTTTATCTTCTTATGCTTGTCACTTTGTTCTTCATGAATTTATTTGTGTACAAGATTCCTATGCATAGGAAGAGGGTTAGACTTAAATGTGTTTTGAACTTACTTTTTGATGCTCTCTTTTGCTTCAACTCTCATCCTTATGTGAGCATCATTAAAATTGCTGAGCCCATCTTAATGGCTATAAAGAAAGCACTTCTTGGGAGATAATCCATGTTTTTATTTTGCTACTGTTTTGTTGTGTCTTGGAAGTTGTTACTACTGTAGCAACCTCTCCTTATCTTTATTTTATTGCATTGTTGTGCCAAGTAAAGTCTCTAATAGAAAGTTGATGCTAGATTTGGATTTCTGCGCAGAAACAAATTTCTATCTGTCACGAATTTGGGCAGGCCTCTCTGTAGGTAACTCAGAAAAATCTGCCAATTTACGTGCGTGTTCCTCAGATATGTACGCAACTTTAGTTAGTTTTGAGTTTTCTGATTTGAGCAACGGAAGTACCTCTTAAAAATTCGTGTTTACTGGCTTTCTGTTTTGACACTGTCTCTGTTTTTTGCATTGTCTCTTGTGGACTTTAAGCAAGGCTTTCTAGACGTGGAGAGCTGTAGCTAATGTTTTATTGAGTTCTTGCAATGTGTCACTACAGGACTAAAGTGGATTAAAGTTTTTTGAGTACTAACCCCTCTAATGAAGTTTATGAGAAGTTTGGTGTGAAGGAAGTTTTCAAGGGTCAAGAGAGGAGGATGATATATGATCAAGAAGAGTGAAAAGTCTAAGCTTGGGGATGCCCCCGTGGTTCATCCCTGCATATTTCAAGAAGACTCAAGCGTCTAAGCTTGGGGATGCCCAAGGCATCCCCTTCTTCATCAACTTATCAGGTTTCCTCTATTGAAACTATAGTTTTATTCGGTCACATCTTATGTGCTTTGCTTGGAGCGTGTGTTTGTTTTTATTTTTTGTTTATGTTTGAATAAGATCGGATCCTATCAATCCATGTGTGGGAGAGAGACACGCTCCGCTTTTTCATATTAACACTTGTGTTCTTCGCTCTTACTTTAAATGTTCAATGGTAAAAGTTGGAAGCTATTGCATTTATTGCTATTCGGTTGGAAACAGAAAATGCTTCATATTACCTTGAATAATTTGATACTTGGCAATTGTTTTGAGCTCTCAAGTAGATCATGTTCAGGCTCTTGCATCATGTAGTTTAAACCTATTAGTGGAGAACTACCGTAGAGCTTGTTGAAATTTGGTTTGCATGATTGGTCTCTCTAAGGTCTAGATATTTTCTGGTAAAAGTGTTTGAGCAACAAGAAAGACAGTGTAGAGTTTTATAATGCTTGCAATATGTTCTTATATAAGTTTTGTTGTACCGGTTCATACTTGTGTTTGCTTCAAATAACCTTGCTAGCCAAAGCCTTGTACTGAGAGGGAATGCTTCTTGTGCATCCAAAACCTTGAGCCAAAACCTATGCCATTTGTGGCCACCATATCTACCTACTATGTGGTATTTCCTGCCATTCCAAGCAAATACTTCATGTGCTACCTTTAAACAATTCAAAAGCTATTATCTCTTATTTGTGTCAATGTTTTATAGCTCATGAGGAAGTATGTGGTGTTTTATCTTTCGATCTTGTCATTTACTTCGGACAGACTTTCACCAATGGACTAGTGGCATATCCGCTTATCCAGTAATTTTGCAAAAAGAGCTGGCAATGGGGTTCCCAGCCCCAATTAATTAACTTGCATTAATAATTCTCTTCACGTGTTTTGCCCTGATCTATCAGTAAGCAACTTAATTTTGCAAATAGACACTCCTTCATGGTATGTGAAATGTTGGAAGGCACCCGAGGATTCGGTTAGCCATGGCTTGTGAAAGCAAAAGGTTGGGAGGAGTGTCAACCATAAATAAAAACTAAAGTACATGTGTAAACAAAAGAGAAGAGGGATGATCTACCTTGCTGGTAGAGATAATGTCCTTCATGGGAGCCGCTCTTGAAAGTCTAGTTGATGAGGTAGTTAGAGTTCCCACTACCATTCGTTGACAACAACAAACACCTCTCAAAACTTTATTTGTATGCTCTCTATATGATTTCAAAACTTAAAAAGCTCTAGCACATGATTTTATCCCTGCTTCCCTCTGCGAAGGGCCCTTCTTTTACTTTATGTTGAGTCAGTTTACCTACTTCCTTCCATCTTAGAAGCAAACACTTGTGTCAACTGTGCATTGATTCTTACATACCTACTTATTTGCATTCATCATATTACTTTGTGTTGACAATTATCCATGAGATATGCATGTTGAAAGTTGAAAGCAACTGCTGAAACTTAAATCTTCCTCTGTGTTGCTTCAATGCCTTTACTTTGAATTTATTGCTTTATGAGTTAACTCCTGTACAAGACTTTTTGATGCTTGTCTTGAAAGTACTATTCATGAAAAGTTTTGTTATATGTTATCTATTTGTTAGCAAACTATAGGTCATTGCCTTGAGTCACTGCATTCATCTCATATGCTTTACAATAGTATGATCAAGATTATGTAAGTAGCATGTCACTACAGAAATTATTCTTTTTATCGTTTACCTACTCGAGGGCGAGCAGGAACTAAGCTTGGGGATGCTTGATACGTCTCCAACGTACCTATAATTTCTGATGTTCCATGCTTGTTTTATGACAATACCTACATGTTTTGCTCGCGCTTCATAATGTTTTTATGCATTTTCCGGAACTAACCTATTAATAAGATGCCACAGTGCCAGTTCCTGTTTTCTGTTGTTTTTGGTTCCAGAAAGGCTGTTCGGGCAATATTCTCGGAATTCGACGAAACGAAGACCCAACATCTTATTTTTCCCGGAAGACCCCAGAACACCGAAGGAGAGTCGGAGGCGGGCCAGAGGGCCACCACACCATAAGGCGGCGCGGCCCCAGGCCTGGCCGCGCCAGCCTATGGTGAGGAGGGCCCAGGCACCCTCCTGCGCCGCCTCTTCGCCTATATAACCCCTTTCGACCTAAAAACGCGATACGAGAAGACGAAGTCGCCAGAAACCATCCAGAACACCGCCGCCATCGCGAAACTCCGTCTCGGGACCAGAAACTCCGTTCTGGCACTCCGCCGGGACGGGGAATTGGAGGAGATCATCGCCATCATCACCACCGACGCCTCTCCATCGACCAGCCATGTTTCCCCCATCCATGTGTGAGTAATTCCCCCGCTGTAGGCTGAAGGGGATGGTAGGGATTGGATGAGATTGGTCATGTAATAGCATAAGATTGTTAGGGATAGTGCCTAGTATCCGTAATTGGTACTTTTATGATATTGTTGCAACTTGTTATGCTTAATGCTTGTCACTAGGGCCCGAGTGCCATGATCTCAGATCTGAACATGTTATTGTTTCATGATGATATGCATTGTTTTATGATCTTACCTGCAAGTTGTATACACGTATTGTTGTCCGGAACCCGAGGCCAAAGTGACAGAAATTGGGACAACCGAAGGGGAAGGCGGTGATATGAGGATCACATGTGTTCACGGAGTGTTAATGCTTTGCTCCGGTGCTCTATTAAAAGGAGTACCTTAATTTCCAGTAGATTCCCTAGAGGCCCGGCTGCCACCAGCTGGTAGGACAAAAGATGTTGTGCAAGTTTCTCATTGCGAGCACGTACGACTAAATATGGAACACATGCCTATTGATTGATTAGTACTTGGATACCGTTTTATTATTATCTGCAAATGCCCTATCTTGATTGTTACATGAGTTTCTCTCATCCATGCAACACCTGTTCATCCATCGCTGTGCCTACAGTATTTTAATCCTGCTGTTTACTATAATCACTATTGCTGTCTTTGTTACACTGCTGCTGTTATTTCACTACTGCTACTATTATAAAACTGTTACTACTGATAAACTCTTGCGAGCAAGTCTGTTTCCAGGTGCAGCTGAATTGAAAACTCCGCTGTTAAGGCTTTCAAGTATTCTTTGTCTCCCCTTGTGTCGAATCAATAAATTGGGTTTTACTTCCCGCGAAGACTGTTGCGATCCCCTATACTTGTGGGTCATCAAGTTGATGACTGAAGCAAGCCTGAAATGGCAGGTATGCTCCCAAACCTTTCCCTTTCTTTTTCCTGTGCCTGTTTTCTGGTTCTAACTGGTGTAATGTTGCCAAATAGGTCCCTTTTTGGACACTGATGCCGAAGATCAACGAGTCGACACAAGATCAAATTTCCTTGTTAATCTGGCATTGGACCATGGCTCGCTTTTTTGGGCTACCCCTGAACGCACCCGACAAATCGTAAGATTTCAAGACCGCGCGTGCCAAGTTCGTGAGTTCCTTGAATTTTGCACCAAAACTCTGTCCATGTGTAATATCCCAGGTATTGGGGTTACAAAAATAGAGGAAACAGATGTGTGCATTGCATTCATGCATAGAAAATCTGGGGAATTTTCGCGCTTTAAAGTAAAACAGTCACAGTAACTGAAGTTTCACTTGACCTTGGTGGAATTGAAGTAGCTCATCAAGTCAAGCGCTATAAACCTCAATGTGACTTTGTTAAAACCTTGTTTTGGGTAGAGATGATTTGATCTAAGGGGTTAGATCAAATAGAACTAATAATCAACACAACAACACTTTACTCAATGATCAATTGCTTGATCTTATAAAAGATCATAATATGGAATTCCTTGTCATAACATATGAACATCTGTTCAATTACAAACCAAGTAAGAATAAAATGGAGAAACCATTCTTCCCTTATCTTCTCCATGTTTTAAACTAATCCATGATCCTACCATGAACCTCATGGTATTTTTTTACTTCATTCTGGGAAACATGACAAGGAGATCAACTCTAGAAATACACATTCTTCTCTATTCCAAATTATTAAGCATCAAACCTAGAGAGGTGAGAGTTCTATTATAATTATTAGAGAAGCAATAACAAACATTGAGCTAAATCTTGGATATACATCCAAGTATTCAAATCATCATTTCTAAGAGAAACCCTAGGATATTATCCAAGACAATTCCTAGAGAGATAAACCATTTACATTTAACATAGACATTGATGATCACAACAATCTCTATAGAGCCTAACCTTAAGTTAGTATTAAAGTCCTTTCCAAAATGAGAGAGACCAATCATACAAAACATAGCTTTATCTATTAAGAATAAAGGACAACAATTGAACTAAAGTATTAGGTTGTAAACCATTTCCCTTGGAGGGGTGAGATAACCTAATATTACATGAAATAATACCAAATCCATGAATTGATAAAGTAAGGAAGAGAACTATCCATATAACCAGATGATCATATCATCATTGATTAAGAATAACTCTAAGTGTATATCTCAGACAATTCTTCTGGGGTACAAATTATTGAGTCAACCATAATATGTATGTCCTAGAAAGTCAAATAGAAGTACTATACCTTGATTGATCTAGACAATGCTTGATCATGGAAGTGAGAAACCTATTTAATGAGAGATACATTAGTAATTCAAACATTGATAATTATAAATTGAGTGATGCTCATAAACCCTAAGAACTTGAGGTAGAGTTATTAAGAACTAGTTGATCATGCTTAATCCATGATCATGCTCTTGAGGTATATGAGGATAAGTTAAACCCTACTAGAATAAGTAGATCTCATCCCCACATGAAATTATAGGGAGATCAATAGTAAGCAAACCTAGGTTTATATCTTATCTTTAACTTGTGAACCATAAGGTGATCCTAAGTAGAATCCTACCATACCTATATTTCATAAAATAGAGAACCTAAGAAAACCTTAGAGTAAAACTCCATATTTAATATGGTGAGAAACCATTCATCCATAAGACCAAAGTTAACTATAAAAAGAACTATAACCAAAGTAGTTAATTTAATGCTAAAGTAAGGATAATAATTGTAGTTAATTGGTAGAAGATAAAACCAATTCTCAAATCTTTAGTAATTAAATGAGCAGAGAAGCAATTAAGAAAGTAACCATATTATCCTGGTTAGGGGAGATTAAACCCTAGCATATGCAATATGGTGTCATTCCATCCCTACAAACTAAAATGATATCTCAACCCTAGTTATCACTATGGTGATCATGATATAAACCCATGCTATAATTGAGATTCAAACCAAATGCCATTAGGTAAATATCATTGGAACCCTAATGGTTCATTAATTAAAAACAATGTTTCAATTATAAAACAAAGAGCCACCCAAGGCTAAGTCCTATAAATAAGACCATAAGTGTGATTATCAACCACTTACCTGGATAGTTAAGACCCAACCTTGAGGAGAGTAATAATTACTCTAGGTATTTCAAAGGATTAAGAGACCATAATACTAATGTTAGTTTTAATATGGATTGTCATCAAACCTATAAAACCTTTAAAGAAAAATGTTGCTCACATGAAATAATATGCCAGTGATTACTTCCTCAAATGGAAACCAAGACATAATAACAATCTCTGAAAAACTTTGAAATGAAAGTACCCACTCTCCTAATTCTAAACAGAATTGATTGCATATTAAAAAGAGAATTAAAGGGAACATATAAAATTCATGATTAATTGTTATTTTGAATAAATTCATAAATATGTAATAGAATCTCATCTAAAATGAAGTGTCCCAAATAGAATTGAGGAAATAGTAGTTAGGAAACTAAATCTTGATTTAAACAACATAATTGAAATATCTGGAAACCAAACTGAATTCAAAATATGAATTCAATAAATGAAATTGAAAACAGAAAATAAAAATAGAAAAGAAAAGGGAGAAGAGACTCACCTGGCCGCCACAGCCCACCTCGGCAGCCCAGCACAAGCCCACCAACGCGGCCCAAGCACCAGCCCATGAGCAGCCTGAATACCCGTTCGTTAAAAAAAAATGGGAGGAACTCGTCCTCATCCCTTCCGAGCACTGGAGGCCACGGCGACGCCGTGCTCGACCTCCCCTTCGTGCTGTCGACCTCCCCTGGCTCCACACGGTGACTAGGCTCGCCTCTGGAGCCCTATAAATAACCAGGTCGACGAATGAACTCCGTTTCCTTCTTGTCCCTCCACACCGAAACCTCGCCGCCCGGTGGATTCTTGTCACCGGCGTTTGGAGCCTCCCGAGCCAAGCCGTGGTCACCATCGTCTTCTCTGACCTCGACTTGCTCAACCTGAGCAAGGAATCGAGCTGGAACGGTCCACAACGCCTGGGCAAGCTCATCTTCTCCGGCGCCGGCATCTGCCAATCACGGCGAACCAGGCCAGCTCCGACCTCGCCGTCAAGCCCTACGTGCTCCTGGTGAGCCCCTGAATCTCGTGGCATACCTAGCTAGCTCGATACCACCCCGTAGCCTCGCCGCACCAACAGTCTGCGAGCGCCGCCGCTCGGCCTCACCGTCGAGCTTGCTCCGGCGGCCATTAGGAGGCGGCGCTGCTACCAGTGGGCTCACTGCGATGCACTGGTTCGAATGGCACCAGTTGCTCGTCCGTGCGTGGCCGAAATTGTCGCCGCCGGCGACGTCTGCCCGCCGGCCACCGTGCTCATGGCCACATCCTCGATTTTGACTTGGTCAAAACCGACGTGGACCACTGGCCCACCTGTCTGTGGCTATGGGTAGCCCTGGCCGGGTAACTTTAGTATTTAGTTTGTTTAATTTCAAATTCATAAATTGCTGCAACTTCAAATAAATTTAGAAAATCCAATTTAAATCGGAAAAATATAAATAAGATATTAAAATTCTTAGAAAAGAAAACTCTATCCAATAAAAATATAAAATGAAATTTTTATTTTTAATAAAAATTTAATTATTTAATACTTGTTAATTAAGCCTTTTCTTTAATTCTAAATTGAATTAAAATTCAATAAATAGTAAAACCTTCTAAAATAAATAAAAACCAGTAAGAGAAATAAAGAAAACATTAAAGCTATTTTTCTTTATTTGTTATTTTGTTAAATCTTTATTAGTGGAAACTTAAACCCTAATTAATAATTACTTTAATTATTAATTCATTAAAAATAATAAAATGCCAAACCCAACATTATTTCAAAGTTATTAATAACTTCAATTTCCTTAATGAAGTTATTAATCCAAGAATTATAGGGTAACTAGAAAACCCTAGTTCCCTATGGTAGAAAAACAGGAATTCATCATTCCATGTGATACCCTAAAACCCTAACTCCAATAGAAAACCAGTTCCATTATTCCATGTGAACCTTAAATTGCTTCTAACCTAAACCCTAGGTTAGAGCATGTGATCATGATACTTTGATTTCATAGCTCCATAGTAGCAATTAAACAATTGCCAAGTCTTCGTAAAATAATAGAGAACCATCTCTAATACTTTGGTATTACATGTGTTCATGCTTAGCTGATCAAACAGGACCAACCCTAGATCCTATCCTCTGAGACACCCAACTTAGTTATCCAGGCTTAGCATCACATCAATGTGATGAACCTCAGGAGCAACTATGCCAAATCCTGAGCATTACCTAACCATATACCACTAAACCCTACCAGTGTTAGATAATTATCAAACATCCTATTTAGGAACCAACCAATCTTTCCTTAGGGAATTAAATAGCAAACCTAAACAACCTTAACCTAATTATTATACTTCTTAGTATTTAAGAAGTATGTTCTTCAAAAGTTATTCTTTTGAAGAAAATAAGGAATCATCACCAACCTTGCTTATAAGGACCTATAAACCCTAGCCAGCTATCATTAGCAAGATAAACCAACCTTGACAACAACCATGTATAATGAATTGCTTAGGATGCCTAGGCTTATCTTAACCTTACAAGCCCTAAATGCTGATAAATCCAACTAGGTTGTGATCCATCTAATACTTACTCCAGAAACTAACTGAAACCATAGTCAACCATAGAACCCCTTCAACCTAATTATCATACTTGTTCTTTATTTAAGAAAATGTTCTTCGAAAGTTATTCTTTTAAAGTATATGATAATTAATCATTAACCATGTCATATAGTACTAAAACTGACCACTGTTCTTTACTTATTAACATTATGCCAATTATCATACTTTGTGTGCTCAATTGATTACTATGCTTTATCATATAACTTGTACATGATACCAAGTAATCGAACCTTAATAAGAACCTTGTTTGGGAATCACTCTAAAAGTGCAACACACCCTGAATTAATCATCACAACTCACTAATCCTAAATCATCGGGGTTAGGTCACGCTTAGAGCGATTGCATCTCATTATTATGCATTATTGCATCCTTGCCAATCTTTTAAACATCGTCCTTACCGGACGATGATGCTATTTCAGAAGTTGGAGTTACTACGTATCGAAGACCTTGTCTGCATAATCTTGCAGTCAAGAAAGGCAAGTTCATCACTTGCTCATGTCATTTGAGTATCTTTATCAAATTACTTGCAAAGTACAATGATTATCACTATTGCATAAAAACCAAAACCACTACTTTCATAACTATGAATATGACTATGTGGTGGGCAATGGAACCATGGATTGTGTTGATATGGTGGAGGTTCCATTGCAAGGGTTTATATCCATCTAGGATTAAACAACAAATGTCGCCAGTGATTCTTGTGCCGTAATACCCGTGTTAACCATAAGATCCGGAGTGGGACGGAGTAGTCAAAAGTGTTTCCACCTCTCGTTCATCAACGGATGCGCTTTACCGTAGACACTTGTATCTGTCAGGGCAAGCGGTTGGCTGGGGAAGCCTTAAGTCCCCACGGCATAGTCCGTAGACACTTGTCGCTCGAAGTGCAAGCGGTTGGCTGGGGAGGCCTTAAGTCCCCACGGTATTGCGGTCTATGATGGGTTGCAGCTACCAGCGAAGGAGTTTGGTTCGATCCCAAACTGTCGTCGTGGTCGGGGTCCACCCGTGAGTGGGAATAATGGGACCGGCGAGGACCCAGGGTCGGGGCATGCAACAAAGGGTGGGTGTTCGAGGTAGCGGAGGAACATGATTGGCTAGACCTTATACCGGGCCTCACACCATAGGAAGTGTGGACGAGCTCGCGGCTCGGTTGGCACCAAGGTTAAGATCTCTTATGGGTAAAGCAACACACCTCTGCAGAGTGTAAAGAACCGTGACCTGTCACTCCCTGTTCCGGGATATGGAACTGCGAACGCTGCCGGAAAGGAGCTCCATGAAGTTCTAGTAAACCGGTGAAGGCTGACGGACATAGTTCTTCTGAATAAAAGCAACCTCTTGAAGAAATGATTATGAAAACCTGCATTGGTATTAGACTTTCTGGTCTAATGCCGTAGCTAGTGCATTAAACACTTCTTTCCTATAATGAACTTGTTGAGTACGCTCGTACTCATCCCACTCTTAAATCCCCTGCTTAGATATGGAGGCATCGAAGGAGGATCTACAGTGCAACCCGAAGGCCGAGGAGTCAACAACTACTTCAAGAGACAGGAACCTGTCAGAAGAGTCAGATACCACATCCAACAAGGAGAAAACCTAGTTTAGCCATAGAAGGGAACTAGCTTCCTAAACCTAGCTCCTATTTAGCTAGAATCTATTCATAGCCTCTATAGCTAGTTAAATACTCTACCAATAGAATTCGTGATAAGACTAGACTACGAGTCGTTCTTCTGGAGTTTATTTGCAGTTTTACCTCATTGTAAAGTAGGAGGCTATGATGATCTTATGTAACAGAGTCAAGGTTGTAATTCTATAGACATGCCTTGGACCCGCATATGTTTCTGTTGTACCACTCTGAGCGATATAATACTGGTGAAACGGTGTTTCATTGGTGTTATATCAGACTTGCATACTACACCATGCAGTGGTATGTCGGGTCACCACAGTTGGTATCAGAGCAAATGCTTTGACCTTAGGATTAAAACCCTTTAAAGGAGACCTATAGGATTGGTAGTGTCTATAGGGAGTTGTCTTAGGTAAACCAAATAATTCTTATGACTTGAGATGGATATTCACTTGAGAATAATCCTGACACACTTGAGTCAACATTTCTTACCTATCTTTACTAAGCAAAGATAGCCAATCCCAAGTATGTAGAACATCAATAAGTCCTTAAAACAAAAGATGAGTAGACCCCAGTTGGTATACAATACATGGTAGTCCAAAGAGAGGATACAACCATAAGGAAGATATCCTATTGGAAGATGTGTACCAACACATGTTATGATTAAGTAAGAGTTATCTAGACTGCTAATAGGAATTATATCAATTGATGAAGATAATTAAGATATCCTAATAGAAGATGTAGACCAAGATAAGTAATGAGTAAGTAAAATTTTCTAGACGTGTGAAACAACTGATAGTAAGTGATGACTATGAGTAATATGAAGTAGTATAGACCATGATGAGTCAATCATGGGAGATAAGGAAGAGAGATATGAAGAAAATATGATTACTTACATGGTAGAGTAGCTAATCATATATGATTCACCTGAGAATCATTATGTGATGGAATAGAACATTATAAGTATTTTGGAGGAGGACAATAAGAAACCAAGTGCTAAACAATATTGCAAGAATTATGTTCCAAAAACCATGGGAACTGTGTCAAGAACATTAGGTCCATAGCCTTACGATACAATAACTTGGAAGTATAGGAGCTATATTCCAATAGTTATGAGTCTAGAATAGTGATGTTAGAACCAGACATATCATTGAAGTAGTCCTCAACAAAATGGAAGCTAAGTAGTACTTCCAAAGAAAAATTAGGTTAACCTTAATTATCCTAAAACCACTTTGTGTCAAGTTTATCTCATTGCAATTGTGCAACTAAGGTAAATGTTGAGACAAATAGTAGAATCCCATATACTCGTGCTAAGTATCACGATATAAACCTATCTTATGTGGTGTTATATACTACACATCAGAGCCTGATGTTTAGAGATGTCATACTCAACTATTTTATTCAGGCTTATGATGATGTGTATTATAAGCACAAAGCTGAATCTTCTTGGATTTTAATGGATTTTCATTGTTTGACTAGATCCATACATGAAGTTTGACTTTGATATGCAAATGCATGTTGCAATATCAAGTTCTGACTTGATGCTATAGATCTAGAGGGTAATAGTATTCATGTGAGGAAGTGACGAATTCTGAACATTTTGAAGACAAGATGAAGGTTCATCAGAAGAAAAGAGTAAAGTTGTGGGAAGCAACCACAATATTCAGAAGGAAGTACCAACCAAAACTCATGCTTTACCTCAACAGAGGAGTACTTTAGTACATGTGAAGTATGAAGGTGAGAAATATAATGATTATGGTGAAGCTGAAGCAGATCCATAGTCAACATAGAAGAGGGAATGCATGGGAAATCACTTAGGATACTATAATCATAGTGTCAGCTAGTGGTTTTCTTGCAAAATAAACCCTGAATGAAGGAAGATGATTTAGGAAACTATAGCAGATATAAGAAGAACATAGTTGATATCAGAAGACCACAATTGGTATAGTATCAATACTGCGAGATAACGTAGAAGATGTCTCGTACAGTTGATCAGAATCTATAACAGAATCCATTTTTTTTAGATATCAAATAGCCACAGTTGGTATAATAACCACAGCTGGTATCAGTTGGTGATGGCGTGTATTTCACACGTTCGTTGGGCAACCCCAAGAGGAAGGTATGATGCGCACAGCAGCAAGTTTTCCCTCAGAAAGAAACCAAGGTTTATCGAACCAGGAGGAGCCAAGAAGCACGTTGAAGGTTGATGGCGGCGAGATGTAGTGCGGCGCAACACCAGGGATTCCGGCGCCAACGTGGAACCTGCACAACACAACCAAAGTACTTTGCCCCAACGAAACAGTGAGGTTGTCAATCTCACCGGCTTGCTGTAACAAAGGATTAACCGTATTGTGTGGAAGATGATTGTTTGCAGAAAACAGTAGAACAAGTATTGCAGTAGATTGTATTTCAGTAAAGAGAATTGGACCGGGGTCCACAGTTCACTAGAGGTGTCTCTCCCATAAGACGAACAGCATGTTGGGTGAACAAATTACAGTTGGGCAATTGACAAATAAAGAGAGCATGACAATGCACATACATATCATGATGAGTATAGTGAGATTTAATTGGGCATTACGACAAAGTACATAGACCGCCATCCAACTGCATCTATGCCTAAAAAGTCCACCTTCAGGTTATCATCCGAACCCCCTCCAGTATTAAGTTGCAAGCAACAGACAATTGCATTAAGTATGGTGCGTAATGTAATCAACAACTACATCCTTAGACATAGCATCAATGTTTTATCCCTAGTGGCAACAACACAACACAACCTTAGAACTTTCTGTCACTGTCCCAGGTGTCAATGCAGGCATGAACCCACTATCGAGCATAAGTACTCCCTCTTGGAGTTACAAGCATCTACTTGGCCAGAGCATCTACTAGTAACGGAGAGCATGCAAGATCATAAACAACACATAAGCATAACTTTGATAATCAACATAACAAGTATTATCTATTCATCGGATCCCAACAAACGCAACATATAGAATTACATATAGATGATCTTGATCATGATAGGCAGCTCACAAGATCCGACAATGATAGCACAATGGGGAGAAGACAACCATCTAGCTACTGCTATGGACCCATAGTCCAGGGGTAGACTACTCACACATCACACCGGAGGCGACCATGGCGGCGTAGAGTCCTCCGGGGGATGATTCCCCTCTCCGGCAGGGTGCCGGAGGCGATCTCCTGGATCCCCCGAGATGGGATCGGCGGCGGCGGCGTCTCTGGAAGGTTTTCCGTATCGTGGTTCTCGGTACTGGGGGTTTCGTCACGGAGGCTATTTGTAGGCGGAAGGGCAGGTCAAGAGGCGGCACGGGGGCCCCACACCACAGGGCCGCGCGGCCAAGGGGGGGGCCACGCCGCCCTAGGGTGTGGCCCCCTCGTCGCCCCTCTTCGTCTCTCCTTCGGACTTCTGGAAGCTTCGTGGAAAAATAGGCCCCTGGGCTTTGATTTCGTCCAATTCCGAGAATATTTCCTTACTAGGATTTCTGAAACCAAAAACAGCAGAAAACATAATCGGCACTTCGGCATCTTGTTAATAGGTTAGTTCCAGGAAAATGCACGAATATGACATAAAGTGTGCATAAAACATGTAGATAACATCAATAATGTGGCATGGAACATAAGAAATTATCGATACGTCGGAGACGTATCAGCATCCCCAAGCTTAGTTCTGCTCGTCCCGAGCAGGTAAAACGATAACACAGATAATTTCTGGAGTGACATGCCATCATAATCTTGATCATACTATTTGTAAAGCATATGTAGTGAATGCAGCGATCAAAACAATGTGTATGACATGAGTAAACAAGTGAATCATATAGCAAAGACTTTTCATGAATAGCACTTCAAGACAAGCATCAATAAGTCTTGCATAAGAGTTAACTCATAAAGCAATAATTCAAAGTAAAGGTATTGAAGCAACTCAAAAGAAGATTAAGTTTCAGCGGTTGCTTTCAACTTGTAACATGTATATCTCATGGATATTGTCAACATAGAGTAATATAATAAGTGCAATAAGCAAGTATGTAAGAATCAATGCACAGTTCACACAAGTGTTTGCTTCTTGAGGTGGAGAGAAATAGGTGAACTGACTCAACATTGAAAGTAAAAGAATGGTCCTCTCAGAGGAAAAACATCGATTGCTATATTTGTGCTAGAGCTTTGATTTTGAAAACATGAAACAATTTTGTCAACGGTAGTAATAAAGCATATGCATCATGTAAATTATATCTTATAAGTTGCAAGCCTCATGCATAGTATACTAATAGTGCCCGCACCTTGTCCTAATTAGCTTGGACTACCTGGATTATCACCGCAATACATATGCTTTAACCAAGTATCACAAAGGGGTACCTCTATGCCGCCTGTACAAAGGTCTAAGGAGAAAGCTCGCATTTGGATTTCTCGCTTTTGATTATTCTCAACTTAGACATCCATACCGGGACAACATAGACAACAGATAATGGACTCCTCTTTTAATGCTTTAAGCATTCAACAACAATTAATTCTTTTCTCATTAGAGATTTGAGGATGTTTGTCCAAAACTGAAACTTCCACCATGAAACATGGCTTTAGTTAGCGGCCCAATGTTCTTCTCTCACAATATGCATGCTCAAACCATTCAACTCAGTGTAGATCGCCCTTACTTCAGACAAGACGAACATGCATAGCAACTCACATGAAATTCAACAATGAATTGTTGATGGCGTTCCCCAGTAAACATGGTTATCGCACAACAAGCAACTTAATAAGAGATAAAGTGCATAATTACATATTCAATACCACAATAGTTTTTAAGCTATTTGTCCCATGAGCTATATATTGCAAAGGTGAATGATGGAATTTTAAAGGTAGCACTCAAGCAATTTACTTTGGAATGGCGGAAAATACCATGTAGTATAGGTAGGTATGGTGGACACAAATGGCATAGTGGTTGGCTCAAGTATTTTGGATGCATGAGAAGTATTCCCTCTCGATACAAGGTTTAGGCTAGCAAGGCTTATTTGAAACAAACACAAGGATGAACCGGTGCAGCAAAACTCACATAAAAGACATATTGAAAACATTATAAGACTCTACACCGTCTTCCTTGTTGTTCAAACTCAATACTAGAAATTATCTAGACCTTAGAAAGACCAAATATGCAAACCAAATTTCAGCATGCTCTATGTATTTCTTCATTAATGGGTGCAAAGCATATGATGCAAGAGCTTAAACATGAGCACAACAATTGCCAAGTATCACATTACCCAAGACATTTATAGCAATTACTACATGTATCATTTTCCAATTCCAACCATATAACAATTTAACGAAGGAGAAACTTCGCCATGAATACTATGAGTAGAAACCAAGGACCTACTTGTCCATATGCTACAGCGGAGCGTGTATCTCTCCCACAAAGTGAATGCTAGGATCCATTTTATTCAAACAAAACAAAAACAAAAACAAACCGACGCTCCAAGAAAAAGCACATAAGATGTGATGGAATAAAAATATAGTTTCAGGGGAGGAACCTGATAATGTTGTCGATGAAGAAGGGGATGCCTTGGGCATCCCCAAGCTTAGACGCTTGAGTCTTCTTGATATATGCAGGGGTGAACCACCGGGTGCATCCCCAAGCTTAGAGCTTTCACTCTCCTTGATCATGTTGCATCATACTCCTCTCTTGATCCTTGAAAACTTCCTCCACACCAAACTCGAAACAACTCATTAGAGGGTTAGTGCACAATATAAATTGACATATTCAGAGGTGACACAATCATTCTTAACACTTCTGGACATTGCATAATGCTACTGGACATTAGTGGATCAAAGAAATTCATCCAACATAGCGAAAGAGGCAATGCGAAATAAAAGGCAGAATCTGTCAAAACAGAACAGTTCGTATTGACGAATTTTAAAATGGCACCAGACTTGCTCAAATGAAAATGCTCAAATTGAATGAAAGTTGCGTACATATCTGAGGATCATGCACGTAAATTGGCATAATTTTCTGAGTTACCTACAGGGAGGTTTTGCCCAGATTCGTGACAGCAAAGAAATCTGGAACTGTGCAGTAATCCAAATCTAGTACTTACTTTTCTATCAACGGCTTAACTTGGCACAACAAAACACAAAACTAAGATAAGGAGAGGTTGCTACAGTAGTAAACAACTTCCAAGACACAAAATAAAAACAAAGTACTGTAGGTAAAAACATGGGTTGTCTCCCATAAGCGCTTTTCTTTAACGCCTTTCAGCTAGGCGCAGAAAGTGTGTATCAAGTATTATCAAGAGATGAAGTGTCAACATCATAATTTGTTCTCATAATAGAATCAAAAGGTACCTTCATTCTCTTTCTAGGGAAGTGTTCCATACCTTTCTTGAGAGGAAATTGATATTTTATATTACCTTCCCTCATATCAATAATAGCACCAACAGTTCGAAGAAAAGGTCTTCCCAATATAATGGGACAAGATGCATTGCATTCAATATCCAAGACAACAAAATCAACGGGAACAAGATTATTGTTAACGGTAATGCGAACATTATCAACTTTACCCAAAGGTTTCTTTGTAGAATGATCAGCAAGATTAACATCCAAATAACAATTTTTCAGCGGTGGCAAGTCAAGCATATTATAAATTTTCTTAGGCATAACAGAAATACTTGCACCAAGATCACATAAAGCATTACAATCAAAATCTTTAATCTTCATCTTAATGATGGGCTCCCAACCATCCTCTAGCTTTTTAGGAATAGAGGCTTCACGCTCTAGTTTCTCTTCTCTAGCTTTTATGAGAGCATTTGTAATATGATGCGTGAAAGCCAAATTTATAGCACTAGCATTTGGACTTTTAGCAAGTTTTTGCAAGAACTTTATAACTTCAGAGATGTGGCAATCATCAAAATTCAAACCATTATAATCTAAAGCAATGGGATCATCATCCCCAATGTTGGAAAAAATTTCAGCAGCTTTATCACAGGCAATTTCAGCAGTTTTAGCGATTTCTGTGCAGTTTTTCGCGCTTTGCATTAGAAGTGGAAACATTGCTAACACCAATTCTTTTATTAGTATTAGTAGGAGGTGCAGCAACATGTGTAGCATTAGCATTACTAGTGGTGGTAATAGTCCAAACTTTAGCTATATTCTTCTCTTTAGCTAGTTTTTCATTTTCTTCTCTATCCCACCTAGCACGCAGTTCAGCCATTA
This sequence comes from Lolium perenne, assembly GCF_019359855.2. Lineage (NCBI taxonomy): Eukaryota > Viridiplantae > Streptophyta > Magnoliopsida > Poales > Poaceae > Lolium > Lolium perenne. Next base: position 293,190,413 of record NC_067250.2, on the reverse strand, counting down.
ATCTTATATTCTCATTAATTCTAACTTGAATGGCATTTGCTGTAGTAGTAATTTTATCATCTAGATCCTCAGGTTTAGCAGCCATTTTATTAATTAAAGAAGATTGTGATGCAGACATGTATGAAATTCGGTTTTCAGCATTAGCAAGTTTAGTTTGCAACCCCGAGATCTCCCTATTCAGATTTTCAAGTTGATTCCCTATATTCTTCAACAAGGTAGATTGCTCATTCAATGTTTTAGTAAACAATTTATTTTGCTCATATTGTGATTGCATAAAGCTCTTAGTGGATCTTTCAATTTCTAGTATCTTCTCTTCATTAGGTGAAACATATCTACCATGAGAATTACCATTGGCAGGATATGGCCTAGAATCATTGTAATTATTATTTTTAATGAAATTCACATCAACATATTCTTTTTGAGCAACCAATGACGCTAACGGAACATTATTATAATTAACATTAGGCCTACCACTCGCAAGCATAGACATAATAGCATCAATCTTATCACTCAAGGAAGAGGTTTCTTCGACAGAATTTACCTTCTTACCTTGTGGAGCTCTTTCCGTGTGCCATTCAGAGTAGTTGATCATCATATTATCAAGAAGCTTTGTTGCTTCACCAAGAGTGATGGACATAAAGGTACCTCCAGCAGCTGAATCCAATAAATTCCGTGAAGAAAAATTTAGTCCTGCATAGAAGGTTTGGATGATCATCCAAGTAGTCAGTCCATGGGTTGGGCAATTTTTAACCAGAGATTTCATTCTTTCCCAAGCTTGAGCAACATGTTCAGTATCTAATTGTTTAAAATTCATTATGCTACTCCTCAAAGATATAATTTTAGCAGGGGGATAATATCTACCAATAAAAGCATCCTTGCATTTAGTCCATGAATCAATACTATTCTTAGGCAGAGATAGCAACCAATCTTTAGCTCTTCCTCTTAATGAGAAAGGGAACAATTTTAGTTTAATAATATCACCATCTACATCTTTATATTTTTGCATTTCACATAGTTCAACAAAATTATTAAGATGGGCAGCAGCATCATCAGAACTAATTCCAGAAAATTGATCTTTCATGACAAGATTCAGTAAAGCAGGCTTAATTTCAAAGAATTCTGCTGTAGTAGCAGGTGGAGCAATAGGTGTGCATAAGAAATCATTATTATTTGTGGTTGTGAAGTCACACAACTTAGTATTTTCAGCGTTGGCCATTTTAGCAACAGTAAATAAAGCAAACTAGATAAAGTAAATGCAAGTAAACTAATTTTTTGTGTTTTTGATATAGCAAACAAGATAGCAATAAAGTAAAACTAGCAACTAATTTTTTTGTATTTTGATTTAATGCAGCAAACAAAGTAGTAAATAAAACTAAGCAAGACAAAAACAAAGTAAAGAGATTGAGAAGTGGAGACTCCCCGTGCAGCGTGTCTTGATCTCCCCGGCAACGGCGCCAGAAAAAGAGCTTGATGGCGTGTATTTCACACGTTCGTTGGGCAACCCCAAGAGGAAGGTATGATGCGCACAGCAGCAAGTTTTCCCTCAGAAAGAAACCAAGGTTTATCGAACCAGGAGGAGCCAAGAAGCACGTTGAAGGTTGATGGCGGCGAGATGTAGTGCGGCGCAACACCAGGGATTCCGGCGCCAACGTGGAACCTGCACAACACAACCAAAGTACTTTGCCCCAACGAAACAGTGAGGTTGTCAATCTCACCGGCTTGCTGTAACAAAGGATTAACCGTATTGTGTGGAAGATGATTGTTTGCAGAAAACAGTAGAACAAGTATTGCAGTAGATTGTATTTCAGTAAAGAGAATTGGACCGGGGTCCACAGTTCACTAGAGGTGTCTCTCCCATAAGACGAACAAAGCATGTTGGGTGAACACATTACAGTTGGGCAATTGACAAATAAAGAGGGCATGACCATGCACATACATATCATGATGAGTATAGTGAGATTTAATTGGGCATTACGACAAAGTACATAGACCGCCATCCAACTGCATCTATGCCTAAAAAGTCCACCTTCGAGGTTATCATCCGAACCCCTCCGGTATTAAGTTGCAAGCAACAGACAATTGCATTAAGTATGGTGCGTAATGTAATCAACAACTACATCCTTAGACATAGCATCAATGTTTTATCCCTAGTGGCAACAGCACAACACAACCTTAGAACTTTACATCACTGTCCTGTGTGTCAATGCAGGCATGAACCCACTATCGAGCATAAGTACTCCCTCTTGGAGTTACAAGCATCTACTTGGCCAGAGCATCTACTAGTAACGGAGAGCATGCAAGATCATAAACAACACATAAGCATAACTTTGATAATCAACATAACAAGTATTCTCTATTCATCGGATCCCAACAAACGCAACATATAGAATTACATATAGATGATCTTGATCATGATAGGCAGCTCACAAGATCCGACAATGATAGCACAATGGGGAGAAGACAACCATCTAGCTACTGCTATGGACCCATAGTCCAGGGGTAGACTACTCACACATCACACCGGAGGCGACCATGGCGGCGTAGAGTCCTCCGGGGGATGATTCCCCTCTCCGGCAGGGTGCCGGAGGCGATCTCCTGGATCCCCCGAGATGGGATCGGCGGCGGCGGCGTCTCTGGAAGGTTTTCCGTATCGTGGTTCTCGCATCGGGGGTTTCGTCACGGAGGCTATTTGTAGGCGGAAGGGCAGGTCAAGAGGCGGCACGGGGGCCCCACACCACAGGGCCGCGCGGCCAAGGGGGGGGCCGCGCCGCCCTAGGGTGTGGCCCCCTCGTCGCCCCTCTTCGTCTCTCCTTCGGACTTCTGGAAGCTTCGTGGAAAAATAGGCCCCTGGGCTTTGATTTCGTCCAATTCCGAGAATATTTCCTTACTAGGATTTCTGAAACCAAAAACAGCAGAAAACAGCAACTGGCACTTCGGCATCTTGTTAATAGGTTAGTTCCAGAAAATGCACGAATATGACATAAAGTGTGCATAAAACATGTAGATAACATCAATAATGTGGCATGGAACATAAGAAATTATCGATACGTCGGAGACGTATCAGTTGGTATTACAAATAGACCACGATTTAATTAGTTGTAACAAAAGTTTGTGGACAAATAAAAATCTTGTCAGTCAAATAGCTAGATCTATAACATTTAGTCAAAGGATTCACATTGGATGTCCACAATTGAGTGGATACACCACAAAGATTCTTCGCAAAACTTTAGAGGAATATAAATCATCAACCAGACCTAGACCAATATTCTAATCATAAGTCCAATAGTTAGAAGAAAAGGAGTTGAAGACCCTAAGAAAACTCTAAGGGGTAGAGTAAACATTGAGTTGGATGTACAAAAACTCAATATTTTGAGTAAGGTAGAAGAAGAAGGTCTGAACTGAGAGGAAGTTCGATCTTATTTTCATAAGATTGTTGAACATTACTTTCAGAAGGATGTCAGACCATAAGCCGAGGTTCATACCTCGAGGACGTAAGAAGTGGATTATAACTTGAGCAAGTAAGTAATATCTACTCAGAAGTACTTAAGCTCAAGTAAGTCAAAGATAAAGAAGTTGGACGAAGGAAATATCAGAGACCAGCTCAAGGAGGTCAAAGACTGAAGGGATTTGACCATACCAGAATCAGAGACTACATGAAAGATTCCTTTCATGGAACCTAAATGAATCTAAAGAGTTATAGGTATCAATTATAAACCATGATTGGATGGACTAAATGAGTCTAATCCATTCTTAGAGGAATAAACCATCACGACCATTTCCATGGTAAGTACCTTACAAGTACCACTATTGCAGTATGGTAGTAAGGGAAAACAAAGACCTATTTACCAATTAGGAGTATGTTATCAAACTAGTCTTCAGTTAAGACTAGCAGCATCAGAAGAAGTCCCATCATTGATTCTTCAATGAGAAAGGAAACAAGCTTATAGAGTTGAAAGTAATTAAATAATTAAAGTTAGAAGCCATGGCTCAGAGATAGGTATCGTAGAACTGGAGTAAGAAACTAATGTTCAGAGACAAACCATAATGGATTCCAGGAAGAATCTGGACAAGGGATATATTCAATTATATCCAGTAAGAACAATACGGAGTTCGAGAAAAGTTGTAGTCTATACAAGTCAGATCCACACTCCGAAACGTGAGAGAATTCAAAACTTCGAGGACGAAGTTTAGTTTAAGGGGTAGAGACTGTAATATCCCAGGTATTGGGGTTACAAAAATAGAGGAAACAGATGTGTGCATTGCATTCATGCATAGAAAATCTGGGGAATTTTCGCGCTTTAAAGTAAAACAGTCACAGTAACTGAAGTTTCACTTGACCTTGGTGGAATTGAAGTAGCTCATTGATACGTCTCCGACGTATCGATAATTTCTTATGTTCCATACCACATTATTGATGTTATCTACATGTTTTATGCACACTTTATGTCATATTCGTGCATTTTCTGGAACTAACCTATTAACAAGATGCCGAAGTGCCGATTCTTTGTTTTCTGCTGTTTTTGGTTTCAGAAATCCTAGTAAGGAAATATTCTCGGAATTGGACGAAATCAAAGCCCAGGGGCCTATTTTTCCACGAAGCTTCCAGAAGTCCGAAGGAGAGACGAAGAGGGGCGACGAGGGGGCCACACCCTAGGGCGGCGCGGCCCCCCCCTTGGCCGCGCGGCCCTGTGGTGTGGGGCCCCCGTGCCGCCTCTTGACCTGCCCTTCCGCCTACAAATAGCCTCCGTGACGAAACCCCCGATCGAGAACCACGATACGGAAAACCTTCCCGAGAGACGCCGCCGCCGCCGATCCCATCTCGGGGGATCCAGAGAGATCGCCTCCGGCACCCTGCCGGAGAGGGGAATCATCCCCGGAGGACTCTACGCCGCCATGGTCGCCTCCGGTGTGATGTGTGAGTAGTCTACCCCTGGACTATGGGTCCATAGCAGTAGCTAGATGGTTGTCTTCTCCCCATTGTGCTATCATTGTCGGATCTTGTGAGCTGCCTATCATGATCAAGACCATCTATATGTAATTCTATATGTTGCGTTTGTTGGGATCCGATGAATAGAGAATACTTGTTATGTTGATTATCAAAGTTATGCTTATGTGTTGTTTATGATCTTGCATGCTCTCCGTTACTAGTAGATGCTATGGCCAAGTAGATGCTTGTAACTCCAAGAGGGAGTACTTATGCTCGATAGTGGGTTCATGCTCGCATTGACACAGGACGATGTGACGAAAGTTCTAAGGTTGTGTTGTCTTGTTGCCACTAGGGATAAAACATTGATGCTATGTCTAAGGATGTAGTTGTTGATTACATTACGCACCATACTTAATGCAATTGTCTGTTGCTTGCAACTTAATACTGGAGGGGGTTCGGATGATAACCTGAAGGTGGACTTTTTAGGCATAGATGCAGTTGGATGGCGGTCTATGTACTTTGTCGTAATGCCCAATTAAATCTCACTATACTCATCATGATATGTATGTGCATTGTCATGCTCTCTTTATTTGTCAATTGCCCAACTGTAATTTGTTCACCCAACATGCTGTTCGTCTTATGGGAGAGACACCTCTAGTGAACTGTGGACCCCGGTCCAATTCTCTTTACTGAAATACAATCTACTGCAATACTTGTTCTACTGTTTTCTGCAAACAATCATCTTCCACACAATACGGTTAATCCTTTGTTACAGCAAGCCGGTGAGATTGACAACCTCACTGTTTCGTTGGGGCAAAGTACTTTGGTTGTGTTGTGCAGGTTCCACGTTGGCGCCGGAATCCCTGGTGTTGCGCCGCACTACATCTCGCCGCCATCAACCTTCAACGTGCTTCTTGGCTCCTCCTGGTTCGATAAACCTTGGTTTCTTTCTGAGGGAAAACTTGCTGCTGTGCGCATCATACCTTCCTCTTGGGGTTGCCCAACGAACGTGTGAAATACACGCCATCAAGCTCTTTTTCTGGCGCCGTTGCCGGGGAGATCAAGACACGCTGCAAGGGGAGTCTCCACTTCTCAATCTCTTTACTTTGTTTTTGTCTTGCTTAGTTTTATTTACTACTTTGTTTGCTGCACTAAATCAAAATACAAAAAAATTAGTTGCTAGTTTTACTTTATTTGCTATCTTGTTTGCTATATCAAAAACACAAAAAAAAATTAGTTACTTGTTTTACTTTACTTAATATCATGCATGTTTTTATTTCACTAGTTAAGCATAATGGAAAACAACAAAAATATGAGAGATCTTTATGAACTTTATCTTGAATTAGGACATGATGTGTTTGAAGAGAGAATTAAAAAACCCATGGAACTTTATATGCATGCTAATGGGAATGTTATTACTATGAATGCTTTGAACACCATTGTTGCTAATGCTATGGAAAATTCTAAGCTTGGGGAAGCTGGCTTTGATGAGCATGATCTTTTTAGTCCCCCAAGCATTGAGGAGAAAATTTTCTTTTATGATTACAATATGCCTCCTATATATGATGATAGCCACTTTGTTGAATTTGCTCCCACTACAACTAATAAAATTGATTATGCTTATGTGGAGAGTAATAATTTTATGCATGAGACTCATGATAAGAATGCTTTATGTGATAGTTATATTGTTGAGTTTGCTCATGATGCTACTGAAAGTTATTATGAGAGAGGAAAATATGGTTGTAGAAATTTTCATGTTACTAAAACACCTCTCTATGTGCTGAAATTTTTGAAGCTACACTTGTTTTATCTATCTACATTTGTTGCATTATGCTTCTTGAACTTGTTTATTTACAAGATTCCTCTTCATAGGAAGCATGTTAGACTTAAATGTGTTTTGAATTTGCCTCTTGAAGCTCTCTTTTGCTTCAAATACTATTTCTTGCGAGTGCATCATCAAAACTGCTGAGCCCATCTTAATGGCTATAAAGAAAGAACTTCTTGGGAGATAACCCATGTGTTATTTTACTACAGTACTTTGTTTTTATTTTGTGTCTTGGAAGTTGTTTACTACTGTAGCAACCTCTCCTTATCTTAGTTTTGTGTTTTGTTGTGCCAAGTTAAGCCGTTGATAGAAAAGTAAGTACTAGATTTGGATTACTGCACAGTTCCAGATTTCTTTGCTGTCACGAATCTGGGCAAAACCTCCCTGTAGGTAACTCAGAAAATTATGCCAATTTACGTGCGTGATCCTCAGATATGTACGCAACTTTCATTCAATTTGAGCATTTTCATTTGAGCAAGTCTGGTGCCATTTTAAAATTCGTCAATACGAACTGTTCTGTTTTGACAGATTCTGCCTTTTATTTCGCATTGCCTCTTTCGCTATGTTGGATGAATTTCTTTGATCCACTAATGTCCAGTAGCATTATGCAATGTCCAGAAGTGTTAAGAATGATTGTGTCACCTCTGAATATGTCAATTTATATTGTGCACTAACCCTCTAATGAGTTGTTTCGAGTTTGGTGTGGAGGAAGTTTTCAAGGATCAAGAGAGGAGTATGATGCAACATGATCAAGGAGAGTGAAAGCTCTAAGCTTGGGGATGCACCCGGTGGTTCACCCCTGCATATATCAAGAAGACTCAAGCGTCTAAGCTTGGGGATGCCCAAGGCATCCCCTTCTTCATCGACAACATTATCAGGTTCCTCCCCTGAAACTATATTTTTATTCCATCACATCTTATGTGCTTTTTCTTGGAGCGTCGGTTTGTTTTTTTTGTTTTTGTTTTGTTTGAATAAAATGGATCCTAGCATTCACTTTGTGGGAGAGATACACGCTCCGCTGTAGCATATGGACAAGTATGTCCTTGGTTTCTACTCATAGTATTCATGGCGAAGTTTCTCCTTCGTTAAATTGTTATATGGTTGGAATTGGAAAATGATACATGTAGTAATTGCTATAAATGTCTTGGGTAATGTGATACTTGGCAATTGCTGTGCTCATGTTTAAGCTCTTGCATCATATGCTTTGCACCCATTAATGAAGAAATACATAGAGCATGCTAAAATTTGGTTTGCATAATTGGTTTCTCTAAGGTCTAGATAATTTCTAGTATTGAGTTTGAACAACAAGGAAGACGGTGTAGAGTCTTATAATGTTTTCAATATGTCTTTTATGTGAGTTTTGCTGCACCGGTTCATCCTTGTGTTTGTTTCAAAAAGCCTTGCTAGCCTAAACCATTGTATCGAGAGGGAATACTTCTCATGCATCCAAAATACTTGAGCCAACCACTATGCCATTTGTGTCCACCATACCTACCTACTACATGGTATTTTCCAGCCATTCCAAAGTAAATTGCTTGAGTGCTACCTTTAAAATTCCATCATTCACCTTTGCAATATATAGCTCATGGGACAAATAGCTTAAAAACTATTGTGGTATTGAATATGTAATTATGCACTTTATCTCTTATTAAGTTGCTTGTTGTGCGATAACCATGTTTACTGGGGAACGCCATCAACAATTCATTGTTGAATTTCATGTGAGTTGCTATGCATGTTCGTCTTGTCTGAAGTAAGGGCGATCTACACTGAGTTGAATGGTTTGAGCATGCATATTGTGAGAGAAGAACATTGGGCCGCTAACTAAAGCCATGTTTCATGGTGGAAGTTTCAGTTTTGGACAAACATCCTCAAATCTCTAATGAGAAAAGAATTAATTGTTGTTGAATGCTTAAAGCATTAAAAGAGGAGTCCATTATCTGTTGTCTATGTTGTCCCGGTATGGATGTCTAAGTTGAGAATAATCAAAAGCGAGAAATCCAAATGCGAGCTTTCTCCTTAGACCTTTGTAAAGGCGGCATAGAGGTACCCCTTTGTGATACTTGGTTAAAGCATATGTATTGCGGTGATAATCCAGGTAGTCCAAGCTAATTAGGACAAGGTGCGGGCACTATTGGTACACTATGCATGAGGCTTGCAACTTATAAGATATAATTTACATGATGCATATGCTTTATTACTACCGTTGACAAAATTGTTTCATGTTTTCAAAATCAAAGCTCTAGCACAAATATAGCAATCGATGCTTTTCCTCTATGAGGACCATTCTTTTACTTTCAATGTTGAGTCAGTTCACCTATTTCTCTCCACCTCAAGAAGCAAACACTTGTGTGAACTGTGCATTGATTCCTACATATTCGCTTATTGCACTTATTATATTACTCTATGTTGACAATATCCATGAGATATACATGTTACAAGTTGAAAGCAACCGCTGAAACTTAATCTTCTTTTGTGTTGCTTCAATACCTTTACTTTGAATTATTGCTTTATGAGTTAACTCTTATGCAAGACTTATTGATGCTTGTCTTGAAGTGCTATTCATGAAAAGTCTTTGCTTTATGATTCACTTGTTTACTCATGTCATACACATTGTTTTGATCGCTGCACTCACTACATATGCTTTACAAATAGTATGATCAAGATTATGATGGCATGTCACTCCAGAAATTATCTGTGTTATCGTTTTACCTGCTCGGGACGAGCAGAACTAAGCTTGGGGATGCTGATACGTCTCCGACGTATCGATAATTTCTTATGTTCCATGCCACATTATTGATGTTATCTACATGTTTTATGCACACTTTATGTCATATTCGTGCATTTTCTGGAACTAACCTATTAACAAGATGCCGAAGTGCCAGTTGCTGTTTTCTGCTGTTTTTGGTTTCAGAAATCCTAGTAAGGAAATATTCTCGGAATTGGACGAAATCAAAGCCCAGGGGCCTATTTTTCCACGAAGCTTCCAGAAGTCCGAAGGAGAGACGAAGAGGGGCGACGAGGGGGCCACACCCTAGGGCGGCGCGGCCCCCCCCTTGGCCGCGCGGCCCTGTGGTGTGGGGCCCCCGTGCCGCCTCTTGACCTGCCCTTCCGCCTACAAATAGCCTCCGTGACGAAACCCCCAGTACCGAGAACCACGATACGGAAAACCTTCCAGAGACGCCGCCGCCGCCGATCCCATCTCGGGGGATCCAGGAGATCGCCTCCGGCACCCTGCCGGAGAGGGGAATCATCTCCCGGAGGACTCTACGCCGCCATGGTCGCCTCCGGTGTGATGTGTGAGTAGTCTACCCCTGGACTATGGGTCCATAGCAGTAGCTAGATGGTTGTCTTCTCCCCATTGTGCTATCATTGTCGGATCTTGTGAGCTGCCTATCATGATCAAGATCATCTATATGTAATTCTATATGTTGCGTTTGTTGGGATCCGATGAATAGAGAATACTTGTTATGTTGATTATCAAAGTTATGCTTATGTGTTGTTTATGATCTTGCATGCTCTCCGTTACTAGTAGATGCTCTGGCCAAGTAGATGCTTGTAACTCCAAGAGGGAGTACTTATGCTCGATAGTGGGTTCATGCCTGCATTGACACCTGGGACAGTGATAGAAAGTTCTAAGGTTGTGTTGTGCTGTTGCCACTAGGGATAAAACATTGATGCTATGTCTAAGGATGTAGTTGTTGATTACATTACGCACCATACTTAATGCAATTGTCTGTTGCTTGCAACTTAATCTTTGGAGGGTTCGGATGATAACCTGAAGGTGGACTTTTTAGGCATAGATGCAGTTGGATGGCGGTCTATGTACTTTGTCGTAATGCCCAATTAAATCTCACTATACTCATCATGATATGTATGTGCATTGTCATGCTCTCTTTATTTGTCAATTGCCCAACTGTAATTTGTTCACCCAACATGCTGTTCGTCTTATGGGAGAGACACCTCTAGTGAACTGTGGACCCCGGTCCAATTCTCTTTACTGAAATACAATCTACTGCAATACTTGTTCTACTGTTTTCTGCAAACAATCATCTTCCACACAATACGGTTAATCCTTTGTTACAGCAAGCCGGTGAGATTGACAACCTCACTGTTTCGTTGGGGCAAAGTACTTTGGTTGTGTTGTGCAGGTTCCACGTTGGCGCCGGAATCCCTGGTGTTGCGCCGCACTACATCTCGCCGCCATCAACCTTCAACGTGCTTCTTGGCTCCTCCTGGTTCGATAAACCTTGGTTTCTTTCTGAGGGAAAACTTGCTGCTGTGCGCATCATACCTTCCTCTTGGGGTTGCCCAACGAACGTGTGAAATACACGCCATCACTCATCAAGTCAAGCGCTATAAACCTCAATGTGACTTTGTTAAAACCTTGTTTTGGGTAGAGATGATTTGATCTAAGGGGTTAGATCAAATAGAACTAATAATCAACACAACAACACTTTACTCAATGATCAATTGCTTGATCTTATAAAAGATCATAATATGGAATTCCTTGTCATAACATATGAACATCTGTTCAATTACAAACCAAGTAAGAATAAAATGGAGAAACCATTCTTCCCTTATCTTCTCCATGTTTTAAACTAATCCATGATCCTACCATGAACCTCATGGTATTTCTTTTACTTCATTCTGGGAAACATGACAAGGAGATCAACTCTAGAAATACACATTCTTCTCTATTCCAAATTATTAAGCATCAAACCTAGAGAGGTGAGAGTTCTATTATAATTATTAGAGAAGCAATAACAAACATTGAGCTAAATCTTGGATATACATCCAAGTATTCAAATCATCATTTCTAAGAGAAACCCTAGGATATTATCCAAGACAATTCCTAGAGAGATAAACCATTTACATTTAACATAGACATTGATGATCACATCAATCTCTATAGAGCCTAACCTTAAGTTAGTATTAAAGTCCTTTCCAAAATGAGAGAGACCAATCATACAAAACATAGCTTTATCTATTAAGAATAAAGGACAACAATTGAACTAAAGTATTAGGTTGTAAACCATTTCCCTTGGAGGGGTGAGATAACCTAATATTACATGAAATAATACCAAATCCATGAATTGATAAAGTAAGGAAGAGAACTATCCATATAACCAGATGATCATATCATCATTGATTAAGAATAACTCTAAGTGTATATCTCAGACAATTCTTCTGGGGTACAAATTATTGAGTCAACCATAATATGTATGTCCTAGAAAGTCAAATAGAAGTACTATACCTTGATTGATCTAGACAATGCTTGATCATGGAAGTGAGAAACCTATTTAATGAGAGATACATTAGTAATTCAAACATTGATCATTATAAATTGAGTGATGCTCATAAACCCTAAGAACTTGAGGTAGAGTTATTAAGAACTAGTTGATCATGCTTAATCCATGATCATGCTCTTGAGGTATGTGAGGATAAGTTAAACCCTACTAGAATAAGTAGATCTCATCCCCACATGAAATTATAGGGAGATCAATAGTAAGCAAACCTAGGTTTATATCTTATCTTTAACTTGTGAACCATAAGGTGATCCTAAGTAGAATCCTACCATACCTATATTTCATAAAATAGAGAACCTAAGAAAACCTTAGAGTAAAACTCCATATTTAATATGGTGAGAAACCATTCATCCATAAGACCAAAGTTAACTATAAAAAGAACTATAACCAAAGTAGTTAATTTAATGCTAAAGTAAGGATAATAATTGTAGTTAATTGGTAGAAGATAAAACCAATTCTCAAATCTTTAGTAATTAAATGAGCAGAGAAGCAATTAAGAAAGTAACCATATTATCCTGGTTAGGGGAGATTAAACCCTAGCATATGCAATATGGTGTCATTCCATCCCTACAAACTAAAATGATATCTCAACCCTAGTTATCACTATGGTGATCATGATATAAACCCATGCTATAATTGAGATTCAAACCAAATGCCATTAGGTAAATATCATTGGAACCCTAATGGTTCATTAATTAAAAACAATGTTTCAATTATAAAACAAAGAGCCACCCAAGGCTAAGTCCTATAAATAAGACCATAAGTGTGATTATCAACCACTTACCTGGATAGTTAAGACCCAACCTTGAGGAGAGTAATAATTACTCTAGGTATTTCAAAGGATTAAGAGACCATAATACTAATGTTAGTTTTAATATGGATTGTCATCAAACCTATAAAACCTTTAAAGAAAAATGTTGCTCACATGAAATAATATGCCAGTGATTACTTCCTCAAATGGAAACCAAGACATAATAACAATCTCTGAAAAACTTTGAAATGAAAGTACCCACTCTCCTAATTCTAAACAGAATTGATTGCATATTAAAAAGAGAATTAAAGGGAACATATAAAATTCATGATTAATTGTTATTTTGAATAAATTCATAAATATGTAATAGAATCTCATCTAAAATGAAGTGTCCCAAATAGAATTGAGGAAATAGTAGTTAGGAAACTAAATCTTGATTTAAACAACATAATTGAAATATCTGGAAACCAAACTGAATTCAAAATATGAATTCAATAAATGAAATTGAAAACAGAAAATAAAAATAGAAAAGAAAAGGGAGAAGAGACTCACCTGGCCGCCACAGCCCACCTCGGCAGCCCAGCACAAGCCCACCAACGCGGCCCAAGAACCAGCCCATGAGCAGCCTGAATACCCGTTCGTTAAAAAAAATGGGAGGAACTCGTCCTCATCCCTTCCGAGCACTGGAGGCCACGGCGACGCCGTGCTCGACCTCCCCTTCGTGCTGTCGACCTCCCCTGGCTCCACACGGTGACTAGGCTCGCCTCTGGAGCCCTATAAATAACCAGGTCGACGAATGAACTCCGTTTCCTTCTTCCTCCGCTCGATTTTCCCTCCACACCGAAACCTCGCCGCCCGGTGGATTCTTGTCACCGGCGTTTGGAGCCTCCCGAGCCAAGCCGTGGTCACCATCGTCTTCTCTGACCTCGACTTGCTCAACCTGAGCAAGGAATCGAGCTGGAATGGTCCACAACGCCTGGGCAAGCTCATCTTCTCCGGTGCCGGCATCTGCCAATCACGGCGAACCAGGCCAGCTCCGACCTCGCCGTCAAGCCCTACGTGCTCCTGGTGAGCCCCTGAATCTCGTGGCATACCTAGCTAGCTCGATACCACCCCGTAGCCTCGCCGCACCAACAGTCTGCGAGCGCCGCCGCTCGGCCTCGCCGTCGAGCTTGCTCCGGCGGCCATTAGGAGGCGGCGCTGCTACCAGTGGGCTCACTGCGACGCACTGGTTCGAATGGCACCAGTTGCTCGTCCGTGCGTGGCCGAAATTGTCGCCACCGGCGACGTCTGCCCGCCGGCCACCGTGCTCATGGCCACGTCCTCGATTTTGACTTGGTCAAAACCGACGTGGACCACTGGCCCACCTGTCTGTGGCTATGGGTAGCCCTGGCCGGGTAACTTTAGTATTTAGTTTGTTTAATTTCAAATTCATAAATTGCTGCAACTTCAAATAAATTTAGAAAATCCAATTTAAATCGGAAAAATATAAATAAGATATTAAAATTCTTAGAAAAGAAAACTCTATCCAATAAAAATATAAAATGAAATTTTTATTTTTAATAAAAATTTAATTATTTAATACTTGTTAATTAAGCCTTTTCTTTAATTCTAAATTGAATTAAAATTCAATAAATAGTAAAACCTTCTAAAATAAATAAAAACCAGTAAGAGAAATAAAGAAAACATTAAAGCTATTTTTCTTTATTTGTTATTTTGTTAAATCTTTATTAGTGGAAACTTAAACCCTAATTAATAATTACTTTAATTATTAATTCATTAAAAATAATAAAATGCCAAACCCAACATTATTTCAAAGTTATTAATAACTTCAATTTCCTTAATGAAGTTATTAATCCAAGAATTATAGGGTAACTAGAAAACCCTAGTTCCCTATGGTAGAAAAACAGGAATTCATCATTCCATGTGATACCCTAAAACCCTAACTCCAATAGAAAACCAGTTCCATTATTCCATGTGAACCTTAAATTGCTTCTAACCTAAACCCTAGGTTAGAGCATGTGATCATGATACTTTGATTTCATAGCTCCATAGTAGCAATTAAACAATTGCCAAGTCTTCGTAAAATAATAGAGAACCATCTCTAATACTTTGGTATTACATGTGTTCATGCTTAGCTGATCAAACAAGACCAACCCTAGATCCTATCCTCTGAGACACCCAACTTAGTTATCCAGGCTTAGCATCACATCAATGTGATGAACCTCAGGAGCAACTATGCCAAATCCTGAGCATTACCTAACCATATACCACTAAACCCTACCAGTGTTAGATAATTATCAAACATCCTATTTAGGAACCAACCAATCTTTCCTTAGGGAATTAAATAGCAAACCTAAACAACCTTAACCTAATTATTATACTTCTTAGTATTTAAGAAGTATGTTCTTCAAAAGTTATTCTTTTGAAGAAAATAAGGAATCATCACCAACCTTGCTTATAAGGACCTATAAACCCTAGCCAGCTATCATTAGCAAGATAAACCAACCTTGACAACAACCATGTATAATGAATTGCTTAGGATGCCTAGGCTTATCTTAACCTTACAAGCCCTAAATGCTGATAAATCCAACTAGGTTGTGATCCATCTAATACTTACTCCAGAAACTAACTGAAACCATAGTCAACCATAGAACCCCTTCAACCTAATTATCATACTTGTTCTTTATTTAAGAAAATGTTCTTCGAAAGTTATTCTTTTAAAGTATATGATAATTAATCATTAACCATGTCATATAGTACTAAAACTGACCACTGTTCTTTACTTATTAACATTATGCCAATTATCATACTTTGTGTGCTCAATTGATTACTATGCTTTATCATATAACTTGTACATGATACCAAGTAATCGAACCTTAATAAGAACCTTGTTTGGGAATCACTCTAAAAGTGCAACACACCCTGAATTAATCATCACAACTCACTAATCCTAAATCATCGGGGTTAGGTCACGCTTAGAGCGATTGCATCTCATTATTATGCATTATTGCATCCTTGCCAATCTTTTAAACATCGTCCTTACCGGACGATGATGCTATTTCAGAAGTTGGAGTTACTACGTATCGAAGACCTTGTCTGCATAATCTTGCAGTCAAGAAAGGCAAGTTCATCACTTGCTCATGTCATTTGAGTATCTTTATCAAATTACTTGCAAAGTACTATGATTATCACTATTGCATAAAAACCAAAACCACTACTTTCATAACTATGAATATGACTATGTGGTGGGCAATGGAACCATGGATTGTGTTGATATGGTGGAGGTTCCATTGCAAGGGTTTATATCCATCTAGGATTAAACAACAAATGTACTTGATGATTCTTGTGCCGTAATACCCGTGTTAACCATAAGATCCGGAGTGGGACGGAGTAGTCAAAAGTGTTTCCACCTCTCGTTCATCAACGGATGCGCTTTACCGTAGACACTTGTATCTGTCAGGGCAAGCGGTTGGCTGGGGAAGCCTTAAGTCCCCACGGCATAGTCCGTAGACACTTGTCGCTCGAAGTGCAAGCGGTTGGCTGGGGAGGCCTTAAGTCCCCACGGTATTGCGGTCTATGATGGGTTGCAGCTACCGGCGAAGGAGTTTGGTTCGATCCCAAACTGTCGTCGTGGTCGGGGTCCACCCGTGAGTGGGAATAATGGGACCGGCGAGGACCCAGGGTCGGGGCATGCAATAAAGGGTGGGTGTTCGAGGTAGCGGAGGAACATGATTGGCTAGACCTTATACCGGGCCTCACACCATAGGAAGTGTGGACGAGCTCGCGGCTCGGTTGGCACCAAGGTTAAGATCTCTTATGGGTAAAGCAACACACCTCTGCAAAGTGTAAAGAACCGTGACCTGTCACTCCCTGTTCCGGGATATGGAACTGCGAACGCTGCCGGAAAGGAGCTCCATGAAGTTCTAGTAAACCGGTGAAGGCTGACGGACATAGTTCTTCTGAATAAAAGCAACCTCTTGAAGAAATGATTATGAAAACCTGCATTGGTATTAGACTTTCTGGTCTAATGCCGTAGCTAGTGCATTAAACACTTCTTTCCTATAATGAACTTGTTGAGTACGCTCGTACTCATCCCACTCTTAAATCCCCTGCTTAGATATGAAGGCATCGAAGGAGGATCTACAGTGCAACCCGAAGGCCGAGGAGTCAACAACTACTTCAAGAGACAGGAACCTGTCAGAAGAGTCAGATACCACATCCAACAAGGAGAAAACCTAGTTTAGCCATAGAAGGGAACTAGCTTCCTAAACCTAGCTCCTATTTAGCTAGAATCTATTCATAGCCTCTATAGCTAGTTAAATACTCTACCAATAGAATTCGTGATAAGACTAGACTACGAGTCGTTCTTCTGGAGTTTATTTGCAGTTTTACCTCATTGTAAAGTAGGAGGCTATGATGATCTTATGTAACAGAGTCAAGGTTGTAATTCTATAGACATGCCTTGGACCCGCATATGTTTCTGTTGTACCACTCTGAGCGATATAATACTGGTGAAACGGTGTTTCATTGGTGTTATATCAGACTTGTATACTACACCATGCAGTGGTATGTCGGGTCACCACACCATGGTTTACAACTCCATGTTTCCTCGAAACATTCAGCCTAAGACCCTTCCTGAGCTGATGGAAAAGTTTAAAGACTCGCACAAAATCCATGGTTTTGTAAGAGCTCAACTAGTAGCCGGCGCCAGGTTTGCCCTTATTATGCTTCAGATCTGCCACTCGAAACTTGACATGACCAAGGTGGTTGAAACTGTTCATACCAAGCTGAGGCGACGGCGAAGAGGTGTCGATAAAATTGATGCAGTAGTTACACCAGTGGCCGAAGAGATAATTGGCGACCTTCTCCGAATGGATGCCGACTTTTTTGCAGATGGCCATTATGCTGATTTTCTAGGTGCCTCTGCCGAAGAAGATAGAGTAAATATTGACGATTTGTTAGGTCACGACTGAATTTATTTTTTCGGTAGATAGCTTATTTTGTCGAAGGAAACTATAACTTGCTGTATGTATGTTGTAAAACAGATATATATTGTTTTTTCCCTAGCCCCCCGAGTGTTTCGGTGGCTAATTTCTTTTTTTTTATTTGCGAGGTTGAACCAAGGCAAATAAATTTTATTGAGTATATTGTATTTGTGGGTATGAGCCCCCGAGCCTGTCGAAGAAAAAAGATGTATATCTCTACTATCTTTATTATATTGCAGCACCGCGAGTCCGCCTCATTAAAAACCTTCCAGCCCCACTCGGTGCCCTGAAAGGAAAAGAGTGCGTCTGAAAACTCGCGGGCGTTTCAGTACATTGTATGTTTACATATATATCTTGACTTAGGCGTAAAAATGTCTAAGTTGCACCATGTTTCAGGGATTTGGCTCGGCAATCCCTGTCTTCTTGTCTTTTATCCTGTATGCTCCTCCTTCGATGACCTCGGTGACGATGTAAGGGCCTAGCCACGGCGACTCAAGCTTTTCATGGCTGTTTTGCGTGAGCCGAAGAACTAAGTCGCCCACCTGGAAAGATCTTGGCCGCAATCGTCGACTGTGGTAGTTTTTTATATCTTGTTGATATTTGGCGACTCTGGATAGTACTTCATCTCGAGCTTCGTCCAGTGCATCCATATCATCTTGCAATGCCTTTTTTGAGGTTTCTTCATCAAATTCCACCACTCTCGGGGAATTATACTCTATTTCTATCGGCAGCACTGCTTCAGCCCCATGAACCAGAAAGAACGGGGTTTCCTGCGTTGCTGTGTTGGGTGTCGTTCGTATACTCCATATCACGCTAGGTAATTCCTCTGGCCAAGTGTGCCGAGATTTTTCCAATGGTCCTAACAGGCGCTTCTTGATGCTGCTGCAGATGACGCCGTTTGCTTTCTCGACTTGGCCGTTGGTTTGCGGGTGCGCAACTTACGCAAAATGCAGCTTAATTCCTACTTCCGCACAGTAAGCCTTGAATTCCTTTGATGTGAAATTGCTACCATTGTCTGTGACGATGCTATGAGGTACTCCAAACCGGAAGACGATGCTCTTGATGAATTTAATCGCTGATGCTGCATCTAGCGAATTTATTGGCTTTGCTTCAACCCACTTGGTGAACTTGTCGACAGCCACAAGCATATACTCGTAACCTCCCGGCCATGCCTTGTGCAATTTTCCCACCATATCAAGACCCCACTGGGCAAAGGGCCACGACAAAGGTATAGGCGTCAGTTCTACTGCCGGAGAATGAGGTTTTGCGGCAAACCTTTGGCACGCATCGCAGGTGCGCACTATATTTTTTGCATCCTCAATGGCTGTTAGCCAATAAAACCCTGCTCTGAAAACCTTGGCCGCAATAACTCGACTGCTCGCATGATGTCCGCATACCCCTTCGTGCACATCTTTTAAAAGCACTCGACCTTCTTCAGGTGTGACGCATCGCTGCAAGACTCCCGATATACTTTTCTTGTATAGCTCTCCCTTGACCACAGTAAAAGCTTTCGATCGACGAATAACTCGCCTTGCTTCCACTAGATCGTCAGGTATTTGCTGCCTTGAGATATATGCGATATAGGCTTGCATCCATGGTACTTCTACTACCATTACCTCGTGCGACGCTTCCTCATCTCCAGGTGCTCCTGCTTCGAGGGCTGCTGAAGCCCCCGAGCCTTTCTCGACTTTTTCTTTCTTCTTGGCTGTTTTCTTGCCCTGGTTGACCTTTCACTTATTTCTTCCCAAAATACTTCGGGTGGTATCGCTAAACACTGTGACCCAATATTTGCCAGAATGTCGGCTTCATCGTTGCTGAGCCTGCTAACATGGTTTACCTCGCACCCGTCGAAAAGTTTCTCGAGTTCATTGTATAACTCTTTATATGCCACCATTCTATCATTGACTGCATCGCATTGATTCATTACTTGTTGAGCCACCAGCTGGGAGTCGCCGTATATTTTTAATCGAGTCGCACCACAGGCCTTCGCCATCTTCATCCCATGTATCAGTGCTTCATACTCTACCTCATTGTTAGATGCATTAGGAAACGTCATCCGTAGCACATACTTTAGCTTGTCTCCCTGAGGTGAGACCAATATAGACCAATATCACCCCTGCTCCTGCTCCTTCTAATCTCTTGGACCCGTCGAAGTTCATGGTCCAAGTTCTCGATAAATCAGGAGGTCCCGTGTTTTGTAACTCCGTCCACTCTGCGACGAAGTCTGGTAAAATCTGCGACTTTATCACTTTTTATTTTTTCATACGTGATGTCCCGAGGGGAAAGTTCTATTCCCCTGTTGCCTACCAAAACCCACCGGCGAGCAGCGACGAGCAACACGGAGAACCGGGAGGCTCCCAGGACTGCTGGTGGGCCCTGGTCCCTCGGGCGACGGCCCGCAATGCTCCGGCACGTGTCCTGGCTAAATGCAAGGGCGTGCCACCTGACCTATACCTGGTCAGGAAGGTGTTGGATTGCTTCGATTAATTTCCTGCATGGCAGACACATAAACATTAAATGAGCCTCGATCGGCTCTCAGGTTACCCTGCGAATCGGCTCAAAGAGCCGATTAACCCATGGTTCATGTTGGATCTACGATAACATGGGGATCCTGCTTTATCAAAACCAAGTTAAATCGATCTACGATAGTTTAGGGCTTTCACCGCATAACCGGAACGTCCTACACGTAGTTGAGCCTGGCAGGTACGAAAGATAACAGAAAACTAGTCCTAGAGGAGGCCTAAAAACCAACATGGAGTCGATTCCCGGAACATCCCTTCTTTGATCGGCAAACCATACCTTACGCACTACTGGATCATTCAACCCGTTTGCAAGGCCTAACTATGCAGATATCAAACTAAATCTTGAATAACAAGGAACAACCATAACAGATCAGATCTACTAAATAAAGATGAAGCAAGATGCCGCCCTTACACCCAAGATAGGTGTAAAGGCAGCTAGGTATTGAGGGGCAGCATGACTAAGCAAACATATCAGAAAAGCATCGATGTAAGCCCCAAAACACCTATGATAAACGGTGTTACTCGCCATCAACAAGGCTTCAGTACGAGCAACACCAGACAACGAATAAACCGATACTGCCTAGATCGCAAGATGCGATCTAGGCAGCATGATGCTTACCCGGGAGAAACCCTCGAAACAAGGGGTGGCGGTGCGCCTAGATTGTGTTTGTTGTGAACGTGATCGTCCTCCTTTCTCAATAACCCTAGGTACATATTTATAGTCCGTGGACTTTCTATCTTTGGAATAAACCTAGCTGTGTACGAACCAAACTCTATCTCTTAATTCTAAACTAAAACGTAATCTACCATAATGTACAGTTACACGGGCAATCTAGCCCAACTTCTCGCACAAGGCCGCTTCATAAACACTTCATGTGCATATCTTCCAAGCCCATCTCAATTACGGCCCATCTTCTGATTTGGCTAAAATCTGGTGATAACACATGCCCCCCTGGTTTTGGCAATAATAATTCCAAAACCACTCTGTTTTCCTTCATCGGGTCATGCGTTGCAGAGCAAAACCGCTACAGTGCCCTTTCATCATGATGCCTTGCCTTCTCAACTTCCCCGCACCGCACGATTTGACAGTTTTGGCACCGCATCCTCGAAATTGCCACAGCATTGAATCATCTTCCACTATATCCCCTTTATTTAAACTCATCCGAGCAGTTCGCTTCCTCATCCTCTTCCTCTGCATTAGCCATCGGAAAACCCCCTTCCTCTGCCATGGACTCCTCCTCCTCTGCCTCCTCGGCTCTCTCTTTCCAGTCCTCCTCCTCCAGCGAGCCGATGCCGGAGTACGACCCGAAAAGGGCATACGAGGCCCGCGCCCCGGAGTGGTGGGACGAGAGGGACTGGGACTTCTCTGTCGAGTCCGAGGACGACGACTCCTTGACCGATGGGGAGGATGACCTCCACTTCCTCGTGGACGGGGCCTTGGAGGAGGAGAGCGACGACGACCTCTTCTCCTGGGACGGGGACCTCTCCTCCGACGAGGAGGACGAAGCGGAGGATGAAACCTCCTCCGACGAGTACCCGCTGATGAAGTGCTTCCGCGCCGGGTCGGAGGACGACGACGACGACGACGAGGAAGAAGAAGAAGCCCCTGCCGAGGGCTTCAGCAGCAGCGACGAAGACGTCGCCGGCAGCAGCGCCGACAGCGGCGCGGACGGCGACGACGAGGGCAGCGACGGCCCCTAGATTAGGGATCACTAGCATAGGGCTAGTAGCAGTGCATTAGGCAGTAGATCTTCCTTTTGAGAGCAATCGGCTCTTATTGTAAAAATCCCTCTTAGTCAATCAATGAAGAATGTTTCTTATGTCTGATTTTGCCGATTGTTAAAGTGGGTCAACGCACCAAGAACCGATGGCAACGCATCGGTCTTTCACCATAAAACACCAATAAGGCCAGACTCAGTTACCTAATTAGACAGGTCCAAACAGACATTCCCAAATTCAAACGGTAACTTGATGCATGCTCGTAATAGTTTGTTCCTCTAGAGTCGATGGCTGCGCATCGGCTTTTTTTTATTCTAAAGTCGATGTCTGTGCATCGGCTGTACTTTGCAAAAAAAAATTTACTGGCCGATTTCATATATCGGCCCCCATATTTCACTGCCCATCATCCCACATACTTGGGAAATATTTCTTGAGATGATGGCCATTGACAGCCACTAGGAACTTCACACCGTTCAGCTCCTCGAGCATGTATGCATTACCCTTTAAAACTTGGTCAACTCTGTACGGCCCGTGCCAATTTGGAGACCATTTACCATACATTTTATCCTTAGTCCCCAATGGCAACACAACTTCCCATACCAGATCATCAACATGGAACTCCTTTGGTCTCACCTTCTTATTATACGCGCGAGCTACCTTGGCTTTGTTCTCTTTAATTTTCTCAAGCGACCACAGTCTAAGTTCCGTGACATCCTCAATGCTATCACTCATCAGGGCTGCATATTCTTCAGTTGTTAAATCATTCTGAAACGTAATCCGTCTCGAGCCAGCCGTGATTTCCCAGGGCAACACGGCTTCTTGTCCATAGACCAGATGGTATGGCGAGGTTTTTATCGCTCCATGACATGACATGCGATAAGCCCACAAAGCCTCTGACAATACCTCGTGCCAACGTCTAGGGTGCTCGTCGATTTTCCTCTTAATCAGCTTGATAAGGCTCTTGTTGGACGCTTCAGCCTGCCCATTTGCTTGAGCATAGTATGGAGACGATCGGATCAGCTTAATTCCCATGTCCTCGCAGAACTTTCTAAACTCGCGAGAAATGAAAACCGAACCTCCATCGGTCGTGATAGTCTGGGGAATCCCGAATCTATGAATGACATGCTCTTTCACGAAATTGATAACATCTTTCGATGCCACTGACTTCATAGGGACGGCCTCCACCCATTTAGTGAAATAATCTGTAATGGCCAGAACCCACTCATGGCCTTTGCTCGATGGAGGATTAATTTTGCCGATCATATCCATGCCCCAACCTCGAAATGGCCAAGGCTTGATGATGGGGTTCATTGCTGATGCGGGTACCATCTGAATGCTCCCAAACTTCTGACATGCTTGACACCCTTTATAGTACTTAAAACAATCCTCAAGCATGGTGGGCCAATAAAACCCCGATCGCCTGATCAACCATTTCATCTTATGAGCCGATTGGTGAGTTCCACAGGCGCCTTCGTGTACCTCGTGTAAGAGCCGATTTGACTCGGCTGGTCCCAAACACTTGAGAAGTAACCCTTCCAACGTCCTGTAGAACATGTCATCCCCAATAAGGACATACTTCATGGCCTTGTATCTTATCCGTTTAGGTGCCCCCCGAGCCGAATCTTTCAAGTAATTGAAGATATCGGCTCTCCAGTCATCTGGCTCCAGGAACTGTACCTGAACATCAGCTCCATCTGCTACGTCCTTGTAACCTGACGCCATCTGTGCGAGATCGTTTGCCTCGGTATTTTGCGACCTTGGGATCCAATTGAAGTTTATGTACCTGAACTGTGCCATCAGCTCACGGCATTGCATCCAACGAGAAGAGCGACTCACTCTCGCACCTGTATTCCTCCGTGAGTTGGGAAATCACCAATTTGGAGTCTCCAAAAAGTTCCACTGCTTCTGCCCCGGCTTCCAATAGCAACTCTGTCACGCCCCAACTAAACGAAGGGACTAAGTGTGACAGCTCGCCGTATCCTTATGAGATAAATACCTCATAAGCATACAAGGCATAAGTAGTAATCATGAACTTAAGAGCACAAGGAGAACCAGGTTCCATTTATTCCTTAGTAGTAGTACAATATAGCTTACAAATATAGCACCAGGCTAGTTAGCAAGCTAGCCACTTCTACTAGAGCATACATTGACAGATGCACGATGCATCCCTGCCATTTATTTGAACAATATTTATGTAGGATCAGAGTAAATCTCCTAATCCCAACACTCCTTCCCTAGGTGCTAGATATTTCTATGCTTCCGCTCCATCCCCATCAAATTCATGTTGCTCACACTCTGCGCATACCAGAGAAAAGAGACTGGCCGTGAGTATGTTAAACATACTCAGCAAGGAAAAAGGAAATATTAACAAAGACATAACAGGTAATAAATTCAGATTGATTTAGATGGTGGAAACAAGTCTCCTGTAATCCTACAGGAGTATAAACACATATATGAAATTTAGTCCGTTAGCGCAAACCTAATTATAGTGACCTCTGCAGAGATACGCTAACAACCGTCGTAACCTCCACCAATGGCTATATCCCTCTCCGAGAATCACGACATCGAGTCCCCTACTTGTGTGAGGCAAACCCATCTCACACTGATACCGGCATGACCGCGTATCGTTATTTCAGGTATCGACCGTCTCGGGCTAGATATCCCATGCATACCATGATTACGACGGCGACCGCTCTCACGTAAATTATGAACAACATTAATTCACCTCAAACATTCATCCATAGTCAGCACCATATCACATGTATAAAGTCTAAGCATTTATACTGATAAAGCATCACAATTAAATATCGATACGATTTAATTTTAGAAGAAGCTGGTATGCACAGCCTTGCCTTCAAATGATTTCTCCTTGGTTACTTGGCTCCAACCTAAACAGGTTTGTATAATCAGTCATTATTTCATGCATAGTACTAGTAGCAGAAGAGTGGGTATGAACATAGAACTTGAGTAGCTAGTACTAGTACTAGTATGGCAGCTATTCTTCACATCAATCGACCATGCAAGTCTATGCATGTAAGCAGATTATTATTTTCAGAGCATACTGTACGCATGCAATGCACCAAGTACTACTAGCTAGTTGTGCTAGTTCACTATAGCAAGAAGACATCAGATTTATTAGCAGCAACAAGCAGCACTAAATGTATTTCTTAGTCATTGCAGAATAGCAAGTAGACTTAGTACCACGCCATGGAATGAATTAACAGTAGCAGGGGGTACTAGTAGTAGATTTCGTAGTGAGGGCATGGATCTAGTGTACATATGATGCATCAGTACAGAATCAATCCATCTTCCTAAGAGCAATACTCTCCATTCCAACCGGTTGCATCAAGAACAACTAAAAAATTCCACTCGAATCCATGGAAAGGACATGCAGATCTGAGAGAGAGAGAAGCTACCGCAGCTAGAAAAGCAATCACTGCCAGATACTTGCATGCTCAAGAACAGCAATGAAGAATAGGGTCAAGCTAGCTGCTGCCATACCTGCCCCCTGCCTGCTCACTTCCCAAATCGCACCAGCTCTTCCGAGAAAACTAGGGCGATTTCTACTGTGGTGTGTTGTGTGAGGCACTGTGCGGGGGACAAAGGCTATTTATAGCTGGGGGAAGTAGGGGAGAGATGGACACCTGTCCAGGTTAGCGACGAAGGAAAGCGGTGGATTTAATCGCTGGTCAAGTTACCTCTGGTCAGGTTACGGCTAGGATGCTTATCCAGTGGCTCTGCCTTAGATATTTTTGAGTCGAGGGACCATCTACTAATCTAGATATTTTAAGGTTACTTGGCAGTTACTTTATCTTTTCTCTTGCTTTATTTTCAGATCGGTCTTATGCGAAAATCCAAGCAATAAATAAAGAATCAACTATTTTACTTCTGGTTATTATCATAGGCACAGAAAAAATATTTGGATATTACAAACTCCATTCCCTTGCGTATTGCTTCATACTCGGCGACATTGTTGGTGTAAGGGGTATGTAGCCTGATGGAGAAGGAATATGTTGCCCCCCGAGGCGACACGAGTAGAATGCCGATGCCGCAACCATCATCACAAACCGATCCATCGAAAAACATGGCCCATGCACGCACAGACAGTGCTGCTATATCAGTGTTGATTCGTTCAGCGATAAGATCGGCCAACGCCTGTCCCTTGACTGCTTTCGCAGGCTGATACCGGATATCAAATTCCGATAATGCAAACATCCACTTACCGAGTCGGCCTTTCAACACAGGAGCCGACAGCATATGTTTGATGACATCTGATTTGCATATGACGACAATTTCCGCTGACAGCAAGATGTGATGAAGCTTGGTGCAGGTGAAAAATAAGCAGAGGCACAACTTCTCGATCTCAGGGTACCTAGTTTCTGCATCCAACATCCTTCTGCTGAGGTAGAAAACCACTTTCTCCAGACCATCATAAACTTGCACCACCACTGAGGCGATGGAAGTGTCAGCTACTGACAAGTAAATGTAGAATGGCCTGTCTTGCTGGGGCGGAACCAACACAGGTGGCTTCGTTAGATACTCCTTAATCTCGTCAAATGCTTGTTGTTGCTCTGCCCCCCAGCGAAACTCCTCATCAGATTTAATTTTGACCAATCCCATGAACGGCTCGATTCGCCCTGACAGATTGGAGATGAACCTTCTGACGAAGTTGATTTTGCCGATGAGACACTGGAGTTCCTTCTTCTTGGTAGGTGGCTTCATTGTTCGCACTGCCTCCTGACTTTTCAGGCCGATCTCAATTCCGCGTTCATGAACCAAGAAACCCAAGAATTGATCGGCCGTTACACCAAAAGCACACTTCTTTGGATTCATTCTTAGTCCGAACTTTCTAGTTCGGTCCAGGACGTGTCGCAAATCTTCCAAGTGTCCTTTGACTGAAACAGACTTGACTACCACGTCATCAATGTAAATCTCCACCAACTTGCCGATCAGATCATGAAAGATGTAGTTCATGGCTCGTTGGTACGTTGCGCCGGCATTTTTCAGTCCAAATGTCATGACTACATATTCAAACAAGCCCACTGAACCTGGTACTCTGAATGCAGTCTTGTGTATATCTTCTGGAGCCATAAAAACTTGGTTGTAACCGGCATTGCCATCCGTGAAACTTAAAACCTTATGACCAGCAGCTGCATTGATCAACGTCTCTGCTACTGGCATTGGGTACTCATCCTTTGGAGTGGCTCTATTGAGATCCCGAAAATCTATGGCGACGCGCCATCGGCCATCCTTTTTCTCTACAGGTACGATACTAGAAATCCACTCAGCATACCTGCATGGCCTGATGAACCCGGCGTTCAACATTTTCTCGATCTCTTTCTTGACTTCTTCCAAAATTTCGGCCTTCATCTGTCGTGCTCGCTGCTGGAACGGCCGAAATCCTTTCTTCAGAGGGAGCCGATGCTCAATGATGCTCCTGTCTAACCCGGGCATCTCTGTGTAATCCCAGGCAAGGCAATCTGGGTATTCTTTCAACAAAGCTATCATCAGGCCCCTCAGATGTGGATCTAACTTTTTGCTGATAAATGTTGGTCGTGGCTTATCCCCAGGACCAATGTCAATCTCTTCTAGCTCATCAGCCGATGTAAACCCATATCCTAGCTTTCCGTCGCCTGCTAGATCGATGCTGAACACAGGCAAAACGTATGGTGAGGATAATTTGGGCCGATTGCTGGAATCGGCCTCCTTTTCCATTGCATTGCTCAATGAGGGTTTACAACTTATTTGTGCTCTACTACGACTACGTGACATGCTTGAGGTGAGATCATTGCTTTTTATTTTTTGGGGCCGATCGCAGGGATCGGCCTTGCCACGTACGTCCATTGCCTCTGGTCTTGCTACTCTGTCAGGCCGGTGGATAAGACCAGCCTCACCCCATTTTTTGAAGCTTCGATGCGCTCACAGCCATCAAAACTGACTCCAGAGATCGGCTCTTGGTCATCTGCATCCCAAATATTCATGCCAGCTAATGAGACCTCGATCGAGTCATCTGCATGAATGACCTCCACTTCATCTCCATCCCACTGTATCAGGCATTGGTGCATTGTGGATGGAATGCAGCAGTTAGCGTGAATCCAATCCCTCCCTAGCAGGACAGCGTAGGTGCTTTTGCTGTCGACGATGAAGAATGACGTAGGGATGGTTTTTCGGCCCACGGTTAGATCCACGTTCAGCACACCTTGCGCTTCTGATACTTGGCCGTTGAAATCGCTTAGTGTGACGTTGGTCTTGATCAGGTCTGCGTTAGAGCGTCCCAAACGCCGTAGCATGGAGTATGGCATTATATTGACTGCCGCTCCCGTGTCAACCAACATCTTGCTGACAGGCTGCCCATTGATATAACCCTCTTAGGTACAGGGCCTTCAAATGCCTGTAGCTCTTTTCTCGTGGCTTTTCAAAGATAACCGGCCGTGGACCACAGTCAAACTGTGCTACTGGCACTTCTTCGGTTCTTGGAGCACAAAAATCTGACGGAAGTATGAACACCATGTTTGTGCCAGCCGATGCCTTCGCATCGGCTTTTGCTTGTTTGGGGCGCCATTCTTTCTTCTGTGGACGCGTCTCCGTCTCCAAAGTTTGCTGAATTTTCACGGCCAGATCGGGCCGCGCTTTCCTCAACGTGTACAGGTATTGCTCCTCGGCTTCCTCCAAGTTACGTAGCCGCTGAACCCTACGCTTTTGGGAATGACTGAGTCCATCAGGGCACCACCTTGGCCGGTGGTATCTATCTTCTTCTTCATCTTCTGACTCCTCGAAGTCTTCCTCTCGAGATGACTCAGCTCATCGGTCCTGAGGTGGGAGAGGCCCTAGACGCTTAAACACTGAAACCTCACTTGCGCCCTTCTTTTGCTGTCTACATTCCGGGCAGTTGTCGATTGTAGGCAATCGGCTCATTCCTGAGTCCCAACAGTGCATAAAAGAAAGGACAATCCCAGTGCCTGTCCATGTCTTCCTGCTCTCTTGACCTCCCCTTAGCGCGGTACTCATATCCTTCGTCATCTCTATCATGTCGACGATATTTCCTGTTGTCTGCATCAGACCGACGATATCTTTCGTTATCTACGTCGTACCGTCGGCGTCGGTCGTACTGATGTTCATATTTGTTAAGGAGATGTGCGGAGAGCGGTCGTTGATACCGCACGCTCCTTACTTGTTCCTCGATGAGGTATCGTCTGTCATCGTATCGGGGCCGGTCGCGTGGATCGGCCTCCTTCTTATCCTTGCCACGGGAGTGACCGCTTTCTTCTTTATCCTTGCCATGGCGGTCTACAGGTCCTGCCATGTTAACATCGAATGAGAAACCTGGCTCGCACCTCGTGGAGTGATTGAGTTCCACCATGTTGACGCCAGGAAACGGGTGCGTGTCCACTTTCATGGCAAACTGACCGAGGATCAGTCGGCCTTGTTCTATCGCCATTTGGATCTGCCGACGCAACTCTTTGCAGTCGTTGGTGATATGGGTGAACGAGTGATGCCACTTGCAGTACGGTCTCCCGTTCATCTCCTGTGCCGTAGGGATTTTATGGCCTTCGGGTAACTTCAGCTGTTTTTCCTTAAGCAATAAATCGAATATCTGCTCAGCTTTGCTTATATCGAAGTCAAACCCTTTTGCAGGCCCTTGTTGTTTCACCCATTTGCAGGACACGGGAGCTGCCCCCCGAGCCCATTCAGCCACGGCGACTTCCTGATCTTCTGCAAAGTCCTCAACTTCTTCTGTCTCGACCAGGCCTATCGGGCGTTTGAATTTGTCTTGGTACAATTCTGGGTGGCGCTGCTCATACGATGTTAATTTCTGGACCATGTGCGCCAGTGAGTTGTATTCCACTTGGAAGGCCATATCCTCGATCGGCGCTGCGAGGCCCAATGCTGCCAGATCGACTGCTTCTTTCTCAGTTAAACGAGCCGAATAACATCGGTTCTTGATAGTCCTGAAACGCTGAATGTACTCCAACACCGTCTCTCCCCGCTTCTGCCGCACCTGCGCGAGATCGACAATGCCAGCCTCAGTAGCTTCTGAATGATATTGGACATGAAACTGCTCTTCCAGTTGCTTCCATGTCCGGACCGATTCTGGTGGCAACGAGGTGTACCACCCAAAAGCTGGTCCTGTGAGAGATTGCGCAAAAAACCTCACACGTAACGGGTCTGATGCTGAAATCATGCCCAATTGTGCCAAATATCGGCTCACATGCTCAATTGAGCTAGACCCTTCTGATCCATTGAACTTTGAGAAATCAGGGAGCCGATACTTGGGTGGCAGCGGAATCAAATCATATTCGTTGGGATACGGCTTGGAATAGCCGACTGTTCTCCTCTTTGGCAGGATACCGAACTGGTCTCTCAAGATCGTACTGATTTGTTCCATGGTATGAGCTGCAGGGGTTGAGTTTTCATGACTCGTTCCGGTGGCATATTTAGCTAGCCACGCCTGTTTATCGGCATCTGCTCCAGACATCCCTCCTGCTGCAATCTGGTTTGTGCGCGCCCAATTATTGCAGTCCGGCACGTATGTGCACACGTATCCATGTGGGATCTCTTTAGGCGGCTCATACAGGAATTGGCAATCGCCAGGATCGCCTCCAACCTTGTAGACGACGTATGCCGGTGAACCCTGTTGCTCTGGAGCTGCAAGCGTGAATGGCAGTTGCGGTCTGGTGTGGAACGGTATTTCTCCCTGGTGAGTTCCTAGGGCAGGCCCTGACGGAGAGTACTGATGCTTCATGATTTCCTGAACCACGCAAACCGCAATACGCTCCAAAGTGTTCACTAGGCTCTCAGAATGACGGTGTAAAGAATGAGCCACCATGTAATTAACTTCCTGGTGCAGAGCTCTGGTGCGTTCCTCCGAAGGGAGAGACAGATCTACTTCATCGAGAACGCCTTCGGGTGAGAATCCTTTAAACCTAATGCCATGTGTGCGGGTCCTTTCGAAAGAGCCGATGAGATCGGCTTCGAAGAGAGCTTTAAGCTCATCATATTTCTTCTTGTGATCTTCAGGCAGATCTTCGTACTTGACTGGTTCGTCCGACATCTCAGCCGCGGATGTTGACGTAGTTGCTGTAGAAGGTCCCACCGGGCGTGCCAGAATGTGTTGCCTGCCAAAACCCATCGGCGAGCAGCGACGAGCAACACGGAGAGCCGGGAGGCTCCCAGGACTGCTAGTGGGCCCTGGTCCCTCGGGCGACGGCCCGCAATGCTCCGGCACGTGTCCTGGCTAAATGCAAGGGCGTGCCACCTGACCTATACCTGGTCAGGAAGGTGTTGGATTGCTTCGATTAATTTCCTGCATGGCAGACACATAAACATTAAATGAGCCTCGATCGGCTCTCAGGTTACCCTGCGAATCGGCTCAAAGAGCCGATTAACCCATGGTTCATGTTGGATCTATGATAACATGGGGATCCTGCTTTATCAAAACCAAGTTAAATCGATCTACGACAGTTTAGGGCTTTCACCGTATAACCGGAACGTCCTACACGTAGTTGAGCCTGGCAGGTACGAAAGATAATAGAAAACTAGTCCTAGAGGAGGCCTAAAAACCAACATGGAGTCGATTCCCGGAACATCCCTTCTTGGATCGACAAACCATACCTTACGCACTACTGGATCATTCAACCCGTTTGCAAGGCCTAACTATGCAGATATCAAACTAAACCTTGAATAACAAGGAACAACCATAACAGATCAGATCTACTAAATAAAGATGAAGCAAGATGCCGCCCTTACACCCAAGATAGGTGTAAAGGCAGCTAGGTATTGAGGGGCAGCATGACTAAGCAAACATATCAGAAAAGCATCGATGTAAGCCCCAAAACACCTATGATAAACGGTGTTACTCGCCATCAACAAGGCTTCAGTACGAGCAACACCATACAACGAATAAACCGATACTGCCTAGATCGCAAGATGCGATCTAGGCAGCATGATGCTTACCCAGGAGAAGCCCTCGAAACAAGGGGTGGCGATGCGCCTAGATTGTGTTTGTTGTGAACGTGATCGTCCTCCTTTCTCAATAACCCTAGGTACATATTTATAGTCCGTGGACTTTCTATCTTTGGAATAAACTTAGCTATGTACGAACCAAACTCTATCTCTTAATTCCAAACTAAAACGTAATCTACCATAATGTACAGATACACGGGCAATCTAGCCCAACTTCTCGCACAAGGCCGCTTCATAAACACTTCATGTGCATATCTTCCAAGCCCATCTCAATTACGACCCATCTTCTGATTTGGCTAAAATCTGGTGATAACATCCCCAAAGGGAGACATGACCCGTAGCTTCTGGGTTATTCAGTATATTTGATAGTGGTGCCTCATTGACCACTACTATCGGATGTGCCGAGAAATAGTGTCGTAACTTTCTTGCTGTTGTAAATACTCCGTATGCTAGCTTCTGATAATGCGGGTACCTCTGTTTTGAAGGCGATAAAACTTCGTTGATGAAGTATACCGACCTTTGTACTCCATGTAGTTTCCCTTCGTCCTCTCGCTCAACCACAAGTGCCGTGCTGACCACCTGAGGTGTGGCCACAATGTATAACAGGAGAGGCTCCTTCTCTTTGGGTGCCACCAGTATCGGGGGTGTCGATATTGTGCGCTTGAGATCCTCGAAGGCTCTGTCCGCTTCCTCGTTCCACTCGAACTTTTCTCCTTGCTTGCTCAAGGCGTAAAATGGCAACGCCTTTTCTCCCAGCCTGGCAACGAATCTGCTCAAAGCTGCGACTCGACCAGTTAGCTGTTGTATCTCCTTTAACTTTGTTGGTTTCCGCATTGTTACGATAGCCTGTATTTTCTCCGGATTAGCCTCGATCCCTCTTGCTGACACAAGGAAACCGAGAATTTCTCCTGCCGGGACGCCGAAAGAGCACTTTGTCGGGTTTAGCTTGAGACAAAACTTGTCGAGGTTGTCGAAAGTTTCTCTGAGATCATAGATCAATGTTGATCCTTCCTTTGTTGTTATGACGACATCGTCAATATAGACTTGGACATTTTTGCCAATCTGCGTGGCTAAGCACTTCTGCATCATCCGCTGATATGTTGCTCCCGCATTTTTCAACCCGAAAGGCATTGTTCTATAGCAAAACACGCCATAAGGGGTGATAAAAGCTGTTTTGACTTCATCCTCTTCCTTCAGCCGAATTTGGTTGTAACCAGAATATGCGTCCAGGAAGGAAAGACGTTCACAACCTGCCGTGGAATCGATGATTTGATCGATCCTCGGGAGGGGAAAGTGATCCTTTGGACAATGTTTATTTAGACACGTGAAGTCGACGCACATGCGAAGGACCTCTGTGTTTTTCTTCGGGGCCAGCACTGGATTTGCTACCCAGGTGGCTTTTGTGTGTATCTCTTTAATGAACCCAGCTTCTATGAGTCGATTGATTTCTGACAGCATAGCTTTGCGGTTTGGTTCCGAAAAACGCCGCAAGGGTTGTCTGATTGGCCTAGCCAATGGATCCAAGTTTAAGGGGTGCTCGGCAAGTTCCCTGGGTACTCCTGGCATGTCAGCTGGACACCATGCGAAGATTTCCCAGCGCTCACGGAGGAACTCGATGAGCGTGCTTTCCTATGCGAGGTCCATGTTGGTGGTGATAGCTGTCGTCTTTTTGGGATCTGTCGGGTGTATCTGTACTTCCTTCGAATTCTTGGTAGTATCGAAGGTTGGTTCCTTGAGCGGCCTCCCGACGTCTGGCAGCACGTCGTAATCTGTTGTCAGCTTTGACACCATATACTCCGCTTGCATCCCGAAAGTTTCCGACAGTCGATGGAAATCCTTGTCACACTTATCTGCTAGCGCAAAACTTCCCTTCACCGTGATTGGTCCCTTGGGTCCAGGTAACCTCCACAATAAGTACGTGTAGTGGGGTACTACCATGAATCTCGCATACGCGGGTCGCCAATAAAGCGTGGTACTGTGATGGAAAATCCACGACCTCAAACTCCAGCCTCTCGATCCTATAATTCTCTCGGATTCCGAACTGAACGTCGAGATGGATCCTCCCCAATGGATAACTTGGCTTGTCTGGTGTGATACCATGGAAACGCGTATCCGTTGGTTTTAAATTCACCAAGGATATATTCATCTTCCTCAGTGTATCTGCGTACATGAGGTTAAGACTGTTGCCGCCATCTATAAATACTCTTGACACGTCGAATCCCGCAATAACTGCAGGTAAGATTAATGTTGACTGTCCTGGTCGAGGAACTTGCTGCGGGTGATCTGCTATGGTGAAGCCGATGTCCTGTCCGGACCAATTTAAATACTCTATTGTTGGTGGAGGCATCTTCTCTGCCATGAAAACTTGTCGCGAAATTACTTTCTGAGCTCTGTTGGATGGCCTAGCCTTCTGAATCATCGAGACCGCGCCGTTGGCGTGGGTGTCGATGTATGGCGGTGGATGTGGTGCTGTCGCTATTCTGAGCTGATGTCGATTTTTGTCCGTGATTGCGGGAGGAGGCGGAAGGTGAACCTCGCTCCTTGGTCCCTGAGGATATCTGTTTGCTGCATGTGCGTTGGCATGCCCTGCAATTCTGTTTAACACCTGAAAAGTTCGGCAATCTTTCTGCAAGTGTCCTGACTGCCTCTTTCCATTGTTGTCGAGATAAAAATGCATTTGGCATGGCCCGTTCATCATATCTTCGGGAGATATGTACTGCCTCTGGAACCTTGGACCATTATTTTGCCTATTTTGGAAGGGACCATCCCGCTGTTCGCCGCTCTTTTGATAATCATCTCGATTGTTTCCTTCACTATTTCCGCGGAAGCCGGCCGATATTTGGCCGGGACCGTTGTGATCTGAATATTGACGAGGGAAACGTCGTCTATTTTGGAAGTTCCTGTTGCGATCCTCCTCTGGCGACCTATGTCGCTTGTTGTTGACAACATCCTCTCCATCTGCCCACCGATTAGCTATCTCCATGAGTGCCGCTATTGTCTTTGGATTAGTGATGCGCGTGAGACACACGTCCATTGGGAACCCCAAGAGGAAGGTGTGATGTGCACAGCAGTAAGTTTTCCCTTAGAAAGAAACCAAGGTTTATCGAACCAGTAGGAGCCAAGAAGCACGTTGAAGGTTGTTGATGGCGGAGTGTAGTGCGGCGCAACACTAGGGATTCCGACGCCAACGTGGAACCTGCACAACATAATCACAGTACTTTGCCCCAACGTAACAGTGAGGTTGTCAATCTCACCGGCTTGCTGTAAACAAAGGATTAGATGTATAGTGTGGATGATGATGTTTGTTTGCGAAGAACAGTAAAGAACAATTGCAGTAGATTGTATTTCAGATGTAAAGAATAGGACCGGGGTCCACAGTTCACTAGTGGTGTCTCTCCCATAAGATAAATAGATGTTGGGTGAACAAATTACAGTTGGGCAATTGACAAATAAAGAAGGCATAACAATGCACATACAAATATCATGATGAGTACTATGAGATTTAATCAGGGCATTACGACAAAGTACATAGACCGCTATCCAGCATGCATCTATGCCTAAAAAGTCCACTTTCAGGTTATCATCTGAACCCCTTCCGGTATTAAGTTGCAAGCAACAGACAATTGCATTAAGTATGGTGCGTAATGTAATCAACACAAATATCCTTAGACAAAGCATCGATGTTTTATCCCTAGTGGCAACAGCACATCCACAACCTTAGAACTTTCTGTCACTGTCCCAGATTTAATGGAGGCATGAACCCACTATCGAGCATAAATACTCCCTCTTGGAGTCACAAGTATCAACTTGGCCAGAGCCTCTACTAGCAACGGAGAGCATGCAAGAACATAAACAACATATATGATAGATTGATAATCAACTTGACATAGTATTCAATATTCATCGGATCCCAACAAACACAACATGTAGCATTACAAATAGACGATCCTGATCATGATAGGAAGCTCACAAGATCTAACATGATAGCACAATGAGGAGAAGACAACCATCTAGCTACTGCTATGGACCCATAGTCCAGGGGTGGACTACTCACGCATCGATCCGGAGGGGATCATGGCGATGAAGAGACCTCCGGGAGATGATTCCCCTCTCCGGCAGGGTGCCGGAGGCGATCTCCTGAATCCCCCGAGATGGGATTGGCGGCGGCGGCGTCTCTGGAAGGTTTTCCGTATCGTGGCTCTCGGTACTGGGGGTTTCGCGACGAAGACTATATGTAGGCGGAAGGGCAGGTCAAGGGGCGTCACGAGGGGCCCACACAGTAGGCCGGCGTGGCAAGGGCTTGGGCCGCGCCGCCTTGTTGCGTGGCCACCTCGTGGCCCCACTTCGTTTCCCTTTCGGTCTTCTGGAAGCTTCGTGGAAAAATAGGCACCTGGGCCTTGATTTCGTCCAATTCCGAGAATATTTCCTTACTAGGATTTCTGAAACCAAAAACAGCAGAAAACAACAACTGGCTCTTCGGCATCTCGTCAATAGGTTAGTGCTGGAAAATGCATAAATATGACATATAATGTGTATAAAACATGTGAGTGTCATCATAAAAGTAGCATGGAACATAAGAAATTATAGATACGTTTGGGACGTATCAATTAGTCCTTCCGAGGTCCTCGATGAAGTCCTTTCTTCGGATCCCAGCGACAAAAGCATCTATCGCTCTCTCGTCAGATACATTTTCTGCCGAGTTTTTGATAATGTTCCACCTCTGTATGTACGCTCTCATCGAATCGTCATACTTCTGTCGACAGGCTCTCAACTCCTCTATTGACGCGGGTTTCTTGCACGTGGACAATAAATTCTTTACAAACAGGTCCTCGAAGGTTTCCCAGCTGTCAATAGATCCAGGTGGTAACTTCTTGATCCATGATCGAGCTGCGCCATTTAGATGCACCTGAATACTTTGCATAGCTGTCGCCTTAGTTCCACCCGTCAATTTTACTGTCTCCAGGTAATCAACTAGCCAATCCTCGGGAGAACCCGTCAATTTTACATATCTGAGGATCACGCACGTAAATTTGCAGATTTTTCTGAGTTACCTACAGAGAACCCTGCCCAAATTTGTGACAGCAAGAAATCTGTTTCTGCGCAGTAATCCAAATCTAGTATTGACTTTACTATCAAAGACTTTACTTGGCACAACAATGCAATAAAATAAAGATAAGGAGAGGTTGCTACAGTAGTAACAACTTCCAAGACTCAAATATAAAACAAAGTGCAGAAGTAAAATAATGGGTTGTCTCCCATAAGCGCTTTTCTTTAACGCCTTTCAGCTAGGCACAGAAAGTGTGAATCAAGTATTATCAAGAGATGAAGCATCGACATCATAATTTGTTCTAATAATAGAATCATAAGGTAACTTCATTTTCTTTCTAGGGAAGTGTTCCATACCTTTCTTGAGAGGAAATTGATATTTAATATTACCTTCCTTCATATCAATGGTAGCACCAACAGTTCGAAGAAAAGGTCTTCCCAATATAATGGGACAAGATGCATTGCATTCAATATCCAAGACAACAAAATCAACGGGGACAAGGTTATTGTTAACCATAATGCGAACATTATCAATCCTCCCCAAAGGTTTCTTTATAGCATTATCAGCGAGATTAACATCCAAATAACAATTTTTCAATGGTGGCAAGTCAAGCATATCATAGATTTTCTTGGGCATAACAGAAATACTTGCACCAAGATCACATAAAGCATTACAATCAAAATCATTGACCCTCATCTTAATAATGGGCTCCCAACCATCTTCTAACTTCCTAGGAATAGAAGTTTCAAGTTTTTGTTTATCTTCTCTAGCTTTTATGAGAGCATTTGTAATATGTTTTGTAAAGGCCAAATTTATAACACTAGCATTGGGACTTTTAGCAAGTTTTTGTAAGAACTTTATAACTTCAGAGATGTGACAATCATCAAAGTCTAAATCATTATGACCTACAGCAATGGAATCATTGTCCCCAACGTTTTGAAAAATTTCAGCAGTTTTATCAGTTTCAGCAGTTTTAGCAGTTTCAGGTAATTTTGCGCGCTTTGCACTAGGAGTAGAAACATTGCCAACACCAATTATTTTACAATTGATAGTAGGAGGTGTAGCAACATGTGAATCATTATCATTACTAGTGGTGGTAATAATCCAAACTTTAGCTACATTATTCTCTTTAGCAAGTTTTTCGTTTTCTTCTCTTTCCCACCTAGCATGCAATTCAACCATCAATCTTATATTCTCATTAATTCTAACTTGGATGGCATTTGCTGTAGTGACAATATTATTTTCATTATCCTTATTAGGCATAACTTTCAATTTTAAAAGATCAACATCAGAGGCAAGTCTATCAACCTTAGAAGCAAGAATATCAATTTTATCAAGCTTTTCTTCAACAGATTTGTTAAAAGCAGTTTGTGTACTAATAAATTCTTTAAGCATGGCTTCAAGACCAGGGGGTACACTCCTTTTATTGTTGCAAGAATTCCCATAAGAATTACCATAACCATTACCATTAGCAGCAGGATATGGCCTATAGTTGTTACCAGAATTATTCCTATAAGCATTGTTGTTGAAATTATTATTTTTAATGAAGTTTACATCAACATTTTCTTCTTGAGCAACCAATGAAGCTAAAGGAACATTATTAGGATCAACATTAGATCTACCATTCACAAGCATAGACATAATCACATCAATCTTATCACTCAAGGAGGAGGTTTCTTCAACAGAATTTACCTTCTTACCTTGTGGAGCTCTTTCCGTGTGCCATTCAGAGTAATTTATCATCATATTATCAAGAAGCTTTGTTTCCGCCCCCAAAGTAATGGACATAAAGGTACCTCCAGCAGCTGAATCCAATAGGTTCCGTAAAGAAAAATTCAATCCTGCATAGAAGGTTTGGATGATCATCCAAGTAGTTAGTCCATGGGTTGGGCAATTCTTTACCAAAGATTTCATTCTCTCCCATGCTTGAGCAACATGTTCATTATCTAATTGCTTAAAATTCATTATGCTACTTCTCAAAGATATAATTTTAGCGGGAGGAAAATATCTACCAATAAAAGCATCTTTACATTTAGTCCATGAATCAATACTATTCTTAGGCAAAGATAGCAACCAATCTTTAGCTCTTCCTCTTAAGGAGAAAGGAAACAATTTCAATTTTATAATATCACCATCTACATCCTTATACTTTTGCATCTCACATAGTTCAACAAAATTATTAAGATGGGCAGCAGCATCATCAGAACTAACACCAGAAAATTGCTCTCTCATAACAAGATTCAGTAAAGCAGGTTTAATTTCAAAGAATTCTGCTGTAGTAGCAGGTGGAGCAATAGGTGTGCATAAGAAATCATTATTATTAGTGTTTGTGAAGTCACACAACTTAGTGTTTTCAGGAGTATTCATTTTAGCAACAGTAAATAAAGCAAACTAGATAAAGTAAATGCAAGTAACTAATTTTTTTTGTGTTTTTAATATAGAGAACGAGACAGTAAATAAAGTAAAACTAGCAACTAATTTTTTTGTGTTTTTGTTTTAGTGCAGCAAACAAAGTAGTAAATAAAATAAAGCAAGACAAAAACAAAGTAAAGAGATTGAAAGTGGGAGACTCCCCTTGCAGCGTGTCTTGATCTCCCCGGCAGCGGCGCCAGAAAACAATCTTGATGCGTGTGAGACACACGTCCGTTGGGAACCCCAAGAGGAAGGTGTGATGTGCACAGCAGTAAGTTTTCCCTCAGAAAGAAATCAAGGTTTATCGAAATAGTAGGAGCCAAGAAGCACGTTGAAGGTTGTTGGTGGCGGAGTGTAGTGCGGCGCAACACCAGGGATTCCGACGCCAACGTGGAACCTGCACAACACAATCACAGTACTTTGCCCCAACGTAACAGTGAGGTTGTCAATCTCACCGGCTTGCTGTAAACAAAGGATTAGATGTATAGTGTGGATGATGATGTTTGTTTGCGAAGAACAGTAAAGAACAATTGCAGTAGATTGTATTTCAGATGTAAAGAATAGGACCGGGGTCCACAGTTCACTAGTGGTGTCTCTCCCATAAGATAAATAGATGTTGGGTGAACAAATTACAGTTGGGCAATTGACAAATAAAGAAGGCATAACAATGCACATACAAATATCATGATGAGTACTATGAGATTTAATCAGGGCATTACGACAAAGTACATAGACCGCTATCCAGCATGCATCTATGCCTAAAAAGTCCACTTTCAGGTTATCATCCGAACCCCTTCCGGTATTAAGTTGCAAGCAACAGACAATTGCATTAAGTATGGTGCGTAATGTAATCAACACAAATATCCTTAGACAAAGCATTGATGTTTTATCCCTAGTGGCAACAGCACATCCACAACCTTAGAACTTTCTGTCACTATCCCAGATTTAATGGAGGCATGAACCCACTATCGAGCATAAATACTCCCTCTTGGAGTCACAAGTATCAACTTGGCCAGAGCCTCTACTAGCAACGGAGAGCATGCAAGAACATAAACAACATATATGATAGATTGATAATCAACTTGACATAGTATTCAATATTCATCGGATCCCAACAAACACAACATGTAGCATTACAAATAGACGATCTTGATCATGATAGGCAGCTCACAAGATCTAACATGATAGCATAATGAGGAGAAGACAATCATCTAGCTACTGCTATGGACCCATAGTCCAGGGGTGGACTACTCACGCATCGATCCGGAGGCGATCATGGCGATGAAGAGACCCCCGGGAGATGATTCCCCTCTCCGGCAGGGTGCTGGAGGCGATCTCCTGAATCCCCCAAGATGGGATTGGCGGCGGCGTCTCTGGAAGGTTTTCCGTATTGTGGCTCTCGGTACTGGGGGTTTCGCGACGAAGACTATATGTAGGCGGAAGGGTAGGTCAAGGGGCGTCACGAGGGGCCCACACAGTAGGCCAGCGCGGCCAGGGCTTGGGCCGCGCCGCCCTGTTGTGTGGCCACCTCGTGGCCCCACTTCGTTTCCCTTTCGGTCTTCTGGAAGCTTCGTGGAAAAATAGGCCCCTGGGCGTTGATTTCGTCCAATTCCGAGAATATTTCCTTACTAGGATTTCTGAAACCAAAAACAGCAGAAAACAGCAACTGGCTCTTCGGCATCTCGTCAATAGGTTAGTGCCGGAAAATGCATAAATATGACATATAATGTGTATATAACATGTGAGTATCATCATAAAAGTAGCATGGAACATAAGAAATTATAGATACGTTTGGGACGTATCAATTAGTCCTTCCGAGGTCCTCGATGAAGTCCTTTCTTCGGATCCCAGCGACAAAAGCATCTATCGCTCTCTCGTCAGATACATTTTCTGCCGAGTTTTTGATAATGTTCCACCTCTGTATGTACGCTCTCATCGACTCGTCATACTTCTGTCGACAGGCTCTCAACTCCTCTATTGACGCGGGTTTCTTGCACGTGGACAATAAATTCTTTACAAACAGGTCCTCGAAGGTTTCCCAGCTGTCAATAGATCCAGGTGGTAACTTCTTGATCCATGATCGAGCTGCGCCACTTAGATGCACCTGAATACTTTGCATAGCTGTCGCCTTAGTTCCACCCGTCAATTTTACTGTCTCCAGGTAATCAACTAGCCAATCCTCGGGATCTTGCAATCCGTCGAATTTCTTATAGCTATCAGGCAACTTGAAATCTGACGGTACTCGCGTTTTGCGGACTCGTCGAGTGAAACAGGGGAGTCCACATAGATCTTCGTCATCTACTTCAGGTGACTGCCGACGTTCTCTCCTTTCCTGTCACGCTCTGTCAACCCGTGTTTGCACCAATGTATCTCTAGCCGACGTTCTTGGGGGTTGTTGGACTGCCCCTGTAGGTCGTGGACTATTTTGTCTTGCGGCACCTTCGGGAGGTGTGCTCGTACTTGCGAACGCAGTTCCCATGACTCCTACTCCTGCCAATGCCATGTTATACAATGCCTCTCGTGGATCTCCTGCAGGTGGCCTGTTTGCCAGTATGAAGGCCTGTGTCGCCATATATCCTGTTTCTGGGGTTTTTGGAATAATGTTCCCTCTCGTGTCGATCGACATGAAAGACATGTCGAGGTTTTGGATCAAGTTCTCCCTCTCAGCCTCAGGTATATTCTGCAGCCGAGATCTTGCTCTGTTTCGAGCTGCTCTGTGATTATCTTCGGAAGTCCCTGATTGCTGACTTAACTCCGCCCTTCGCATGCTTGACGCGGAAGCCGCGGCTTGCCTTTTATCCAACTCAATTTTCTGTTTTTCAAGCTCCCGCCTAGTACGGGCGAGTTTATATTGATATGCCTGTAACTCTTGA
This sequence comes from Lolium perenne, assembly GCF_019359855.2. Lineage (NCBI taxonomy): Eukaryota > Viridiplantae > Streptophyta > Magnoliopsida > Poales > Poaceae > Lolium > Lolium perenne. Next base: position 293,148,080 of record NC_067250.2, on the reverse strand, counting down.
GCTGTCGCCGTTACAGTCATTGGCTCTGTGCCATCAATGGCTCTTGCGACTCTGTCCCACACTGCTTGCGGGAATTGCACCATCTCCCGTGTTTCAGGTCCAATAAATTTGGTCCCCAAACCTCGCGTAAGATCCGCGGGGTCGACATATGGATTCCCTGCGTCGTCGAATTTTTCTGACGTTTCCTCCTGTGTGCGACTTGTATCCCCTATTGCATATATTTGATGATATTTCGAACTGTGATCTTTGTCGGGATTGGTGACACCATCATATAGATCGGTGAAGACCTCTCCAACAATAGTGGATCTGTCGATGAAATCGAAAGCGTCGACGCTGTCGGAATCACTGCTTATATTTGAGTCCGCAAACGACTCGACAGATATGTTGCTGAAGATCTTGATGAGTTCACCGCTTGATGCAAGCTTGGTGGAGATTGCCGACGAAATCTCTTCATCGCCAGACTCGAACGATGAAATCGATCCCGATGAACCAGAACCAGCTGCATCCGATCTCGCCGAATCCGATCTTGCGACACGATGAGATCCTTCCTTCCCAACGTGGAAGTGGAACTTTCCAAATGCCATGTCCATGGGCTCCTCCAGATACGCATATGCATCCATACGGGAGGGTGGGTGAGGAACAAAATCGACTAGAGCGGTTTCGATCTGTTTACCTCGATCCATCGCGTTGCTTGCTACCGAAGATGTTGATGATGTCGAACGTGCCATCGAGATCAGAACCTTGTCGCCTCTAATTCCCATAGACGGCGCCAATTGATAAGGTATTAACTTATCAATGCCTACGGGTTGTAGACTAGGGTTTAGTTGGAAGTAGCGGGCAAGTAGATCTCGAAGGTTTCAGCCGAAAAAGTACTCGACTGCTATGAAAACTAGGGTTACTGGAAAACAATGAATCGATCCTCTCTTTGTCCCTCGACTCCCCTTTATATAGGAGGCAGAGCCGAGGGTTTCATGATGTACAAGTTACAGAGTCCGGGAGGGTTTCGTAAACCAACCCGCGATATATACAAGTTTGATATTCCTAATACAACTCTATCTTCCCAAACTACGTAAAACTTCGGGTCGTGGGCCTTCAGTAAACCCCGGGTACCTTCTTCGGCAGGCCCATTGGGGATGCCTATGTCAGCGGGTGCCGGTGTCGGCCATCCTGTTGTGTGGCTCCGGGTGCCGCCCGGAGATCCTCCGCAGCCAAGCCCACCTCCCGCTGGATCTGCAGCGGGATCCGGTGTACACCTTCGACTCCCCGATGTGGAGCCGGTGGTTTGAGGCCAAGCACGACGCTCAGCGGTAGATGATCGAGGCGCACCTCGAGGGCCTCGACGAGATGATGTCGGCAACGAGGCCTATGAGCCATACCAACCGCTGCACCGCTGCCCGTGAAGGAGGAGGAGGAGTACGTGCGAACGAAAGACGAGTGTTCAGGGTACACCTTCCCTACGCCCCGCCACGGACCCCCGAGGAGCGCGCCCGATGGATTGGCCTCGAGGCGGCCATCTAGGCGTCGCAGCATGCGTTGCCACCACCGTCGTCGCCTGCACCAGAGAACCTACCTCCCCCTCGACCATTTTGCCCCTGGACCAGGGGTGGGCCCTAGTATTGAGAATGAAAAGTGGATCCATTCCAGAGGAGGGAGGCGACGACGATGGTCGGAGACCGAGATGGTGGCGATGGGGTCGAACAGTAGAAAGAGTTATGCGGCAGGTCCTAATCAGGGTCCATGCCGGAGTCCACGTAGTGGGCTTATGTGACTAATTATGTATCAAATGAGGTAACGATCCTACTTAGTATTTTGTGCAACGGTTACACCAAAATATGGTGTTATGTGCAAAGACAAATTATGGTTGTGGTTCCTTGCAAAATATGCCCCAAAATACGGTGCTAGGTGCAATATCCTCTCCTTTTCCGTACCCGTCGTCGTCGTCACCGGTGCCGTAGGCTTGCGGGACTCTTCTTCCCCACGCTCTCCCACCGGACCCGCAGCCGCCTATAAATTCCCACCTCTCCGCGTTTCCTCTCCACACAAATCTCCCCTCTCACCCAAGAAAAATCTTCGACCCGATCGAAGCCAAGGCTCAAGGTACAGGAGTTCCCGATCCCTCCTTCTGCTGTTCGTGTTCTGCGGTCGTTGGTAGAAGTATCGTTGATCGATTATTGCTGGTTACGCTCGGTTGCGTTGTCGTTTGGAGTAGATCCGCGGGCGGTGCCTCGGTGGGGGTCGTCATGAACTTCCGCTCGATTATGCCTGTGTTACTGAGTAGATCCGCCGATTTGAGGCGCGATTGATGTTGGGTTCGCTCCGTAATATCTAGGTGTAGCTGGCTGGCTGATTCGGCTCGGTTGGAGCTAAAATTCCTAGCGTTCTTGTGGATTTCTGATTCTGTAGCGCTCAGGTTGTCTGGTATATTGCAAGTAGGCCTGACTAGCAGTAATTTTCTTTCTTTGTCTTTGCACCTCATACTGGTCTGTAGGATCTGTAGCTGTGCATCGATCAACTCTGAAAAATGTTCATCTGTTAAGGTGTAGATGGGAAATATTCTGCTCTGTTTGTGGTAAATATTCGCAGTATTCCGGTAGTTTCCTGTTTTTTCTTGTAGCGCTCAGGTTGTAATTAAGTTCCCTACATGCCTGATATGTGAAGCTGTAAGCCTGATGGGCAACTTGTAGTTGCTTGTAGGATCTGTAGTTATGCATCGACTCTATTCTGGAAGTCATGTGAATTGGATGATATTACTGCTGATTCATCTAAGCTTGTTGTGTACTTCCGCATAGAATTGCTAGAAGTTAGAACAGCATGGCTACACGAGTGGCTTGTTCATCTTTATATTGATATATGTTTGTTGGTTTCATGGTTTGTAGTCACGACTCTCTATTGGATCGTGGCATAGTGGTTCTGTTCTGAAGATATTCGTTTACTGTGCCTTAATAGGCCTAGAATTTACTGATGCTCAGCTTATAGTAGCTTGTAGAATCAGTAGCTCTGTATCTGACTCCATTCTGGAAGTCATGTGAGTTGAATGATACTACTGCGAATTCATCTAACCTTCTTGTGTACTTTAGCATACAACTGCTAGAGGTTGGATCAACATGGTTACACGAGTGGCTTGTTCATCTTTACATTTATGTGTTAGTTGATTTGTACTTACGATTTCTCTATTGGATTGGCGTATTAGTTCCTGTATTTCTGAAGATATCCGTTTGCCGTGCTGTAACTGTGCTCTACTTCGTATTTACAGATGCAGATCTTTGTGAAGACCCTCACCGGCAAGACCATCACCCTCGAGGTGGAGTCCTCGGACACCATCGACAACGTGAAGGCGAAGATCCAGGACAAGGAGGGCATCCCTCCAGACCAGCAGCGCCTCATCTTCGCTGGCAAGCAGCTCGAGGACGGCCGCACACTGGCTGACTACAACATCCAGAAGGAGTCCACCCTCCACCTGGTGCTGAGGCTCCGCGGTGGCATGCAAATCTTCGTGAAGACTCTCACTGGCAAGACCATCACACTTGAGGTGGAGTCCTCGGACACCATCGACAACGTGAAGGCGAAGATTCAGGACAAGGAGGGTATCCCTCCGGACCAGCAGCGCCTCATCTTCGCTGGCAAGCAGCTCGAGGATGGCCGCACCCTTGCTGACTACAACATCCAGAAGGAGTCCACCCTCCACCTGGTGCTCCGCCTGCGTGGTGGTATGCAGATCTTCGTCAAGACCCTCACCGGCAAGACCATCACACTTGAGGTGGAGTCTTCGGACACCATTGACAACGTCAAGGCGAAGATCCAGGACAAGGAGGGCATCCCCCCAGACCAGCAGCGTCTGATCTTTGCTGGCAAGCAGCTGGAGGATGGCCGCACCCTTGCGGACTACAACATCCAGAAGGAGTCCACCCTTCACTTGGTGCTCCGCCTCCGTGGTGGCCAGTAAGGAGCTGATTCAATCTCTAAGGGTTCTCAACTGTGGGGTCTTCGGTGTCCTCCACTGGGGATGTCAGTTGTTCTGGTCGAGTGGTCGATTATCTTCTTTTCCTGCCGTTTTGTTGTCTAGTGTGATATCATATTTGTCTACAAACATCTGCCGTGGTGCAGTAGCTATGAATTGAACCGTGATGAACCCTGAACTTAGTTTCAAATTCTGTTGTGTCTGCATATCCCGTTGCTGATGTGTTCTTGATCTACTGTACTTGTTTGTAGTCTTATATCTGGATCTAGTTTTTTTTTTTTTTTTTTTTTTTTTTTTTTGCATTTTATCAGTGAAGTTTAGTTTGTTGCCAGCTCGGGGGTTTCTGCTGTTTCTATCTTCTTCTTTTTTCCTTTTTTGTTGCATGTATGTGCTGTGCGGTCCAGTGAGCTCTTAGAGCATCTCCAGTTTACAATCGCGTTTCCCCAAAGTCGTTTTTTTGTCCAGCGTGGTCTGATACGGTGTCCGGCGCCCCGAGCCCATCCCCGTCCCACAAGGGATGCATCGGGCACGCCGGACACAACAAAATGAGAGGCGAGGAGGCGCGGGCCTGACCCGTCAGCAACTCATTCAAGTTTGGATCTAATCGTCGCCTACCTCGCGGCGGAAGTTATTCGCGCGCAGTGACACACGACGACATCTTTGCCTTAATGGCAACGGAGGGGCAGGCGAGATGTCTCGTCAGTGCTGCGCAGCCTCCACGCGTCGCCGACGTTCGCACGCCACCACCCATTCCCGCACTTTCTTCCCGCCTCTTCCCGCCCTTTCTTCCCGACAGCCGGCGTCTATAAAAGGTCCTCCCGGCTCAATGGCAGCCACCACAGCCGCCGGCACCCCTTTCTCCGCCACAAGGACAGCCCTCGTCGCTCCACCGCCGTCTCCTCCACCACCAGTGCGCAATGACGAACCGCCCCGGCGATGGCCAGTTCCCTCCACCGCCGTCTCCTCCACCTCCACCATCGGATTCGCAGCTCGACACCGAGGCCGCCGCCCGGGAAGAGCGGCGGCGAGGGATGCAGCTCTGGCGTGGACATCGTCAGCAGCGACGGGAGGCGCTCGAGCAGCAGGCTTGCCAGCAGCGTGAAGCGGCACATGCGACGGATGTAGCGGCGTTCTACGCCCCTGCCCCCGCAGCTGACGAGACCGCGGCGGCAGCAGCGTGGCACGAGGAGGCGCTGGCGGACTGATACGTCTCAAACGTATCTATAATTTCTTATGTTTCATGCTTGTTTCATGACAATACCTACATGTTTTGTTCATACTTTATATCGTTTTGATGCGTTTTCCGGAACTAACCTATTAACGAGATGCCGAAGTGCCAGTTCCTATTTTCTGCTGTTTTTGGTTTCAGAAATCCTAGTAAGGAAATATTCTCGGAATTGGACGAAATCAACGCCCAGTATCTTATAATTCCACGAAGCTTCCAGAACACCGGAGAGAGACCAGAGGGGAGCCAGGGGGCCCCACACGCCAGGGCGGCGCGGCCAAGGGGTGGGGCGCGCCCCCTAGTGTGTGGACCCACTAGGGCCCCTCTGAGGCTGCCCTTCCGCCTACTTAAGGACTCCGTCGCGAAAACCCTAGGAGGATAAGCCACGGTACGAGAAACCTTCCAGAGCCGCCGCCATCGCGAAGCCAAGATCTGGGGGACAGAAGTCTCTGTTTCGGCACGCCGCCGGGACGGGGAAGTGCCCCCGAAAGGCATCTCCATCGACACCACCGCCATCTTCATCACCGTTGCTGTCTCCCATGAGGAGGGAGTAGTTCTCCCTCAAGGCTAAGGGCTGTACCGGTAGCTATGTGGTTAATCTCTCTTCCATGTACTTCAATACAATGATCTCATGAGCTGCCTTACATGATTGAGATTCATATGACGAGCTTTGTATCACTATTAATATATGTGCTACTCTAGTGATGTTATTAAAATAGTCTATTCCTCCTTCATGATGTAAAGGTGACGGTGTGTGCATCATGTAGTTCTTGGCGTAGTTTATGATTGTAATCTCTTGTAGATTATGGAGTTAACTATTACTATGATAGTATTGATGTGATCTATTCCTCCTTTCATAGTCTGTCGGTGACGGTGTGCATGCTATGTTAGTACTCGGTATAATTGCGTTAGTCTATCATGCACTCTAAGGTTATTTAAATATGAACATCAAATGTTGTGGAGCTTGTTAACTCCAGCATTGAGGTGCTCTTGTAGCCCTACACAATTAATGGTGTTTGTCATCCAACAAGAGAGTGTAGAGTGGTTTTATTATGTGATCAATGTTGAGAGTGTCCACTAGTGAAAGTATGATCCCTAGGCCTTGTTTCCAAATACTGCAATCATCGCTTATTTACTGTTTTACTGCATCTTTACTTCCTGCAATATTACTACCATCAACTGCACGCCAGCAAACTATTTTCTGGCGCCGTTACTACTGCTCATATTCATTCATACCACTTGTATTTCACTATCTCTTCGCCGAACTAGTGCACCTATACATCTGACAAGTGTATTGGGTGTGTTGGGGACACAAGAGACTTCTTGTATCGTGATTGCAGGGTTGCTTGAGAGGGATATCTTTGACCTCTACCTCCCTGAGTTCGATAAACCTTGGGTGATTCACTTAAGGGAAACTTGCTGCTGTTCTACAAACCTCTGCTCTTGGAGGCCCAACACTATCTACAGGAATAGAAGCGTGCGTAGATATCAAACTATTTTATGGCGCCGTTGCCGGGGATCTGAAGGAAAGTTACACCACAGAGAATTGCCTCCCACGGCAACAAGCTATTTTCTGGCGCCGTTGCCGGGGAGGTAAGGTAAAAGGTATTCACATCCTCCGACTACTAAGCTATTTCCTAACATTGTTGCCGGTGTGTGAGTGCTCGAAGCTATTTTCTTTAGATCCTGCAATTGCATCTTTTTGTTTCTTGTTCACTAGTTAGGCATAATGGAAAATAACAATGAGCTTTTTATTCTATTTCCTGAGTTAAGACATGGATTGTTTGATGCGAAAATTAAAAAACCTATGGAATCTTATTTGCATGCTAGTAGCAATGATATTAGTATGAACGCTTTGAACACCATTGTTGCTAATGATATGAAAAATTCTAAGCTTGGGGAAGCTGGTTTTGATGAGCATGACATTTTTAGTCCCCCAAGCATTGAGGAGAAAATTTTCTTTGATGATACTTTGCCTCCTATTTATGATGATTATAATGATAGTGGTCTTTTGGTGCCGCCTACTATGGAGAGTAAATTTTATTATGATTATACTACGCCTCCTACACTTGATGAGAATAATAATGATAGCTACTTTGTTGAATTTGCTCCCACTACAACTAATAAAATTGATTATGCTTATGTGGAGAGTAATAATTTTATGCATATCACTCATGATAAGAATGTTTCATGTGATAGTTATATTGTTGAGTTTGTTCATGATGCTACTGAAAATCTTTATGAGAGAGGAAAATATGGTTGTAGAAATTTTCGTGTTACTAAAACACCTCTCTTTTTGCTGAAAATCTTGAAGTTACACTTGTTTTATCTTTCTATGCTTGTTGCATTATGCTTCATGAATTTGTTTATTTACAAGATTCCTTTTCATAGGAAGTGGGTTAGGCTTAAATGTGTTTTGAATTTGCTTCTTGATGCTCTCTTTTGCTTCAACTCTTATTTCTTGCGCGAGCATCATTAAAATCACTGAGCCCATCTTAATGGCTATAAAGAAAGCACTTCTTGGGAGATAATCCATGTCTTTATTTTGCTACTATTTTGTTGTGTCTTGGAAGTTGTTACTACTGTAGCAACCTCTCCTTATCTTTATTTTATTGCATTGTTGTGCCAAGTAAATTCTTTGATAATAGGGTTGATACTAGATTTGGATTGCTGCACAGAAACAGATTTCTTGCTGTCACGAATTTGAGTAGAATTCTCTGTAGGTAACTCAGAAAAATCTGCCAATTTATGTGCGTGATCCACAGATATGTACGCAACTTTCATTCAATTTGAGCATTTTCATCTGAGCAAGTCCAGTGCCTCTAAAAAATTCGTCTTTACGGACTGTTCTGTTTTGACAGATTCTGCCTTTTATTTCGCATTGCCTGTTTTGCTATGTTTGATGGATTTCTTTGTTCCATTAACTTTCAGTAGCTTTGGGCAATGTCCAGAAGTGTTAAGAATGATTGTGTTACCTCTGAACATGTGAATTTTTGATTATGCACTAACCCTCTAATGAGTTTGTTTCGAGTTTGGTGTGGAGGAAGTTTTCAAGGGTCAAGAGAGGAGGATGATATACTATGATCAAGAAGAGTGAAAAGTCTAAGCTTGGGGATGCCCCCGTGGTTCATCCCTGCATATTTCAAGAAGACTCAAGCGTCTAAGCTTGGGGATGCCCAAGGCATCCCCTTCTTCATCGACAACTTATCAGGTCACTGATACGTCTCCGACGTATCGATAATTTCTTATGTTCCATGCCACATTATTGATGTTATCTACATGTTTTATGCACACTTTATGTCATATTCGTGCATTTTCTGGAACTAACCTATTAACAAGATGCCGAAGTGCCGATTCTTTGTTTTCTGCTGTTTTTGGTTTCAGAAATCCTAGTAAGGAAATATTCTCGGAATTGGACGAAATCAAAGCCCAGGGGCCTATTTTTCCACGAAGCTTCCAGAAGTCCGAAGGAGAGACGAAGAGGGGCGACGAGGGGGCCACACCCTAGGGCGGCGCGGCCCCCCCCTTGGCCGCGCGGCCCTGTGGTGTGGGGCCCCCGTGCCGCCTCTTGACCTGCCCTTCCGCCTACAAATAGCCTCCGTGACGAAACCCCCAGTACCGAGAACCACGATACGGAAAACCTTCCAGAGACGCCGCCGCCGCCGATCCCATCTCGGGGGATCCAGGAGATCGCCTCCGGCACCCTGCCGGAGAGGGGAATCATCCCCCGGAGGACTCTACGCCGCCATGGTCGCCTCCGGTGTGATGTGTGAGTAGTCTACCCCTGGACTATGGGTCCATAGCAGTAGCTAGATGGTTGTCTTCTCCCCATTGTGCTATCATTGTCGGATCTTGTGAGCTGCCTATCATGATCAAGATCATCTATATGTAATTCTATATGTTGCGTTTGTTGGGATCCGATGAATAGAGAATACTTGTTATGTTGATTATCAAAGTTATGCTTATGTGTTGTTTATGATCTTGCATGCTCTCCGTTACTAGTAGATGCTCTGGCCAAGTAGATGCTTGTAACTCCAAGAGGGAGTACTTATGCTCGATAGTGGGTTCATGCTGCATTGACACAGGACGATGTGAAAGTTCTAAGGTTGTGTTGTGTTGTTGCCACTAGGGATAAAACATTGATGCTATGTCTAAGGATGTAGTTGTTGATTACATTACGCACCATACTTAATGCAATTGTCTGTTGCTTGCAACTTAATACTGGAGGGGGTTCGGATGATAACCTGAAGGTGGACTTTTTAGGCATAGATGCAGTTGGATGGCGGTCTATGTACTTTGTCGTAATGCCCAATTAAATCTCACTATACTCATCATGATATGTATGTGCATTGTCATGCTCTCTTTATTTGTCAATTGCCCAAGCTGTAATTTGTTCACCCAACATGCTGTTTGTCTTATGGGAGAGACACCTCTAGTGAACTGTGGACCCCGGTCCAATTCTCTTTACTGAAATACAATCTCGCAATACTTGTTCTACTGTTTTCTGCAAACAATCATCTTCCACATAATACGGTTAATCCTTTGTTACAGCAAGCCGGTGAGATTGACAACCTCACTGTTTCGTTGGGGCAAAGTACTTTGGTTGTGTTGTGCAGGTTCCACGTTGGCGCCGGAATCCCTGGTGTTGCGCCGCACTACATCTCGCCGCCATCAACCTTCAACGTGCTTCTTGGCTCCTCCTGGTTCGATAAACCTTGGTTTCTTTATGAGGGAAAACTTGCTGCTGTGCGCATCATACCTTCCTCTTGGGGTTGCCCAACGAACGTGTGAAATACACGCCATCAAGCTCTTTTTCTGGCGCCGTTGCCGGGGAGATCAAGACACGCTGCAAGGGGAGTCTCCACTTCTCAATCTCTTTACTTTGTTTTTGTCTTGCTTTATTTTATTTACTACTTTGTTTGCTGCACTAAATCAAAATACAAAAAATTAGTTGCTAGTTTTACTTTATTTGCTATCTTGTTTGCTATATCAAAAACACAAAAAAATTAGTTTACTTGCATTTACTTTATCTAGTTTGCTTTATTTACTGTTGCTAAAATGGCCAACGCTGAAAATACTAAGTTGTGTGACTTCACAACCACAAATAATAATGATTTCTTATGCACACCTATTGCTCCACCTGCTACTACAGCAGAATTCTTTGAAATTAAACCTGCTTTAATGAATCTTGTCATGAAAGATCAATTTTCTGGAATTAGTTCTGATGATGCTGCTGCCCATCTTAATAATTTTGTTGAACTATGTGAAATGCAAAAATATAAAGATGTAGATGGTGATATTATTAAACTAAAATTGTTCCCTTTCTCATTAAGAGGAAGAGCTAAAGATTGGTTGCTATCTCTGCCTAAGAATAGTATTGATTCATGGACTAAATGCAAGGATGCTTTTATTGGTAGATATTATCCCCCTGCTAAAATTATATCTTTGAGGAGTAGCATAATGAATTTTAAACAATTAGATACTGAACATGTTGCTCAAGCTTGGGAAAGAATGAAATCTCTGGTTAAAAATTGTCCAACCCATGGACTGACTACTTGGATGATCATCCAAACCTTCTATGCAGGACTAAATTTTTCTTCACGGAATTTATTGGATTCAGCTGCTGGAGGTACCTTTATGTCCATCACTCTTGGTGAAGCAACAAAGCTTCTTGATAATATGATGATCAATTACTCTGAATGGCACACGGAAAGAGCTCCACAAGGTAAGAAGGTAAATTCTGTCGAAGAAACCTCCTCCTTGAGTGATAAGATTGATGCTATTATGTCTATGCTTGTGAATGATAGGACTAATATTGATCCTAATAATGTTCCATTAGCTTCATTGGTTGCACAAGAAGAACATGTTGATATAAACTTCATTAAAAATAATAATTTCAACAACAATGCTTACCGGAACAATTCTAGTAACAACTATAGGCCATATCCTTATAATAATGGCAACGGCTATGGTAATTCTTATGGAAATTCTTACAACAATAATAGGAATTCACCCCCTGGACTTGAAGCCATGCTTAAAGAATTTATTAGTACACAAACTGCTTTTAACAAATCTGTTGAAGAAAAGCTTGGGAAAATTGATATACTTGCTTCTAAAGTCGATAGTCTTGCTGCTGATGTTGATCTTTTGAAATCAAAAGTTTTGCCTAATGAGAATCATCATAATAAGATTGCTACTACAGCAAATGCCATTCAAGTTAGAATTAATGAGAATATAAGATTAATGGCTGAACTGCGTGCTAGGTGGGATAGAGAAGAAAATGAAAAACTAGCTAAAGAGAAGAATATAGCTAAAGTTTGGACTATTACCACCACTAGTAATGCTAATGCTACACATGTTGCTGCACCTCCTACTAATACTAATAAAAGAATTGGTGTTAGCAATGTTTCCACTTCTAATGCAAAGCGCGAAAAACTGCCTGAAACTGCTAAAACTGCTGAAATTGCCTGTGATAAAGCTGCTGAAATTTTTTCCAACATTGTGGATGATGATCCCATTGCTTTAGATTATGATGGTTTGAATTTTGATGATTGCCACATCTCTGAAGTTATAAAGTTCTTGCAAAAACTTGCTAAAAGTCCTAATGCTAGTGCTATAAATTTGGCTTTCACGCATCATATTACAAATGCTCTCATAAAAGCTAGAGAAGAGAAATTAGAGCGCGAAGCCTCTATTCCTAAAAAGCTAGAGGATGGTTGGGAGCCCATCATTAAGATGAAGATTAAAGATTTTGATTGTAATGCTTTATGTGATCTTGGTGCAAGTATTTCTGTTATGCCTAAGAAAATTTATAATATGCTTGACTTGCCACCGCTGAAAAATTGTTATTTGGATGTTAATCTTGCTGATCATTCTACAAAGAAACCTTTGGGTAAAGTTGATAATGTTCGCATTACCGTTAACAATAATCTTGTTCCCGTTGATTTCGTTGTCTTGGATATTGAATGCAATGCATCTTGTCCCATTATATTGGGAAGACCTTTTCTTCGAACTGTTGGTGCTATTATTGATATGAGGGAAGGTAATATAAAATATCAATTTCCTCTCAAGAAAGGTATGGAACACTTCCCTAGAAAGAGAATGAAGGTACCTTTTGATTCTATTATGAGAACAAATTATGATGTTGACACTTCATCTCTTGATAATACTTGATACACACTTTCTGCGCCTAGCTGAAAGGCGTTAAAGAAAAGCGCTTATGGGAGACAACCCATGTTTTTACCTACAGTACTTTGTTTTTATTTTGTGTCTTGGAAGTTGTTTACTACTGTAGCAACCTCTCCTTATCTTAGTTTTGTGTTTTGTTGTGCCAAGTTAAGCCGTTGATAGAAAAGTAAGTACTAGATTTGGATTACTGCACAGTTCCAGATTTCTTTGCTGTCACGAATCTGGGCAAAACCTCCCTGTAGGTAGCTCAGAAAAATATGCCAATTTACGTGCGTGATCCTCAGATATGTACGCAACTTTCATTCAATTTGAGCATTTTCATTTGAGCAAGTCTGGTGCCATTTTAAAATTCGTCAATACGAACTGTTCTGTTTTGACAGATTCTGCCTTTTATTTCGCATTGCCTCTTTCGCTATGTTGGATGAATTTCTTTGATCCACTAATGTCCAGTAGCATTATGCAATGTCCAGAAGTGTTAAGAATGATTGTGTCACCTCTGAATATGTCAATTTATATTGTGCACTAACCCTCTAATGAGTTGTTTCGAGTTTGGTGTGGAGGAAGTTTTCAAGGATCAAGAGAGGAGTATGATGCAACATGATCAAGGAGAGTGAAAGCTCTAAGCTTGGGGATGCACCCGGTGGTTCACCCCTGCATATATCAAGAAGACTCAAGCGTCTAAGCTTGGGGATGCCCAAGGCATCCCCTTCTTCATCGACAACATTATCAGGTTCCTCCCCTGAAACTATATTTTTATTCCATCACATCTTATGTGCTTTTTCTTGGAGCGTCGGTTTGTTTTTGTTTTTGTTTTGTTTGAATAAAATGGATCCTAGCATTCACTTTGTGGGAGAGATACACGCTCCGCTGTAGCATATGGACAAGTATGTCCTTGGTTTCTACTCATAGTATTCATGGCGAAGTTTCTCCTTCGTTAAATTGTTATATGGTTGGAATTGGAAAATGATACATGTAGTAATTGCTATTAATGTCTTGGGTAATGTGATACTTGGCAATTGTTGTGCTCATGTTTAAGCTCTTCCATCATATGCTTTGCACCCATTAATGAATAAATACATAGAGCATGCTAAAATTTGGTTTGCATATTTGGTTTCTCTAAGGTCTAGATAATTTCTAGTATTGAGTTTGAACAACAAGGAAGACGGTGTAGAGTCTTATAATGTTTTCAATATGTCTTTTATGTGAGTTTTGCTGCACCGGTTCATCCTTGTGTTTGTTTCAAATAAGCCTTGCTAGCCTAAACCATTGTATCGAGAGGGAATACTTCTCATGCATCCAAAATACTTGAGCCAACCACTATGCCATTTGTGTCCACCATACCTACCTACTACATGGTATTTTCCAGCCATTCCAAAGTAAATTGCTTGAGTGCTACCTTTAAAACTCCATCATTCACCTTTGCAATATATAGCTCATGGGACAAATAGCTTAAAAACTATTGTGGTATTGAATATGTAATTATGCACTTTATCTCTTATTAAGTTGCTTGTTGTGCGATAACCATGTTTACTGGGGAACGCCATCAACTCATTGTTGAATTTCATGTGAGTTGCTATGCATGTTCGTCTTGTCTGAAGTAAGGGCGATCTACACTGAGTTGAATGGTTTGAGCATGCATATTGTGAGAGAAGAACATTGGGCCGCTAACTAAAGCCATGATCCATGGTGGAAGTTTCAGTTTTGGACAAATATCCTCAAATCTCTAATGAGAAAAGAATTAATTGTTGTTGAATGCTTAAAGCATTAAAAGAGGAGTCCATTATCTGTTGTCTATGTTGTCCCGGTATGGATGTCTAAGTTGAGAATAATCAAAAGCGAGAAATCCAAATGCGAGCTTTCTCCTTAGACCTTTGTACAGGCGGCATAAAGGTACCCCTTTGTGATACTTGGTTAAAGCATATGTATTGCGGTGATAATCCAGGTAGTCCAAGCTAATTAGGACAAGGTGCGGACACTATTAGTATACTATGCATGAGGCTTGCAACTTATAAGATATAATTTACATGATGCATATGCTTTATTACTACCGTTGACAAAATTGTTTCATGTTTTCAAAATCAAAGCTCTAGCACAAATATAGCAATCGATGCTTTTCCTCTATGAGGACCATTCTTTTACTTTCAATGTTGAGTCAGTTCACCTATTTCTCTCCACCTCAAGAAGCAAACACTTGTGTGAACTGTGCATTGATTCTTACATACTTGCTTATTGCACTTATTATATTACTCTATGTTGACAATATCCATGAGATATACATGTTACAAGTTGAAAGCAACCGCTGAAACTTAATCTTCTTTTGAGTTGCTTCAATACCTTTACTTTGAATTATTGCTTTATGAGTTAACTCTTATGCAAGACTTATTGATGCTTGTCTTGAAGTGCTATTCATGAAAAGTCTTTGCTATATGATTCACTTGTTTACTCATGTCATACACATTGTTTTGATCGCTGCATTCACTACATATGCTTTACAAATAGTATGATCAAGATTATGATGGCATGTCACTCCAGAAATTATCTGTGTTATCGTTTTACCTGCTCGGGACGAGCAGAACTAAGCTTGGGGATGCTGATACGTCTCCGACGTATCGATAATTTCTTATGTTCCATGCCACATTATTGATGTTATCTACATGTTTTATGCACACTTTATGTCATATTCGTGCATTTTCTGGAACTAACCTATTAACAAGATGCCGAAGTGCCGATTCTTTGTTTCTGCTGTTTTTGGTTTCAGAAATCCTAGTAAGGAAATATTCTCGGAATTGGACGAAATCAAAGCCCAGGGGCCTATTTTTCCACGAAGCTTCCAGAAGTCCGAAGGAGAGACGAAGAGGGGCGACGAGGGGGCCACACCCTAGGGCGGCGCGGCCCCCCCCTTGGCCGCGCAGCCCTGTGGTGTGGGGCCCCCGTGCCGCCTCTTGACCTGCCCTTCCGCCTACAAATAGCCTCCGTGACGAAACCCCCATTACCGAGAACCACGATACGGAAAACCTTCCAGAGACGCCGCCGCCGATCCCATCTCGGGGGATCCAGGAGATCGCCTCCGGCACCCTGCCGGAGAGGGGAATCATCCCCCGGAGGACTCTACGCCGCCATGGTCGCCTCCGGTGTGATGTGTGAGTAGTCTACCCCTGGACTATGGGTCCATAGCAGTAGCTAGATGGTTGTCTTCTCCCCATTGTGCTATCATTGTCGGATCTTGTGAGCTGCCTATCATGATCAAGATCATCTATATGTAATTCTATATGTTGCGTTTGTTGGGATCCGATGAATAGAGAATACTTGTTATGTTGATTATCAAAGTTATGCTTATGTGTTGTTTATGATCTTGCATGCTCTCCGTTACTAGTAGATGCTCTGGCCAAGTAGATGCTTGTAACTCCAAGAGGGAGTACTTATGCTCGATAGTGGGTTCATGCCTGCATTGACACAGGACGGTGTGACAGAAAGTTCTAAGGTTGTGTTGTGCTGTTGCCACTAGGGATAAAACATTGATGCTATGTCTAAGGATGTAGTTGTTGATTACATTACGCACCATACTTAATGCAATTGTCTGTTGCTTGCAACTTAATCTTTGGAGGGGTTCGGATGATAACCTGAAGGTGGACTTTTTAGGCATAGATGCAGTTGGATGGCGGTCTATGTACTTTGTCGTAATGCCCAATTAAATCTCACTATACTCATCATGATATGTATGTGCATTGTCATGCTCTCTTTATTTGTCAATTGCCCAACTGTAATTTGTTCACCCAACATGCTGTTTGTCTTATGGGAGAGACACCTCTAGTGAACTGTGGACCCCGGTCCAATTCTCTTTACTGAAATACAATCTCTTGCCAATACTTGTTCTACTGTTTTCTGCAAACAATCATCTTCCACACAATACGGTTAATCCTTTGTTACAGCAAGCCGGTGAGATTGACAACCTCACTGTTTCGTTGGGGCAAAGTACTTTGGTTGTGTTGTGCAGGTTCCACGTTGGCGCCGGAATCCCTGGTGTTGCGCCGCACTACATCTCGCCGCCATCAACCTTCAACGTGCTTCTTGGCTCCTCCTGGTTCGATAAACCTTGGTTTCTTTCTGAGGGAAAACTTGCTGCTGTGCGCATCATACCTTCCTCTTGGGGTTGCCCAACGAACGTGTGAAATACACGCCATCAGTCACCTCTAGTGAAACTATATTTTTATTCAGTCACATCTTATGTACTTTACTTGGAGCGTCTGTGTGCTTTTATTTTCGTTTTGTTATTTTCATTCTCTGAATAAATTCATCCTTGTGTGGGAGAGAGACACGCTCCACTTTTTTCATATGAACACTGGTGTTCTTAGTTCTATCTTTAATGTTCATGGCGAAGTTGAAAACCGCTTCGTTAATTGCTATTTGGTTGGAAACAGAAAATGCTTCATGTGGTAATTGGTATAATGTCTTGAATAATTTGATACTTGGCAATTGTTGTGCTCATATAGATCATGTTTAAGCTCTTGCATCATGTACTTTGCACCTATTAATGAAGAACTACATAGAGCTTGTTAAAATTTGGTTTGCATGATTGGTCTCTCTAGAGTCTAGATATTTTCTGGTTAAGGTGTTTGAACAACAAGGAAGACGATGTAAAGTCTTATAATGCTTACAATATGTTCATATGTGAGTCTTGCTGCACCGTTTTATACTTGAGTTTGCTTCAAACAACCTTGCTAGCCTAGCCTTGTATTGAGAGGAATTCTTCTCGTGCATCCAAATCCTTGAGCCAAAAACTATGCCATTTGTGTCCACCATACCTACCTACTACATGGTATTTCTCTGCCATTCCAAAGTACATTACTTGAGTGCTACCTTTAAAAATTCTATTCTTTGTCTTTGCAATACATAGCTCATGGGAAAATAGCCTTAAAAACTATTGTGGTATTGAATATGTTGCTATGTGTCTTATTTCTTATAAGTTGCTTGTTGAGCGGTAACCATGTTTCTGGGGACGCCATCAACTTTTTACACCTTTGTTGGATATCATGTGAGTTGCTATGCATGTTCGTCTTGTCTGAAGTAAGGGCGATTTTCATGATCAAATGGTTTGAGTATGCATATTGTTAGAGAAGAACATTGGGCCGCTAACTAAAGCCATGAATCATGGTGGAAGTTTCAGTTTGGACACAAATCCTCAATCTCTTATGAGAATATTATCTGTTGTTGAATGCTTAAGCATTAAAAAAAAGAGGAGTCCATTATCTGTTGTCTATGTTGTCCCGGTATGGATGTCTACGTTGAGAATAATCAAAAGCGAGAAATCCAATGTGAGCTTTCTCCTTAGACGTTTGTACAGGCGGCATAGAGGTACCCCTTTGTGACACTTGGTTGAAACATATGTTATGCAATGATAATCTGTGTTAATCCAAGCTAATTAGGACAAGGTGCGAGCACTATTGGTATTCTATGCATGAGGCTTGCAACTTATAGGATGTCTTATACATAACGCATATGCTTTATTACTACCGTTGACAAAATTGCTTCTATGTTTTCAAAATGAAAAGCTCTAGCACAAAAATAGTAATCCATGCTTCCCTCTGCGAAGGGCCTATCTTCTACTTTATTGTTGAGTCAGTTTACCTATTCTTTCTATCTTAGAAGCAAACACTTGTGTCAACTGTGTGCATTGATTCTTACATGTTTACCTATTGCACTTGTTATATTGCTTTATGCTGACAATCATCCATGAGATATACATGTTACAAGTTGAAAGCAATTGCTGAAACTTAATCATCCTTTGTGTTGCTTCAATGCCTTCTACTTTGAATTTATTTCTTATGAGTTAACTGTTATGCAAGTCTTATTGATGCTTGTCTTGAAAGTACTATTCATGAAAAGTCTTTGTTATATGTGTAAGGGTATTTTACCCTTATCCATTATTTTGGTAACAATGACACCGTGCTAGAGTATTTGGCCTAATACGTTTATAAGAATAATCTCAGGTATTAGGCAAAGAGGCATAAATGGTGTATCAAAGGAACAAGAAGGCTAAAGGAGACCCCCCACTTCAACAACAATCAAAAAGGGGTCTACAGCAGAAATCCGGTTTGCCGCCCGGTCAGCCGGCCCCCCAACCGGCCAGTCCGGCGTGCGGCCCGGTCAACCGGGGGCCAACCGGGCGTCAAAAGAGCGCCTAAGTGGTCCGGTCTGCAGCCCGGTCTGCCGGCCTACAGACCGGCAGGGCCGGCATACGGTCCGGTCGATCGGGCGCCCAACCGGGCGCCAACCGGGCACCAACCGGAGGAGCTCCTGGACGACGCAAAGTGACTCCGGTCACTGGTCCGGTCCGACCGGCCTCTGCACCGGGCAATCCGGTCTTTGGTCCGGTTGACCGGGTTTGTCGGTGACATAGGCATCCCCAATGGGCCTGCCGATGATGGTACCCGGGGTTTACTGAAGGCCCACTACCCGAAGACTAAGAAGGTTCGGAAGCCCAAGATATTGTTAAAGAAAGCTAGAGTTGTAATAGGAAGCATTATTTGTAATCTTGCGGGAGGAGTTAGAAACCTACCCGGACTCTGTAACTTGTACAATACGAAACCCTCGGTTCCGCCTCCTATATAAGGGGGAGTCGAGGGACGCAGAAATCATCGAATCATTGTCTCTCAAACCCTAGTTTTTACATCGTCGAGTACTTTTCGACTGAAACCTTCGAGATCTACTTGCCCTCTACATCTAACGAAACCCTAGTCTACAATCTGTAGGCATTGACAAGTTAATCCCTTGTCAATTGGCGCCGTCTGTGGGATCTAGAGGTTGCAAGGAGCTGATCTCGATGGCACGTCTAGAATCGTCGACTTCATCGGTAGCAAGCAATGCGATGGATCGAGGTAAACAGGAAAAAACTGATCTAGTCGATTTTATTCCTCACCCGCCCTCCCGTTTGGATGCATGTGCGTATCTGGAGGAGCCCATCGTTATGAGGTTCGGAGAATTCCGATTCAGCGTCAACAAGGAAGGATCTTATCGTCTCGAAGTTCCGATCTCGTCGAAATTTTCAGCGATCGATTCTGAATT
The DNA here is from genome assembly GCF_019359855.2 of Lolium perenne. NCBI lineage: Eukaryota > Viridiplantae > Streptophyta > Magnoliopsida > Poales > Poaceae > Lolium > Lolium perenne. The sequence goes on along the minus strand of NC_067250.2, from coordinate 293,128,647 downwards.
TTCGACAAGTGATGAAGAGTTTTCGTCGCCACGTTTCATCGACACCAAGGCAAGAGAAAAGTTCGTCAAGATCTTCAGCGACACATCCTTCGGGTCGACTGCGGACTCCTTTATAAGCAGCGACTCCGACAGCGTCGACAGCTTCATTGACAAATCTGCTGCCATCAGAAAGGTCTTCACCAATCTTTATGATGGTGTCACCAATCCCGACAAAAATCAATACTTAAAATATCATCAAGTGTATGCAATTGAAGAGGCAAGCCGAGCAGAACCAGAGACGTCAGAGGCTTTCGATGATTTGGGAAACCCATACGTCGATCCCGCTGATCTCAGAAGAGGCTTAGGCACCAAATATGTCGGGACCTCACCTCGCGAAAGAGTCCAACTCCCGCAAGCAGCGTGGGATAGGGCTGAAAGAGCCATGGATGGTTCAGAACCAATGACCACCACAGCTACTGCCGAGGAATTACAAGCTTATCAATATAGACTTGCTCGTGTGAGTAGGGAGTTGGAAAAAGAAACAGCATCCCTGAATAGAAGAAAAGAGGCAGCATCCGCGTCAAGCAGGCGTCGAGCAGAGCTCAGTCGACAATCAGGAACTTCGGGAGATAGTCACAGAGAAGCTCGGAGGAGGGCAATATCTCGGCTGCAAAATATACAGACGAGAGAGAGGCAACATAATTCAAAATCTCGACATGTCTTTCATGTCGATTGATACAAGGGGAAATATCATCCCGAAAACGCCAGAAGCAGGATACATGGCAACGCAAGCTTACATCCTCGCGTACAGACCACCCCCCGGAGACCCGAGAGAAGCATTGTTCAATATGGCAATGGCTGGAGTTGGAGTCATGGGAACAGCATTCACAGCTACACCTCCAGAAGGAACTGCAAGGCAAAATAGTCCATGACCTACTGCTGCAGTGCAAGATCCACCAAGAACAAGTGGAGCAAGAGATACGGCGGCTCAAGCAAGGTTAGACAGAGCGCGGCAAGAAAGAAGAGAACATCGGCAGTCACCAGAAGTTGCCGATGAAGATCTATGCGGGCTTCCGTGCTTTACGAGACGAGTCCGAAAAACTCGAGTACCAAAAGTGTTTAAGTTACCCGAGAATTTCAAAAAATTCGACGGTCTGCAGGATCCCGAGGATTGGCTCGTTGATTATCTCGAGATGGTGAAACTGGTAGGAGGAACCAGAGCAACAGCCATGCAAAGTATCCAAGTCCACCTGAGTGGTGCCGCGAGATCTTGGATAAAGAAACTTTCCCCAGGTTCCATCGACAGCTGGGATAGTTTTGAAGATATTTTCGTGAGAAACTTCCGATCCACCTGCAAGAAACCTGCGTCATTGGAAGAGTTGAGGGCATGCCGACAGAAACACGACGAGTCGATGAGAAAATATATACAGAGGTGGAACATTATTAAAAACTCGGCAGAAGATATATCTGACGAGAGAGCAATAGACGCGTTCGTGGCAGGAATCCGACGGGGAGATTTCGTCGAGGACTTAGGGAGAACCAACCCCAAGACAATATCAGCACTGATGGAGATAGCCAACAAGTGGGCAGATGGAGAAGATGCAATATATAATAAGCGACACAGGTCGCCAGAAGAGGACCGCGGTCGAAATTTTCAAAATAGAAGGCGATTTTCCCGCCAGTTCTACAACAACGACGCTCCCGGCCACATATCAGCTGGCTTCCGAGGAAATCCTGGAGGAAATAGTCGAGACGACTACCAAAGAAGTAATGAACAACAAGGCGACAATAGAGGTGATTCTCGCGGTCACAGACAAAATAGTGGACCAAGGTTTCAAAGACCCTATGTGTCCCCCGAGGAGATGATGAACGGACCGTGTCAGATGCACTTTTTTCTCGATAGCAACGGAAAGAGACAGTCAGGACATCTCCAAAAAGACTGCCGCAACTTTCAGGCAATGTCGCGAGCCGCAGGAATTGCAAATACCCAAGCAATGAATAGAAATCACCAGGGACCAAGGAGCGAGATACACCTCCCACCTCCTCCCGCGATTACAGACGAGAATCGGCACCAGCTCAGAATAGCGGCAGCACCACAACCACCTCCGTATGTTGATCCTAATTCTAATGGTGCAGTCTTGATGATTCAGAAAGCTAGGCCATCTAACAGGGCGCAGAAAGTAATTTTGCGGCAAGTATTTATGGCAGAAAGGATGCCTCCACCAACAGTCGACTACCTAAACTGGTCGGGACAGGATATCGGCTTCACAATTGCGGATCACCCGCAGCAGGTTCCTCGACCTGGGCAATCCGCACTTATTTTACCCGCAGTAATTGCTGGCTTCGACGTGTCGAGAGTTTTCATAGATGGCGGCAGCAGCTTAAACCTTATGTACGCAGATACACTAAGGAAGATGAACATATCCCTAGCAAATCTAGCACCAACTGACACACGTTTTCACGGGATCACGCCAGAGAAACCAAGTTATCCGTTGGGCAAGATTAATCTCGACGTTCAGTTTGGGACCCGAGAAAATTACAGGATAGAGAAATTGGAGTTTGAAGTTGTGGATTTCCCGTCGCAATATCATGCTTTGTTGGGACGACCAGCGTATGCTAGGTTTATGGCGGTACCCCATTATACGTATTTACTGTGGAGGTTACCTGGACCCAAAGGACCAATCACAGTCAAAGGAAGCTTCGCGTTAGCTGAGAAATGCGACATAGATTTTCATCAACTGTCAGAAACCTTCGGGATGCAAGCAGAATTTATGGCGCCAAGGCAAACTGATTATGATATTTTGCCAGACACAGGGAGGCCGCTCAGGGAACCAACCTTTAACACAGCGAAGGACTCAAAAGAAGTGCAAATCCACCCGACGGACCCGAAGAAAACGACATCCATTGCAACAAATATGGACCTCGCATAGGAAAGCACGCTCGTCAAGTTCCTCCGCGAGCACTGGAAAATCTTCGCATGGTGTCCAGCTGACATGCCAGGAGTACCCAGGGAACTTGCCGAGCACCACCTCAACTTGGATCCTCTCGCGAGACCAATCAAACAACCCTTGCGGCGTTTTTCGGAACCAAACCGCGAAGCTATGCTATCAGAAATAGATCGACTTAAGGATGCTGGTTTTATCAAAGAGATATCTACAGAAGCCACATGGGTAGCCAACCCAGTGATGGTGCCGAAGAAACACACGAAAGTCCTTCGCATGTGCGTCGACTTTACGTGTCTCAATAAACATTGTCCTAAGGATCACTTTCCCCTCCCAAGGATCGATCAAATCATCGACTCCACGACAAGATGTGAACGTCTTTCCTTCTTGGATGCATACTCTGGTTATAACCAGATCAGACTAAAAGAAGATGATGAGGCCAAAACAGCGTTCATAACACCTTACGGCGTGTTTTGTTACAAAACAATGCCCTTTGGTTTGAAAAACGCGGGAGCAACATATCAGCGGATGATGCAGAAGTGCCTTGCAACACAGATTGGGAAAAATGTACAAGTCTACATCGACGACGTCGTGATAACATCAAAGAAGGGGGCAACACTGATCGAAGATTTGAAGGAAACCTTCGACAACCTTGACAAGTTTTGCCTCAAGTTGAACCCGACAAAGTGCTCCTTTGGCGTTCCTGCGGGAGAACTTCTTGGATTCTTAGTATCAGCAAGAGGGATCGAAGCTAATCCCGAAAATATACAGGCCATCGTAACTATGAGGAAGCCAACAAAGTTGAAAGAAATACAACAACTGACGGGGTGAGTCGCAGCTTTAAGCAGATTCGTCGCCAGGCTAGGAGAAAAGGCGCTGCCATTCTACGCATTGATCAAACAAGGGGAGAAATTTCAATGGAACGAGGAAGCAGATAGGGCCTTCGAGAACCTCAAGCGCACAATTTCGACACCACCAATTTTGGTAGCGCCTAAAGAGAAAGAACCTCTCCTACTATATATTGCAGCCACACCCCAAGTGGTCAGCACGGTTTTGGTAGTCGAGAGAGAGGAAGAAGGAAAGCTCCATGGAATTCAGAGGCCAGTATATTTCATCAGTGAAGTACTGTCGCCGTCAAAACAGCGGTACCCTCAATACCAGAAACTGGCGTATGGAGTATTTACGACAGCAAGAAAATTGCGACACTATTTTTCGGCGCACCCGATAATAGTGGTCAATGAAGCTCCTCTGTCAAATATATTGAACAACCCAGAAGCTACGGGTCGTGTCTCCCTTTGGGGAATAGAACTTTCTCCTCGGGACATCACGTATGAAAAAAGAAAGGCAATAAAATCACAGGTCCTACCGGATTTTATCGCAGAGTGGATGGAGCTACAAAATACGGGACCTCCAGATTTATCGAGAACCTGGACTATGAACTTCGACGGGTCTAAAAGGTTAGAAGGTGCTGGAGCAGGCGTGATATTGGTATCACCTGAAGGCGACAAGCTGAAGTATGTCTTGCGGATGACGTTCCCAAACGCGTCTAACAATGAAGCAGAATATGAAGCTCTCATACACGGGATGAAGATGGCAAAGGCTTGCGGTGCAACCCGACTGAAAATTTTCGGCGACTCACAGTTGGTAGCACAGCAAGTTATGAACCAATGTGATGCAGTCAATGAGAGCATGATAGCATACAAGGAGATGTATAATGAGCTGGAAAAATTGTTTGATGGATGCGAGGTCAACCACATCAGCAGATTGAGCAATGATGAAGCCGATGTCCTTGCAAACATCGGGTCACAATGTCTCGCGATCCCTTCAGGCGTGTTTTGGGAAGAGATAAGTGAGAGATCAACAAAGCCAATGAAAACAAAGAAGAAGGAGAAGGAAGAGAAACCTTCGGATGTCACCAAAAAATCACTGGAAGAAGAAGAAGAGGAACAGGAGCTAGTCATGATGGTAGAAATTCCATGGATGCAGGCATACATATCATACATCCTAAGGAAAACAATACCCGACGATCCAGTTGAAGCAAGGCGAATCATTAGGCGATCTAAAGCTTTTACTGTGGTAAAAGGGGAGTTGTATAAGCGAAGTATCACGGGCGTGCTACAGAGATGTGTCACACCCGAAGAAGGACGGATCATCCTGAAAGATGTACACGAAGGAATATGCGGGCATCACGCAAGCAGCCGTGCTATCGCGGCTAAAGTCTTCAGAGCGGGATTTTATTGGTTAACTGCAATTGAGGACGCGAAGGAAATAGTGCGAACTTGCGACGCGTGTCAAAGATTCGCCGCCAAACCTCATTCTCCGGCAGCAGAACTGATGCCAATCTCATTGTCTTGGCCCTTTGCTCAATGGGGTCTCGATATGGTGGGAAAACTACACAAAGCTTCGCCAGGTGGATATGAGTATATGCTCGTTGCTGTCGACAAATTTACTAAATGGATAGAAGCAAAGCCGATAAATTCACCGGACGGTGCGTCGGCAATCAAGTTTGTGAAAAGCATCGTCTTTCGATTTGGAGTACCTCACAGCATCGTCATAGACAACGGCAGTAACTTTACTTCCAAAGAGTTCAAAGCATATTGTGCAGAAGTGGGCATCAAACTGAGTTTTGCGTCTGTCGCACATCCACAGACCAATGGCCAAGTCGAGAAAGCCAATGGCATTATCTGCAATGGTATCAAGAAGCGCTTGTTGAGACCATTGGAAAAAGCTCGGCATACTTGGCCAGAGGAGTTGCCAAGTGTGTTGTGGAGTATTCGAACAACACCAAACACGGCGACGCAGGAGACGCCGTTTTTCCTGGTCCATGGAGCTGAAGCAGTATTGCCGATAGAAATAGAACATGATGCTCCAAGAGTTACAGAATACGATGAAGAAACTTCGAGAAAAGCCTTAGAAGATGATGTCGACGCACTTGATGAAGCACGAGATGAAGTCCTGTCACGAGTTGCCAAGTATCAACAGGACCTGAAAAATTACCACAGTCGACGACTGCGACCGAGGTCTTTCCAAGTTGGCGACTTGGTTTTGCGACTAAATCAAAAAAGTCATGAAAAACTCGAGTCACCATGGCTTGGACCTTACATAGTCACAGAGGTAATCGAAGGAGGAGCATACAGACTCAAGGACAAGAAGACGGGGATTGCTGAGCCAAATCCTTGGAACGTGGCACAGCTCAGGCGTTTCTACGCCTAGATGCCGAAATATAGCCTCCTCTGTAAACATACAATGTACTGAAACGCTCGCGAGTTTTCATACGCACTCTTTTCCTTTTTCGGGGCACCGAGTGGGCCGGGAAAGGTTTTTAATGAGGCGGGCTCGCGGTGCTGCAATATAATAAAAATAGTGGAGATATATTTCTTATTCTTCGACACGCTCGGGGGCTCAACGCCTTCAAGTCTCAAAATACGTACAATATAGACAAACTAGACTTACCGAAATATTTCGCCTTGGTACACTAATACCTCGCCAAATATAAACATCGGAAGCTAAAAATTATAAATATAGTGTACTCATCAAAATCCTATTGCTTTGGTCCAAGAACCTCGCAACAAAAATTATAGAACTTCGACACTACGAAACTCGGGGGCTTCTAACCCATCAATGAGAAAACAAAGATAACTTATTACGACAGGAGGGAAAAACTTCGAGATAGCAAAACAGTATAAACTCCAGCCAAAGGCTCGGGGGCTCGGTGATCAAAAATAGAAAAAATACAGAGTTGACAGCTTTACAATATAGATTGCGTTTTACAAATACACACAGATGTATCAAATGATGGAAAATACAGCAAGAAGAGGAAAAAGTCTTCAAGGGAAACCTAGTACATGGTCTATGGTTATTCGTTCAGTAGAAGGACGAGTACTATGCTCAGCATAGCTTCCCTTCACGAAAAACTCAGAATCCATCCGAAGAAGTTCATCCATCATATCTTCGGCAACAGGAGTCACCAAATCATCAATCTTGCCCATATTTCTCTTTTTCTTTGCTATCTTCGCCAGGCAAGTAGGAACAATTTGATCTATGGGCAATTTTGGATGGCAAATTTTTATCATCATCATGGCAAATCTTGCGCCAGCAGAAAGTTGAGCCCGCACAAAGCCATGAATTCGAGGAGCATCTCGAAATTTTTCCATTAAAGCTGGAAGGGTCTCTGGCATCTTGTTCCGAGGGAACATGGTTCCATAAACTAAGAATAAAGTCTTCGTACAGAAGTCAAGAAAGTCACGGACCTGAGCCGCGCGATCTTGAAATCTGACGATTTGGCGGGTGCGCTCAGGAGTAACCCAAAAACTAGATCCATGTTGCGCTGCCAGTCTCAACAAAACAGTGGTTCGAGCTTCAACACGTTGATCTTCGGCAGCAGTATCCAGAAACGAGCCTGGCACAGTAAACAAAATATCAAGGAACAAATAGCAAAAGAACAACATCCAACACAGTTATGAGCAGGAAACATACCTGTCATGTCCAAACTGGCGTCAGTCATTAGCTGAAGCATATAATTCTCGCAAGAAGAAGCTTCAACAGCCTCAGCAACAGCAGCATCCTTCGCAGCGATGGCTTCTTTTGCCTGTTGAAGAGCAATTTTCTCTCTCTCGGACGCTTGTCGAGATTGTTCCATCATCGCAAGAGTTTGTTTCTTCATGGATTGAAGTTGTTGTCGAAGTTCTTGCAAATCTTCCGACAAATGTTTGTTTGAAGAACCTTCGAGGGGGTTATCATCGATTAGCATTTTCTTCGAGAAGGAAGAAGCAGGTGAAGCATCGGCAGAGCAAGGATTGGTCGAATAGTTATCAAATATTAACTGGAAAAAAAAAATCCCAGGATCAATGATAGTGCCAGGAGAAATTTCATTGATTTCTAGAAAATTTACATGGACATTACAAAAGAAGTTCTCCAAAAGGACTACCAGGATAATTGTCGCCAAAGCTAAGGTGGCGACAAGGGCAAAAGGAATAAAAAGAGCAAAGAAAAAATAAACAGAAGGGGCATTCAACTAGACCTCCGGCCTTGACGAGCTAGGAGTCGAAGATGGTTTGATCCCGAGATAGGACAGGATTTTCTTCGTGTTGGGCTTTGCCGCCTTGATCAACGATCGCCATTTTTTCTGCTCTACCTGTTCTGTGTCGCCTACCTTCGCCCAGTCGATAGTTTGTTGGCTATCAGCGACCAAAGCAACAGTGCTTTCAACAGCAACCTTCATATTTTCCTGGCGCATTTTCAGCCCAAGATCTTCAGGAGGATTAAAACACTTGGCAAGAGTAAGGAAAGTTGCGGGTTCCTCCTTCTTCGGGAAGAAATAGGGGAAGAGTCGCGACAGCCCTGCTTTCGCTTGATCAATGCCCTCGCGTGCTTCTGTTCCATGAAACTCCAAGAACGAAATGGCGTCAAGGAGAGGATCATTGTCGGGGTCTTCAAGTTCAAATTCTTGAGATGTTTTACCTGTCAAGATAAAAAATAATTGATCAACGAACAAGAGAAGGAAAGAAAGTCGAAAGGATGCGAAGTGGTTCAGATACTTACTGACAAAGCGATGGTTTTGCGACCTTACGCGCTTAATGATCGCTTCCTCGCGAGCAAATTGTGCGGCTATATGCTCGCTCAGCGAAGTCTCGGCATCGTGAAGTTTCTTCCTAAGATCTTCGACACCAGCAGCATCGGTCTTGGCCTTGTCAGCCTCTGCTCTAGCTTGGATAGCATCTGATTCGGCCTTCTTACGAGCCTCTTCACTTTGCTCTAATTGTTGAGCAAGTGTACTGGCACGATCGTTGACCTCCGCCAGTTTTTCTGCCAAGAAAGTTAAATATAGTCAAAAACATCAACAACAAAGGAGTAAGAAAGCAAGGGCACAAAGAAGCAGCAAGGCATTACCTTCAGTCTTACTCGCATATTCACGATACCCAATGAATTGGGCACCGATACGAATAAGCTCTTTGATCATAGGCTGTCAAAGAAGGACAAAGATAGAAAATATCGGTATGGGAAAAATATGATGGCATAAAGAAGCAAATGGAGAAAATATAGACAGTGATAAGAAAATTAAGAACTTACGTCATCCAAGAGAGGGCTAGAAGAGTTACTCAATTGAAGAGTAGGCTCCGGGATTGTTTCAACCCTTGCCCTTTTTGGTGAAGGGATAAGGGGGCTTGAAGGAGCAGTAGAAGCGCCGAAGTTTTGTTGAGGAGGCGAGGATTCCTCTCCTTCAACTGGCATCTCCGAAACAACTAGAGTATGTGACGTACTCGTTCGAGTAGCCACATCAATAGTTGGTACTTCTTCCTCATCATCACTGCGATTAAATGTTGGCAGCATAAAAAGCAAGATAGGAAAAAATATTCGAGTGCAAAAATAAAAAAAAAGGGGGGAAAGAAAGAAGTGACTTACGAACTGATGAGGGCCTCAAGGTATGGATCATAAGCTGCCTCCTGATGTGGAGGAACAGTTTCTTCGGCTTTGGAGGTGCCGGAATCTTCGACATCATTCCTTTTCCTTTTGTTCTTTGGAGAAACAGCAGGAGGAGGAGATTGTGCTGATGCAGTGCCTTCAGAGGCAGCCTCCTTTTCAACAGATCCCGCAGACTTTCGAGAATCTGCGGGTTCATTCGCAAAAGAGGGGGCATCTTGGTTGTCGTCGGTAATAACGGCCCTTTCCTCGACTTCTCCACCTTCAGGAAGGGGAGGAAGCGAGACAAGATTTGGATGGTTCTATATAAAACAGGGGAAGATGTCAATAAAAAGGAATTACAGGAAAATAGCAAGGCAATAACAAATCAACCGACAAAAATTACCTCGGGAAGCGCATTGGTGGCGCTGTACGGTTTTACGCGACAGGACGAAGGGACAGAATCTTTTTTGCTGAGGGAAGAGATTTTTCGGACAAGTTTTTCTAAATCCTTGACCTCCAAATCCACCGACAGCCGATCCACGTCCTCGTCGCCAGCATACTTCCAGAGAGGATTTTTGCGAGCCTGAAGAGGCTGCACTCTAGTCCTAAGAAAATAAGCCGTGATTTGGATACCCGACAGCTCTTTGCCGCGAGTATTTTGCAACTCGTGGATACGAGCCATCAAGGTTTCTGTCGACGCCTTTTCTTCTTCGGTAGCCTCTGCGTCCCAGGAGCGGCGGCGAAGGATTTTTTCGGCGCCATCAAAAGGAGGGATGTTGTCTTCAGCACATCCGTGGTTCTCCTCTTGAATATACAGCCACTTCTTGCGCCACCCCTGAACTGAGTCAGGAAGTTTGACGTCGAAGTAGTCGACAGTGGGCCGAACAGAAATTACAACGCCGCCTATATTATAGGCGACATTGGGCGAGCCATTACGGCGGCAGAAGAAAATGCGCTTCCATAACGCCCAGTTAGGCTGGACGCCAAGGAAGGCCTCGCAGAGGGTGATGAAAATAGAGATATGGAGGATTGAATTTGGCGTGAGGTGGTGGAGTTGCAAACCATAGATAAAAAGAAGTCCGCGGAGAAAAGGATGAATGGGGGCGGAAAGACCGCGGATGAGGTGGTCGACAAAACTTACCCGGACCCCATTGGAGGGGTTGGGTAGCTCTCCTCACTGGGGAAGCACAGAGCTTTGGGCTTCTTGCTGATCCCCAGTTTCTTCAGCATGTTGATGTCTTGGGTGGAAATCTTCGACCTTTCCCACTCCGCCGTCCCAAGATCCACGGCGGCCATGGAGGACTCCGGCGTGTTGTGCCTTGTCAATCGACGCGGTGGCATCAACAATGGCGCAGGGTTTGCAGCTTGGAGACGAGGAGCTTAGGTGGTTGTGGGTCGCAGGAGCAAATTTGCAGATGAGAGCAGGAGAACGGCGCGAGCGGAAGTGCTCGAGGAGGAAGAAGAAGATCTTATATAGAAGTGCGGTCAAGCGGCGGACCGTTCGATAAGAAAAATGTGTGGCAGATGGTAGCCACGTAGACACGAAGGTAAAAAAGTAATTCAACATTAAAGAAATTACGGTACGTGCGCCAGAAAAAGCGGAGGACGTGTGTCCCCCACTTGCACGACGTGTCAAGATAATGGAGAAATTGGGCCCGCAAGGCAGCGGGAGAAGACTTCTCGAATTTTTTTTACTAGCAATCGTGGCTATCGTCAGCAATAACGTCACCTTGGCAGAAGGAAAAATTCGACTCCACAGCTTCATAAAAGGCGACATGGAAAATAATGCTGAGCCTTTGATCAAATACAAGTTTTTGATCAAATGCTCGGGGGCTACTTTGGAAAAATGAAAAGATCAAGAAAAGCAAGATAGAAATGGCATGAGCCTATGATCAAATACAAATATTTGCTCATAGCCTCGGGGACTACTCCCATCGGGAGCGCTGTTCGCGCACCCGAGAAATTATAAAACTTCGGGAGAGAAAGAAAATATAGCGGCATAAGGCGTGGAGCCTACAACCAAGCACAAGTCCTTGGCTGTAGCCTCAGGGGCTACTCCCATCGGGAACGCTGTTCGCGTGCCCGATGAAATCATAAAGAAGAAAGACAAAAAAGCAACAGAGTATATTTCGAGTTATAAGTAACTCTGCATATACTCCCATCGGGAAAGCAATATAAGTCATCTTTGACTCAATAAAATGTGCCATTCCAGCAGCCGAATAAGCACTTGACAATATATTCTCAGAACGCCAAAGTTGCGGTTAATTTCTGAATGCCGCAAAACTTTGCGAAGGTAAGACCCCAGATCCGTTCTGTGAGGCGTGGTGCCGTCTCTGACGTCGGTTTGGTACTTTTATCCGTATCAACAGATACGAAGAAAAATCCTAACGGACGCGTTAGGTACCCGATAAATATAACTGGGACTCGACAGAATGGTAAGACCTTAAGCGGCACCTGTTGAAGTTTACACCAGTATCCCGAGATCATGTCCAGGGACGTGATTTTGAAGTAGGTTTTTGCGGATTGCCACTAGAGCAGTTAACTAGTACCTGATCCGTCAGATGAACTAGCCCCAATTACCATTATCCCTGTACAATATAGAAATTTATGTGAAGAAATATATAAAGGTTTTTGAATTGTCGAGTAAAAATAAACAGTGGAGATTTTCCCTGACTCTACGATTCAAGCAAAATCTCGGGGGCTACTGACATAGGCATCCCCAATGGGCCTGCCGATGATGGTACCCGGGGTTTACTGAAGGCCCACTACCCGAAGAATAAGAAGGTTCGGAAGCCCAAGATATTGTTAAAGAAAGCTAGAGTTGTAATAGGAAGCATTATTTGTAATCTTGCGGGAGGAGTTAGAAACCTACCCGGACTCTGTAACTTGTACAATACGAAACCCTCGGCTCCGCCTCCTATATAAGGGGGAGTCGAGGGACGCAGAAATCATCGAATCATTGTCTCTCAAACCCTAGTTTTTACATCGTCGAGTACTTTTCGGCTGAAACCTTCGAGATCTACTTGCCCTCTACATCTAACGAAACCCTAGTCTACAATCTGTAGGCATTGACAAGTTAATCCCTTGTCAGTCGGAAGAAAAGAGGAGGTGGCAAGTGACCAACGGCCATATTTCGAAGAACAATATAAATAGGCCTTCTCCTACCTCTAAACAGTTAGGCACTACACTACAAGCTGTTCTTGAGCTCTCTCTCTCTTACTCCATTGCTAGAAACACCAAAAGCCTCAGATCTCCCTCCTCCTCCACCCAAACTCAAATCCCTCCGGGGAATCGTTAGAGGAGGACCCGATCTACCGTTCTACCAAGCCAAATCTCATTCCCCCTTGTATTCATCGAGAAGCTTGCTTCCTAGGGTTCCTTGGAAACCCTAGGTGGGCAAGAGGAGTCCAGAAGCATCCGGGCTGTGGATTTGCTCCGGGCAAGATTGTGAAGGTTTGGAGGCTACCTCAAAGTCTACCACAAGTGAGTGAGCTATTCCTTCGTGGGATAGGCTCCGGAGAATAGGGTGAGCCTTCGTGGCGTGGGGAATCCTTCGTGGGACCTCCACCCCTCCAAACGTGACGTACCTTGTTGCAAAGCAAGGGAACACGGGAATACATCCTCGTCTCCGCGTGCTATCGGTTATCTCTAACCAAACTCCTTACTTGTGATTTAACTGCCTGTGAGAGCCATCGTGCTCGAGTTAGTTGTATCCTCATATAGGTTGCTTAACCTAGTTTGCATTAGGCTCACCTTTATATTCCGTAAAGCCTAATATTTCAAAGAAAGAATTAAAATCTTTAGAAACCTATTCACCCCCCCTCTAGGTTTACCATCTCTATACTTTCAATTGGTATCAGAGCCTGGACTCTTATTAAGGGCTTCACCGCCTTAAGAGTGAGATGGAAAAACTATTCGAGGGTCTAGATGAAGACTCTAACCTTTCGGTTAAAGAAATGAAATCTAGATTCTTGGCATATGATGCCGAAAAGAAGAAAAAGGAGGATGACCTACAAAGCCAAATGGCAGAGATGACTACCATGCTTAAGAACTTGACTAATGGGAATCCTAGTGGGGCTTCGGCTTCTCAAGGAAGTTTCCATCAAGTCAACCATGACTATACCAAAAACACTTCACCCATGCCTCATATTAACCATAGTGGGACCGTTCCCCATTTTGATGGAACTCACTTTCCTTTTTGGAAATCTTCTATGAAATCTCATATTCGCAGCAGCAGTGTGGAGTTATGGGAGATCATTGTTCATGGATACCGGGAGCCACAAGATCCCATTCAGTTGACCTCCACCGAATTCTACAACCGTCAACTCAATGCCTCCGCACGTGACAAGATTAGAAGTGGCATCTACCGCAAGCTTCTTGATCAAGTCAATGACATCGTCTCCGCCAAAGGGTTGTGGGATCGGATCGTAGTACTCCAAGAGGGAACCGATTTGATCCAATCAGCTCTTTATGAGACCGCAAAGCAAGAGGCCCACCAGTTCATGATTCGAGATGGAGAATCCGTGGCCGATGCCTATGCTAGGCTTGGTGCTCTTAGATTAAGGGTCAAGGGACTTGGTGTTGAGAAGTACAATGACGGCTTCGAGATGAATGAAGCATTCATAAAGTCCAAGGTCATTGCTATGATTGCCGTCAATCAAGAAGACACCAACCTTGCACTCAACTTGCAAATCATGACCAAGAGTGTCGATCTCAACTCCGATGATCTAGTCTCCTATGTGGCCGCCAATGAAAACATGGCCAAAGCAGGAAAGAGGCTCATGGAAATGAACCGTGTTGATGAAGCCTCACACAACCATGAAGCGTCACACAACCTTGCTCTCAAAGCTAGAGCCGACCATGGAAGCAAAGAAGACTATGAAATTGAAGAAGATGAAGAGATGACTTCAACTAGTGACATTGCTACCGACTTTGCTTTCTTTGCCAAGAAGTACAAGGCAAAGTTCCCAATGCTCCTCAATGACAAGAAGAAGAAGAGAACTTGCTACAATTGTGATGAAGATAGCCACTTTGCAAATGAGTGCCCTTATGAGAAAAGGGTAGACAAGCCAAAGTTCATCAAAGGGGTCAAGCCAAGATTGAAGCCAAACCCAATCAACGATCGATACAAGAAGAACAAGGGAAGAGCCTTTGTTGGGGCCGAGTACTTGTCCGATGAAGAAGAGGAAGATGAGGAGAAGGAGGCCGGAGTGGCCGGTTTGGCTTTCTCTAAGCCCGGGTCACTCTTCACATATGACTACTCTAAGGATTACTCCACGGAGAATGATGTTGGCTCTTCCTTCATGGCAAGGACAACTCAGGATGATGACTCCGATGACTCTCCCTCCTCTACAATCGTTGGCTCTTGTCTTATGGCAAGGGAAACCAAGGTAATGGAACCTCCACCTTCCCTATCTAGTGTTCTTGATGATGAAAACGAAAATCAAGAAGAATTAATTATGCTTAAGGAACTTTATGATGTTAGATGCACCCTTCGTGGTGAAGCTCTTGTCAAGTTTGACTTCTTGATGGACTCACTCAAGGAAAAGGATGATTCCATTGAGGAATTAGAATATCATTTGAATGAGAAGGAATGGAGATTCAATATCCTAAGACAAGAGCTAAAAACCGAAAGGTGCATATATCAAGGCCTTAAGCAACAAATTGGAACTTATGAACTTGATAAAGTTAAGGACCTAGAAACTATTGATAGGGCTCAATCTTTGACTCAAGTGCTCCATGCCTCAAAGGAGGAACTTGAAGTTGCTCATGCTTCTCTCACTAGGGATCTTGACCACCTTGAAAGAGCTAACAAGCTTGTTAAGGATGAGCTCAAGAAACTTGGAGAGAACCATGACCTACTCCAAGAAACCTACACAAAGGCTCTTGAATCAATGAAGGATCCCATTGTAATTGAAAAGCTTGCTAGTTCCCCTACTTCTTTTACTAGTGAGCATGCTAAGCTTGTTGAGGAACATGTTCGTTTACAAGAGGAACTCTCTTTGCATGTTGAGACCAATGCATATCTTGAATCCTTGGTGACTAAATATGGTCTCAACTATCATCCTAATGAATCTTCTTGTGAGCAAGCATCTATTCTTGAGGAAAATGTTAGGTTAACAAAGGAACTTGCATAGTTCACCACCACCAAGAACAAGATGGGATTGGATGACCTCTTGAGTAAGCAAAGGTCAAACAATCAAAATTTTGGACTTGGATATGTTCCCAAGTCTCACAAGAAGAAGAACTACAACAAGGAGAAACCCACTCAAGATAAGAACAAGAAGGTCACTAATGATGGCAAAGCCTCAAAGGGCAAAGCCACTAGTGGTGATCGCACGGGGCCAAACAATCAATATGCTTTATTTGTTGATTATTATGGTGATGTTTATGCTAACTATGTTGGCCCTCGTAATGGCTATGCTTATAGAGAGTACTCAATTTGGGTACCAAAAGATATTGTTGCCATTGCAAAGGAACCCGTTAATCGATGGGTTCCTAAATCCTCTATTTGATTTTGTAGGGGTATTCCTCCGGTGGTCCAAAATGGGTGTTTGATAGTGGATGCACCAATCATATGACCGGAGGAAGAGGTGTGCTTGATCAATTCATTGAGGATATCAACAAGAAGTCAAGCATCACCTTTCGTGACAACTCAAAGGGAAAGGTACTTGGGTATGGCAAGGTGGCAATCTCTAAGGACTTGTGCCTTGAGACGGTCATGCTTGTTGAATCCCTTGGCTATAATTTACTTTCTATATATCATCTCGCCGATGCCGGTTACAATTCATATTTTACTAAGTATTATGTGAAAGTCTTGAGGAGTGACAATCTCAAATTGGTCCTTGTTGGATTTGTGGAGAACAACCTTTACGTGGTTGACCTCTCGAAAGAGAGCCCATCTCTCTCCACATGTCTAATGGCGGCCAAACATGACGAAGGTTGGTTGTGGCATCGCCGCCTTGGTCATGTCAACATGAGAAATCTTAAACAACTCCTAAAGGGTGAGCACATTGTTGGACTAACCGGCATTTCTTTTGAGAAAGATCGTGTATGCAGTGCATGTGTAGCCGGAAAACTACTCAAGAAGAAACATCCTATCAAGAGTATCGTCACCACATCTAGGCCTTTGGAGCTCCTTCATTTGGATCTCTTTGGGCCATCACATTATGATACTCTTGGTGGGAGCAAGTACGGACTTGTCATTGTTGATGATTACTCAAGATACTCTTGGGTCTTTCCCCTTAAGTCTAATGATGAGACTGATGGCGTGTATTTCACACGTTCGTTGGGCAACCCCAAGAGGAAGGTATGATGCGCACAGCAGCAAGTTTTCCCTCAGAAAGAAACCAAGGTTTATCGAACCAGGAGGAGCCAAGAAGCACGTTGAAGGTTGATGGCGGCGGGATGTAGTGCGGCGCAACACCAGGGATTCCGGCGCCAACGTGGAACCTGCACAACACAACCAAAGTACTTTGCCCCAATGAAACAGTGAGGTTGTCAATCTCACCGGCTTGCTGTAACAAAGGATTAACCGTATTGTGTGGAAGATGATTGTTTGCAGAAAACAGTAGAACAAGTATTGCAGTAGATTGTATTTCAGTAAAGAGAATTGGACCGGGGTCCACAGTTCACTAGAGGTGTCTCTCCCATAAGACGAACAGCATGTTGGGTGAACAAATTACGGTTGGGCAATTGACAAATAAAGAGAGCATGACCATGCACATACATATCATGATGAGTATTGTGAGATTTAATTGGGCATTACGACAAAGTACATAGACCGCCATCCAACTGCATCTATGCCTAAAAAGTCCACCTTCAGGTTATCATCCGAACCCCTTCCAGTATTAAGTTGCAAAGCAACAGACAATTGCATTAAGTATGGTGCGTAATGTAATCAACAACTACATCCTTAGACATAGCATCAATGTTTTATCCCTAGTGGCAACAGCACAACACAACCTTAGAACTTTCTGTCCTTGTCCCGGTGTCAATGCAGGCATGAACCCACTATCGAGCATAAGTACTCCCTCTTGGAGTTACAAGCATCTACTTGGCCAGAGCATCTACTAGTAACGGAGAGCATGCAAGATCATAAACAACACATAAGCATAACTTTGATAATCAACATAACAAGTATTCTCTATTCATCGGATCCCAACAAACGCAACATATAGAATTACATATAGATGATCTTGATCATGATAGGCAGCTCACAAGATCCGACAATGATAGCACAATGGGGAGAAGACAACCATCTAGCTACTGCTATGGACCCATAGTCCAGGGGTAGACTACTCACACATCACACCGGAGGCGACCATGGCGGCGTAGAGTCCTCCGGGAGATGATTCCCCTCTCCGGCAGGGTGCCGGAGGCGATCTCCTGGATCCCCCGAGATGGGATCGGCGGCGGCGGCGTCTCTGGAAGGTTTTCCGTATCGTGGTTCTCGGTACTGGGGGTTTCGTCACGGAGGCTTTAAGTAGGCGGAAGGGCAGAGTCGGGGGCCAGACGAGGGGGCCACACCATAGGGCGGCGCGGGCCCCCCTGGGCCGCGCCGCCACGTGGTGTCGCCACCTCGTGGCCCCACTTCGTGTGTTCTTCGGTCTTCTGGAAGCTCCGTGGAAAAATAGGCCCCTGGGCGTTGATTTCGTCCAATTCCGAGAATATTTCCTTACTAGGATTTCTGAAACCAAAAACAGCAGAAAACAGAAGCGGCACTTCGGCATCTTGTTAATAGGTTAGTTCCAGAAAATGCACGAATATGACATAAAGTGTGCATAAAACATGTAGATAACATCAATAATGTGGCATGGAACATAAGAAATTATCGATACGTCGGAGACGTATCAGCATCCCCAAGCTTAGTTCTGCTCGTCCCGAGCAGGTAAAATGATAACACAGATAATTTCTGGAGTGACATGCCATCATAATCTTGATCATACTATTTGTAAAGCATATGTAGTGAATGCAGCGATCAAAACAATATGTATGACATGAGTAAACAAGTGAATCATATAGCAAAGACTTTTCATGAATAGCACTTCAAGACAAGCATCAATAAGTCTTGCATAAGAGTTAACTCATAAAGCAATAATTCAAAGTAAAGGTATTGAAGCAACACAAAAGAAGATTAAGTTTCAGCGGTTGCTTTCAACTTGTAACATGTATATCTCATGGATATTGTCAACATAGAGTAATATAATAAGTGCAATAAGCAAATATGTAGGAATCAATGCACAGTTCACACAAGTGTTTGCTTCTTGAGGTGGAGAGAAATAGGTGAACTGACTCAACATTGAAAGTAAAAGAATGGTCCTCATAGAGGAAAAGCATCGATTGCTATATTTGTGCTAGAGCTTTGATTTTGAAAACATGAAACAATTTTGTCAACGGTAGTAATAAAGCATATGCATCATGTAAATTATATCTTATAAGTTGCAAGCCTCATGCATAGTGTACCAATAGTGCCCGCACCTTGTCCTAATTAGCTTGGACTACCTGGATTATCACCGCAATACATATGCTTTAACCAAGTTTCACAAAGGGGTACCTCTATGCCGCCTGTACAAAGGTCTAAGGAGAAAGCTCGCATTTGGATTTCTCGCTTTTGATTATTCTCAACTTAGACATCCATACCGGGACAACATAGACAACAGATAATGGACTCCTCTTTTAATGCTTTAAGCATTCAACAACAATTAATTCTTTTCTCATTAGAGATTTGAGGATGTTTGTCCAAAACTGAAACTTCCACCATGGAACATGGCTTTAGTTAGCGGCCCAATGTTCTTCTCTCACAATATGCATGCTCAAACCATTCAACTCAGTGTAGATCGCCCTTACTTCAGACAAGACGAACATGCATAGCAACTCACATGAAATTCAACAATGAGTTGATGGCGTTCCCCAGTAAACATGGTTATCGCACAACAAGCAACTTAATAAGAGATAAAGTGCATAATTACATATTCAATACCACAATAGTTTTTAAGCTATTTGTCCCATGAGCTATATATTGCAAAGGTGAATGATGGAATTTTAAAGGTAGCACTCAAGCAATTTACTTTGGAATGGCTGGAAAATACCATGTAGTAGGTAGGTATGGTGGACACAAATGGCATAGTGGTTGGCTCAAGTATTTTGGATGCATGAGAAGTATTCCCTCTCGATACAATGGTTAGGCTAGCAAGGCTTATTTGAAACAAACACAAGGATGAACCGGTGCAGCAAAACTCACATAAAAGACATATTGAAAACATTATAAGACTCCACACCGTCTTCCTTGTTGTTCAAACTCAATACTAGAAATTATCTAGACCTTAGAGAAACCAAATATGCAAACCAAATTTTAGCATGCTCTATGTATTTCTTCATTAATGGGTGCAAAGCATATGATGCAAGAGCTTAAACATGAGCACAACAATTGCCAAGTATCACATTACCCAAGACATTTATAGCAATTACTACATGTATCATTTTCCAATTCCAACCATATAACAATTTAACGGAGGAGAAACTTCGCCATGAATACTATGAGTAGAAACCAAGGACATACTTGTCCATATGCTACAGCGGAGTGTGTATCTCTCCCACAAAGTGAATGCTAGGATCCATTTTATTCAAACAAAACAAAAACAAAAACAAACCGACGCTCCAAGAAAAAGCACATAAGATGTGATGGAATAAAAATATAGTTTCAGGGGAGGAACCTGATAATGTTGTCGATGAAGAAGGGGATGCCTTGGGCATCCCCAAGCTTAGATGCTTGAGTCTTCTTGATATATGCAGGGGTGAACCACCGGGTGCATCCCCAAGCTTAGAGCTTTCACTCTCCTTGATCATGTTGCATCATACTCCTCTCTTGATCCTTGAAAACTTCCTCCACACCAAACTCGAAACAACTCATTAGAGGGTTAGTGCACAATATAAATTGACATATTCAGAGGTGACACAATCATTCTTAACACTTCTGGACATTGCATAATACTACTGGACATTCATCCAACATAGCGAAAGAGGCAATGCGAAATAAAAGGCAGAATCTGTAAAAACAGAACAGTTCGTATTGACGAATTTTAAAATGGCACCAGACTTGCTCAAATGAAAATGCTCAAATTGAATGAAAGTTGCATACATATCTGAGGATCATGCACGTAAATTGGCATAATTTTCTGAGTTACCTACAGGGAGGTGGACCCAGATTTGTGACAGCAATGAAATCTGGAACTGTGCAGTAATCCAAATCTAGTACTTACTTTTCTATCAACGGCTTAACTTGGCACAACAAAACACAAAACTAAGATAAGGAGAGGTTGCTACAGTAGTAAACAACTTCCAAGACACAAAATAAAAACAAAGTACTGTAGGTAAAAACATGGGTTGTCTCCCATAAGCGCTTTTCTTTAACGCCTTTCAGCTAGGCGCAAAAAGTGTGTATCAAGTATTATCAAGAGACGAAGTGTCAACATCATAATTTGTTCTCATAATAGAGTCAAAAGGTACCTTCATTCTCTTTCTAGGGAAGTGTTCCATACCTTTCTTGAGAGGAAATTGATATTTTATATTACCTTCCTTCATATCAATGGTAGCACCAACAGTTCGAAGAAAAGGTCTTCCCAATATAATGGGACAAGATGCATTGCATTCAATATCCAAGACAACAAAATCAACGGGAACAAGGTTATTGTTAACGGTAATGCGAACATTATCAACTTTACCCAAAGGTTTCTTTGTAGAATGATCAGCAAGATTAACATCCAAATAACAATTTTTCAGCGGTGGCAAGTCAAGCATATTATAAATTTTCTTAGGCATAACAGAAATACTTGCACCAAGATCACATAAAGCATTACAATCAAAATCTTTAATCTTCATCTTAATGATGGGCTCCCAACCATCCTCTAGCTTTTTAGGAATAGAGGCTTCACGCTCTAGTTTCTCTTCTCTAGCTTTTATGAGAGCATTTGTAATATGATGCGTGAAAGCCAAATTTATAGCACTAGCATTAGGACTTTTAGCAAGTTTTTGCAAGAACTTTATAACTTCAGAGATGTGGCAATCATCAAAATTCAAACCATTATAATCTAAAGCAATGGGATCATCATCCCCAATGTTGGAAAAAATTTCAGCAGTTTTAGCAGTTTCAGGCAGTTTTTCGCGCTTTGCATTAGAAGTGGAAACATGGCTAACACCAATTCTTTTATTAGTATTAGTAGGAGGTGCAGCAACATGTGCAGCATTAGCATTACTAGTGGTGGTAATAGTCCAAACTTTAGCTACATTCTTCTTTTTAGCTAGTTTTTCATTTTCTTCTCTATCCCACCTAGCACGCAGTTCAGCCATTAATCTTATATTCTCATTAATTCTAACTTGAATGGCATTTGCTGTAGTAGTAATTTTATTATGATGATTCTCATTAGGCAAAACTTTTGATTTCAAGAGATCAACATCAGCAGCAAGACTATCGACTTTAGAAGCAAGTATATCAATTTTCCCAAGCTTTTCTTCAATAGATTTGTTAAAAGCAGTTTGTGTACTAATAAATTCTTTAAGCATGGCTTCAAGTCCAGGGGGTGAATTCCTATTATTGTTGTAAGAATTTCCATAAGAATTACCATAGCCGTTGCCATTATTATAAGGATATGGCCTATAGTTGTTACTAGAATTGTTCCGGTAAGCATTGTTGTTGAAATTATTATTTTTAATGAAGTTTACATCAACATGTTCTTCTTGTGCAACCAATGAAGCTAACGGAACATTATTAGGATCAATATTAGTCCTATCATTCACAAGCATAGACATAATAACATCAATCTTATCACTCAAGGAGGAGGTTTCTTCGACAGAATTTACCTTCTTACCTTGTGGAGCTCTTTCCGTGTGCCATTCAGAGTAGTTGATCATCATATTATCAAGAAGCTTTGTTGCTTCACCAAGAGTGATGGACATAAAGGTACCTCCAGCAGCTGAATCCAATAAATTCCGTGAAGAAAAATTTAGTCCTGCATAGAAGGTTTGGATGATCATCCAAGTAGTCAGTCCATGGGTTGGACAATTTTTAACCAGAGATTTCATTCTTTCCCAAGCTTGAGCAATGATACGTCTCCGACGTATCGATAATTTCTTATGTTCCATGCCACATTATTGATGTTATCTACATGTTTTATGCACACTTTATGTCATATTCGTGCATTTTCTGGAACTAACCTATTAACAAGATGCCGAAGTGCCGATTCTTTGTTTTCTGCTGTTTTTGGTTTCAGAAATCCTAGTAAGGAAATATTCTCGGAATTGGACGAAATCAAAGCCCGGGGCCTATTTTTCCACGAAGCTTCCGAAGTCCGAAGGAGAGACGAAGAGGGGCGACGAGGGGCCACACCCTAGGGCGGCGCGGCCCCCCCCTTGGCCGCGCGGCCCTGTGGTGTGGGGCCCCCGTGCCGCCTCTTGACCTGCCCTTCCGCCTACAAATAGCCTCCGTGACGAAACCCCCAGTACCGAGAACCACGATACGGAAAACCTTCCAGAGACGCCGCCGCCGCCGATCCCATCTCGGGGGATCCAGGAGATCGCCTCCGGCACCCTGCCGGAGAGGGGAATCATCTCCCGGAGGACTCTACGCCGCCATGGTCGCCTCCGGTGTGATGTGTGAGTAGTCTACCCCTGGACTATGGGTCCATAGCAGTAGCTAGATGGTTGTCTTCTCCCCATTGTGCTATCATTGTCGGATCTTGTGAGCTGCCTATCATGATCAAGATCATCTATATGTAATTCTATATGTTGCGTTTGTTGGGATCCGATGAATAGAGAATACTTGTTATGTTGATTATCAAAGTTATGCTTATGTGTTGTTTATGATCTTGCATGCTCTCCGTTACTAGTAGATGCTCTGGCCAAGTAGATGCTTGTAACTCCAAGAGGGAGTACTTATGCTCGATAGTGGGTTCATGCTGCATTGACACAGGGACGATGTGAGAAAGTTCTAAGGTTGTGTTGTGCTTTGTTGCCACTAGGGATAAAACATTGATGCTATGTCTAAGGATGTAGTTGTTGATTACATTACGCACCATACTTAATGCAATTGTCTGTTGCTTGCAACTTAATGTTGGAGGGGTTCGGATGATAACTTTGAAGGTGGACTTTTTAGGCATAGATGCAGTTGGATGGCGGTCTATGTACTTTGTCGTAATGCCCAATTAAATCTCACTATACTCATCATGATATGTATGTGCATTGTCATGCTCTCTTTATTTGTCAATTGCCCAACTGTAATTTGTTCACCCAACATGCTGTTCGTCTTATGGGAGAGACACCTCTAGTGAACTGTGGACCCCGGTCCAATTCTCTTTCTTGAAATACAATCTCTTGCCAATACTTGTTCTCTTGTTTTCTGCAAACAATCATCTTCCACACAATACGGTTAATCCTTTGTTACAGCAAGCTGGTGAGATTGACAACCTCACTGTTTCGTTGGGGCAAAGTACTTTGGTTGTGTTGTGCAGGTTCCACGTTGGCGCCGGAATCCCTGGTGTTGCGCCGCACTACATCTCGCCGCCATCAACCTTCAACGTGCTTCTTGGCTCCTCCTGGTTCGATAAACCTTGGTTTCTTTCTGAGGGAAAACTTGCTGCTGTGCGCATCATACCTTCCTCTTGGGGTTGCCCAACGAACGTGTGAAATACACGCCATCAAGCTCTTTTTCTGGCGCCGTTGCCGGGGAGATCAAGACACGCTGCAAGGGGAGTCTCCACTTCTCAATCTCTTTACTTTGTTTTTGTCTTGCTTAGTTTTATTTACTACTTTGTTTGCTGCACTAAATCAAAATACAAAAAAATTAGTTGCTAGTTTTACTTTATTTGCTATCTTGTTTGCTATATCGAAAACACAAAAAAAATTAGTTTACTTGCATTTACTTTATCTAGTTTGCTTTATTGTCTTGCACTCTATATTAAAAATACAAAAAAAATTTAGTTACTTTTGTTACCATGTCTAGCTCTGAACCTGTTACTTCTTCGCCTGAAGAATTAGTTTTCACTTTTAAACAAGGGGATGAGGAGAGTTTTAAGGATGCTTGGTCTAGAATTTTTACTTCTTATCGTAAAACTGAACCTCAAATGACTCTAAGTTTGCTCCTTAGTAATTTTTATTTTGGTCTTATGGTTCGCTATAGATATGCTTTGGATACTTTAGTGGGAGGAGATTTCCTTCATTGCAATGGGGATCAAGCTTTTAATGCCATAAAGAAGTTGGTTGCATCACATGATTCAGCTAATAACTTTGATTCAGTCCTCACTAGCATATATAGTAGATTAAATAATCTGGAGATAAGTACATCTCGCTTGAATGATAACTATTGCCACGTTCGTAATCGTCTTGAACAAGTTTTAGTGAACTCTAAACTCTCATTGTGGGATCCTGCTGTTAAAATTGCTATCGGTGATCGAACCCTCCATGCCTACTGTGATATTATGTATGAATTTTGCCTTATGCCTGAAAGTATTTATAAATCTTTGAAACTTTGGGGAGTTGAGGAAGGAGGAGAAGAGATAATTCTCATTGATAACTCTACTATAATCCCTAAAGGAATAGCCGCAGGTGTGCATACAACTATTTGTGGAAGAACAATATCTATTGATTATCTTGTTGTTGAAACAGGAAAACTCACACTCGGAAGATCCCTGCTGAAACTATTGGGAGCAGTCATTGATGTTGGAGAAGGCACTTTGAAATTCACCTCTATACCGGGAGAAACTCATATATTTACTAAACCAAAGGGAAAGAAAAACAATAAGAAAGGTAAGGGTAAAGCCCAAGGTAATGTTGATGCTCCACCCTTTGATAATACTTGATACACACTTTCTGCGCCTAGCTGAAAGGCGTTAAAGAAAAGCGCTTATGGGAGACAACCCATGTTTTTTTTACCTACAGTACTTTGTTTTTATTTTGTGTCTTGGAAGTTGTTTACTACTGTAGCAACCTCTCCTTATCTTAGTTTTGTGTTTTGTTGTGCCAAGTTAAGCCGTTGATAGAAAAGTAAGTACTAGATTTGGATTACTGCACAGTTCCAGATTTCTTTGCTGTCACGAATCTGGGCAAAACCTCCCTGTAGGTAACTCAGAAAATTATGCCAATTTACGTGCATGATCCTAAGATATGTATGCAACTTTCATTCAATTTGAGCATTTTCATTTGAGCAAGTATGGTGCCATTTTAAAATTCGTCAATACGAACTGTTCTGTTTTGACAGATTCTGCCTTTTATTTCGCATTGCCTCTTTCGCTATGTTGGATGAATTTCTTTGATCCACTAATGTCCAGTAGCATTATGCAATGTCCAGAAGTGTTAAGAATGATTGTGTCACCTCTGAATATGTCAATTTATATTGTGCACTAACCCTCTAATGAGTTGTTTCGAGTTTGGTGTGGAGGAAGTTTTCAAGGATCAAGAGAGGAGTATGATGCAACATGATCAAGGAGAGTGAAAGCTCTAAGCTTGGGGATGCACCCGGTGGTTCACCCCTGCATATATCAAGAAGACTCAAGCGTCTAAGCTTGGGGATGCCCAAGGCATCCCCTTCTTCATCGACAACATTATCAGGTTCCTCCCCTGAAACTATATTTTTATTCCATCACATCTTATGTGCTTTTTCTTGGAGCGTCGGTTTGTTTTTGTTTTTGTTTTGTTTGAATAAAATGGATCCTAGCATTCACTTTGTGGGAGAGATACACGCTCCGCTGTAGCATATGGACAAGTATGTCCTTGGTTTCTATTCATAGTATTCATGGCGAAGTTTCTCCTTCGTTAAATTGTTATATGGTTGGAATTGGAAAATGATACATGTAGTAATTGCTATAAATGTCTTGGGTAATGTGATACTTGGCAATTGTTGTGCTCATGTTTAAGCTCTTGCATCATATGCTTTGCACCCATTAATGAAGAAATACATAGAGCATGCTAAAATTTGGTTTGCATAATTGGTTTCTCTAAGGTCTAGATAATTTCTAGTATTGAGTTTGAACAACAAGGAAGACGGTGTAGAGTCTTATAATGTTTTCAATATGTCTTTTATGTGAGTTTTGCTGCACCGGTTCATCCTTGTGTTTGTTTCAAATAAGCCTTGCTAGCCTAAACCATTGTATCGAGAGGGAATACTTCTCATGCATCCAAAATACTTGAGCCAACCACTATGCCATTTGTGTCCACCATACCTACCTACTACATGGTATTTTCCAGCCATTCCAAAGTAAATTGCTTGAGTGCTACCTTTAAAATTCCATCATTCACTTTTGCAATATATAGCTCATGGGACAAATAGCTTAAAAACTATTGTGGTATTGAATATGTAATTATGCACTTTATCTCTTATTAAGTTGCTTGTTGTGCGATAACCATGTTTACTGGGGAACGCCATCAACAATTCATTGTTGAATTTCATGTGAGTTGCTATGCATGTTCGTCTTGTCTGAAGTAAGGGCGATCTACACTGAGTTGAATGGTTTGAGCATGCATATTGTGAGAGAAGAACATTGGGCCGCTAACTAAAGCCATGTTCCATGGTGGAAGTTTCAGTTTTGGACAAATATCCTCAAATCTCTAATGAGAAAAGAATTAATTGTTGTTGAATGCTTAAAGCATTAAAAGAGGAGTCCATTATCTGTTGTCTATGTTGTCCCGGTATGGATGTCTAAGTTGAGAATAATCAAAAGCGAGAAATCCAAATGCGAGCTTTCTCCTTAGACCTTTGTACAGGCGGCATAGAGGTACCCCTTTGTGATACTTGGTTAAAGCATATGTATTGCGGTGATAATCCAGGTAGTCCAAGCTAATTAGGACAAGGTGCGGGCACTATTAGTACACTATGCATGAGGCTTGCAACTTATAAGATATAATTTACATGATGCATATGCTTTATTACTACCGTTGACAAAATTGTTTCATGTTTTCAAAATCAAAGCTCTAGCACAAATATAGCAATCGATGCTTTTCCTCTATGAGGACCATTCTTTTACTTTCAATGTTGAGTCAGTTCACCTATTTCTCTCCACCTCAAGAAGCAAACACTTGTGTGAACTGTGCATTGATTCCTACATATTCGCTTATTGCACTTATTATATTACTCTATGTTGACAATATCCATGAGATATACATGTTACAAGTTGAAAGCAACCGCTGAAACTTAATCTTCTTTTGTGTTGCTTCAATACCTTTACTTTGAATTATTGCTTTATGAGTTAACTCTTATGCAAGACTTATTGATGCTTGTCTTGAAGTGCTATTCATGAAAAGTCTTTGCTTTATGATTCACTTGTTTACTCATGTCATACACATTGTTTTGATCGCTGCATTCACTACATATGCTTTACAAATAGTATGATCAAGATTATGATGGCATGTCACTCGAAATTATACGTGTTATCGTTTTACTGCTCGGGACGAGCAGAACTAAGCTTGGGGATGCTGATACGTCTCCGACGTATCGATAATTTCTTATGTTCCATGCCACATTATTGATGTTATCTACATGTTTTATGCACACTTTATGTCATATTCGTGCATTTTCTGGAACTAACCTATTAACAAGATGCCGAAGTGCCGATTCTTTGTTTTTCTGCTGTTTTTGGTTTCAGAAATCCTAGTAAGGAAATATTCTTGGAATTGGACGAAATCAAACCCCAGGGGCCTCTTTTTCCACGAAGCTTCCAGAAGTCCGAAGGAGAGACGAAGAGGGCGACGAGGGGGCCCCACCCTAGGGCGGCGCGCCCCCCCCCCCTTGGCCGCGCGGCCCTGTGGTGTGGGGCCCCCGTGCCGCCTCTTGACCTGCCCTTCCGCCTACAAATAGCCTCCGTGACGAAACCCCCAGTCCCGAGAACCACGATACGGACACCCTTCCCGAGCCGCCGCCGCCGCCGATCCCATCTCGGGGGATCCAGGAGATCGCCTCCGGCACCCTGCCGGAGAGGGGAATCATCTCCCGGAGGACTCTACGCCGCCATGGTCGCCTCCGGTGTGATGTGTGAGTAGTCTACCCCTGGACTATGGGTCCATAGCGGTAGCTAGATGGTTGTCTTCTCCCCATTGTGCTATCATTGTCGGATCTTGTGAGCTGCCTATCATGATCAAGATCATCTATATGTAATTCTATATGTTGCGTTTGTTGGGATCCGATGAATAGAGAATACTTGTTATGTTGATTATCAAAGTTATGCTTATGTGTTGTTTATGATCTTGCATGCTCTCCGTTACTAGTAGATGCTCTGGCCAAGTAGATGCTTGTAACTCCAAGAGGGAGTACTTATGCTCGATAGTGGGTTCATGCCTGCATTGACACAGGACAAGGACGAGAAAGTTCTAAGGTTGTGTTGTGTTGTTGCCACTAGGGATAAAACATTGATGCTATGTCTAAGGATGTAGTTGTTGATTACATTACGCACCATACTTAATGCAATTGTCTGTTGCTTGCAACTTAATACTGGAGGGGGTTCGGATGATAACCTGAAGGTGGACTTTTTAGGCATAGATGCAGTTGGATGGCGGTCTATGTACTTTGTCGTAATGCCCAATTAAATCTCACTATACTCATCATGATATGTATGTGCATTGTCATGCTCTCTTTATTTGTCAATTGCCCAACTGTAATTTGTTCACCCAACATGCTGTTCGTCTTATGGGAGAGACACCTCTAGTGAACTGTGGACCCCGGTCCAATTCTCTTTACTGAAATACAATCTCTTGCCAATACTTGTTCTCTTGTTTTTACGCAAACAATCATCTTCCACACAATACGGTTAATCCTTTGTTACAGCAAGCTGGTGAGATTGACAACCTCACTGTTTCGTTGGGGCAAAGTACTTTGGTTGTGTTGTGCAGGTTCCACGTTGGCGCCGGAATCCCTGGTGTTGCGCCGCACTACATCTCGCCGCCATCAACCTTCAACGTGCTTCTTGGCTCCTCCTGGTTCGATAAACCTTGGTTTCTTTCTGAGGGAAAACTTGCTGCTGTGCGCATCATACCTTCCTCTTGGGGTTGCCCAACGAACGTGTGAAATACACGCCATCAAGCAACATGTTCAGTATCTAATTGTTTAAAATTCATTATGCTACTCCTCAAAGATATAATTTTAGCAGGGGGATAATATCTACCAATAAAAGCATCCTTGCATTTAGTCCATGAATCAATACTATTCTTAGGCAGAGATAGCAACCAATCTTTAGCTCTTCCTCTTAATGAGAAAGGAAACAATTTTAATTTTATAATGTCACCATCTACATCTTTATACTTTTGCATTTCACATAGTTCAACAAAATTATTAAGATGGGCAGCAGCATCATCAGAACTAATTCCAGAAAATTGATCTTTCATGACAAGATTCAGTAAAGCAGGTTTAATTTCAAAGAATTCTGCTGTAGTAGCAGGTGGAGCAATAGGTGTGCATAAGAAATCATTATTATTTGTGGTTGTGAAGTCACACAACTTAGTATTTTCAGGGTTGGCCATTTTAGCAACAGTAAATAAAGCAAACTAGATAAAGTAAATGCAAGTAAACTAATTTTTTTTGTGTTTTTGATATAGCAAACAAGATAGCAAATAAAGTAGAACTAGCAACTAATTTTTTTTTGTATTTTGATTTAGTGCAGCAAACAAAGTAGTAAATAAAACTAAGCAAGACAAAAACAAAGTAAAGAGATTGAGAAGTGGAGACTCCCCTTGCAGCGTGTCTTGATCTCCCCGGCAACGGCGCCAGAAAATGTGCTTGATGGCGTGTATTTCACACGTTCGTTGGGCAACCCCAAGAGGAAGGTATGATGCGCACAGCAGCAAGTTTTCCCTCAGAAAGAAACCAAGGTTTATCGAACCAGGAGGAGCCAAGAAGCACGTTGAAGGTTGATGGCGGCGGGATGTAGTGCGGCGCAACACCAGGGATTCCGGCGCCAACGTGGAACCTGCACAACACAACCAAAGTACTTTGCCCCAACGAAACAGTGAGGTTGTCAATCTCACCGGCTTGCTGTAACAAAGGATTAACCGTATTGTGTGGAAGATGATTGTTTGCAGAAAACAGTAGAACAAGTATTGCAGTAGATTGTATTTCAGTAAAGAGAATTGGACCGGGGTCCACAGTTCACTAGAGGTGTCTCTCCCATAAGACGAACAGCATGTTGGGTGAACAAATTACAGTTGGGCAATTGACAAATAAAGAGAGCATGACCATGCACATACATATCATGATGAGTATTGTGAGATTTAATTGGGCATTACGACAAAGTACATAGACCGCCATCCAACTGCATCTATGCCTAAAAAGTCCACCTTCAGGTTATCATCCGAACCCCTTCCAGTATTAAGTTTCAAAGCAACAGACAATTGCATTAAGTATGGTGCGTAATGTAATCAACAACTACATCCTTAGACATAGCATCAATGTTTTATCCCTAGTGGCAACAGCACAACACAACCTTAGAACTTTCTGTCATCCTTGTCCCGGTGTCAATGCGAGGCATGAACCCACTATCGAGCATAAGTACTCCCTCTTGGAGTTACAAGCATCTACTTGGCCAGAGCATCTACTAGTAACGGAGAGCATGCAAGATCATAAACAACACATAAGCATAACTTTGATAATCAACATAACAAGTATTCTCTATTCATCGGATCCCAACAAACGCAACATATAGAATTACATATAGATGATCTTGATCATGATAGGCAGCTCACAAGATCCGACAATGATAGCACAATGGGGAGAAGACAACCATCTAGCTACTGCTATGGACCCATAGTCCAGGGGTAGACTACTCACACATCACACCGGAGGCGACCATGGCGGCGTAGAGTCCTCCGGGAGATGATTCCCCTCTCCGGCAGGGTGCCGGAGGCGATCTCCTGGATCCCCCGAGATGGGATCGGCGGCGGCGGCGTCTCTGGAAGGTTTTCCGTATCGTGGTTCTCGGTACTGGGGGTTTCGTCACGGAGGCTTTAAGTAGGCGGAAGGGCAGAGTCGGGGGCCAGACGAGGGGGCCACACCATAGGGCGGCGCGGGCCCCCCCTGGGCCGCGCCGCCACGTGGTGTCGCCACCTCGTGGCCCCACTTCGTGTGTTCTTCGGTCTTCTGGAAGCTCCGTGGAAAAATAGGCCCCTGGGCGTTGATTTCGTCCAATTCCGAGAATATTTCCTTACTAGGATTTCTGAAACCAAAAACAGCAGAAAACAGCAACTGGCACTTCGGCATCTTGTTAATAGGTTAGTTCCAGAAAATGCACGAATATGACATAAAGTGTGCATAAAACATGTAGATAACATCAATAATGTGGCACGGAACATAAGAAATTATCGATACGTCGGAGACGTATCAGAGACCCATAGAGAGTTCATCACCTTCGCCAAGAAAGATCAACGTACGTATGAATCTGAGATCAAGGCGATTAGGACCGACAATGGCACCGAGTTCAAGAACTACACCATGCAAGAGTTTGTCGATGATGAGGGCATCAAGCATGAGTTTTCGGCGCCATACACCCCTCAACAAAATGGTGTTGTTGAAAGGAAGAACCGAACTGTCATTGAGATGGCAAGAACCATGTTGAGCGAATTCAACTCACCCCACAACTTTTGGGGAGAAGCCATCTCTACGGCCGTCCACTACTCCAACCGGCTCTTCCTCCGTCCCCTCCACAACAAAACTCCATACGAGCTTCTTACCGGTAACAAGCCTAATGTCATGTACATTCGTGTCTTTGGATGCAAATGTCTTGTTAAGAACAACAAAGGAAATCTCGGTAAATTTGAAACTAGAACCATAGAGGGCATATTTGTTGGTTATGCGGAGAACTCTCACGCCTATAGGTACTACAACCAGTCCACTGGGACTATTGAAGTATCTTGTGACGTGGTGTTCTTGGAGGATAATGGCTCTCAAGTGGAGCAAGTTGTTCCATGTGTTGCAGGTAATGACGATGATTCATCTAGTGCCATCAAGCATATGGGCATTGGACACATTCGGCCCATGGAAATTCATAATGATGATCAAGATGATGGAATAGAAGTATCAAGCACGGCTCAAGTGGAGCCTATCTCAACTCAAGCCGAACCATCAAGTGCAACTCAAGAACCATCCTCCACTCAAGATGAGTCACATTCCGAAGAACAAGAAGAAAGTCCTCATTCCACGGAGCAAGACCATGATGATGATCAAGAAACATCCTCAACTCATGATCAAGCTCAAGTGATCCCTCATGATCAAGCACTAGCAAGAGATGAATTCATTGATCATGAAGGAACCATTCGGAAGATCAAGGCCGCTACAAGGGCAAGTGACATGAAAGTAGATCAAGTCCTTGGTAGCATCTCAAGAGGAGTGGTAACTCGTAGACACCATGCATTACTTATCACTTATTGTCAACACCATGCTTTTGTGTCTAGTTTTGAACCACTCAAGGTACATGAAGCCTTGGTTGATCCGGATTGGGTAACTGCCATGCAAGAAGAATTGGAGTGTTTCACTCGTAATGAAGTATGGTATCTAGTCGAGAGACCCAAGGATCATCGCATCAATGTTATTGGGACCAAATGGGTATTCAAGAACAAGCAAGATGAGAATGGCATTGTCATACGAAACAAAACAAGGTTAGTGGCGCAAGGGTTTGCCCAAATAGAAGGTATGGATTTTGAGGATACCTATGCGCCGGTAGCCCGTCTTGAAGCTATTCGTCTTTTGCTTGCATTTGCATCTTTCCACAATTTCAAACGATTTCAAATGGATGTGAAAAGTGCATTTTTGAATGGTCCTCTAAAAGAAATCGCATATGTGGCTCAACCCCCGGGTTTCAAAGACCCATGCCGACCCAACCACGTGTATTTACTCCATAAGGCACTCTACGGTCTCAAGCAAGCTCCATGTGCTTGGTATGAGTTTCTTAGGGATTTCTTACTACATGATGGGTTTTGCATGGGTACGGTCGATTCCACCCTTTTCACCAAGCGGGTTAAAGGGGGTGGCTTATTTATATGTCAAATATATGTTGATGATATTATCTTTGGTGGAACTAACCCCAATCATAACAAAGCTTTTGAGCTATTGATGACTAGGAAATTTGAGATGTCCATGATGGGAGAGTTGAAGTTCTTCCTAGGCTTCCAAGTGAGGCAACTTGCAAAAGGCACCTTCATCTCTCAAGAAAAGTATGTGAAGGACATGCTCAAGAAATTCAACATGACCAATGCAAGCCCAATGAAGACACCCATGCCCGTAAAGGGGCAACTTGGCTCATGTGACGGTGAGAAGGACGTGGACATAAAGGTATACCGCTCCATGATAGGATCCTTGCTCTACCTTTGTGCCTCTAGGGCGGATATCATGCTAAGTGTAGGGATGTGTGCTCGTTTTCAATCCGCTCCCAAAGAGAGCCATTTAATGGCGGTCAAACGGATTATGGTATCTTGTTCTCACTCCTACTCTCGGGCTATGGTATCCAAAGGGGTCAACCTTTGAACTCGTTGGCTATTCGGATTCCGATTGGGCCGGTGATAAGGTTGACCGGAAGTCTACCTCCGGGGCTTGCCAATTTATTGGCCGGTCATTGGTGAGTTGGTCATCCAAGAAACAAAACTCCACCGCTTTATTCACCGCCGAAGCCGAATACATATCCGCGGCATCTTATTGCACTCAATTGTTATGGATGAAGCAAACCTTGAAAGACTATGGTGTGTCTCTTGGTACGGTGCCTCTTCTTTGTGACAATGAAAGTGCAATTAAGATCGCTAATAACCCGGTTCAACATTGTCGCACCAAACATATTGACATTCGCCATCACTTCCTACGTGATCATGTTGCCAATAAGGATATTGATCTCACTCATGTGGGGACAACCTACCAATTGGCGGATATTTTCACTAAGCCTTTGGATGAAGCCCGGTTTGTTAACTTGAGAGGAGAACTTGGTATTCTTGATCCTAAAAACTTGGATTGAATAACTTCTTGCACTATATTCTTGCATTTATCTAACTATCTAGCTTAGAGGCATAGCACATATGGGGATAGTCATCTTACCATGCCTTGGTATGATGCATACCTATGTGTGCAACATAAATAGACCCAATGTCATTATATGGACCCAAGCATGTCTCTTCGAGGTCTCATGACATTTGCGCTTTCACATAGGGGGAGTAATCCCCCGCCCCTCATTGAGCCTCAATTACAACTTGATTTGACTATATAAGGCTAAATGATTTTATTGCAAAAACTATTTCAAAAATGTTTTATGGTTCTTGATATCCTTCGAATCATGCCCATTGTTGCTATTTATATCTTGTTTGGATTTTCTCTCCAATGGGTATGCCTAGAGAACTTTGTGTTTCCAACCCCATGTCTATGCTCATCTCATCATCATCTATCTATCTATATGTACATGTCATCATCTGAGCATTCACACACATTTACACAAAGAATAGGGGCAAAACGAGGCAAAACGAGACAAAACTGGGCAGTTAGTCCCTGGCCGGTCTCTGGCCCGGTTGGACCGGCCTCTGGGCCGGACCAGCCGGCGCCAGGTCCGGTCGACCGGGCGCCCGACCGGCCGTGCGGCCTGTTATGTGTTGGGAGAGGATACCCCTTGGGGTCTTCTTCCTCATTACCCCCCAACTCCCAAACCTCCATGGCCGCCGCCTCCATCACCTCCACCACGTTCTAGGACCTTCCCACCACAAGAATCCTCCCAAACTCCACCAAACCATAGATTGGGCCCCTTGGAACAACTCCACCAAAGGATTTGGTCCCTCTCAAGCTATTTTGGGAAATCTTGGAGTTCTTGGGTTTCAAGTCCTACCTAGTGTTCTTCTTGCTCTCTTGATCAAGAAGGATCATGTCTTCGGGTATTATGCTCTCCCTTTCTCCCTATTTTCTAGTCCTCATCACACATTGCAATTTCTTGACAAGATTTGAGAGAATTTTAGGGTTAGGGTTAGGGTTTGTAAGTCCTCATGCCTTTAGAGTGTCTCACAACACAATGCAATACTCCACTCTATTGCTATAGTCTATATTCAAGTTTATGAGTTTTTGCATGATTTTGTGGTAGAAAATCTGGGCAACTCTTCACAAGTCGACAGATCCGGTCACCAGCCCGGTCAACCGGCCTCTCAACCGGCCGGCCCGGCGTGCCGCCCGGTCAACCGGATTGGCAACCGGCTCGTCCGGTCTGCCGCCCGGTTGGACCGGCCTGTGCGCCGGATCGCCCAGTTTTCGCACAATCTCATCAATACACTTGGATATATGCTATGCTTTTTGGCTTCCCTCTTATTGATGAAATGTACACTTACCCCACTGCTATTCTCGCCCTATTTTCCCATTCACAGGTATTTGGAGTGGTGAGGCACGTGGCACTGTTGCCAAGAGAGGACGGACTGCTGAGAATCCACCCCGCCGTACTAGTGGCCGCGTACCCACTAAAACTCATCACACTACTGACATTGGCAACTCGGCTGGGGGAAGAACCAAGTCAGTTGGTGGTAAGAAAAAGGATAAGCATGCCGCCCAAGAGGATGATGAAATAGTGCCAGATTTCAATATTGCGGATGCAAACCGTGTTGATTGGCAGGAAATGAGGATGGTGAATCCGTATCGCTATGAGCAACGGAACTTACACTGGTGGGGACAAGCTCTTCTGGACCAAGACACAAGCAGCCCTATGGGATGGTTTCTATAATACTCGAGAGTGTATGAAGAATGGTGCTGTTGTGATGCCCAAGGCCATCAACCCTGACGAGTTTGCCTTGCATGAAGCCACAAAGTACCGCTTTGTGGTTGAAACCTTGAAGGGTTTGGGACTATATGATCTTGTGTGCCTAAAGCCCGATGATGAACAAGCAGAAAGCATCTATTGTCCCCTTCTTGTCCGTCAATTCCATTGCACCGTATTCTTCCATGATGGTGCGGATCGCACTATCACTTGGATGACTGGCAAGGAGAAGTACTCATGCACCTACAGTCAGTTCTGTGCAGCCATGGGTTGTGGTGGTGACAGTGCTCCAGGATACAAGATTCATTCTCGGTCTAAGCTTACTAAGGGTGACATCTCCTTTTGCTATCCTTCGAACCCTACAGCTGGGCCTCCCACTATCTCTGGGATGTACTACTCATATCTTGTCCTTGCCAAGATGTTCCGTGAGAATCTCATCAGCAAGTCTGGCGACACCAGTGAAGTCAGGAACTATCACCTAAATCTGATGTACTTTTGCCATCCTGACAGGGTAAGGAAGATTGATGGCTATGATCTCATTTACTGTGAACTGAAGCGTGCAGTTATGGACCGCATGACTCCCAACTATTCTCAGTATGTTCAGCGGCTCATCAACTACATTGTTCCTGCTCCTCTCAACACTCTTGATGAAAGAGTCATCATGGAACCATTCAGGTTCCCTACTCAGGAGGGTCGCCCGGAAGTCCCTTTCATGATGCCCTCCAATGAGCGCCGTTCCAAGGAACACCATGATCCTGCAGCTAGCTCCAGCTACTCTCGGCGCCCCAACCACGGTGCCGCTCGCTTCTTCTCCAGCATGTGGAAAATGTGCAAGAAGACCAATGATGTTGCACATCAGAGTCTTGCTTTGAACCAGGAGACAAGGAGGCGACATAATGAGTTCATGGCTTCACGGAATGCCCCTGTTCCTCCTTCTGGACCTGAGATGGAGTCTGTGGTTGCACCTCAGTGGGAGATGCCTAACCTTACCGATGAGATGATCCAGAACTTCGACTTCTCCATGTATGCTCATGGTGGCCTTCCTCCTAGGACTGCTCGTGCTCCTACTCCTACTGATGATGATGGTGATGAGGATGAAGGTGATGCGGCTGCGCGCGATGATGGCGAGAGCTCCTACTCCACCGGGCATGAGTTCTATTGATGGGTGTGATAGCATCTCTCCTTTTTTCTTTGCCTTTTTGGTGTTCCGATGCCAAAGGGGGAGAAGAGAGTAGAGTCTAGGACCACGGGGTTCTTTGTCACAAGCCATGGGTGTTGCTTTATTTGAATCTTATATGGCTTGTGTGTATTTGCTTTGATTTCTCAAGAACCATTTGCTACTTCGAATAATTCGTGTATGGACGTGTATGGACGACTATTTGTATGCTTAATCACTCTATTAGGATAATCATGCTTTATGCTTATATATCTTGATATACTTGTCCATACCATGCTTGTTTCCTAAAGATATTGGGGGAGCTTCTCATATTCCACAAATGGTGAACTTTGCATTCAAACGCAAATTCTCCAAGTGCACACATTATGGGGGAGCTGTCATAATATCTTATATGGAATCAAGGTTTAGAGTTTATCATAATATCTATATGTGACTCTAGCTCGGTTTGTCATCGTATACCAAAAAGGGGGAGATTGTAAGGGTATTTTACCCTCATCCATTATTTTGGTAACAATGACACCGTGCTAGAGTATTTGGCCTAATACGTTTATAAGAATAATCTCAGGTATTAGGCAAAGAGGCATAAATGGTGTATCAAAGGAACAAGAAGGCTAAAGGAGATCCCCCACTTCAACAACAATCGAAAAGGGGTCTAAAGCAGAAATCCGGTTTGCCGCCCGGTCAGCCGGCCCCCCAACCGGCCAGTCCGGCGTGCGGCCCGGTCAACCGGGGGCCAACCGGGCGCCAACCGGGCGTCAAAAGAGCGCCTAAGTGGTCCGGTCTGTCGCCCGGTCTGCCGGCCTACAGACCGGTGGGGCCGGCGTACGGTCCAGTCGACCGGGCGCCAACCGGAGGAGCTCCTGGACGACGCAAA
The DNA here is from genome assembly GCF_019359855.2 of Lolium perenne. Lineage (NCBI taxonomy): Eukaryota > Viridiplantae > Streptophyta > Magnoliopsida > Poales > Poaceae > Lolium > Lolium perenne. The sequence goes on along the minus strand of NC_067250.2, from coordinate 293,090,544 downwards.
GTGACTCCGGTCACTGGTCCGGTCCGACCGGCCTCTGCACCGGGCAATCCGGTCTGTGGTCCGGTTGACCGGGTTTGTCGGAAGAAAAGATGAGGTGGCAAGTGACCAACGGCCATATTTCGAAGAACACTATAAATAGGCCTTCTCCTACCTCTGAACAGTTAGGCACTACACTACAAGCTGTTCTTGAGCTCTCTCTCTCTCTTACTCCATTGCTAGAAACACCAAAAGCCTCAGATCTCCCTCCTCCTCCACCCAAACTCAAATCCCTCCGGGGAATCGTTAGAGGAGGACCCAATCTACCGTTCTACCAAGAAAATCTCATTCCCCCTTGTATTCATCGAGAAGCTTGCTTCCTAGGGTTCCTTGGAAACCCTAGGTGGGCAAGAGGAGTCCGGAAGCATCCCGGCTGTGGATTTGCTCCGGGCAAGATTGTGAAGGTTTGGAGGCTACCTCAAAGTCTACCACAAGTGAGTGAGCTATTCCTTCGTGGGATAGGCTCCGGAGAATAGGGTGAGCCTTCGTGGCGTGGGGAATCCTTCGTGGGACCTCCACCCCTCCAAACGTGACGTACCTTGTTGCAAAGCAAGGGAACACGGGAATACATCCTCGTATCCACGTGCTATCGGTTATCTCTAACCGAACTCCTTACTTGTGATTTAACTGCCTGTGAGAGCCATCGTGCTCGAGTTAGTTGTATCCTCATATAGGTTGCTTCACCTAGTTTGCATTAGGCTCACCTTTATATTCCGCAAAGCCTAATATTGCAAAGAAAGAATTAAAATCTGTAGAAACCTATTCACCCCCCTCTAGGTTTACCATCTCTATACTTTCAATATGGTTCAGCTGTTTACTCATTGTCTTTACCATTGCTTTGAATCACTTCATTCATCTCATATGCTTTACAATAGTATGATCAAGATTATGATAGCATGTCACTTAAGAAATTATCTTTGTTATCGTTTACCTACTCGAGGGCGAGTAGGAACTAAGCTTGGGGATGCTTGATACGTCTCAAACGTATCTATAATTTCTTATGTTCCATGCTTGTTTCATGACAATACCTACATGTTTTGTTCAAACTTTATATCGTTTTGATGCGTTTTCCGGAACTAACCTATTAACGAGATGCCGAAGTGCCAGTTCCTGTTTTCTGCTGTTTTTGGTTTCAGAAATCCTAGTAAGGAAATATTCTCGGAATTGGACGAAATCAACGCCCAGTATCTTATAATTCCACGAAACTTCCAGAACACCGGAGAGAGACCAGAGGGGAGCCAGGGGGGCCCACACGCCAGGGCGGCGCGGCCAAGGGGTGGGGTGCGCCCCCCTAGTGTGTGGCCCCACCAGGGGCCCTCCGAGGCTGCCCTTCCGCCTACTTAAGGACTCCGTCGCGAAAACCCTAGGAGGATAAGCCACGGTACGAGAAACCTTCCAGAGCCGCCGCCATCGCGAAGCCAAGATCTGGGGGACAGAAGTCTCTGTTCCGGCACGCCGCCGGGACGGGGAAGTGCCCCGGAAGGCATCTCCATCGACACCACCGCCATCTTCATCACCGCTGCTGTCTCCCATGAGGAGGGAGTAGTTCTCCCTCAAGGCTAAGGGCTGTACCGGTAGCTATGTGGTTAATCTCTCTTCCATGTACTTCAATACAATGATCTCATGAGCTGCCTTACATGATTGAGATTCATATGTTGAGCTTTGTATCACTATTAATCTATGTGCTACTCTAGTGATGTTATTAAAGTAGTCTATTCCTCCTTCATGATGTAAAGGTGACGGTGTGTGCATCATGTAGTTCTTGGCGTAGTTTATGATTGTAATCTCTTGTAGATTATGGAGTTAACTATTACTATGATAGTATTGATGTGATCTATTCCTCCTTTCATAGTCTGTCGGTGACGGTGTGCATGCTATGTTAGTACTCGGTATAATTGCGTTGGTCTATCATGCACTCTAAGGTTATTTAAATATGAACATCGAATGTTGTGGAGCTTGTTAACTCCGGCATTGAGGTGCTCTTGTAGCCCTACACAATTAATGGTGTTTGTCATCCAACAAGAGAGTGTAGAGTGGTTTTATTATGTGATCAATATTGAGAGTGTCCACTAGTGAAAGTATGATCTCTAGGCCTTGTTTCCAAATACTGCAATCATCGCTTATTTACTGTTTTACTGCATCTTTACTTCCTGCAATATTACTACCATCAACTGCACGCCAGCAAGCTATTTTCTGGCGCCGTTACTACTGCTCATATTCATTCATACCACTTGTATTTCACTATCTCTTTGCCGAACTAGTGCACCTATACATCTGACAAGTGTATTGGGTGTGTTGGGGACACAAGAGACTTCTTGTATCGTGATTGCAGGGTTGCTTGAGAGGGATATCTTTGACCTCTACCTCCCGGAGTTCGATAAACCTTGGGTGATTCACATAAGAGAAATTTGCTGCTGTTCTACAAACCTCTGCTCTTGGAGGCCCAACACTGTCTACAGGAATAGAAGCGTGCGTAGACATCACGGACACCATTGCGGCGTTCGACGCCTCGACGACATAAGAGGCGCGGCGGCGCCGGACGGAGGAGATGGAGCAGCGGTGGGCTGATGAGCGCCGCCGCCAGTGCGAGGAGTGGGAGGCGCTGTACCGTGAACGGCGGGAGGCGATAGAGCGCCGGCGACGGGACTCGATCGAGCGCCAGCAGCAGCTGGCGGCGGAGGAGCGTCAGCAGCGGGAGACGGCGCTGGCGACAACGAAGGCGGCCTGGGGGAGGCGGGCGGACGAGTTGGCGGCGGAGGCCGACGCGTTGGCGGCGGCAATGATGGAGGCGTCAACGGATGAGGAGGAGGTGCCAATGGAGGAGGAGGAGGCCGAGGCGGAGGAGGAGAAGACCGAGGTGGAGGACGACGACGACGACGGCCGCACCCGGACGAGACGGCTGATCAGCAACGCGCGCTCGTTGAGTCCTTCGAGTCGGAGAAGAAGCTCCAGGACGACGTCCGTGCCCGCGAAGAGGCGCAGATTCGTCGTGTCGTCGAGCTCCCCCTCCAGGCGGCGCAGCAGGAGAGGGTAGACGTCGACGCGCTACTGGAGCAGCGGCGTCTGGCCACGCACGCACGGAGAGGCGGCGCGCGCAGCAAGAGCTGCGGCGGAGGGGAGGCTACGACGGGGAGGGGCCGTCGAACGCACCGGTCAGTAGGCTAGGTTTAGATGAAATCTAGCCGTTTTCATTCAAACTTTGTAATATATAATCAAATTTGAATGAAAACCTTTATTTTTGTGCACCAATATTCATTTGGGGGCGGTGTTTTGGGGACGCGACTGGGGAGCGACGTCCTCCAAACGCGACACGAACAAAACACGCCCCCCAAACGCTCGATGCGGCGCGGTTTGAAGGACGATTTGGGGGACGCGACTGGAGATGCTCTTAGTCTGGTGCAGTTGCCCGTTGCGGCGTTGCTAGATTTGGGAGGAGCTAGCTCTGAATTTTACTTTACCTTCGGAGCCTGAATATGCGTTTTCAATTCCCGAAATGAAAATCATCTTAAAATGTTCATCCCCAATGAAATTGGGGGCTTGCTTTTCCCTTTAATTTTGTGGTTCGTTCGACGATTATCGGTCTGAGTTCTGTCAGTTCCGGCGCCTAGAGCAACAAACGAACTGAAACAGATGGTGTCGCTACTTAACCTCCTCGCTCTGATTGTACAGATAGAAGCATGAATGCAGCGTCTAACTGCGCCCACTTCACCGTCACCACAAATGCTCTACCGCCCACTTCACCGTCACCACAATGCTCTACTGCAGGTTGGCCGCCGCAGAAGCTGACTGGCTGTTGTCCGCTGCTGCTTTCCAGCGTCACCGTTATCGTCGCTGGGCATGACTACAATACTGCTCTCAGTAGTTGGTGGTGTCTCGAACGTCACGTCCATGGCGGCCGTGTAGCTGAGGTGGTGTTTCTTCTCCACGCCACTGACCGTCGCACCAAAGTGCCTTACCGGAACCTGCTGTATATTTGCATTTCCCAATATCTCTCATGCCGAGCTAATTATTTGCCAAGAGCAAATATGTTACAGCACAAATATGTGTGCAGTTTTGGTTTTGGTTTTGGTTTTGGTTTTGGCTATCAGTTTATAACATGGATCCTGAAAAATGTATGTGCTACCCGTGATGGTCTCACAACAATTACACTGCTTATATATAGCTGCAGGATAATTGATATTTCAAAGAGAAGCACTAGATGTACATAATGAGATCGATGGGACAAGCATCCGTGGTACACGTGATAAGCTATCTCAAACCAACCAAAATGGTCGATGGGACAAGCAACATTTAATACGCCGGATTCCAGAGTCCTTTTGCTATTTGACAATCTCATATTCATGTTTGGTTATAATTGATTGTCCGAATAGAAATGATCTAGAATAGTATATAGAGCACAACAAGCTACATAGTTTCTCGTGCATAATTACTTATTTAGAACCGGCTACTATTCTGCCTCAGTCTTATTTTAAGGAGAAAGAAATAAAGTTAATGTAGATCAGTAAGCACTTGCAGAGAAGCAAGTAAAGTTGCTTTTGCAAGGACAGTTCATTTCTTTCTATTTAATAGTTAAACGCCAAGTGTCTGTTTCTCGTTGTTTATATCTAGGGTTATTGTGTTCATTTCTGAATTTTGTGAAATATTTAAGGTATAAGAGATGATAACCAGGCAAGCAATCCAACTGAAAAGGCCACAAGATGCGACAGAATGAAAAAAAGAGCTTATCATCATTTCTAAGTGTTTGATCTTTGATGTTAATGACTTGAGCTTGCACGATATGTTATGGTTTATCTTGCATAAATAATAGGTCTTGACATAAGTACCAGGTGGCTTCCATCATTGTAATTAGCCAACATGACAATAAAAAAATGTCAACAAAGCAAAGAAGGATCTTGTCGAAAGAAGATGTTGTGATTTTGTTTGAAACAAGTTCTTAACGAAAACATTGTGACTGCATCACACTACAACTTGGCCAAAACATAGATGATCTTGTGAGCTGTGACACAACATCCAATAATAATACAACAATTACCTACATTAGATAGTGGCTGTGGCCATAGTCAAAGGACCGAGCAGAGAGACAAAAGGATGATGCTCATGCTGTTGTGTATTGTTGCGCGAAAGGTATTTTCTTTTTGGACCCTGTGGAGTTTCTCTAACTCTCTATTTGAGTATTTTCCTTCTAAATAATCATGGACCTATATTTTGTTTAGGAAACACAAGTTGTGTCCTAGAACAGTCTACATGATTATAGAGTATTGAATGGATGAAACTTAGTTTGACCGAGAGCAACAACATTGCAAACATCAACTTAGTCCCGGTTTGGAGGGTTATAGTACTCCTCTGATCATCACTCATTTTAGAACAACTGGACTGATTGGGACAGTCTCCCGAGTTCCAGACCACCTTGCTTGCTAGTCAGCTTATGCCCACCAAATTCATCTTATACAGTCACCATATAACGAATCATACTACTTCCTTCATTTCGAAAAGGATGTCGCGGATTTTTTAAAATCCAAATTTAGATGTATCTAGACCATGACGGAGAAAGTAGTTGTAATCGTCAATCATTAACTATTCATTCAAGCTAGTGCTAAGATTAGTTTCAGCATCTTCCAAAATAATAGAATTAGTTGAGCTGCCCATGTCGCCGTCTCGACATTAGGTTTAGGTGCAGAGTTCTTTTCCAACCTAAATGCAGCGTCAATCTTGCCGCCGATTAATCAATCTAATTAACACAGACGAGCTATACGATCGATCTGATACATTCTACAAAGTCTAAGTCAAACACATGGCGAACCTAACTTCAAGCTGCCGCACTCATCGCGCCAAGCTCCCTCTCAATAGGACTAGCGTAAATCCTTTCCTTGCTTTGGAGGGATGAACTGGGTGCACAAGTAAAGCACCTTGATACAGTTGAGTTGCAACTGCGTGTAGTACAATACAACTAGTATACCAGAGTAGGAGAAGAAGACACGAAGTTCCTTTCTTATCCGTGTCGCTAGTACCGGTTCCACTGCCGGCAAGGAAATCGGCATATAATGTGAAAGTAACAGTGATGCCCAAGAAATGGAAATGGCCCTTGCACGAAGCGTTAGTCAGATGATCATGTTTCTCTTTTCCTTTGTGAAAGATGAGTTGGCGCTTTTGTAAAATCAAAGGAAAATAAAGGATAGGGTCCAAACCAACTACCACAATGTAAGAGCAACTCTAACGGAACCTGTAAATGCCGCCGAAATTGACTTTTTCCGACAGATTTACGGTTCGGGCCAAAAGCATCGTAGAACGGAGCTTTGAATCGTAAAAGTTTCTTGAGGGTCCAAGAAACGTGAGGCTCGTCCCGTATATATACAAGCCGCGGAGCGGCCGTCCGGTCCGTTTCCTCCGCCGCGCACGCTTCCACTTCCGGCGAGCAATCGCGTCCTTGCCGCTGCCGCATCTCCACTTCCTCAACCTCCACCGCGACCGCATGGCCGGCACGGGCAGCGGCGGGAGGATGCGCGGGCAGCGGCTGGAGGATTGGCAGGAGCAACTCCGAGACCGAGCGGCGAAAATGGAACCGCTGGGAGGCAAGCAGACGGCCAAACGGCCACCAAGCAGGCAGACCGCAACGGCAGCAGACGGTATCTCCCCCTATTCCGTACCCGTCGTCGTCACCGGTGCCGTAGGCTCGCGGGACTCTTCCTATAAAATCTCACCCCCTCCCCGACTCCTCTCCAAACAAATCCAATCAATTCCCCTCTCCGATCTCACCGAAGAAAAATCTCCGACCCGATCAAAGCGAAGGCTCTCTCGTGTTCCGTTCAAGGTACGCGAGTCCCCGATTCCTCCTTCTCCTGTTCGTGCTATGCTATGCGGCCGTTGGTAGAAGGATCGTCGATCGATTGTTGCTGGTTACGATCGATTGCGTAGTCGTTTGGAGTAGATGCGCGGGCGGGCGGCTCCGCGGTGGTACTGTTTTTGTTCATCGATTGCGGTCAAGTCGGCTCCGGTCGAATTTCCTCTGGATTGTGCCTATTTTATCGAGTAGATCTGCCGATTTGAGGCGCGATTGATGTTGGGGTCCATCCTATTTTATCTAGGTGTTGTTGGCTGCCTGATTCGGCTCGGTTGGAGCTAAAATTCTGTAGCGCTCAGGTTGCCTGTTATATTGCAAGTATGCCTGACTACCAGTAATTTACTTGCTTAGTCTTTGCACCTTGTAGTTGTTTGTAGGATCTGTAGCTGTGCGTCGATCAACTCTGAAAAATTATTCATCTGTTACGGTGTAGATGGCTGATTCCGCTCGGTTGGAGCTAAATATTCGCAGTGTTCCCGTAGATTCCTGATTTTTCTTGTAGCACATAGCTGATATGTGAAGGGATATATGCCTGGAATTTGCTGATGGGCTACTTGTAGTTGCTTGTAGGATCCGTAGTTATGCATCGACTCTATTCTGGAAGTCATGTGAGTTGTATGATGTCTGTTGATTCATCTGAACTTGGTATGCACTTCAGTATAGAACTGCTAGAAGTTGGATCAAAATAGTTATGCGAGTGGCTTTTTCATCTTTATGTTGATATGTTCGGTTGTTCGTAGTTACAATTTCTCTACTGAATAGTGGCATAGTGGTTCTGTTCTGAAGATATCCGTTTACTAATAGACCTGGATGTAACTGCTGAGCAGCTTGTACTTGATTGTAGAATCCGTAGTTGTGTATCCGACTCTATTCTGGAAGTCATGTGAGCTGGATGATACTACTGTTGATTCATCTAAGCTTGTTGTGTACATTACCATAAAATTGCTAGATGTTGAATCAACATGGTTACAGTAGTGGCTTGTTCATCTTTACATTGCTGTAACTCTGGTCTACTTCGTATTTACAGATGCAGATCTTTGTGAAGACCCTCACCGGCAAGACCATCACCCTCGAGGTCGAGTCCTCTGACACCATCGACAACGTCAAGGCGAAGATCCAGGACAAGGAGGGCATCCCTCCGGACCAGCAGCGCCTCATCTTCGCTGGCAAGCAGCTCGAGGACGGCCGCACCCTCGCTGACTACAACATCCAGAAGGAGTCCACCCTCCACCTGGTGCTCAGGCTCCGTGGTGGCATGCAGATCTTCGTCAAGACCCTCACCGGCAAGACCATCACCCTGGAGGTGGAGTCTTCGGACACCATCGACAACGTGAAGGCGAAGATCCAGGATAAGGAGGGTATCCCCCCGGACCAGCAGCGCCTCATCTTCGCTGGCAAGCAGCTGGAGGATGGTCGCACCCTTGCTGACTACAACATCCAGAAGGAGTCGACGCTCCACCTCGTGCTCAGGCTCCGCGGTGGCATGCAGATTTTCGTGAAGACCCTCACCGGCAAGACCATCACACTTGAGGTGGAGTCCTCGGACACCATTGACAACGTGAAGGCGAAGATCCAGGACAAGGAGGGTATCCCTCCGGACCAGCAGCGCCTCATCTTCGCTGGCAAGCAGCTGGAGGACGGCCGCACCCTGGCGGACTACAACATCCAGAAGGAGTCTACCCTCCACCTGGTGCTCCGCCTCCGTGGTGGTATGCAGATCTTTGTCAAGACCCTCACTGGCAAGACCATCACCCTGGAGGTGGAGTCGTCAGACACCATCGATAACGTGAAGGCGAAGATCCAGGACAAGGAGGGTATCCCCCCGGACCAGCAGCGTCTGATATTTGCTGGTAAGCAGCTGGAGGATGGCCGCACCCTGGCGGACTACAACATCCAGAAGGAGTCCACCCTTCACCTGGTGCTCCGCCTCCGTGGTGGCCAGTAAGGAGCTGATTCTGTCTCTTGAGGGTTCACAAGTCTGGTCTTGGGTGTGCTCCACGGGAGCTGTCGTTGGGTCCTGGTACCGTCTGGTCGTGTATCTCTTCCTGCCGTTTTGTTGTCTAGTGTGATACTACCTGTGTATGCAGACCTTGTCAGTAAGCAGCTGATTCTATCTGAGGGTTCACAATTGTGGTCTCTGTGCGCTCCATTGTTGTTCTGGTCGTGTATCTTCTTCTGCCGTTTTGTTTTAAGTGTGATATTATTTCGGTCTACAGACTTCTGCTGTGGTGCAGCAGCTATGGATGGAAACGTGATGAATGAATAAGGGAACCATGAACTTGGTATCAAATTCTGTTGTGTCTTCATATCTCGTTGCTGCTGTGTTCCAGTTCTTTTACATTTTGATAATTGAAGTTAAGTTTGTTGTCAGCTCGGGTGAGTTGATAGGCACTAAACCTGAACCTCAACTTTATTCTGTTGTTTATAGCTTTGGTTTTGTTTTGTCTTCTGTTTATCAGTGTTGGTTTGGTTGTGCCATTGTTTCATACGGTCCAGTGAGCCCTTAGTTTAGTGCAATCGCGGGTCGCTAGTTTTGCTTTAGAGCCTGAATATGCGTTTTCAATTCCGGCAACGAAAATCATCTAAAAAAAGTCATCCCCGATGAAATTGGGGGCTGCTTTTCCCTTCAATTTTGTTTTATGTTGGACGTTTATCATGAGTCTGATCGAGTTCTGTCAGTTCCCGAGCAGCAAGCGAACTGAAACGGAACTCGATGGTGTACCTCCTGCCACCGCAGCGAGCTGGTGTACCTCTGCATGTACATCCAATAGCATGGAGGCCTAGCAGTCAGGGTGCAAGTGGGACATTCTGCGGGAGCCCGCATATAAAACGCATGGGCCCACGACGATTAAGCAGGAATGACGCGGCGGCCTGCTAAGTACAGATGCGTTTTTGCGGCGCCGCACGGCCCGCATAGTGTTCATCCTGAGCTAATCCAGTCAACGCAGCGCAGTCTCGCCTGCATACCACAAAAATACCTAAAATTCAGCTAATTTGACAACGGTGGGGGCGAGGGAGCTCTCCCCACGCCGCCCGTGCCAGCCACCGCCGGTAATATCCCTAGATTGATTGCGGCCATTGCCGGCCTAGCCGTCTGCTGCCCGCCGCCGGCCTTGGGGGCTATTGAATCGAGGCAGGGAATCTGAGGGAGGAGGCGAGCAAACCGAGCCAGGAGGAAGAGGGAGAGGGAGAGGCGGAGGAGAGGGTTCTAGCGGTCCTTCCGCCTGAGCCGGAGGAGGAAGGGCAGCCATGGCGGCGCTCCGGTGGCGGTGCATCCTGTGACCTATCGTCTTAGTCGCTCTGTTCTTTATTCCAGCGAAGCCTTGGTCAGTCGTATTTTCGTTGACGTATACGCGGGACTGTGTGGCAACTGCGGGCCGGCCCGCAGATTCCGCTTCTTTCCTTTAACTTTCCGTGGATACCCGCATAAATACTTAGATGGGCCTAAATTTGCGGCGCCGCAGACGGCCCGCTCCCGCTTGCACCCTGACCTAGCAGAGACGGCTCACCTCCATGAACTACTGCAGCTTGCCCGTCGTAGAAGCTGACAGCTCCTACTCCGCCATCAGCGTTAGTCGCTGGGCATGACTACAATAGTGCTCTCACCAACCGGTGATCTCGAACATCATGTCCATGGCGCTCGTGTAGGCGAGGCGGTGTTTCTTCTCCACACCCACTGACCGTCGCACCAGAGTGGCTCACCTACAGCTGATGTATATTCGCATTTCCCAATATCTCTCATGCCGAGCTAATTATTTGCAAGGGCTAAGATGTTACAGCACAAATATGCATGTAGTTTTGGTTATTGTTAGACCCAGCAATGTCAGTTTATAACTTGCATCCTCAAAGATGTATGTGCTGCCAGTGATGGTCTCACAACAATGACACTGCTTATATATAGCTGCAGGATAATTAATTTTTCAAAGGGAAGTACATAATAAGATCGACGGGACAAGCATCGCGTGGTACACGTGCTATCTCAAACCAACCAAAAACGGTTGTGGGACAAGCAACATTGAATACTCCCTCCGTCCCAGTTCATAGGGCTTACGCATGTTCCTAGATCGTCAATTTGACAATGATAATGCAACATATGTATTACAAAATATATATCATTAGAAAGCTTAGATGTTCTACATTCTAATGATATAATTTTTAGATTATACAAATAATATTATATTGGCCAAATTGACAACCTAGGAATACGCGCAAGCCCTATGAACTGGGACGGAGGTAGTACACCGGATTCCAGAGTCCTTTTGCTATTTGATAATCTCGTGACAAATTGTTTGGTTATAATTGATGGTCTGGATAGAAATGATCTAGAATAGTATATAGAGCACAACAAGCTAGGTAGTTTCTCATGTATAATTACTTATTTAGAACCAGCTACTATTATGCCTCAGTCTTATTTTAAGGAGAAAGAAATAAAGTTAATGTAGATCAGTTAGCACTTGCACAGAAGCAAGTAAAGTTGCTTTTGCAAGGACAATTCAGTTCTTTCTATTTAACAGTTTAATGCCAAATGTCTGTTTCTCGTGGTTTATATCTAGCGTTATTGTGTTTATTTCTGAATTTTGTGAAATATTTAAGGTATAAGACATGAGAACCAGGCTAGCAATCCAACCGAAAAGGCCACAGGATGCGACAGAATGAATTGGAGTTTATCATCATTTCTAAGTGTTTGATGTTAATGACTTGAGCTTGCACAATTATGGTTTATCTTGCATAAAGAATAGGTCTTGACATAAGTACCAGGTGGCATCCATCATTGTAATTAACCAAGATGACAATAAAAAAATGTCTACAAAGCAAAGAAGGATCTTGTCGAAAGAAGACGATGTTGTGATTTTGTTTGAAACAAGTTCTTAACGAAAACATTGTGACTGCATCACACTGCAACTTGGTGAAAACATAGAAGATCTTGTGAGCTATGACACAACATCCAATAACAATACAACGAGGCACAAGCTCGAACGAAGCCCACTCCCGTGCCGCTCCTAGGGGCGGCACCGGGGCGTCCCCAACTCCGGCCGCGAGGCCCCCTCCACTCGCGCCCCTCTCTCCGCCGCTGCCACTGGCGCCTTGCCGCGGTGGCGGCGGGCCCCTGCCCCTAAGGTGGTGGCTCTTCCTGCGCCCTGGGAGATCTCGCGCTCGTCCATGGCGGCGGCGCTCCTCCGCTTCGTGTGTCGGCGTCGGCGCTGCTCGCCGGCGCTGCTCCTCGACACCGTCCTCTCTCCGGTTCCTGTCCTGTTGGGAGTGGGCTTGCTGTGTGGGGGCGGCCAGATCGACCGTGTCGGCCGTCGCGGTCTCGTGAGGTTCGCCCCCTCCTGCCTGTGTGGCTGCCCCGTCCCTCCTCTCTGGTCGCGGCGGTGCTGCTGTGTCTCTCCCACCCCCACCACCGGTTGTCCTCGCCCAGTGTTCGTGGCACGGCGGGACTGTCTCAGCCTTGTGTTGTTCCCAGATCTGGCAGACTCTGGTGGCGGTCTCTCCGCCTCCTAGCCTGGTGCATGTGGCCGGCTTGGCCTTGGTGGTGACTCTGGGTGGAGCTCTCGTGGCCAACATGGTGTTGGGCGTCGGTGGTTCGGCCAGTGGCAGCCTGGCCCGTGGTGACCAGTGGTGGTTGTTGGTGTGCTCTCCGGTGGTTGCAAGAGTTCTACCTCTTTGCTAAGCCATCATCCTGCAGCGGGTTGCCGTCTGGGGCTGGCTGGTGCCGTGGTTCCGCAGATGGCGGCCATGGTGGCGACGCGCTCCCTACGTACAACAGGAACCGTCGTGGCTGGGCATTGAGCCCCCTCTGTCTCGCCATCGGTTTGCCCCATGGTTTGCAGATGGCGGCCATGGGTCCGGTCTCCTCTCCGATGTGAAGCGAGCCGTGGCAGTGGGGGTGGTGGCATCTTCTTGCCGATTGCTAGGCTCATGCGTCAGATCCTCGTTAGAGCTCTATGGTGTGACTGCGCGGGTGGTCTTCGTGCGTGCTCTCGGCTAGCCCACCCTTCGGGTATATCGAACCCATCGGGGGTTGGGGTTGCCCTCGGCGGTGCTATGCCTTTCGACTACGGTGGCCACCCCCCGCGTGCGGTGAGGGTGTGATGCCCTTTGACTTATGTCGGTGGCGCACAGGCGCCGTGCCGTCGTCTCGGTTGCTCGCGACCTTTCGGCCACTCTCATGACATGTCAGCACGTTGTGTGTCCTCGGATGGGCGTTGCAGTGTCGCGGCTGAGTCTCTGCTATCATGTCCTGCGGACTCTTCCTTGTGATTGTTGTGCTTGGGTCGGGATGAGTTTTCTCATCAATCAATTGTCTCTGAGGATTCTCGGAGTGACCTCCTTTTTTCTAGTTGTTGTAGTTTGTTGGTGTGTGTGTGTGTGTTTTCTTTTATCTCCTCTTGTACCCCTGTAAACTCCGGTTCATTTGAACCCTGTAATGTAGAGGCCACAAATGAAAAAATTCAGGTGGGGATTCGCTCCCCCCCCCCCCCCCCCGTTGACCATTTTTTTAAAAAAACAATACTGTACAACAATTCCCTACATTAGATAGTGGTTGTGGCCATACTCTCTTCATCTCCAACCAACAACAGAGGTTGGAAAAAAAAAGCAAGAAGACACACATGACCCACTCCCTCGTTCTCGTTCCCCATTCTCACTTATCTCTCTCAAATCCACCAAGATCCCGATCTAATCCGACCGACTTGCCCCCCTCCCCCTTTCTCGTCAGTCGTCCAACCCCTCCACCATCGCCGATTGTCCTCCCTACTATCGGGCCCTCCTTCCTCGTGCCTTAGTTCATCCATCGATGAATCTCTGGCGACTCGGCTTCCTGCAACACGTCGAGGGCGACGAGGCGGGAGGCGGAACGGCTCCGGCTGGGCCTCTCTGGTGCCACGTGGCCCGCGCCGGACCTGAACACCGCTCCTCCCTCAGTATGACGGTCGCCGCTCTCTCACGAACCACGTCGATAACAACCAGAGGATCCACCGATTTTTCTGCTTTTAGAAGAGTTTATTTGTAAAATGTTTTTTATTAACCGTCCTATAGTTTTTTCGGATCGAAGGGAGTACCTAGTTCCATAATTACTTATTTAGAACCAGCTACTATCATGCCTTAGTTTTATCTTAAGGAGAAATAAATCTTTATACCTACTAATAAAGAAAGTAGGGTTTCTCTCCTTTTTTCATTCGTTTTAAAATTGCTCCTATTTATAGACAAAATTACAAAAAATGCCACCCTTTAGTAAAAAAAAAAGTGGTGTTCTGGACTGTTCTCGCTCTTCCAGAGACATGTAGCTCTGCTGTTAGGCTGATCCGTGCTGGGTCAGGAGTCAGGTTTTACTACGTGAATATGTTTCATGGACCGCAACTTTTCTGAAATCAAGTCAGCGAAAAATAAACATCGTGGATCCCGCATCAAGAAAGCCCAACACCCTGGAAGGATCCCACACGAGAGAAATTGGCTAAACAAGTGCCACGGCTAAGGTTTAGTCCCACACTGCTCCCTCAACGACCCTGACATAGTTCTTTGAGGTGACATAGATACCATATATCGTTTCTCTCCCGGTGCAATACACGGGCAATTTTCCTGTATGTACTTACTATGTATTTGCTGTTGCAACTCCACATTTCCAAAAATGAAAACGTGGCTTCACCCATGCATACTCGAGTTAGACCGTAGCGCACGTGAAAACAAAAGTAAAGAAGCACAACAAATGAGAAAGGAAAAGAGAAAAGTCGGGAGTATATGGGCCAGGCCCAAGACATACGTGTCGTATGCGGCGCACTAGATAGCTCCCGCTTTGGGCCATGAAGAGGATTCACCCTTGTTTCCTGCGTACCGCCTCAAGCAGGGTCCTTCCCTGGCTCACTTGGGGTCAGGCCCAATAACATGCTCACTTGGGGCCAGGCCCAATAACATGTTAGTTTTCTCCTTTTTTTCTCCTTCCATTATATTTGTCTGTATTTGTTTTACTTTACATTTTTTGGTACTATATATTGGTCACCCGCAAGGTGACTTGAGACATCTGAACAACCCTGTTGCGGACAAACGAAGGTGAAAATATTGATGTACCATAGAATTGATGAAAAAGGCATTTAAGTAATGCTAAATTTTACACTAGGCTTTATAAGTGAACCATTATTACGCCCAGTCTCCACATGTTCCAGCAGAAATATTTTTAAGAGCTCGGTTGCGTAAATGAGTGAGTATGATATGAATGAAACATAAAGTTGTTTAAGAGCTCGGTGGCGTGGGCCCGATCTGGGGCCAACCTTGGGCTCGATCTTGGACAGAATGGGTCGGTCCGCTCCATTTTTTCGTCGGAAACCAGCTGGCGGTGAGGGTGATGCTGGCTCGACCGAATAATGGTGGTTGTCCTTGGGCCCCAACTCCCATCAAGATGAAGATCTGTCGATTGTGAGCCCCCATCGATCTGGCCGGAGTGTTGTGTTCCGAAAAACTCCTCCAACAAACTCCACTAGGCGTTTCCGACTTGGAAATTGCTGGATCGGGTGGAATTATGTCGTGCGCACCCGTGTTTTCCTCTGACCGTTTGGTTTTAGGGAGCGATTCGAATATCTGCTGGATGTTAATATCATGGGGCATATTCTCGTTCCATGGTGCTGGCGGAGAATGTCAGGGACGCCGAGATCTGAGAACTAACAATAGTGGTTCGAGGCTTTATGGCGATGAGGATCTGGCTTGGTGTTTCTTGACTTGGAGCATTGGTGTGCAAGGAAATGCAACTGCACAAGTGAAATTCAAAGTCTAACCTTTCAGGGTGAAAATTCAAAATGTAGCCTTAATTGGTTGTGCATGAATGGTCTTGTTGAAGACATTGTTTTGAGAGTGATGACTTTCTTCAGAATGGAAACCTAAGATCTATGATCGGGCGATGACGGAGCTTGTGCACTATTCCCTTCTTAAAGACGTTGCTTTTGGAGAAGCTTGACTTCTGGTGCTATTTTGGTTGTGTTAATACCGTTGTTTCAAGGAATAGATAACTGTTGCGAAACTTTTCCTTTTTTTGTAATAATTTTTTTTGTTGTTGTGTGCATCTGAAATTTCGCTAGAGAAATGTGTTGTTGTAGAGGCTGGGTAGTTGGTATCTCCGGGATATTAATATATCCTCTTTGTAAAAAAAAAGATTTTCATCATTGAACATAATTGGCAGAATATTTTTCTGAAACGGATCATATGTCCACGTAATAAGAAAGAGGAAAATCTTTTTGTAAACTACGGCTTGTCAACACCAGAGGTAAGAAGGTCGATACTATTGCAATCCGATCCCAAAAAGGATCACCTCGTGCAAAGCCGAAACTTGCTTTGCCACGGTATAACTCTCCGTCTCTCGTTAATCGAACTCGTTTTCCAACCAATAAGATCAAATCCACGGACCACGTTGTAATCCGAGTCGGTTTTCATAGCCTAATCTGTTTGGTAATCAGCTCGTTTAGCTGCTATAAATATTCACGCGTAAGCCGCTCGATTGCTAGCTTCCCCACGTACGTACGTAGGAATAGGATATCGCCGGAGGCTAGCTTTGGATAGCGGAGGATCGCTCGACCACATCGTCGTCTTCGTGGAGATACTCGGCGGACACGGTCTGGGCCAAACAGGTTGACAATGGGAGCACTGTGCACCTCTTTGGTGCCGACTAAACGACCGTCCTACGACCTGAAGCCGGAACAACTAGACCTCCTCATCGGCCAGCTCTTCGACCTGCCGCCGGAACTCCCAGAACTCGACATCGCCCAGCTCTCCGACCTGCCGCCGGAACTCCTAGACCTCGACATCGCCCAGCTCTCCGACCTGCCGCCGGAACTGCTAGACATCGTCATCGCTGGGCTCCACGACCCTGCTGACCGCGCCCGCGCCCGCGCCGTCTGCCGCTCATGGCACGCGGCCGTGCGCCGCCACAGGCCCCAACCATGGCAGCAGCCTAGCACAATCTCAAACTCGATCTGGCGCCACCTGCATTTCTTTCTCCGGGGCAACGACACCATCGGCTCCACGGACGACTGGCTGGCAGTCCGCCTAAGGAAGAAGCGCGTCACCGAGGACGGACACTCTAGCGAATATCTCTTGCACAACCCGTTCCTCAACCACACCGTGCCACTGCCCGAGCTGGAGGCCATAATCGGCCACCACAAATCTGAAATCAACAAGTTTCTCATGCGGTCAGGTGCCAATGACCTCATCGCCGTCATCACCAACAACTTGATGCATGCTTTCATGGTGATTAGCCCAGGGAAGGGCGTGTGGTTGCCACCACCACGCACATGCCCCTACATCTATATCATCGACTTTGCTTTCCTCGAAGGAAAACTCTATGCCATCACCAGGGCAGAGGGTCTCATCTCCTTTGATATCGCATTAGATGGCAAAGGAATACCCGTTGTTACCATGGGAAGACACCTCATCAAACAACCGCCAGATTACGATGGTCACCGTGTGTGGCCCCTGTCATATTGTGATTATGAAGACAACGATGACAATGATGGTGATCATGATGATGAGGAAGAGGAGGCGGAGGAGGTGGAAGCCGCACCAAATGAGGACGACCATGACGAGGAGGAGGAGGAGGCAGCCGCACCAAACGAAGAGGAGGATGACCAGGCATCATACCCAAATGACATTACTTGGCTCAACAGGTCACGTCATTTTTGGACACAAAATGGTGATGATTACATCACTAGCCGCCATCTAATCGAATCACGGGGGAAGCTTCTTATGGTGAGGCATCATCAACAAATGCGCCGAAATGGTTTTTATTTTACTGCAGGAGTGGAAATCTTTGAAGCGGACACTGACGCTGGTGCTTGGATGCCAATAACTGGTGGGCTAGGCGGCGGTCGGGCACTCTTTATCAGCCTCAACTTCTCCAAGTCTATAACTGCACCTTGTGGAGAGGTAGAGGAGGATGTCATTTATTTCATAGACACCGGTGAGGTTTTCAACCTCAAGACTGGTACTTCTAGCTCATCGCGATTGTGTATGTCTTTCGGGTCAAATACGTGGCTCTTCTACCCAGAATTGGTGATTTAGCACTGCAAAAGTATGCAATGTGTGAACGTCAATAATTTGATGTAAAAATGATATGGTTTGGTCTGTTTTCCTTAATATACGTTTGTGTTCCATGAAAGGATTAACCCCGATCTTTCGGTCCGCATTTAATACCTCACTTTGTCAAACGATATTTATTTTTATGCTCACCCACATGGACAAAAGAATCTGGTACATATGCTTGATTTCCTTTATAATAAACACAATATACAAAAATGTAAAGAAAATAAAACAATTATTTTGGATGCAACATGCAAATCTTGTGTGGCTGGATAGATTAATTAAGTAAAACTCACTTAGTTAGGAGCCTTCACAGCAATTGAGTCCTAGCTAAACCGTCCGATCAACCAATCTAATGGCCTGCACAAGCGGAGTACTCCCAAAACATCGTTACTGATGCTTGCTCGATTGGGTGGAGCCTGGAGGAGTCGTCGTTCCTTGCTGGGCTGCTACTCCACAAAACGAGCGGTTGGGGCCGATGACCTAAATTGACGTGGGCAGATGCACAACGAAAGACGATGACCACGACAATTAGGGTCGCCGCAGCCGGTGGCGGCCAGAGTTCCTGCGGCGGTGCAGCAACTCTCCCCTCCCTCTTGCTTCTGGCCCGTGGTAGGATCATTCTTCTCTGCATGTGCCTGGATACCAGCGCTGCATCATTGAAGGCCTGCACCGCGCCGCCGACACCGGTGAGAACTCCGGCCCGCGGCGCGTACTCCTTTCTTTTCCTCCCGCTAAAGGGGTTGCAGTTGGTATTGTGCTTCGCTGCTCTCTCCGCATCGAAGACCAACTCTTGCTGTTAGTTGATATGACATCTCAGAGTTAAATATTCTGAATTGCTATTTTTTTCTAGATAGAAGGCCATAGGCGCAGCGTTACATTAATATAGCCCCGAACGGCTCGAAGGGCACAAGGGTGATGTAAGGCAATTGAAGCTCCGATTGCCAGCGACAGTGCCCTCCATGAAGCTGATATGGTTAGTTACTTCCTATACTCCCTCAAAATATTTGATGTTTTTCGACAGATGTTCTGCTGGTTGGCGGAAGCCAACACATCCTGTAAGTTCAGGATACATTTTTTCCTTTGAAGATTGTAATACTCTAACTTATCATGCATTATTTGTCTGGCTAGAAATTATGTTGATGTTTCAGTGACAAAACTTGTTAGCCATTATATCATGAATTTCTTGCAACATATTTTCTTATGTTTTGTTTCAATTGTATGACTAGGAATTGTGTTGAGGTTTCACCGGTAAATCATGGCAAAAGAGGTACCATACATTCAAACATTGTTCACCCAGTCAAGAAATTTGATGGTGTGCAAGGCTGCAACTGCATTCTCAGAAACTTTAGAGTTAATTTGTGGCACCCTCAAATAAATAATAGCCTTCTATTTTCATTCATCTAATGCCCTATAATAATTCATACCACTGCCAAAAGCCTGAGAAGTATGATTCATACCGGTGGCAAATTTTGGCACTGCTAAAATAAAGGCTGTTGATGGGCCTGGCCCAGTCCAAATATGTGTAGTAGCTCGAAAAAACATTCTAACCCTCCTTCCTTCTCTGTGCCTGAGAGGCTCTGTTTCGTTGACATTGTCAGCCTTGGCCGGAAGTTGTGCCCGCACTGGGTGGATGCGATTACGTCGGGCACCATCGGAGGGACGGCATGGTGCGTGGTGGCGGTGTCCTGGTCCTTGGTAGATGCGCACCGAAGGTCGTGAATCAGAACGGCCGCCCCGCGCACGGAGATGTCCACCATGGAGCATGGTGCCCCTAGCCTGTAATCGCCTCAACTGCAGCGGCACATGTGCACACGATGGCTCTCGCCCTCTTCGGTGAGCCCGCCTGTCCCTGGTAGTGCTTCGCCTTGCTCTCCGGTGATGCCGACGTAAAGCAGGGTGGCCGCGCGCCGCGAACGGCAACGTCCACGACGCGCCCGACTCGCCGAACATGCAGATGCCTCATCCAAGGCAGCACGCATACTCGGCGAGGCAGGCAGCCACGATTATTACCGACCCCACAGACGGACCTGTATCGCCTTTGCCTTGCTTCTGCTTGCTCTCCGGCAAGTTGGCCATGGAACGGGGCCGCGCACGGTGATGTCCACTGCGCCTGACGCACCCAGCATGTAGATGCCTTGTAGATGCCTCAACTTCGGCAGCACACATACTAGTTGACGCAGGCAACCACGATGGCTCCCGTCTGACCTGCGCGTGGTCATGCTTGCTCTTCGGCGTATCAAGCCGTCAAGGAACAACTGCACGCAGAAGATCGGGATTTCTTATCCCTTTGCCAGATTTGCGATTTAGCTCTTGTATAGTGGGCCTGACTTTATTGATGATGGGCAATCAAAACTGATAATGAAATTTTGTGTGCCTGTCAACGTCGATAATTACGGCTTCCTGGGCCTAATCTCTACCGGTTGATCTGAAGAGTCCCTACAATTCATACCACTCCTTCCACTGGTAGAAAAATGGCCTTTAGTCGCGGTTCGCAACTGCCATTAGTCGCGGTTGCGCAACCGCGACCAACTAAGCGCGACTAAAGGCACCCCTTTAGTCGCGGTTGCTTACGAACCGCGACTAAAGGCCTGTCCACGTGGGCGGCTAGCGTGCGCCTGGCGAAGGATCTTTAGTCGCGGTTGGTGTCCCCAACCGGGACTAAAGGCTATTTCGTTAATTTTTTTTTAATTCATTTGGGTTTCTAATTTTTTTCACTCCGTTTTTTTTTTATTTTTTTCAGAATTTCTATTATTTCAGTTATTTGCATAGCTTAGTCTCTATCTCTAACTACACTTATCTCTACTCAAATTACTTACTCGTGGTCAAATTTCCCGCTCGGTCACCCATCCTCCCACTACTCCACCTCTAGCACGCTTAACTTCCGAGTTCCATTCCGTCCCGCATCCAAGTGCTACGCGCACATGTATGTGATAGTAGTATCATATCAATCCTATTAACATGTTGGCCAATGTCACATTTTTTTATTGTTTGAATTTCAAATAATTTTTTTCATAAACAAAAATAACGATGTAATAATAATCGTGAATAAATAAATAAACATTAACATTTTAATTTTTTTAATTTTAAATTTTTTAAATTTTTTTTTTTGCCAAACGTAAAACCTAAAAATTTGAAAATCTTAAAATTGGGTAAAAGTAATAGTAATCTTTATGCATGATGAAATTATTAATTTAAAAAATAAAAAATTATAAAATCCTGAATTTCTGCAAAAATTAAAATCTTCCTGCTTTCATATTTTCATTTGGAATTTTGAGAATCTAAAAATTGGCTAACCGGGTAAACCCAGGTGAAATCGGATGTAACTTTTTTCCAGGATTTTTTTCATATATTATACGTTTTTTTCCGACGTCGTATGCAAAAGTTATTGCGGTTTTACCATTTTTTAAACTTTTTTTGCAAAAAAAGTGAAAATTCGAATTTCTTAATTTCTCCTAATAGTAGGTTGCATAACATACAAGAATATGAAAACAATTTTTTTTTTGAATTTTCTATCATTTTCTTTTGTATTTTACAAACCAAAAAAAGGCGATCCACGAGGGGGGGTGCAGGCTGCGTGGGAGTAAAAAAACTAGGAAAAACCTTTAGTCCCGGTTGGGGACACCAACCGGGACTAAAGGGTACCCTTTAGTCGCGGTTGGTGTCCCCAACCGGGACTAAAGGTTTTTCTACCGGCCGCATCCATCCATAGCCCTTTAGTCCCGGTTGATGTTACCAACCGCGATTAAAGAGGTACCCTTTCGTCTCGGATGGAGCATTAGTCGCGGGTCGCCTCCCGAACCGCGACTAAAGCCCCCTTTAGTCGCGGTTCGAATATTTCCGGGACTAATGGGGGTGGACGGAAGCCTCTTTTTCTACTAGTGTTCTATTATGAGTGGTAAAAGGTACCGTAAAAGAAGCCATAACTTTAAGGTACCCTTTATTTCAAAGCTTTCAAGCACCTAATTTTTCTTCCTACATAAGTTGATATCCTAAATATAGCCAAACAATATTAGCTTCATCTCATGCTTTTGTATGCTATTTCGTTTCCATTTTTTACTTAGTAACCCAAGGACCGTTATTTCTATCAATCTAACATTAGATCCATGTGTAAGTGAGCCCACTCTACGAGGTTCAAGTATCATTAGTGCGCTTTGTGGTGAAGATTGGAATTCTTCAAGCGCTCCTTTGTCAGTTGCGTGAAGTCTGATCTTCCGGTAGGTAGGAACTACAAGAATGTAGATCATGTTCTTAGCTAATCCCATGATTTACGGTTGAATAGTTTGGATAAGAACAAATAGAAGACATTGTTTATTTTGTGTTTGACATACCCTTTACTTCTTCTTCTTTTGTACTCTTATACTTCGTAAAGAAAAATGTGAGGCTCCCATTTCTTAACAAGTGTGTAATTTGGCGACTTCTTGTATGTTCATCATAACCTCAAATACAAAAGGGATCACCCTAATAACGCTGCATGATCAGCTGATCTGGAAGTGGAGTCAGCGCGCTCCTGCTCGACCACCCGTAGTGCATAGAAGCTAATTTGGAAAAGCTGGGCACCTCCACGTGTCAAATTCTCCCGTTGGCTGGCTAACAAGAACATGTGTTGTACGGCTGAACGTTTGCAATGTCGTGGTCCGCAGCACAACACCCTCGGTGTGTCCTGTGTGATTGATGTCTACGGGAGCTTCTATTCTTGTAGACAGTGTTGGGCCTCCAAGAGCAGAGGTTTGTAGAACAGCAGCAAGTTTCCCTTAAGTGGATCACCCAAGGTTTATCGAACTCAGGGAGGAAGAGGTCAAAGATATCCCTCTCATGCAACCCTGCAACCACAAAGCAAGAAGTCTCTTGTGTCCCCAACACACCTAATAGGTGCACTAGTTCGGCGAAGAGATAGTGAAATACAGGTGGTATAAATAAGTATGAGCAGTGGCAACGGCACCAGAAAAGTGCTTTGCCCAGGACAGTAAACAAGCAGTAGTAACGCAGCAGTAGTAACGCAGTAAAATAGTAAACAAGCAGCGATAGCAGTATTTAGGAACAAGGCCTAGGGATTAGACTTTCACTAGTGGACACTCTCAACATTGATCACATAACAGAATAGATTAATGCATACTCTACACTTTTGTTGGATGATGAACACATTGCGTAGGATTACACGAACCCTCAATGCCGGAGTTAACAAGCTCCACAATAATGCTCATATTTTAGTAACCTTTAGTGTAAGATAGATCAAAAGACTAAACCAAGTACTAGCATAGCATGCACACTGTAGCCTTCATGCATATGTAGGAGGAATAGATCACATCAATATTATCATAGCAATAGTTAACTTCGCAATCTACAAGAGATCATGATCATAGCATAAACCAAGTACTAACACGGTGCACACACTGTCGCCTTTACACACGTGCAGGAGGAATAGAACTACTTTAATAACTTTGCTAGAGTAGCACATAGAATAGTGGTGATACAAAACTCATATGAATCTCAATCATGTAAAGCAGCTCATGAGATTATTGTATTGAGGTACATGGGAGAGAGATGAACCACATAGCTACAGCGGAGCCCTCAGCCTCGGGGGTGGATTACTCCCTCCTCATCATGGAGGCAGCGATGGCGGTGAAGATGGCGGTGAAGACGGCGGTGGAGACGGCTCCGGGGGCAATTCCCCGTCCCGGCAGGGTGCCGGAACAGAGACTTCTGTCCCCCGAATTGGAGTTTCGCGATGTGGCGGCGCCCCTGGAGTCTTTCTGGAGGTTCGTCTTTTTTGTCGATGTTTTTAGGTCACGACGGCTTAAATAGGCGAAGAATCGGAGTCGGAGGGGCCACGGGCTGGTGCCACCATAGGGGGGCGCGCCCCCCCTTGGGCCGCGCGGCCAGGTGGTGTGGGCCCCCCTGGCACCCCTCCGACTCTTCTCCGGTGCTCCGGAAGCTTCCGGGAATTATAAGGCCTTCGGTCTTGATTTCGTCCGATTCCGAAAATATTTCTTTACTAGGATTTCTGAAACCAAAAACAGCAGAAAACAGCAACTGGCCTTTCGGCATCTCGTCAATAGGTTAGTTCCGAAAAACACATAAAAATGATATAAAGTGTGAACAAAACATGTTGGTATTGTCATAAAACAAGCATGGAACATCAGAAATTATAGATACGTTGGAGACGTATCAGCATCCCCAAGCTTAGTTCCTACTCGTCCTCGAGTAGGTAAACGATAAAAGATAATTTCTGAGGTGACATGCTACCAACATAATCTTAATCATACCATTGTAAAGCTTATGAGATGAATGCAGCGATTCGAAACAATGTAAATGCAATGAGTAAACAATTGAATCATATAGCAAAGACTTTTCATGAATAGTACTTTCAAGACAAGCATCAATAAGTCTTGCATAAGAGTTACTCATAAAGCAATAAATTCTTAGTAAAGGTATTGAAGCAACACAAATGGAAGATTAAGTTTCAGCGGTTGCTTTCAACTTGTAACATGTATATCTCATGGATAGTTGTCAATGCAAAGCAATATAACAAGTGCAATAAGCAAGTATATAAGAATCAATGCACAGTTCACACAAATGTTTGCTTCTTGAGGTGGAGAAAGATAGGTGAACTGACTCAACAATAAAAGTAAAAGAATGGTCCTTCAAAGAGGAAAGCATCGATTGCTATATTTGTGCTAGAGCTTTTATTTTGAAGACATGAAACAATTTTGTCAACGGTAGTAATAAAGCATATGTATCATGTAAATTATATCTTACAAGTTGCAAGCCTCATGCATAGTATACTAATAGTGCCCGCACCTTGTCCTAATTAGCTTGGACTACCGGATCATCACAATGCACATGTTTTAACCAAGTGTCACAAAGGGGTACCTCTATGCCGCCTGTACAAAGGTCTAAGGAGAAAGCTCGCATTGGATTTCTCGCTATTGATTATTCTTCAACTTAGACATCCATACCGGGACAACATAGACAACAGATAATGGACTCCTCTTTTATGCATAAGCATGTAACAACAATTAATAATTTTCTCATTTGAGATTGAGGATATATGTCCAAAACTGAAACTTCCACCATGAATCATGGCTTTAGTTAGCGGCCCAATGTTCTTCTCTAACAATATGCATGCTTAACCATAAGGTGGTAGATCGCTCTTACTTCAGACAAGACGAATATGCATAGCAACTCACATGAAATTCAACAAAGAGTAGTTGATGGCGTCCCCAGTGAACATGGTTATCGCACAACAAGCAACTTAATAAGAGATAAAGTGCATAAGTACATATTCAATACCACAATAGTTTTTAAGCTATTTGTCCCATGAGCTATATATTGCAAAGGTGAATGATGGAATTTTAAAGGTAGCACTCAAGCAATTTACTTTGGAATGGCGGAAAATACCATGTAGTAGGTAGGTATGATGGACACAAATGGCATAGTGGTTGGCTCAAGTATTTTGGATGCATGAGAAGTATTCCCTCTCGATACAAGGTTTAGGCTAGCAAGGTTATTTGAACCAAACACAAGTATGAACTAGTACAGCAAAACTCACATAAAAGACATATTACAAGCATTATAAGACTATACATCGTCTTTCTTGTTGTTCAAACACCTTACTAGAAATTATCTAGACCTTAGAGAGACCAATTATGCAAACCAAATTTTAGCATGCTCTATGTATTTCTTCATTAATAGGTGCAAAGTATATGATGCAAGAGCTTAAACATGAGCACAACAATTGCCAAGTATCACATTACCCAAGACATTATAGCAATAACTACATGCATCATTTTCCAATTCCAACCATATAACAATTTAACGAAGAAGAAACTTCGCCATGAATACCATGAGCTAAGAACACATGTGTTCATACGAACCAGCGGAGCGTGTCTCTCTCCCACAAAGTGAATGCTAGGATCCATTTTATTCAAACAAAAACAAAAACAAAAACAAACAGACGCTCCAAGTAAAGTACATAAGATGTGACGGAATAAAAATATAGTTTCAAGAGAAGAAACCTGATAAGTTATCGATGAAGAAGGGGATGCCTTGGGCATCCCCAAGCTTAGATGCTTGAGTCTTCTTATAATATCCAGGGATGAACCATGGGGGCATCCCCAAGCTTAAACTCTTCACTCTTCTTGATCATAGTATATCATCCTCCTCTCTTGACCCTTGAAAACTTCCTCCACACCAAACTCGAAACAAACTCATTAGAGGGTTAGTGCATAATCAAAAACTCACATGTTCAGAGGTGACACAATCATTCTTAACACTTCTGGATATTGCTCAAAGCTACTGGAAGGTAATGGAACAAAGAAATCCACCCAACACAGCAAAAGAGGCAATGCGAAATAAAAGGCAGAATCTGTCAAAGCAGAACAGTCCGTAAAGACGAATTTTAAAATGGCACCAGAGTTGCTCAGATGAAAATGCTCAAATTGAATGAAAGTTGCGTACATATCTGAGGATCACTCACGTAAATTGGCATAATTTTCTGAGTTACCTACAGAGAATTAGACCCAGATTCGTGACAGCAAGAAATCTGTTTCTGCGCAGTAATCCAAATCTAGTATTGACTTTACTATCAAAGACTTTACTTGGCACAACAAATGCAATAAAATAAGATAAGGAGAGGTTGCTACAGTAGTAACAACTTCTAAGACACAAATATAAAACAAAGTACTGTAGCAAAATAACACATGGGTTATCTCCCAAGAAGTTCTTTCTTTATAGCCATTAAGATGGGCTCAGCAGTTTTAATGATGCACTTGCAAGAGATAGTATTTGAAGCAAAAGAGAGCTTCAAGAGGCAAATTCAAAACACATTTAAGTCTAACATGCTTCCTATGAAGAGGAATCTTGTACACAAATGAATTCATGAAGAACAAAGTGACAAGCATAAGAGGATAAAACACGAGTAACTTCAAGATTCTCAACATAAAGAGGGGAAACTTAATATTATTAAGATGCATATAACCATATTTCCCTCTCTCATAATAACTTTCAGTAGCATCATTGATGAAATCCACAATATACCCATCACTTAAAACATTCTTATCATGGTTCATATGCATAGAAGTATCATTAAATTTGGCATAAGAAGAGTTATTCTCATTAATAGTAATTGGAGCAGGATTATTATCAAGAATTTGAACATGGTAAACAAGTTGCATATTAAGGAAATTGTTTTTGGTAAGCCTATCATAACTATGACAATTTTCATAAGGATAATTGTAACATGTGTCATATCCATCTCTATAGCGATTATCTAGACCAGAATATGTGATATCATCATTTTCACTAAAAGTAGAGGTCTCAAGTATAGGATCTTCGAGCACAACATCCCCAAGCTTAGAGCTTTCAATATCATCGTTTGAGGGGACATGAATAATGCTATCATCATTACTTTCATAATCAGTGCCAAAGAGATTTCCAACATCAAAGTTAGTGTGCTCTTCCAAATCATGATCACTAATATGGGTAAAGGGTATAGGAAGATCATCGTACTCAGATTCATTATCACAATAATCATCAGGAGCAACATACTTACGGTTACCTATCGTTATCTCATATATGCGGGGATATGTTGTTACCTCTTTCTTTTTATTCCCCTTATTCTTCTTCTTCTTCTTCGTTCCCTTCTTCTTCTTCTCCTCCTCCTTTTCCTCGTTCCCTTCTTCAGGAGGGAGAGGCTTGAAGGGTGGCTTGTCCGCATAACCTGATTTACTTTCAGAAACAATAGAAGAAACTTGGGAGGATCCCTCCTTTTCATTAATTAGTTGAAAACACACAGCGGTCCTATCATATTTTGGCAAGGTGTCATCTTCTAAAATATTTTGTATGTAAGTATTTGTATGGCTATTATCAATGCAATAAGAAAAACACCCATGCAGGACATCATCAATATCAAGATCACTCATATGTAACAAAGAGATTTTTCTCGACAGTTCTTCACACCCCAAGAATAGAGTAAGTTCATCATGCTGATTAGGAGTAATTTCATCATCACAATACAAATTTGCAGCACTCATTGGGTTCAAATTATCATTGGAGGAGCATTGAAAATTAAAATGACCCACTTCATGGCAAACTTCACAAATAAAAGGATAGAGGGCACAAACTTTTTTATCAAGATCATCTAGAGCCCTAAACCACTTTCTAGTTTTTTCATTAGCATGATGGATACAATATTCATCTTTGATTTGATTAATTCCACAAGGTCTATGTATTCCACAAAAATTAACATGCTTATAGGAAATAGCATTCTTAGGAGTTTGAGCATGCTTATTGCAATAATTAACAACAATTTCATTCTTCATGCAAGCCTCTTTAAAAGGTTCATGATACTTATCAAAATTATTTTTAGGCAATTCTAAATGAGATGCAAAGGCTTTATAAAGATTTGCAGCAACTTGAGAGTCAAGACCATAAGTAGCACTCATATTTCGAAATTTATCGGTATCCATAAAAGTTTCAATGCATTCATAATCATAATTTATACCTGACTCTTTACCTTTGTCGTTCTCCCAATCTTCAGCGTTCTCCTTAATCCGATCAAGAAGATCCCTTTTAAACTCTTCTTTGTTGCGCGTGAATGATCCAGACAAGTAGCATCCAGCAAGGTCTTATCTTGAAAAGAAAGTCTTGCATAGAAATTATCAATGATGATATTACCTGGAAGCTCATGATTGGGGCATTTGAGCATTAAAGACTTCAATCTCTCCCATGCTTGGGCAATACTCTCTCCATCATGAGGCCAGAAATTATATATTCGGTTTCGGTCTTTGTGAATTTCACTTGGAGGATAGAATTTAGAATAAAATAGATGCACAATTTCCTTCCAATCAAGAGAATCACCATTCTTCAGCAATTTATACCAATGCGCCGCTTTACCAGACAGCGATATAGAGAATAGTTTCTTCCTAACTTCATTCATAGCAATACCTGCACATTTGAATAACCCGTATAATTCATGCAAAAACAGAAAATGATCTCCAGGATGCACAGTTCCATCCCCTTCATAGCGGTTATCCATAACACGTTCAATAATTTTCATAGGTATTTTATATGGAGTACTTTCAGTAGGTGCATTTAAAATATCACAAGCATCATTAGAGTTATCGCATATGGGAGATAAAGTATTATCAGAGCAAATTTTCTCACCTGAAGATGGGAAGCTAAAAAGTTCACAAAAACTAGCTTCCCCAAGCTTAGACTTCTCCATAGCATTAGCAGTAATTGCATTCATACTAATAACATCGCTACTAGCATGCAAATGAGGTTCCATTGGTTTTTTAATGTTTGCACCAAACAATTCTAAATCAGGAAAAAGATTAAAAAGCTCACTAAATTTTTTGTTGTTTTCCATTATGCCTAACTAGTGTAAACAAGAAACAAAAAGATGCAATTGCAGGATCTAAAGGAAATATCTTCGAGCACAAACACAATGGCGCCAGAAAAGTACTGTTACCTGGAACCGAAGTATGAGTGCCTTTTTACCTTTCCTCCCCGGCAACGGCGCCAGAAAAGTACTTGATGTCTACGGGAGCTTCTATTCTTGTAGACAGTGTTGGGCCTCCAAGAGCAGAGGTTTGTAGAACAGCAGCAAGTTTCCCTTAAGTGGATCACCCAAGGTTTATCGAACTCAGGGAGGAAGAGGTCAAAGATATCCCTCTCATGCAACCCTGCAACCACAAAGCAAGAAGTCTCTTGTGTCCCCAACACACCTAATAGGTGCACTAGTTCGGCGAAGAGATAGTGAAATACAGGTGGTATAAATAAGTATGAGCAGTGGCAACGGCACTAGAAAAGTGCTTTGCCCAGGACAGTAAACAAGCAGTAGTAACGCAGCAGTAGTAACGCAGCAGTAGTAACGCAGTAAAATAGTAAACAAGCAGCGATAGCAGTATTTAGGAACAAGGCCTAGGGATTAGACTTTCACTAGTGGACACTCTCAACATTGATCACATAACAGAATAGATAAATGCATACTCTACACTTTTGTTGGATGATGAACACATTGCGTAGGATTACACGAACCCTCAATGCCGGAGTTAACAAGCTCCACAATAATGCTCATATTTTAGTAACCTTTAGTGTAAGATAGATCAAAAGACTAAACCAAGTACTAGCATAGCATGCACACTGTAGCCTTCATGCATATGTAGGAGGAATAGATCACATCAATATTATCATAGCAATAGTTAACTTCGCAATCTACAAGAGATCATGATCATAGCATAAACCAAGTACTAACACGGTGCACACACTGTCGCCTTTACACACGTGCAGGAGGAATAGAACTACTTTAATAACTTTGCTAGAGTAGCACATAGAATAGTGGTGATACAAAACTCATATGAATCTCAATCATGTAAAGCAGCTCATGAGATTATTGTATTGAGGTACATGGGAGAGAGATGAACCACATAGCTACAGCGGAGCCCTCAGCCTCGGGGGTGGATTACTCCCTCCTCATCATGGAGGCAGCGATGGCGGTGAAGATGGCGGTGAAGACGGCGGTGGAGACGGCTCCGGGGGCAATTCCCCGTCCCGGCAGGGTGCCGGAACAGAGACTTCTGTCCCCCGAATTGGAGTTTCGCGATGTGGCGGCGCCCCTGGAATCTTTCTGGAGGTTCGTCTTTTTTGTCGATGTTTTTAGGTCACGACGGCTTAAATAGGCGAAGAATCGGAGTCGGAGGGGCCACGGGCTGGTGCCACCATAGGGGGGCGCGCCCCCCCCTTGGGCCGCGCGGCCAGGTGGTGTGGGCCCCCCCTGGCACCCCTCCGACTCTTCTCCGGTGCTCCGGAAGCTTCCGGGAATTATAAGGCCTTCGGTCTTGATTTCGTCCGATTCCGAAAATATTTCTTTACTAGGATTTCTGAAACCAAAAACAGCAGAAAACAAAGAATCGGCCTTTCGGCATCTCGTCAATAGGTTAGTTCCGAAAAACACATAAAAATGATATAAAGTGTGAACAAAACATGTTGGTATTGTCATAAAACAAGCATGGAACATCAGAAATTATAGATACGTTGGAGACGTATCAGTGATCATAGCCAGAGATGACGCATCACCTGCCCCTTCTCGAGGCAAGTGTGATATAAGACGCTATCCTAGGTACGACTGATGTGCAGGCCACCTCCAGGCGAGACCTCGCTCCATGAATCGTGGCTCACGGCCAAGCTTGCCACGCCAAAGCCCATGTGCAAAGGCCTTGCCTCTGCCATGTTGCTGACAGCCTGCACATCGATGTGTAGACTCGAGAGAATGTCAACAAAAAAAAGTTATAATTAAACACAAGAGAATGTCAACAAAAGAAATTTCAACATTGCAAGGAGAACTGTAGGTCACATCGATGTGTGGGGGACATGAGGTTGTGAACAGACATTTTTCCCCGATCACGTCAGCGTATAGCACATGTACGTCATTGGGGAGGATGACATGCATGGAACAACATGCACAATTTGTTGTCTACACTCACTGTGCCAATAGGCATCTTCATCGATATTTTCTTGGGTATAGCCGTCAAGGATATTTTATTTTTGGCGAACGCTGGGCGTCGGCCGCCGGATCCTGACCCCAAAAATCGGTTGTCCTCCGCACCATCGGATCGCAGTCGAACGTCCAGAATCAGTCACATTAGGAAGTTTACATTATAGCCCCCGGTTTCTGGAGAATCAATCCGCAGTACTATATTTCTCAGATAATAGTTTAAACGCGGTTTTACATTTGCCACCCTCCTTTTTCTAGAAACCAACCCGCAGTACCCCCTAATGCGAAGAGTATTACAACAAAAATCCTCTCTCCGCGTACAAAAAATATATACTATTACAACAAAGAGTGGCAACATTTTTTAAAAGTAATGTCACAATAAAGTGGTTAAGCCAACAAATTGTTTTGTTGGAGATAAATTTACAACAAAAGTAGCCATTATTATTAACAAAAACCGGAGACTATTACAACAAAAATCCATATGATGCAAAAAAAATAGAAGAAAACATTAATTTGTTACATATTGAATTACAACAAAAGTCACCAACTTTTTTTACAAAAAGTCACAAACAATTACAATAAAAATCAATATGTTTGCAAAAGTGAAGCGACATTTAATTTGCTACAGATAGAATTACAACCAAAATCACCTACTATTTTATCCAAAGTCACAAATGCTTACAACAAATAAAAAATCACTTTGTTATTAGCATCAACAAAAAAAAAGTTGTCTCTTTACAACAATTATTAACAACAAATCCTACAAAAATTACGGATTATTTACAACAAATAGTTCATCATCTCACTCATGTGTTTTGCAGCGATAGGCCGAAAAAAGCAGGCCACTATTTGGTGATTGTTGGGTGCCAAGGTGGCAAGGTATAGTGGCGAGTTAATTAGGGCGTCACGATTTCACGGAAAAGAAAAGTGCGTCTCCCTCCGCAACCGTCGTCACCGGTGCCGTGGCCTCGCGGGACTCTTCTTCCCACCGGAGCTGCCTATAAATTCCCACCTCTCCGCGTCTCCTCTCCACACAAATCCAATCCAGTCCCCCTCTCCGGTCTCACCCAAGAAAAATCTCCCACCCGATCGAAGCGAAGGCTCCCTCTTCCTCCTTGCAAGGTACGGGAGCTCCCGATCCCTCCTTCTCCCTGTTCGTGCTATGCGGCCGTTGGTACTAGTATTTTCGTTCGATTATTGCTGGTTACGATCGGTTGCGTTGTCGTTTGGAGTAGATCCGCGGGCGGGCGGTTCCGCGGTGGCATTGTTATTGCTGATCGATTGCGGTTAAGTCGATGTGAATTTCCTCTGGATTTTGCCTGTTTTGTCGAGTAGATCTGCGGATTTGAGGCGCGATTGGTGCTAGGGTCGCTCTATAGTACATAGCTCAGGTTATATCTGTTATATTGCAAGTATGCCTGACTTTCAGTAATTTACGTGCTTAGTCTTTGTGCACCTCGTACTTGTTTGTAGAATCTGTTGCTGTGCATCGATCAACTCTGAAATTGTTCATCTGTTAAGGTGTAGATGGGCGACTCTGCTCTGTTGGTGCTAAATGTTCGCAGTATTCCGGTAGATTCTTGATTTTTGTAGCGCTCAGGTAGCAATTAAATTCTCTACGTGCCTGATTTGTGAAGGGATATAAGCCTGGAATTTGTTGATGGGCAGCTTGTAGTTGCTTGTAGGATCCGTAGTTGTGCACCCGACTCTATTCTGGACTTCATGTGAGTGGGATGATATTACTGCTGGTTCATCTAAGTGTGTTGTGTACTTTACCATAGAACTGCTAGAAGTTGGATCAAAGTAGTTACACGAGTGGCTTTTTTCCTGTTTACCTTCATCTGTTAAGGTGTAGATGGCTGATTCCGCTCTCTTGGTGCCAAATATTCGTAGCATTCCCGTGGATTCCTGATTTATGTAGCACTCAGGTTCTAATTAAATTCCCTACATGCCTTGATATGTTAAGGGATATATGCCTGGAATATACTGATGGGCAACTTGTAGTTGCTTGTAGGATCCATAGTTATGCATCGACTCTATTCTGGACGTCATGTGATTTGGATGATATTACTGCTGATTCATCTAAGCTTGTTGTGTACTTTACCATAGAACTGCTAGAGGTTGGATCAAACTAGTTACACGAGTGGCTTTTTTCTTCTTTATGTTGATATGTTCGGTTGTTCGTAACTACAATTTCTCTACTGGATCGTGGCATAGCGGTTCTGTTCTGAAGATATCCGTGTACTGTGCCTTAGTAGGCCTGGAATTTACTGATAAGCAGGTTGCAGTTGCTTGTATAATCCGTAGTTGTGTATCCAACTCTATTCTGTAAGTCATGTGAGCTGTATGATACTACTGTTGATTCATCTTTGCTTGTTGTGTATTTTAGCATAAAACTGCTATAGGTTTGATCAACATGGTTACACGAGTGGCCTGTTCATCTTTACATTGATGTGTTTGTTGGTTCGTAGTTACGATTTCCCTATTGGATCGTGGCGTATTGGTTCATGTATTGCTTCTCTTCTGAAGATATCCGTTTACCTTGCTGTAACTCTGGTCTACTTCGTATTTACAGATGCAGATCTTTGTGAAGACCCTCACTGGCAAGACCATCACCCTCGAGGTGGAGTCCTCAGACACCATCGACAACGTGAAGGCGAAGATCCAGGACAAGGAGGGCATCCCTCCGGACCAGCAGCGCCTCATCTTCGCTGGCAAGCAGCTTGAGGACGGCCGCACCCTCGCTGACTACAACATCCAGAAGGAGTCCACGCTCCACCTGGTGCTGAGGCTCCGTGGTGGCATGCAGATTTTCGTCAAGACCCTCACCGGCAAGACCATCACACTTGAGGTGGAGTCCTCGGACACCATCGACAACGTGAAGGCAAAGATCCAGGACAAGGAGGGCATCCCTCCGGACCAGCAACGCCTCATCTTCGCTGGCAAGCAACTCGAGGATGGCCGCACCCTCGCTGACTACAACATCCAGAAGGAGTCCACGCTCCACCTGGTGCTGAGGCTCCGTGGTGGCATGCAGATCTTTGTCAAGACCCTCACCGGCAAGACCATCACCCTAGAGGTGGAGTCCTCGGACACCATCGACAACGTGAAGGCAAAGATCCAGGACAAGGAGGGTATCCCTCCGGACCAGCAGCGCCTCATCTTCGCTGGCAAGCAGCTGGAGGATGGCCGCACCCTCGCTGACTACAACATCCAGAAGGAGTCCACCCTCCACCTGGTGCTCAGGCTCCGTGGTGGCATGCAGATCTTTGTCAAGACCCTCACTGGCAAGACCATCACCCTGGAGGTGGAGTCATCTGACACCATTGACAATGTCAAGGCCAAGATCCAGGACAAGGAGGGCATCCCTCCGGACCAGCAGCGCCTCATCTTTGCTGGCAAGCAGCTCGAGGACGGCCGTACCCTTGCTGACTACAACATCCAGAAGGAGTCCACCCTCCACCTGGTGCTACGCCTCCGCGGTGGCATGCAGATCTTCGTCAAGACCCTCACTGGCAAGACCATCACCCTTGAGGTGGAGTCCTCTGACACCATTGACAACGTCAAGGCCAAGATCCAGGACAAGGAGGGCATTCCTCCGGACCAGCAGCGCCTCATCTTTGCCGGCAAGCAGCTTGAGGATGGCCGCACCCTGGCGGACTACAATATCCAGAAGGAGTCCACCCTCCACCTGGTGCTCCGCCTTCGTGGTGGCATGCAGATCTTTGTCAAGACCCTCACCGGCAAGACCATCACCCTGGAGGTGGAGTCGTCAGACACCATCGACAACGTGAAGGCGAAGATCCAGGACAAGGAGGGCATTCCTCCGGACCAGCAGCGTCTGATCTTCGCTGGTAAGCAGCTGGAGGACGGTCGCACCCTGGCGGACTACAACATCCAGAAGGAGTCCACCCTGCACCTGGTGCTCCGCCTCCGTGGTGGTCAGTAAGGCACTGCTTTTCTCACTGGGGTTGAAAGTCTGGCTCCTTCGGTGTGTGTCTCTGGTGTCTGGTCCTGTGCTGCTGTCGTATTGTGGTCTAGTGTTATGGTACCTTGCGTCTACAAACTTGTGCTGTGATGCAGCACCTTTGGATAAACTGTGATGAAGTAATAAGTGATCCCTGAACTTGTTTTGAAATTCTTGTTTGTATATCTCTTATGCTGATAGTGCTATTTGCGGTATTATCTTCTTTCGGTGGTTCTTTCGTATTTTGATTGATGATTTTGACATTGAAGAGTATTTGTTTTCAGCTCGGGATACTTGCTACTCCCTCCGGTCCTTTTTAATTGACTCAAATTTAGTATAAAGTTGTACTAAATTCGAGTCAATTAAAAAAGAACGGAGGGAGTAGTACAGTAGCTGTTATGAATTTTGTGTTTCTGGCTTCTGTTTATCAGCATGCATGGTTTTTGCTGGTCACCGTGATGATTTGCCTTCAGTACTGCAACAAATCTCTCACCCCTAGGTAGAAATCCAAATATTACGGACTATTGGTTAATCAACAGATTTTTTGCTGAAATTGATTTGCTGCAAAAATGTTTAACTTCTAAAAACAATGAAAACCAGCTGGTTTGCACATGTAGCTGACTGGTGGGGCTATTGAAGTTTGAAGACAGGTAGGTAGTGGGTGGTTGGACTGATCATCTTGGCCCGAGCGTGTAGGCAGGGAACTACTACCTCTAATCCGAATTAATATGCTAGTCTTTGCCTCCGCTTCGCGTCGATCTAATCGGCATGGAGGGAGTAGTTTAGAGAAGTTTATTATAAGTGGTGTTAGGGCTACTACTACCTCAGAGTTCTTTGTATTTTAGTGATGAACGCACGAGAGAGTATCTGAACCAGTGATGGTGAAAAACAGGACAGGACGAGGTGAAGCTACACGAGATAGTTGAAGATGGCCATGGTGATGTGTTGTATTGTAGTGCGAAAGATCATTTCCACTTTGTTGCTCGACAATTCTTAGTGGAGCATCTAAATCATTTCTATCAAGAATTTTCCTTTACATCATGGATGGATGGACCTAGCTTTTTCAGAAACAAAAGACCTGGCTTTTTCAGAAACAAAAGGTGTGGACTAGAAATGCTACTCATGTCGATGGAATATTGAATGGACAAAACTCAAATTCGACGGACAACAACGACATCAGAAACACCAACTTGGTCCTAGTTCGGAGGCTTATAATAGTTTGATTCAACATTCAACCTCCATATGCCGCCAGATAGAACAACTAGACAGATTGGAAACACCGAGTTGGAATGGACCTTATCTAGTCAACATATGATTAATCATTGTGCAAACCGCCAAGCATCAATTATTGATCAAACCCGGTGCTAAGATTAGTTCAGGCCCTTCCATAAGAAAAGAGAAAAAAAGATTGGTTGAGCTGCCATTATCGCTATCTTGCATTATACAATCGACATTAGGTGTAGGTGCAGAGTCGCTCTCGAATGAAATGCAGAGTCATGCCTCTTACAACCTCCGTCCTAGTTAAGTATCTCGGATTTATCTAAATACGAACATATTTTAATATATTTTAGTTATAGAATATATATGCACCTATCTTTAGAAAAAAAAGGCAAATTTCAATCTGCCGCCCTCATGAACCACGACCTTTACTTAAATTGGATTCAGCCAGGCCCAAGCAGCACGTCTATATAGCAGGAGAAGCAAAGACACGGCAATGTCGTGTCGACGTGGTTCTTTTCTTCTCCGTGTCCCTAGCTAGTGGCCTGGACATGGACATGGCTGGTGAAGGAACCGGTGGATAATGAAAAGAAACGATACTAAACTCCGATCCAGAAGAAAACGACGCCCCGACAAATTCAAGTGGCCCTTGCACGAAGCGTCTAGTCTAGTTAATTGATCTTGTTTCAATTATATTTATTCTACTCTCTCAAAGGTGACTTGCCGCTTTTGTAAAATCAAAGCAAAATGTGAGGATGGGCAACGTCCACAATGTAAGGATGGCGATGAGCCACATCGACGTATTGGGGAGCAAGAGGCCGTGGGCGGACGCGTTTCTTTCCGTTGATCGCCGTGAACCATATCACGTCGACCTAAACGTCGTATGCTCGTGCGCGATGGGAAGGGTGTGCTGTTTACCTCCTCTAGGAGTGCCGACATGACAGTAATGTTCATTGATATTTTGTCTGAGGGGAAGCATTGATATTTTCCTGGGCATGGCCGTTGAGGGCATTTGCTTCGAGAACTATTAAGCTCTTAGGTAATACTACCTCCGGTTCAAAAAATAAGACGCACGCGTAATCTAAAATGAATTTTGACCATAAAAATTAAGCAATAAAATTTTGATTATATTATATGTAATTCGTACCGTTGGATTCTTATTGAAAAGCACATTCTAATGATACTAATTTCATACAAACAATCTTTATATATTTGAAGTGATTATTGGTCAAACAAAAAGTACGAAAAACGAAGGCGCCTTGTTCTTTGAAATGGATGTAGTATTGGATAAATGCCTAATATAAAAGGTAATATTTTTTAATATTTTTATTATTTATCCAAAGTTTTCCCTTTCTTCACTTATAGTGCCAATTCATGTGTGTTGTTCATCACGTCTTTTTCTCTTTTATTACCTCCAAATCCTCATTCTGAAGTGTGTCTTCATCTTATTCCTTATCTCCGATGAACTTGACATCAGTTCTTTGTATTTTTTATGATCTAATTTCAATCATTGATTTATCTTCTTCGACTATTGACTGATCCATATGTAAGGTACATTCGTAGATAACTGCACTATTATTGTACTTATATTCTGAACAACACACCACTATCTCGATGTCTCACTTCAACTAGACATCAAATCACCTTTCTTGATGTTAATCATGTGCTAGTCATGTCAAAAAAAAGCAAAAACATTTGATGATGTACATACTCTAAATAATACCCCCTCTGATCAACAAAGGTTGTCTCAACTTTGTCTAATTTTGGATGTATTTGATGGAGGGTGTAGGATAGATTGCCTTTCATGCCCACAATTTTCAACGATCTTTGGGTGTTCTATATTTAATTTTCCCAATATATCCCATGCATAACTAAATTTTTGACAAATGATTGAGCAAAAGCAAAAGAATCATCCAACATGAACTATGTGGGTATATAGTTTTTTTTGCTTATCATGGATTGAGTCACATGATCCAACAATATCTTGTCATATCATGGACCCTCCAAATATGTACATGCTACCGGGATGGTATCACAACAATGAAACTAGCATATAAATAAACGTGAAATATTTAACTTTTAAAATAAAATACTAGAAGTAAGTACAAAAGTAGGTGGACGATACAATATAATATTTAAATATATGGAATCTGATGGGCCTATTGCAATTTAACAGTCACAAACTCTCAATAACAAGTGTTTGGTTATAATGGATTGCCTAGAGACAATCTAAAATAGTAAGAAATATACTCACCACCAGGTACGCGTAGTTAGTCACTTAGTCATGCATATTTATTTCAGTACCTTCCATGTGTTATGGTTCAACTACTTTATATGAGAGAAATAAGTCAAGGTAACATTTTACGATCGCAGATAATCAAATAAAGTTACATTTTCAAGGACATCTCTTTCCTAGCTGAAGTTCAACATGCGAGATCAAATTCCTTGTTTTTTTACTTCTTCATATATTATATTTATTCTCTAAACTATTTCAAATAATTCGTGGCAGAATCAAGGCAGACCATTGGATGCATAGTCGGACAGATTTCAAATGAAGAATAGTCGTACGTAGAGCATTTCCGGTATGAGATAAACCTATAATTTTAAGAAGTTAATATTTCTAAAAAGATATTGGTGAATCCATAAGTTTATTATTCTTTATTTATTACCCACAAGTGTATTGGATAGATTGTAGTACATTCAATAATTATCGAGTATCGAACCCACATGAAGCTGAAGGTAAAACTAGTATACTCTAAGGTCATGTAAACCCTCTTACGAGTTACGATCCTTTAAATATGCAATACAACAAAACAAAGGATACACATAGCTTTTCTTTACTCTAAAATTAATAACTAGAAAACTGCAAACTAGAAGACTTAAATTATTTAAGAGAGAGAGATGGTAATAAAAGTGCCAGAAAATATGTGAGCAAGTGGTAACTCAAGTGACTAAATATTTTAGGCAAGTAGTTATTTCATTCCTTGTGGCCGTTTTAAGTGAAGCACAAAATCTGCTATATCAGCTAGCTGCACGAGTTCTATATTTTGTGTGAATTATTGCACCCCACTTAACTACCTACACATAGGTAAACAAGACATTAAAAATAAATAACTTGATGATTACAACCCTAGGAAAAGTACATTAGCTATCAAGTAATTAATTAAGGCAATGCCTAACCATCGCAAAAGCTTTTGATATAAGGTAAAGTCTATGTTTCTTCTATAGATGATTCAGAAGTAGGTGTAGTTGTGTATACGAGCAATTAATTACACCCGGGTTAGTTCAAAGGCTACATTAGTTTTTACACCCTACTGAATGGGTAAAAACTCATGCGCATGCTTCAGTCACTCCCGCACGCCCTCATCCAAGTCACAAGAAATTGTGATGACCGTATGCATTGCCCAACATATACATACACTTATACATCAGTACAAAATTCCATCATGTAAGACAACAAACAAGTATGCAACCTTCAAACGAACTATTTCACCATTGTCATGAATAAGTTACTACTCAAATCTAGACACAGAGACAAAATACATTATGAGAAAATAATATATTAAATCCGATGTTTATGTATTTTTTGATGGAGAGGTGCCTCCCCAAGGGGAAGAGTCGGCCATGGTGTGGAGGCATGTTGACGGCGGTGCAGGGCGACGGCGCGGTAGCAGAGCGGAGCAACCCGGTGCGTCCAGCCCTAGGGAAACACCTCTCCTTTTGCCCCCATTCTTCCTTGATCTTACTTGGTGGTGGAGACAAGCCCTCCCCTTGTAGATGAAATCCAAGGAGGATACAGATTCACAACTTTACATGGGTCCTCCAAAAGAATGTTTTTTCCATCAAAATATTTTGTTGGAGACTTCATCTTAGCTATGAGATCTAATCCACTTGATAGGGGCTCTTGGACACATCTATAAACTTCATAGGGGCGCCTCTTTGTCCCCTAATGTTCCTCAAACCGACTTATGGTCAAAGCCATCATTTACGGAAAAAGTTGGAGTTAATTTATTAGGAATAATGATTTATATCTACATCCTTGTCCAAGCAAGTTATGTTTTAAAATTAAAGAATATGAATTCCAATAAATATTTTTTTTGTCTCGAAAAGTAAGCCAAAGCCTCCCGGCCTTTACGCTTTCTGATAGACATCTATAATTCGATTCAAAACCCATAAACTAGGAGCATCTATTTTAAAAAATATTTAAAAAAATAGAGGGCTAAAAGGTAGCAAAAGCATATCAAAATTTAAGACACATATATTGCATTATCTAATCTAATGACTTTGGATAGAACCTCCAACGATAATAGCACTCGTAAATGTGGACGAAAACTATTTACAAGTAAAAATACGAACAACATCAAAACTTAGATTCGCTGCAAAGAAAAAGGTGTCATAAATATAGACGACAATATATGTAGCTTCTCTAGCGAATCAAGTACGACATCTTAGATTCGCTAAACCAAAAAGGTGGCATGAATATAAACGATATGGATACGTTTGGCCTTTAGGCCGTGGCCGAAAAGATCACTATTCAAGCGTGACTAGTGACACCCACATATATCGCACCAGAACGCACCGACGACATGAGCCCTGCTCCCAAACGACCACCAACTAGCGGAAACTCCAACGACCTCAGACGGTATCTCACATTGGTATCCCTAGACTTTTCCCTCCCCTCATCTCCCCCTCTCATTCTCCTCTGCATCATTGAGAGTTGCCTCGAGGGCGGACCCAACTTGCTCCTCCTCCTCTTCGATGGCACTGCCGGTCGGTGACGAGGTGGATGCACAGTGCGGGCTGTAAAAGTAGTAGTAGCTTTAGGTGGTCTAGGGTTAGGGCTAGGTTGTTTTTTCCCATGTGGAGTTTTAGTGATATGTCATTCCCGATGTTATAAACGCGACAAGCAAATAAACGAAGAACAGACAAACCACACGTAGGGGACATAAGCTTTTAACGTGGCAAAGTGGTGACCCTTCAGGGCTCTTCGGTGTGTCCCCAAGTGGTCTCGTCTCCGGCGGTGGAATTCTGACCACGACTGGAAGCTTCAACGCGAAGAAGGCGGTGATGAACCTCATTGTTTTTCTCTACTTTGTACTTGTGCCTTGGTTGTAAAAGTGGAGGATTTGGCTGTAACTTTGGATTTGGGAGGTCCACTTTGTAAGATGTATCCCACCGAGTATAATTAAGAGAGAATTTCTTATTTGGCCCTATGTGAAGTTTGCCTTTCTTTTTTGGCCCTGGCAATTTTTTTCTTCCTTTCATGACCCACAAAGTTTGCCTGGTTCCTTATTTAGCCCCTAGTACAATTTAAGCACTAAGATGACCATTTTACCCCTGTTGCAATATGTGACAAAATTGCACTAAAAAGCTGTAATATACTAGTTGGTTATTAAAAAAACAACCCCCACTATGGCTGGCACCAGCGCACCATTTTGCCCCTGCTGCAATTTATTACAGAAAATCTCAAATTTATTCCGGAAATTACTCCAATTTTTTATATTTTCACAACTCCAAAAAAGTTGATATTAAATAGGCACAAACATAGAGACAATCCGCAGGCACGCCAGAAATTTTAGCCCAAAATACATTGTATTTTGGAAGATACAAAAAAGATAAATTTCTAAGAGACTATACGTACACACTATACGTCTATATAATGTCAGATTTTTGTTTTTTCACAGCCCAAAATAAAACGAGTTTATGCCTGAAACATTGCACGTACATCCCAAGCATATACTTGTATTGTATTTCTGGAATAAATTCAAGATTTTTATGAAACTCAAAAATTTGCCAGCATATTGCAGCAGGGGCAAAATGGTCATCTTAGTGCTTAAATTATACTAGAGGGTTGGCTCTGGTGGTTAGGTCCCTTGTGGTGGAACCAGCCCACCCAGGTTCAAGTCCTAAACTTGACATGAGTGTTTGCATTTACCTGGATTTATTCCAGAATTTAACCGGCGCTATGCTTTCAGTGGTAGGTGACGTGTCCGTCAGCAATGTGATGGTGACTTAAATCAACCTCAAGATATCTTGCTCGATCCTCGGAGGTGCTCATAGGGGTAGGGTGTACGTGCGTGCGTTCATAGGGGTGTTTGTACGTGCGTGTTTGTGAACGTCTGCGTTGTACTGTGTTCTCAAAAAAAATTATACTAGAGGGTTAAATAAGGAACCAACCAAACTTTATGGATCATGAAAGAAAGAAAAAATTTACCAGGGTCAGGATAAAATAAGGAATTCTCTCTATAATTAATGCAGTCTTTGGCTTTCCCGGTTAGAAAAAAGGCATCGGTATCTTCACCCTTTCCCTGGAAATTGCGTGGTTGGGACGGATTCCTACCCTCCGCAACCGCCTCTCCTCCTCCTATCCGTATCCGTCGTCGTCGTCAACCGGTGCCGTAGCCTCGCGGGACTCTTCCTATAAAATCCCACCCCTCCCCGTCTCCTCTCCACACAAATCCAGTCCCCTCTCCGATCTCGCCGAAGAAAACATCTCCGACCCGATCGAAGCGAAGGCTCCTTCGTCCTCCTTTCAAGGTACGCGAGTCCCCTTTCCTTCCTGTTCGTGTTCCCTGATCGTTGGTAGCAGTATCGTGGATCGAGTGTTGATGCTTCCGCTCGATTCCTTAGACGTTTGGAGTAGATCTGGTGGGTAAACGCTGCTATTGTCGAACTATATGCTGTTGATTAACCTCACGTAGTCCCGTCGTCGTGAAATTCCTCTGGATTATCGAGTTGCCGTGAAAT
Organism: Lolium perenne; assembly: GCF_019359855.2. Taxonomy (NCBI): domain Eukaryota; kingdom Viridiplantae; phylum Streptophyta; class Magnoliopsida; order Poales; family Poaceae; genus Lolium; species Lolium perenne. The sequence goes on along the minus strand of NC_067250.2, from coordinate 293,047,182 downwards.
TCCCCTGGATTTTGCCTGGATTATCGAGTAGATCTACCGATTTGAGACGCGATGGTGCTGCCTGTTGCTTCGATTCATCTGTTTTCGGTTTAGCTGGTTCGGTTGGAGCTAAATATTCGTGGTATTACCGTGGATTTCTGATTTCTGTAGCAATCAGGTTGTGGTTAAATTGCGCCTATGCCTGATCTGCGAAGGGACGCACCTGGGACTTACTGTTGGTCATCGTAGTTAATTGCAGGAAGGATCCGTTGCTGTGCATCGATCTGACTCTGGAAATCATGTTCGTATGCTGATATTGTTGTTGATGCATCTAGCTTGTTGGTCTACTTAAGCGTAGAACCCATGCAAGTTGGAACTGCTAAAACATGGTTACATGTCATCTTTCTATTAATATGCTCTGTGTAGCTGGCTATTTCTGCTCGGCTGGAGCTGAATATTCATAGTATTCCCATGGGTTTCTGATATATGTAGCTTTCAGGTCGTGATTAAGTTGCGTCCGTGTGCCCTTGCAGCTTTACGTAGGCGTAGAGCAGATAGCAGTTGGAACTGATCAAATTACGCAAGTACAACTTTGTGGTTAAATTGCACCTATGCCTGATCTGTGGGCGGATGCTACTGGAATTTAATGCTGATCGTCGTAGTTAGTTGCAGTATTCGTAGTTGTGCATCGATTCTACTCTGGAATCATGCCTTCATAACGATATCTAGCTTGTTTCTCTACTTGAGCATATAACTGATACAAGTTGGAACTGCTAAATCATGGCTACATGTGTAGTTTGATCATCTTTCTGTTAATATATGTTCGTTGGTTCCTACTTCCTAGTAGTAATGATTTCATCTCTCTTAGGATCGTGGCATAGTGGTTACTGTAGTTATACCGTGACTTACTCTGGCCTACTTCGTATTTACAGATGCAGATCTTTGTGAAGACCCTCACCGGCAAGACCATCACCCTCGAGGTGGAGTCCTCTGACACCATCGACAACGTCAAGGCGAAGATCCAGGACAAGGAGGGCATCCCTCCGGACCAGCAGCGCCTCATCTTCGCTGGCAAGCAGCTCGAGGATGGCCGCACCCTCGCTGACTACAACATCCAGAAGGAGTCCACCCTCCACCTGGTGCTCAGGCTCCGTGGTGGCATGCAGATCTTCGTGAAGACTCTCACCGGCAAGACCATCACACTTGAGGTGGAGTCCTCGGACACCATCGACAACGTGAAGGCCAAGATCCAGGACAAGGAGGGCATCCCTCCGGACCAGCAGCGCCTCATCTTTGCTGGCAAGCAGCTCGAGGACGGACGCACCCTCGCTGACTACAACATCCAGAAGGAGTCCACCCTCCACCTGGTGCTCAGGCTCCGTGGTGGCATGCAGATCTTCGTCAAGACCCTCACCGGCAAGACCATCACCCTTGAGGTCGAGTCGTCGGACACCATTGACAATGTCAAGGCGAAGATCCAGGACAAGGAGGGCATCCCCCCGGACCAGCAGCGTCTGATCTTCGCTGGAAAGCAGCTGGAGGATGGCCGCACCCTGGCGGATTACAACATCCAGAAGGAGTCCACCCTCCACCTGGTTCTCCGCCTGCGTGGTGGCATGCAGATCTTCGTCAAGACCCTCACTGGCAAGACTATAACCCTTGAGGTCGAGTCCTCGGACACCATCGACAATGTCAAGGCCAAGATCCAGGACAAGGAGGGCATCCCTCCGGACCAGCAGCGCCTCATCTTCGCTGGTAAGCAGCTTGAGGATGGCCGCACCCTGGCGGACTACAACATCCAGAAGGAGTCGACCCTCCACCTTGTCCTCCGCCTTCGCGGTGGCATGCAGATCTTCGTCAAGACCCTCACTGGCAAGACCATCACCCTCGAGGTGGAGTCTTCAGACACCATTGACAATGTGAAGGCCAAGATCCAGGACAAGGAGGGCATCCCCCCGGACCAGCAGCGCCTCATCTTCGCTGGTAAGCAGCTGGAGGATGGCCGCACCCTTGCGGACTACAACATCCAGAAGGAGTCCACCCTCCACCTGGTTCTCCGCCTTCGTGGTGGCATGCAGATCTTCGTTAAGACCCTCACCGGCAAGACCATCACCCTGGAGGTGGAGTCTTCGGACACCATTGACAATGTCAAGGCCAAGATCCAGGACAAGGAGGGCATTCCTCCGGATCAGCAGCGTCTGATCTTCGCTGGTAAGCAGCTGGAGGATGGCCGCACCCTGGCAGACTACAACATCCAGAAGGAGTCGACCCTGCACCTGGTGCTCCGCCTCCGTGGTGGTCAGTAAGTGCCTAACCATGGCACTGTTTCTCTCTCCTGGGGTTCACAAGTCTGGTTCCTTCGGTGTGTGTCTCGGGTGGTCTGGTCCTGTGATTCTGTTGTATTGTGGTCTCGTGTTATGTCACCTTGTGTCTACAAACTTATGCTGTGATGCAGCATCTTTGAACTTTGAATGAATGAATAAGTGAGTCCTGAACTTGTTACGAAATTTTAGTGCGTATGCATATCTGTTATGCTGCTATGTGTCTAAATTCTATTTCCAGTATTATCTCCTTTCGGTGGTTCTTTTTGTACTCCTATATTGATTTGTGATATTATTATTGAGAAGTATTTGTTTTCAGCTCGAGAGATTAAAAGTGTCATTTTGATTTTTGTCAGCTGTGGATTTGACATAGCTGTAATTTTGCCAGTACAGTAGTTCTTATGAGTGTTTCTTGCTTCTGTTTATCAACATTTCTGGTTTATGTTGGTTGCCCGATTTAGGCTGTTGCACCAAATATCCCACCATGGTGTCATGGTGATTTGCCGTACTGCAACAAAATCTCTCACCCGTAGATAGAAAATATAAAATAGTCGCAACATTCAAAAATAAAATGACATTACATGAATTTTTGGGCTAAGAATGTTTTGCGACAAAAGGAGGTTTGTGAAGATTTGAAGATACGAAGGTAGCGGAGGTGAGAATCTTGGGCGAGCGTTTAGAGTTCGGCAAAAGTAGAGAGATGAGATGGTTGAGAGGTTTCGGTTGGAACTAGGTTAGAGAAGTTAATTGTGGCGATGTTGGGACAGTATGTGAACCGGACATGGCAGGATGAGGTGAAGCTAAAGGAGGATGGTGGTTATGGCAATAGTCGAAGGACGGAGTAGAGAGGTAAGGAGGAGGATGGCCATGGTGATGTGTATTGTAACGAGAGAGATTATTTTCAGTATTTTGCTCGACAACTCGGAGTGGTGTAGTATCTAAACCATATTTTCCTTCACATCATGGACCTGCTTTTTTTTCAGTAGAAAAAGTTGTGGCCTAGAAATGCTACTACTCAAATTTGACCGAGAACAACGACATCAGAAACACCAACTTGGTTCCAGATCGGAGGATTACAATAGTCTTATTTAGCATTCCACCTTCATATGCCGCCAAATAGAAACACCGGACAGATTGGAACAACGAGTTGGAATTCGCCCTATCCAGTCACCATATGATTAATCATTGTTCAAATCGCCAGGCATCAATTATTTGATCAAATGTAGTGCTAAGATTAGTTCAGTCTCTTCCAAGAGAAAATGATTGGTTGAGCTGCCGATGTGGCCGTCTTGCATTATACGGTCGGCATTAGGATCAGGTGTAGTGTCGTTCTCGAATAAAATGCAGAGTAATCATGTCACCTGATTATTCTAGAAGTAACACGGATCACCTCTATTATCAGTCTGATATCTGCCCTACCATGTGTTTATTTGGTGGACTACATTGACTGTGAACTATTTTGTTTGTTTAGTTATACACTATTTAATTTAATTTGGTTGCAATATAATTATTATTCTCCATTCACATGTGCACCAATTGGGTGAAAATAAAGCAAAATGGCCAACTAGATCAAAATGGGCCGGGCCGGTGGGCTGCTTTGATCTAAATGGACATGGTGCCAGACGACCAATTTTATATCCGCAGCCCAATTTAAACAGAAAAAACAGTCATTTTATGTGCAAAATAGATTAAACCGCTAGAGTTGCCCAAAGGCAAATTAAATCTACAAGTCAGTGGAACTATAGATCCTTTCCTTACAATGGAGAGATGAGCATGCCACACAAAAGGAGAAGCAAAGAGACGTCGATGTCGACGTTGTTATTTCCTTCTCCGCATCCCTAGCTACTGGCCTCGACATGGCTGGCAAAGGAACCGACGAATAATGAGAAAATCAATGATACTAAACTCCGGCCCGAAAGAAAACGATGCCCCGACAAATGCAAGTGGCCCTTGAGCTAAGCGTGTTTAGTCAAACGGTCTTGTTTCTAGTAACTTTTTATTATACTCTCTGGAAAGTGAGTTGGCCATTTTGTGAAATCAATGGAAAATGTAAGGACGGTGATGGGGGCCATGGACGTGTGGGGAGCAGGAGGCGATATTCTTATGTTTCTTTTATGTTTTCTCTAGCTCCAAATCCGCGTTTCCCTGGCGTGTCTTTGTCTTGCTTCTCGTATTCAATATATTGTCATCATTTTTTTTTAATATTTTTCTGTCTTATTCTCAACCATCGATTTGCCTTCTTAGATTGTCGGCTCAGCTACGTGATACGTCCCCGACGTATCCATAATTTCTGTCGTTCCATGCTTGTTTTATGACAATACTTACATGTTTTGCTTGCACTTTATGATGATTTCATGCGTTTTCCGGAACTAACCTATTAACAAGATGCCACAGTGCCAGTTCCTGTTTTCTGCTGTTTTTGGTTCCAGAAAGGCTGTTCGGGCAATATTCTCGGAATTGGACGAAATCAACGCCAAACCTCCTATTTTTCCCGGAAGGCTCCAGAACACCGAAGAAGAGTCGGAGAGGGGCCAGAGGGCCACCACACCATAAGGCGGCGCGGCCTAGCCTGGGCCCGCGCCAGCCTAGGGTGAGGCGCAACCAGGTGCCCCCCTGCGCCGCCTCTTCGCCTATAAAATCTCTTTCGACCTAAAAACGCAGTACCAATTGACGAAACTCCAGAAAGACTCCAGGGGCGCCGCCACCATCGCGAAACTCCAATTCGGGGGACAGAACTCTCTGTTCTGGCACCCTGCCGGGACGGGGAAGTGCCCCCGGAAGCCATCTCCATCGACGCCACCGCCTCCATCATGCTCCGTGAGTAGTTCCCCCATGGACTACGGGTTCTAGCAGTAGCTATGTCGGTATACTCCCCCCCATGTACTTCAATACAATGGTCTCATGAGCTGCCTTACATGATTGAGATTCATCTGATGTAATCGGTGTTGTGTTTGTTGGGATCCGATGGATGATACATTATGATTAGTCTATCTATAAAGTTTGTGAAGTTATTGTTGCTGCAATCTTGTTATGCTTAATGCTTGTCACTAGGGCCCGAGTGGCATGATCTTAGATTTGAGCTCTATACTTATTGCTTAGATTGTATCTACAAGTTGTATGCACATGTCACTGTCCGGAACCAAAGGCCCCGAAGTGACAGAAATCGGGACAACCGGAGGGGATGGTAGTGATGTGAGGATCACATGTTTTCATGGAGTGTTAATGCTTTGCTCCGGTACTCTATTAAAAGGAGTACCTTAATATCCAGTAGTTTCCCTTGAGGCCCGGCTGCCACCGGCTGGTAGGACAAAAGATGTTGTGCAAGTTTCTCATTGCGAGCACGTACGACTATATACGGAAAACATGCCTACATAATTAATAATCTTGATGTTCTATCTTAATGCTTTGATTCCTATTAATTGCCCAACTGTAATTTGTTCACCCAACACTTGTTATTGGAGAGTTACCACTAGTGTAGATAGCTGGGAACCCCGGTCCATCTTTCATCATCATATACTCGTTCTACATGTCATTGGAAGTAGTATCAACTATTTTCCGGTGCCATTGCTCTCATATTGCTATTACTACTGCTGTGTTACTGTTACTACTGCTCTCATATTACTGCTACTACCAAAGAAGAGTCGGAGAGGGGCCAGAGGGCCACCACACCATAAGGCGGCGCGGCCTAGCCTGGGCCCACGCCAGCCTAGGGTGAGGCACCCCCAGGTGCCCCCCTGCGCCGCCTCTTCGCCTATAAAATCCCTTTCGACCTAAAAACGCAGTACCAATTGACGAAACTCCAGAAAGACTCCAGGGGCGCCGCCACCGTCGCGAAACTCAATTGCAGGGGACGAACTCTGTTACGGCACCCTGCCGGGACGGGGAAGTGCCCCCGGAAGCCATCTCCATCGACGCCACCGCCTCCATCATGCTCCGTGAGTAGTTCCCCCATGGACTACGGGTTCTAGCAGTAGCTATGTCGGTATACTCTCCCCCATGTACTTCAATACAATGGTCTCATGAGCTGCCTTACATGATTGAGATTCATCTGATGTAATCGGTGTTGTGTTTGTTGGGATCCGATGGATGATACATTATGATTAGTCTATCTATAAAGTTTGTGAAGTTATTGTTGCTGCAATCTTGTTATGCTTAATGCTTGTCACTAGGGCCCGAGTGGCATGATCTTAGATTTGAGCTCTATACTTATTGCTTAGATTGTATCTACAAGTTGTATGCACATGTCACTGTCCGGAACCAAAGGCCCCGAAGTGACAGAAATCGGGACAACCGGAGGGGATGGTAGTGATGTGAGGATCACATGTTTTCATGGAGTGTTAATGCTTTGCTCCGGTACTCTATTAAAAGGAGTACCTTAATATCCAGTAGTTTCCCTTGAGGCCCGGCTGCCACCGGCTGGTAGGACAAAAGATGTTGTGCAAGTTTCTCATTGCGAGCACGTAGGACTATATACGGAAAACATGCCTACATAATTAATAATCTTGATGTTCTATCTTAATGCTTTGATTCCTATCAATTGCCCAACTGTAATTTGTTCACCCAACACTTGTTATTGGAGAGTTACCACTAGTGTAGATAGCTGGGAACCCCGGTCCATCTTTCATCATCATATACTCGTTCTACATGTCATCGGAAGTAGTATCAACTATTTTCCGGTGCCATTGCTTTCATATTGCTATTACTACTGCTGTGTTACTGTTACTACTGCTCTCATATTACTGCTACTTTCACATCACCCCTGTTGCTAGTGCTTTTTCAGGTGCAGCTGAATTGACAACTCAGTTGTTAAGGCTTATAAGTATTCTTTACCTCCCCTTGTGTCGAATCAATAAATTTGGGTTTTACTTCCCTCGAAGACTGCTGCGATCCCCTATACTTGTGGGTTATCAAGACTGTTTTCTGGCGCCGTAGCCGGGGATCCATAGCTCTACTCATAAGTTCACCTGGGGAGTACACTCTACCTCTCTCTCTGTTTTTATTTTGTTTTATTTTGTTTTGCTTAGTTTACTTTTGTCTAGTTTATTTTTGCTTAGTTTATTTCTGTCTAGTATTGGTTTGCGTAGTTTACTTCTGCTTAGTTTATTTTTGTCTTGTTTTATTTGTCTCATATACCCAAAAATCCATAAAAATTTAAAAAAACCAAAAAATTAAAAACCGCTATTATGGGAGAACCAACAACCTACTTGGAGCTTATGGAATGTTATAATTGTTATAGAGAATCAAGAACTGGTAAAATAATGAGTGCTGTGATAGAAAAATTGAATACAATGGCTAGAATCTTGCTTAGACGCCATGATATAAACTGTTGCTCTCAACAGGATACTAAACATCTTAAATTTCAATGTGGCTTTAGTGAGGAATTTTTAATTAAGAGCTATAATCGGAATTGCTATATTCATTATGGGTTCGAAGAGGTAGAGCAATTTGTATTATTTATGGGAGCCTCCGAGATAGAATCCTTCATGGTTGAGAATTATGAAACTTGTGCTATTTGTAAGGACCTTAAAGATTATGTCTCTACTATCCTTAATTCTTGCATAGAATGCTACAATAGGAATCCTTATATCATTGATTATAAAGAGAGACTCATTAATGCACAAGAATGCACTCACAATTTGCAGGAACCTGTGGGAGAAGAAATTGATGAACCTGAAAGCTCATTGGATGAAAAAGAGGAGAGTGATGAACAAAAGGAGGAAGAATGGATTAGCTACCCATGCCAACCTTCTAATGAGAGTAACTCTTTATCTCTTTGTTATCACCAGAATTTGACCGGATCAGAGGTGGGCCGCGATTGGAGATGGGCTTGAAGAATATACATGGAAGGAATACATGAATCGGCCTTATATGCAAAGTTTGGGCTAGTTTGCCCGTGTATCTGTAATATAGTAGGATACGTGTCGATTAGATAGAGTTTGGCTCGTGCCCGATTTCCCAACTGTTAGAAAGTCTACGGACTATAAATATGTATCTAGGGTTTATGAAATAAACAACAATCACGTTCACCACAAACCAATCTAGGCGCATCGCCAACTCCCTTGTCTCGAGGGTTTCTTCCGGGTAAGCATCATGCTGCCTAGATCGCATCTTGCGATCTAGGCAGTACACGTTTATTCGCTGTTCATGCGTTGCTCGTGCTGAAGCCTTGTTGATGGCGAGCAACGTAGTTATCTTAGATGTGTTAGGGTTAGCATTGTTCATCGTATCATATGATGTCGTCGTGCAACCCTTAGACGTCTAGCCGCCCTTACACCTATCTTAGGTGTAAGGGCGACACCCCGCTTGATCATTATTTAGTAGATCCGATCCGTTATGATTGCTCCTTGTTCTTCAAGGATTAGTTTAATATCTGCATAGTTAGGCCTTACAAACGGGTTGAAGGATCCAGTGGCGCGTAGGGTGTAGTTTGCTAGGCCTAGACAGGATGTTCCGGGGATCAACTTCGTGTTGGTTTTTAGGCCTTGTCTAGGGTCGGTTTACGATCATCGTACGTGGCCGCCAGGCTCAATCACGAGTAGGATGTTCCGATTATGTGGTGAAAACCCTAAATCGTAGTAGGTCGTTTTAGCTTTATATTGATCAAGCAGGACCACCATATATTCGTACACCTCGTACGGATCATGGGTGGATCGGCTCTTTGAGCCGATTCACAGGACAACCTGAGAGCCGATCGAGGCTCGTATTTAATGTTTAAGTGTATGCCATGCAGGAAACTAAGCCAGGCACATCCATCACCTTCCTGACCAGGTATAGGTCAGGTGGCACGCCCTTGCACCAGCATCGGACGTGCGTGCCGAGTCTTTGCGGGCCGTCGCTCGGAGGGACCAGGGCCAGCCGCAGTCCTGGGAGCCTCCTGGCTCTACTGTGTTGCCCGTTGCTGCTCGCCGGTGGGTTTCTGACCGCAACACATTCTGACACGCCCGGTGGGATAGTCTTCGACATCAACCGCATCGCCATCTACATCTGAGATGGCGGAAGGCACTCCAGTCACGTACGAGGATCTGACCGAGGAGCTCAAGAAGAAGTATGACGAGGTCAAAGCAATCCTCGAAGCCGACCTCATCGGCTCTTGATGACCCACAAGTATAGGGGGTGTATCGTAGTATTTTCGATAAGTAAGAATGTCGATCCCAACGAGGAGCAGAAGGTGTTGACAAGCAGTTTCGATGAAGGATTCACTGTAAATGCTCACAGACAAGTATTCAGGGGGTTTTGATGTAACAGTTGAATAAAGTACGAGTAAGTAAAGTGCGAGAGTAACAATTGCAGCGAGTGGCCCAATCCTTTTTAGCACAAAGGACAAGCCGGTTTGTTTACTTATAATGACCAAACGTTCTCGAGGACACACGGGATTTTAGTCTAGTGCTTTCGCTACATACGGCTAAATAATCTTCATTGTTATGATAAGTGTTGTGTGGGTGAACCTATGCTAATGTACTGCCCTTCCTAGGACTAATACATACTTGTGATTATACCCCTTGCAAGCATCCGCAACTACAAGAAAGTAATTAAGAATAAATCTAACCACATCCTTAAACTCTGAGATCCTGCTATCCCTCCTGCATCGATATACCAACGGGGGTTTAGGTTTCTGTCACTCCGGCAACCCCGCAATTGGCAAACGAGTACAAGATGCATTCCCCTAGGCCCATAAAGGTGAAGTGTCATGTAGTCGACGTTCACATGACACCACTAGAAGAATAACACCACAACTTAAATATCATACCATTGAATATTACTCAACCATAGTTCACTACTAACATTTAGACTTCACCCATGTCCTCAAGAACTAAACGAACTACTCACGAGACATCATATGGAACATGATCAGAGGTGATATGATGATGAATAACAATCTGAACATAAACCTTGGTTCAATGGTTTCACTCAATAGCATCAACAACAAGTAGAAATAGATACCGGGAGAGTTTCCCCTATCAAACAATCAAGATCAAACCCAAATTGCTACAGCGGTGACGAGGTGCTGCGGTGGAGATGGCGGTGATGATGATGAAGATGATGGTGATGGCGGTGGAGATGATGTCCAGCTCGATGACGGTGACGATGGCGTCGATTTCCCCCTCCCGGAGGGAATTTCCCCGGCGGATTCCTGCCCGCCGGAGAGCTCTTTTCTCTCTGGTGTTCTCCGCCCCGCAGAGGCGGCTGTAACTCTTCGTGAGGAACCCTCTGTCGCTTAGGTTTTCGGGACGAAGGGTTTCGCGAAGAAAAGGAGGCGAAAGGGGCTGTGGGGCCCCCACACCACATGGTGGCGTGGCCAGGCCATGGGCCGCGCCGGCCTGTGGTCTGGCCCCACCTTGGGCCCTCTCAGCTCCTCCTTCTGGCTTCCTTCGTCATCTTGAAAAATAGGATTTTTGGTATAATTTCCTTCCACAGTTGATCTTCCGAAATATTGCGTTCTGACGGTGCTTTTTCCAGCAGAATCCTGACTCCGGTGCTTGATCCTCCAATAATGATGAAACATGCAAAATAGATGAAATAACATAAGTATTGTGTCCCAATATGAAATATATGAATGAATAACAGCAAATTATGATATAAAATAGTGATGCAAATTGGACGTATCAACTCCCCCCAAGCTTAGACTTCGCTTGTCCCCAAGCGAAACTGAACTCAATAAACAGGACCACATGTTTATGGAGTGAAGAGTCGATAAATAAAATACGGACAAGAAGCATCATATTCATTCACACAAGACATTCTAGTAAACAACTTCCTCATATAATTCAACTTGAAACAAGTATAAGGTAATCACAAATAAAGGTGCATAAGAAATCATAGTTGGTGATGGCAAACTTTGTTCTTGGTCAGAGAACAATTAACAGGTTATATTTATCTATTGAGCAGCGCTCTCATGTTAAAGTTTATATTGCACAACTTGCATACTCAATCATAATAGTCTCCTCATGATCATTGATAACCTGCAAAGCTATATTCATTCAGATAAAACTTGTACTAAACAAGGAAGAATAAAGGACATGATGAAGCAGATCACAATATAATGGTTTGATCACAACTACTCAAATGCTTGCTTGAGATGGAGGGAAATAGGTTTACTGACTCAACATAAAGTAAAAGACAGGCCCTTCGCAGAGGGAAGACGATGATTAAATCATGTGCTAGAGCTTTTTCAGTTTTGAAATCATATAGAGATAATAAAAGTAACATTTTGAGAGGTGTTTGTTGTTGTCAACGACTGGTAGCGGGTACTCTAACCCCCTTGCCAGACAACCTTCAAAGAGTGGCTCCCATTTTATTTTTATTTTGTGTGGCACTCCTTCCAACCTTTCTTTCACAAACCATGGCTAACCGAATCCTCGGGTGCCTGCCAACAATCTCATACCATGAAGGAGTGCCTTTTTATTTTGGTTTTATTATGATGATGACACTCCCCCCAACCTTTGCTTACACAAGCCATGGCTAACCGAATCCTTCGGGTGCCGTCCATCAATCACATACCATGGAGGAGTGTCTATTTAATTTAATTAATTTGGGATTGGGAATCCCATTGCCAGCTCTTTTTGCAAAATTATTGGATAAGCGGATGAAGCCACTAGTCCATTGGTGAAAGTTGCCCAACAAGATTGAAAGATAAAACACCACATACTTCCTCATGAGCTATAAAACATTGACACAAATAAGAGATACTAAGTTTTGAATTGTTTAAAGGTAGCACATGAAGTATTTACTTGGAATGGCAGAAAATACCATGTAATAGGTAGGTATGGTGGACACAAATGACATAGGTTTGGGCTAAGGTTTGGATGCACGAGAAGTATTCCCTCTCAGTACAGGTCTTTGGCTAGCAAGGTTAATTAGCAAGCATAAGAGTTGAGGGAAACAAACAAATATACATGTGATAGAAACAATCATGCATCTTCCTTGTAAGCACAAACAATTTTAACTTCGGAATAATAAGCTATGAGCTAACAAGAAAGAAAGACAATGAAATAACTACATGTATTTCTCTTTTCTATTTAAACCTCAAAGTGTTGTTGCTATTGACCTATGCTAAGTTTGCCAAAACCAAATAGATTTATTCAATGCTCCCAAAGTGATACCAATACTAACAACAAGGTAAATCATATAATAGAGATTGCAAACTAAAAATAAGATGTGCAATATGTAAATGATAAGACTTCTCATTAATATTCCATAACGATAACTCACACCAAGGGATACATAGATAACCAACTAAAGGAGAGATACTTTCAAACTGCAACCCATCTTATATGATAACTTCCCTACTCATGATATGACACTACTTGACAGTAAAAAATAAAAGATAGTGATGATGTGATACCGCGGCACTCCCCCAAGCTTGGAACAAACCAAGGGGATGCCAATACCGATGATGAATTACTCCTGCGGCGATGGTGGTGATGAATTCCTGACAAGCTTCTCAATAAGCTCCTGAAGCTCATCAATCTTGTATGTGAGATTGCGAATCATCTCCGAATTGTGCTCGACGCGGTTAAGAAGTCTGTCCCACGGCGAGTCCCAACTCTTGGAGTTATTTCCCCACTCTTCAGCCTCAGGCTCCCTCCTTCCTGCAGTGTTAGAGCGATCTATATCCCAATTGCTAGGCAATGCTGCCTTGGGAGTCCCTTCAATTTGATTATTGAAAATTAGATTGTGGAAGGGGTGATGAGTGCCTGATAAGGATGTCTTCGGAGCTAGGTAATGACGTGGAACCGCTCCTCCAGTGCGAATTCTTGCGCTCTTATTTGCACTAAAAGGGTTGTCCACCACCTTGATGCTTGCGATGGTAGCACGCGGGTGTGCGCGCGAATCTTCCTCCATCTCTTCTTCATCCTCTTCCTTGACGTCCTTGTCCTCCTCTTTCCACTCAAGATCTTGATTATCTTCATCCGGAAGCTCCTTACCCTTGTTCTTGGAGACCATGGTGCTTCTAAACTGAAAACAGATCCTGGCAGAAACAGCTCGAAACAAAACACGTCGAGAAAACGATATACGGACCTCCAGGGGTCCGGGGGATTATATAGCAAAAATTTTCACGACAAACGGGAAGTACCAGATCGAACCAGAGTCGGAAAGGGGCGACGAGGCGGCCAGACCATAGGGCGGCGCGGGCCCAGGCCAGGCCGCGCCGGCCTATGGTGGCACGCCCTCGTGCGTCTTTTCCACTCCGTTTCGAACTCGTAATTTTTCATATTTTCCAAAAACAGCAAAAATATAGTTCGGAAAGTAAATTGCGAACTTTTCATTACCAGTACTGTTACCTATTCAAAGTCGAGTTCTGGCGGACTGTCAGTTTGTCCTTTAATGAAAGCCTCAGGTGTTTCCACTTGAATAATATCAACATCAACATTATAAGAATCACCTGAGATATAATGCTTGAGTCTTTGTCCATTCACCACTTGTGTGGCATTGCCTTGGAGAGAGCTAATTTTAATTGCTCCTGAACGATACACCTCCTCAACAACGTATGGTCCTTCCCATTTCGAGTGTAATTTCCCTGCAAAGAATCTGAGACGAGACCGATACAATAGGACTTTATCCCCAATATTAAATTCTCTTTTGATAATCCTCCTATCATGCCATTTTTTAACTTTCTCTTTAAAGAGTTTAGCATTTTCATAAGCTTCACTTCTCCATTCATCTAGAGAACTTAATTGCAACAACCTCTTATCACCGGCAAGTTTAGGATCTTTATTTAATTCTCTAACTGCCCAATAAGCTTTGTGCTCTAGTTCTAAAGGTAAATGACAAGCTTTCCCATAAACCATTTTATAAGGTGAGATTCCCATGGGATTTTTATAAGCAGTTCTATAAGCCCATAGTGCATCCTTCAATTTACTAGCCCAATTCATTCTAGTTTTATTAACGGTCTTTCCCAAAATAGATTTAATCTCTCTATTTGATAATTCTACTTGACCACTAGTTTGAGGATGATAAGCGGAAGTAATTCTATGATTAATACCATACCTAGCAAGAGTTTTTCTAAAACCTCCATGAATAAAATGATAACCTCCATCAGTCATAATATATCTAGGCACTCCAAATCTAGGAAAAATAATGTCTAAAAGCATTCTTAAAGAGGTCTCACCATCAGCACTTTTTGTAGGTATGGCTTCCACCCATTTAGTAACATAATCAACAGCAACAAGTATATGAGTGTTACCTTCTGAAGACGGAAAAGGTCCCATGAAGTCAAATCCCCAACAATCAAATGGTTCAATAACAAGAGTATAATTCATAGGCATTTCATTACGTCTGGAGATATTACCAACCCTTTGGCATTCATCACAAGATAAAATAAACTTTCTCGCATCCTTGAAGAGAGTTGGCCAATAAAAACCTGATTGTAGAACCTTTTGCGCGGTTCTTTCTCCGGCGTGATGTCCTCCATAAGCACTACCATGACATTTACTCAATATCTCTTGTTGTTCATATTCGGGAACACACCTTCGCAGAATACCATCCACTCCTTCTTTATATAAGTGTGGGTCATCCTAGAAATAATGCCTCAAGTCATAAAAGAATTTCCTCCTTTGCTGAGCTGAAAAGGTTGGAGGCAAGTACTTGGAAACAATAAAGTTAGCATAATCAGCATACCAAGGACTGTCTCGCGAGCTCACCTTTATTACAGCCAATTATTCATTTGGAAAACTATCATTAACAGGAACAAGATCATAAGCAATATTTTCCAATCTAGACAAATTATCAGCAACAGGATTATCAGCACCTTTCCTATCTACAATATGTAAATCAAATTCTTGCAAAAGAAGTACCCATCTAATAAGCCTCGGCTTAGCATCTTTCTTAGTCATAAGGTATCTAATTGCAGCATGATCAGTATGAATCGTAACTTTTGAATCAACAATATAAGATCTAAATTTATCACAAGCAAAGACTACAGCTAATAATTCTTTTTCAGTTGTAGCATAATTTCTTTGAGCAGCATCAAGAGTTTTACTAGCATAATGGTTCCCCACTCCTCCCGACGCCGGCGAAGCCGACCGGAGGAGGGGGAACCAATCTATGGAGGAGGATAAACTAGAGGCGGCTAGGGTTGAGGCGGCGGCTGAGAGGAGATGGGAGGAAAAGTTCTAATCCGAGCAAAATCTGAGGGCCAAGAATCAGACGGATGCACGGATACACGAAACTCTGGGATGCATAGGATACGTCACCAAAACATAATATATTAAGCTAGCAAACCGCCTCATTAAAAATCTTTCAGTCCCCTTAAGTACCCTGGTAAGGAAAAGAGTGCGTCTGAAACAGTTACATCATTCAGGATATATCAGGATATCAACTAGAACTTCTACCGATGAATTATCATTCCACGTTACAAAAGGGTTCGAATCATAGCTAAGTTTTGCAATATTATGTGCCGCCTTGTTTACCTCCCTGGAACAGTGTTGGACAGTTATACCTTCAATGCTCTGGATCATCTCGAAGCACTCAATCATAATCGGAGTAAACGGTGCCTATAATTCAGTAATCCCATTACAGGCGTTAAATAATTCAAGACTGTCTGACTCAATAATTGTTGGACTACACTTCATTTCATCTATAGGAGTAACAGATCCGATTGACTGCCAACACTTCAGCAGTGGTTGCATCTAGGGTATTTGTCAAAGGCCATTCTTCACCTACGATTGCTTCTCCTTTCGAGTTTCTTATAATGGTAGCTGCTGCACCCACTCCACTAGGAAAGAACGAAGCATCAATGTTCATTTTGTACTGAAGAGGAGGAGGTTTGCACCAACAGTTAATTCTTGGCGTAGCATCTGTTGTGTACAAGCTCTATAGTTTGCCGTCACTGATTGGGAGAGCCAAACTTATACTCGGCGCAGCTGAGGTCGAGTATATTTAGGGGACCGATCGAGCAGCCAACTCTTATTATCTTTACTTCTCCAAACCAAATAGGGGATGGCTAGATGCGGTTTAGAGGAGGAAAACCGAAATTTTGCTCCTCTAACTATTTTTAGGGGATTGGTTAACTAAAATTCACCTTAAAAGAGAGAAGATAAAACAATAAAAATAATAAAAAATGCAAATGTAGCTGAACACATGCAGCCTCGGCGTCCGCGTCCGCGTCCGCGTTATCTCTCCCTCGTCGCTGTTCTCGCCGTCCACCATGCCCAGCCTCACCATGCAACACTCGAACAACTGGAAGAAAAAGTCTAGCAGGTCGCACTTCATGCTCTCGGCGTTGGCCTGCGCCACCTTCTCTGTGAGCAACATGGCGTCTGACTAGAAGACGCAATGTCGCCTTCTGTCATCACAATGACACCGAACAAGCCGTGCATGGATGAATTTATTTATCTCATATTCCCGGTACATCCTATTCCCTATTCCCACAAGGGATTGCGCTTCATACGTTTTCATAGAAAACAAAGGATATTATCCAAGCTTTGAACTATCAGTCTACATTTACTACTAGCCCGATCTGGAACCAATATCGGGAGAAGCTGGGCTTTTTATAGATTAGGATTTATGAATACCTATAGGTGACATCATCAAGTGGTAATGCTGTACTAATGTACGTACAATGCCTTAAATTTGTTACAACTACAAAATCACATGTATATCTCCGGCATTGTTGCAAGAGTCTTGGTTAACTCTCATGCTGATTTACTAACGCCATAAAATAAATAACTAGATATATGGCTGTAGGGTCAGTTTCAAGCCATCCTTCCTACTATGGTGGAGTCATTCGCTAATTGATACAACGGTGGTTAAGGGCCGTTTCCAATTCCCAGCTTCACCACAAGCAAGTCAAACATCGCGCCGCATCCTAATGAACATGTCTTTGGGACTCCGCCCAGTGATGCGCCTGGTGTCTGGTGGGGAACATTAGCTGGACAGCACTACGCCTTCTAGCACCCCCTCCATCGTCTCTGCCATGCCCAACGGTGGTAGTGTGTCGACGTTGGCTCAGCTCGAAGCCCTCACGGTAATTAAGCGCATGCCATCGTCGTTCTGATCTCTAAGACCCAAGATGCTTTCACATGACCGCTCTGTTCCATGCATTCTCCTACACTATGTGGATGGTGAGTTGAAGGACGTTGCAAATGGTAACATCATTGAACCACAACAACGCAATAATTACACCGTGGATATGGAACCTGGCGTGTTTAAGGTTTCCGTCGCTCGGGTATTACTAGGTTATGAAGACTTGGATCCGCCCTATCAACCTCAAGAAGCGGATTCTCAAATGGTTCTAGAACAATGCAAAAATTGGACCTTGCTCTGGCCGAAAATCCAAATCCGTTTGGGGGATGACACCACCCCACAGACAACATCATTCGGGCCGACACCGCCAAGCCCTCTTAAGCCCACTATGCAAGTACAACCATTTTTCCTCTGTCATAGCATGCCTGAAGTAGGAGGTCCAAGCGATGTGCTGGCTGACTGTGGCAAGCTCACGACAACAAAACGCAATGATGATCTCGATGATTTCATCAACAACTTTTCTGATGATGGACTCCTTGGTCTCGATCTCGATCTTGAAGAGCAGCATCGTCATCCCGATACTCGTATATATGGCTGATGTTGAACAAGACTGTTTTGTTCCGTGACAAAAGTCGATGTTGTTGTTTAGTTCCCAAGAAACACCTCCTGCTACTTTCACCGAACCAGCCAAACTTTTTTTTGCGAGAAGAACTTGTATTACTCAAAACATCAGGAATTACAACCTATGTAGCACAAGCTTGCTAGACCCTCTGGCCCAGATTCAAGCCATACTGCTGTACTAGCACTGCCAAAAAAATGACTACTAGAATTTTGACATCTTTTAACATGAGTAATACAAATCTGACGGACTTTTATTAAGGTTTTGATTTCTTCTATCATCAGTGCATAAACAGGCCGATCAATACTTTCACTCTTCAGCATATTCACCACCTCCAAGCAGTCAGACTCAACGACCAAAGGCAAGCTGCACCATTGTAAGGCCAGGGATAAACCCTCATAGACTGAGTAGATTTCAGACTCTAGGGCATCTGTGCAATTGAGGATATGGTGACATGCGGAGAAGACAATAGCACCATCACTATCTCTGAGTAACATGCCAACACCTGAAGTTGCATCAGCCCCGAAGGATCCATCAGTATTCAATTTACACCATCCAGGAGTAGGCGGACACCATGAGGCAGTAGTTATTTGTTCGTGGTCAGTGCTATTCGTGTAAAGATTATTTCCTTTTACATGAAGGATAAATTTCCCTTTCTCTAGATTCTCATTAGGATGATACTTGATTTGAATAATCGACTCCAAATAGCTAGAGAGAAATCGACGAGATACCTCTAATGGTGGCGGCTGTTTATCATGTACAACTTCATTACGGACATGCCAAGATCTCCACAATGTCATCAGAATCATGGATCTGCTTGTTTCTGTTGCGCTTTGTAACAGGTGTAGCAACCATTCAGAGCCCGTATTCTGGATTCCTTCTAAAGCTGGCAGCTGCCACACTTCCCCCATGTAATTCCAGAGCTGTTTTGCAAATGTGCACCGGAAGAAGGCATGAAAGTTGTCCTCTGTCTCAACTCCGCATATTGGACACCGATCACTTAACTCCAGTGTTCTTTTCCATTTGTTTCGCCAGGTAGGGAGCGAGTCCGTAACCACTCTCCAAGCAAAGTGTTGTACTTTTGGGGGTATATCAGATTTCCAAATGAGATTCCATATATTCCTTCTCCCGTCTGGATTGGAGCTAGAAGATTTAGACAACAGCCTCCAAGATTCATTCATGGCGAATCCATATGCACTTTTGACCGTGAAGATACCGTGCTTCTCAGGAGCCCATGCAAGGTGGTCTTCCAAGAGCCTCGGTTATGGCTTAATTTTAAGTATTTCAGCAACATCCATAGGACCAAAGTAGGTCAACTTTCCATGCCCCAAATTGATCAAGTAGCTCTGAAACAAAGCCGAGTCTACATCTACCCTTTGGTGAAATTGGTCTAAAGGAGAAGGGTCTGGGGATCCAAGCATCTCGCCAAATTCTAATGCGTTCTCCATTTCCAACCCTCCATATAAGTCCTTTTCTCAGAAGTTCCAGACCATGGGAAATTGCCTGCCAAGTCGATGATGCATTTGCACTAAAAACTGTATCCTCGAGGTTCCCATTAGGATAGTACCTTGCTTTCAAAACTCGCGCACAAAGACTATTGTGATTTGTGATAAGTCTCCAGGCCTGCCTGGCCAATAGGGCTTGATTGAACACACGGATGTCACGAAAACCCTGTCCCCCTTGTTTCTTTGGTCTCTGTAGATTTTCCCATGCTTTCCAATGTGTCTTCCTCTTGCCATCTTTTGCTCCCCAATAAAAGTTTCTCACTAGTTTTGTAAGATCATCGCAAACTGAGAACGGTAGCTTGAATACACCCATAATGTATGTGGGTAATACCTGAACAACAGATTTAATAAAAACCTCTCTGCCAGCTTGCGCTAAGTGGCCATCACCCCACACGAATAATCTCTTTGTTAATTGTGCTTGAAGGTTTTGAAGTTTCCCTCTCGACATGCGACCATCGGGAGTAGGCAAACCAAGATATTTCTCCTCAAAAACTAAGGACGTTACACTTAGGATAGCTCGCACCTCCTCCTGAGTATTTAGAGCACATGAGTTAGCAAATAGCAGGGAGCATTTGGATGGATTCATGATTTGTCCTGTTGAAAGTGCATAGATGTCCAAAGCTTGCTTGACTTGCAAAGCTTGTTCACGTGAGGCCTTGAAAAAAAGAAAGGTGTCATCGGCAAATAACAAGTGTGACACCCCATGAGCTCGGCGACACACCTTGATAGGAGATATTGAATTCTCATTTATTCCTTTACTCAGAAGAGCAGAAAGTCCGTCAGCAATGAACATGAATAAAAACAGGGATAAGAGGCCACCTTGCCGTAGCCCACGCGATGGCGCAAATGAATCCAAGAGGGTCCCATTGAATTTTACTGAATATCTCACCGATGTGACACAAACCATAATCCAATCCACAAATCGATGATAGAACCCCAACTTTGGCCTCACCTGCCTCAAGAATGACTAGTCAACCCTGTCATATGCCTTTGATAAATCTAACTTATATGCACAAAAACCAGCCAAACTTTATAGCACTAGTAGAAAAAAGAGGATTTAGTCCCGGTTTTGCAACCGCATATGTGTCTCGTGCAGACTAGGGTTCGCTTCCGCGCTTATATAGTGCGGTTCAGGAAGGTCGTGGGACACATCCCATGTCCGAGTCAGCACAACCATGATCCAGAAAAAATAGAACGAAACAGCTGCGTTAACTCGTCCGTTAATGACTCGTAATTAACACATGATTAATTTTCTAAACAACAAAAAGATAAGTTCGGCTCGGCAAGATTCCCGCAACCCATGGCGTGGCGGGCGGCAGAGGAGGAGGAGTTCACGGGGGCTCTGTCTCTTGTCACTCACTTACAAGGTCTAGAACAACCTCTCTTATAAACCACTCCAACTCTCTCCCAAGTAGCCATGTGGGACTAATCTTTAGTCCCACCCCTTGCTATACCCACATGGCCCAAGTGAATTTCAGAATTTGTATTGGGCTATGAGCTAAGGCCCAAGGTCAAATTCCAACACATTAATGGTGCAAAAAGAAATGAGTTTTGGTGCAAAAATACAATTTTCTTTTGGATTTTCTCTCTGGACTTTTCAATAAAGGATTAAGTTTTACAAATTTGGATGGTCTAAAGTTGACAAGATTATTTGGAGTTGCCTATTAATGCACGCCGCTATTCACGAAAATATTTTTTGTGATTCTTTTGGTTACTCCAATTGAGCTGAAATTTATACGGAAGTCGCAAAATTTTCTCCTCTATATGCACAAAAATTTCTACTGGCGAAATAATAACATTTTTCTTCTCCTGTTTTTTTCTAGATAGATTCTGTCTTTTATTGTTTAAGCCAATCTTTTGAGTTTAAACTTGTTTCATTTTGATTCTTTTGATATTTATTCAATATTGGAAACTCAATATACTCTCTCTACACTTCAAACCTAATTTTATTTGGAAATTTTATAGCAGCTTGCATTTTATCTTTATGACCACTATTGTCACCTCATAGAAAAGAAATGGGAATTAATTTTATGGTGAAGTTCTTTCACGGGAAAGGAATGACTAACGAACAAGGAGTCATTTAAGAAACGGTGAAAACAATAAAACCGTTTGCATACCTTTTAACTTTGTTTTTTGGGCACCATTCTGCTTTTGCACAAATTTGGAGCTTGTATATCTAATTTTTATCCGCTTTTGCATAAATAATATAGACACATGAATCAAGATTAATTCTAACAAAGGCGAGGAGGAGCTGGTCATTTTCCAGGTGAAGATATTGAAAAGGTGATAGATGCAGTTAGACACCGAAATTCCCCTCACTTAAACAGCATTTCTATCCATCATTGCCACCTTTTCCTGTTCTACTCACATATGTTCCATGTTTATTTTTCTGTTTTTTCAAATTATTCAAAGAAAGAGATATACCACTATACATAACTTACAACAGACCTTAAAACCACCATAAAGGAGAAACAATAAACAAAAAGAATGCACAAAAATGTAAAAAAGTAACTGAACAACATCCCAACATGATCGTGTCCATGCGCCACTAAAGATGCATGCAGAACATAATCGACAGGCCACCACTAGCTGTTGACGACGGTGCAGTGCCGCCTGATTTCGCCCTCGCCGCCGGTCTTGACGTCCACCATGCCCAGCCTCACCATGGACCGCGCGAACAGCTGGAAGAACACCTCCGGCGGGCCGCTCGCGACGCTCTCGACGTCGGCCCTTGCCGCCGCGTCCATTAGCAAGGCGTGGTCCGACTGGAACAGACCTCGGCTCTTGAGCAGGCCGCGGTAGTAACCGAGGTCGAAGGTGAGGAAGCTCCCAGGGTCCATCTCAGGCGAAGTCAGAGGTTCCGGGGGAAATGTCCTCCGGAGGAAGTCTCCGGCGAGTCTCAGGCGAAGTATGGTGCTTCGGCGAGTCTCCGACAATTCCCCTTCTATTTTTATTCGAATCATTTAAGCGGGAGTGTTTGCTGCGACGAAGAAAATTTTGAATGAGTCTCGGTAACTCTCATTCTGTTTTTATTGAACCGTTTTTTGCTTCAATAAAGCAAAAGTGGAACTTATTTTGCTACGACGAAGCAAAGTTGGAGGAGAGCTCTTTCCTTATCTATTTTTAGGCGAATCGTTTTTTGCTTCAATGAAGTAAAAGCGGTGAGTTTTTTTCTGCGACGAAGCAAAATCTAAATTTTAGCTAAAAATAGACACGTGTCAGTCAAAGAAGCCGGAGGCTTGAGAGCTCCTAGCCTCCGAAGGATTATCAGCACGATCCTTTAACTTTAGTTCCTTTATTACAGAATAGTAAAAAATACATGTATATTATAATATAGACGAGAACTAAAAACCACCTTAAAAGAGAGAGAATAAACAAAAGGAATACACAAAAAATGTAAAATGTAACAGGACATTCAAACGCACACCGTCCATGCGCCACCTAAGACGCACGCAGAGTGCAGGAATCCACCGGCGGCCACTAGCTGTTGACGAGGGCGCAGTGCCGCCTGATCTCGCCCTCGCCGCCGGTCTTGACGTCCACCATGCCCAACCTCATCATGGACCGCGCGAACAGCTGGAAGAACACCTCCGGCGGGCCGCTCGCGATGCTCTCGACGTCGGCCCGCGCCGCCGCGTCCATTAGCAGGGCGTGGTCCGACTGGAACAGACCCCGGCTCTTGAGCAGGCCGCGGTAGTAGCCGAGGTCGAAGGTGAGGAAGCTCCCAGGGTCCATCTCCACGATGGTGGTGTTATCCGTCGGCGTGGCACACTTGGTCCGCCGGAGGTTCGCGGCGTACACCGGGTTCAGCGACGGGTCGGCGTCGCTTGGCCCGCCGCGGCCGGTGAAGTTGTATAGGCGCTCACTGAAGGAGTCGCAGTGCGCGATGCCGATGGTGTGAGCCCCTGCAGGGACGCGTGATGATCAGGTGAACACAGTCAGACACAGGTGTAAAATTCAGTAAGTTCAGACACATGACTATTATGCAATGTCATGTGAAGAAAAGTCATTTGTCAACATCGTAAGGAATCTGGAGGATGTTTAGGAACATTACTAGTGTTAAATTAGTGCAGAAGTATACATTTGGTTGCATCATTTAAGCAACACATTACACATGCGACTTTTCTATCAGGTAACAATGGAAACAGGTAGGAACTAATAAATAAACCAATGTTGTTAGCAGAGAAAGCAGTAGCATGCAGGTCCACATCAGAAGAGGTCACTGATTGATTTATAGATACGAGAGTTGTAGATTAGTGACCTTACGCCCGCAGCAAGCAGTGACAGAGTGAAACCCAAGATGTGCTCGTCACTTCACTTGTCTGTACTGTCCATTCCATCTCTTTCCATGTAAGTTAACCATTTGCTTACAGTTTTTGTACTTCCTTTAATTCATATTAACTAAAAAGTATTATTTAACATGTATCGGAGGAAGTACATTCTTTTGTTAGACAAAAATATCCGAGCTAAACACAGAGTAGTTCACATGTCAACATAGTATATACCTTTGCAGTCCTACAATATTATTCTCTCAGAAAGGAAAAGGAAATGTAAAGTATGGCGGCGGTGTTACGATGCATTGCACTGAAATGACTCATCATTCGTGCTGTTTTAAGTTCTAACATTGATGCCCCTAAACAAAAATCTATGTTCGGGTGTTTAGCTGTGAAATAATTTGGTCCAATTATACATATTTTGACATCTTTATTACGCGGCAAAGTTTCTAGGTCTTAACAGTGGCCAGACTTCCAAATTTCTGTACTAGATCCCAGGGCGATCTACATTTCTAGACAGAGCGAGAGGATCCAGTTCTAGATTATCACTGGGATCTAGCATGATTGTTCAGTTCGACACATAGCAAGATCTAGAGTTCCCTTTCCTTTCTTTTTAAGCTGGAGCCATCCGTTTCAGCAACAACAGCATTGGTCTTGTCGTGTCATGGGGATTTAGTGGGTAGTAGAAGCTTGTGGTAGCTGCCGGCAGGCTAGTTGCCGCCAGGCTAGGAATAAAAAGCACGATTTTGGCTAAAGCTATCGATGTAGTCTTCTCGCTACTCACTCAACTGCCCTACTCTTCTCCGAGTGCTTGTGCCACACAGATCTTGACATGATCACATCACCATGTGTCGGTGGCGCGCCAATTAATGCAATTGCAAAGAAGAGAACACTCAGCAAGATCGTGTCATTACCACTAGTTAATACTCTGTCTCCACCGGTGATTAACATTTCATAGGAGAGTAGGAGTAACAGTTAACACTCTCCATTTCGAAAAAAAAGGAGTAACAGTTAACACTGACGATCTCCTGGCGGTTCAATTGTCAGGTGTTTTGTTTGTGTTACCTGAGAGCCAGACGAGGTCGGGGAGCTCGAGGCCCTTGCTCCGGAAGGAGGTGAGGAGGTCGGTGAAGTTCATGGTTGGCCCTGGGATCTGGTCCAGCGCCTCCTGCTTCAGCGACACCCTGCCGTCGCGCCGCCCCGTCGGCACGCGCCAGAACGGGCCGCCCTACATTTTTTTACCAGAAGTTCACTGCCATCGTCAGTCGCCGAGGCGCGCGTGTAGTATGATGTATTGATGTGTGTGATCGAGTGAACTTACGATGACTCCGATGGCGTCGCGGGCGGCGAGGGCGAGCACGTCGGCGCAGGAGACGACGCCGGGGCACTCCTGCTCGACGACCGCCTTGACGCGGTCCACGAACGCGAACCCGCGCAGCGACGCGTTCGGCGGCGAGTCCTTCTCCGCCTCGTTCCCGTTCGTCCCGTTCAGCAGCACCGACCCGTCGCAGCCCTGCAACATGCCACCCGATCGATAAGAATTCAGAACAGGTCTGCATTGACACCGGCCGGCGGTGATCACCGCCGTCGCGGACGAGCTAGGCGGCGTCGTGCGCGGCATGGAGACTGGAGAGGAGAGAGTGCGGTGCGTACCCTGACGAAGCAGTCGTGGAAGTGGGTGCGGAGGAGGGTGGCGGCGACGGAGGGCGCGTGGGGGACGTGCTGCTCCATGTAGTGTCGAACAATCTGCTCCGCCCGCGGGCAGCTCTGGTCGTAGAACCCTTGCCGCAGCTTCCCGCTGTCATCCTCCGCCGCCGAAGCCGTGCCAACCACCGCCGCCAACACGATAATCGTCGCCACCGCCGCCATTTGTCTCAACGTCGATCGCTGCCTCTCCCCTTACCTCACTGGCATAAGCTCTGGCCTCTGGATTCTGGAGTCTGGAGTGGCGCGGGCGGTAGAAACACACGAAGTGGCTCTGACAGTAAGTTGCGAGCCGGCCAGGTTCTCGATCGCTCGCTCGCTCGCTGGCCTTTTTATACACACACGTGCCGGCGTCGCACAATCCAATCGAGAACGGCAATACCTGACCCGTTAGTGTTTGGATCCGTTGAGAGGACGACCCTTGCAAGGCAACGGACGCTGGCAATGGCGTCGTCGCGAAGGATTTAAAAGGAGCCTCATAGTCTGACAGGCCATTCGCTCCTAGCAGCCGGAAATGTTCAGTTAAACAGCTTGGTCAGCGCTATGCAGAATGACAGCGTGTCGGTATGGTCCAAGCGCCATTTGCCATGACTTTGTTTTGCCATGGAACTGACACAGACGCTCACACGATCATAAGTCGTACAATCAAACAACTTATGTAGTAAATTTTTCTATAGCATCAAAATCCTACACAAATCCTATCAATCAAAGGATCCTTATAGTCCTTGAGAGAACCCGCAGGAGGAGTTCCCATCGATGCATTGCATTGTACAAGTAACCGAAGCGTTTCAACTTGGTTCCACCAACGTGGTGAAAACCAGGAAAATTCTCGTAGCGGGGCGACGTCTTTCGTTGACGTGCCACAACGATATGTGCATTCCTGCAACATGTTCATTGACTCATAGGCATCGTTGATGATGGTGCTTCTTCGGATCTTGCAATGTGGTGGCTCAACGTCTTTTCCAACGTGCGCCTAGGGGGCGTTGGATTTTGCCGGCATCCACTAACTTCGACGAGTGCAAAAAATCCTAGGAATGATTTTGTATTTTTCTATTATTAGGGTTCTATCTGGAAAGCTTTTTAGAAAAACTATTTTCTTCTGATCTGCCTTTTACTTTCCACGTTTATGTGTACATGTAACACTATTTTATATTAATTGGAAACATTATTTTCTATTAAAAATATTATGTTTTATTAATGAAATACATGGTTTCACTCAAAAAACTTCGTTGAATAAGTATCCATGCGCTCCGGATGGAAGCACATGATCTCGCTCTTGTCCTCGATTAGGCAATATCGACGCGCTTGTGTACTGCTTTTGTTGAAAAGTGTTGGCTAGAAGCTGGGCTTGAGGGGAAAAATTCCTATATTGGACATTTGGTCGGATTTGACAACATCCGGCACAAGAGGCAATACCTCCTTCAAGGAATAATGTATACATTTTATTGTTCGGTCATACGCAGACAGTGTAATTTGTAGATACTGTTGTGAGGCAGGCTCGGGTTTTCTATATTTTTTGTTATCCAATTTATTCAGCATTGATGCCCGGCTTTGCTTGACATTGTCGAAAAATAAATGGAGTAATATATAGTTGTATGCATCAATAGATCCAAAAGTCAAGGATTATTTCCGTTTGTCAAAAGAAAAACACAAAGTAAATTCAGAAAATATATGTTCTTTGCAAACTGAGCTTGGCTCTGGTGGTTAGGTTTCTTGTGGTGGAATCAGCCCACCTAGATTTAAGTCCTAGACTTAGCATGAGTGTTTGCATTTACCTAGATTAATTTTAGGATTTATCGGCGCTATGCTTTCAGTGTTAGGTGACGTGACCGTCAACAGCGAGGCGCCAATGCGTGCGTTCATAGGGGTGAGTGTACGTGCGTGTTTGAATTTGCGTTGTACTGTGTTATAAAAAAAATAAAAAAAAGTTCTTTATAATTTGTAAAAAAATACTGTAAAAGTATTACGAAAACTGTATTTTGGAGAGCCATGCCGTTTTTCTAGAACCGCAGGGGATGCCTGCTCATAGGGCCGCCTGTTGGCCAAGATTCATCGCACTTTCTAGCTCCCTCTTTCCTTTTTGTCACCATGGATGATAGATCACAGTTTCCCATCCATGCAGTACACGCACCCACATTAAACCGCCGCCCAGGCCAACTCGCAGGAAGATTGTGACCTCCTCTGCCTGCACTTTCCCTTCCTCTCTATCTATGCCCCATCATCTTGGTACAATGGTACCCTCTCCACATCATATAGTACACTTTGCACTGCAGAGATGTTACATGTAATCTGCAGAAATGAATGAACAGCAACACAGATCCGGTATTGCTACACTAAATCTTACCATCTAAAACGAGCCTGAGTTAAACAGACAATTAGAACTGCAGATGCACGATTCACTCCATAGACCATAGGTGAAGGTGATGCCGTACCTGTTGTCCTGTTCATGTATGAAGCTTCTCCCCTTCATTTTCTGTTGCAATTAACGACAGCGTGTCGGCATGAAGTGAGCTCACGAAATGCCAGGGCAGTTAGGCATTGTCACTGCTCACCAAATCGTCGTGTCCTAATGTCCTTGGCTATTGGTTCTTGGCTCTAGTCGCGACGATCACCGACAGCCTAGGCTCATAGCTTGGGTTGTCATTACAAGCAATAGTTATCTTTATTGACGGGTAGCTTAGCTTGGCGGCATGATATTATAGTAAGTTTGGTGCATTTTGTCGCCCGTAAGTCAGATAAATATAAGAGCAAGTTTAATAGTATAGCTAGCTTCTGGCTATAAGCCATGTGCCATGTCATTTGTAGCTAATATAGAGCCAACATGTATAATAGTGAGCTATAATCATGTACTACTTTATCAATGGATGACCCACATTTCACTCTCACAAAGTGCCTAGGAGCACGTGATAGAGCTGGCTCTTGCATGAGAGCCCACTCCTCTTCTCTCTCATCCTCTCTCTCCTCCAACTAAGCATGAATATATTATTTTAATTCTTATAGCCAGCTGATTAGGACTTATTATACTTGCTCTAAGATAAACAGTTAACGGCGATATTTTCAGAATTTTCTTTCACCAAATTTGATGCCACATTATTGCTTCCACGAGCTGATCGAGCCCCATCTTTCCTGTGATTCTGAGAGAGATAAGGTATGTACTGTAATATCCCAGGTAATGGGGTTACAAAAATAGAGGAAACAGATGTGTGCATTGCATTCATGCATAGAAAATCTGGGGAATTTTCGCGCTTTAAAGTAAAACAGTCACAGTAACTGAAGTTTCACTTGACCTTGGTGGAATTGAAGTAACTCATCAAGTCAAGAGCTATAAACCTCAATGTGACTTTGTTAAAACCTTGTTTTGGGTAGAGATGATTTGATCTAAGGGGTTAGATCAAATTAAACTAATAATCAACACAACAACACTTTAATCAATGATCAATTGCTTGATCTTATAACAGATCATAATAAGGTAATCCTTGCCATAGTATATGAACACCAATTCAACTGCAAACCAAGTAACAATAAAATGGAGAAACTATTCTTCACTTATCTTCTCCATGTCTTAAACTAATCCTTGATCCTACCATGAACCCCATGGTATTCATTCTACTTTAATCTTGGAAACAAGATAAAGAGATCCAACTAAGAAATATATATCCTTCTCCATTCCAAGTTATTACACATCAAACCTAGAGAGGTGAGAGTTCTGTTATAATTATTAGAGAAGCAATAACAAACCTTGAGTTAAACCTTGGATATACATCCAAGTATTCAAATCATCATCTCTAAGAGAAACCCTAGGATATTATCCAAGACAATTCCTAGAGAGATAAATCATTTATATTTAACATAGACATTGATGATCACATCAACCTCTAGGAAGCCTAACCTTAGGTTAGTATTAAAGACCTTCCCAAATAAGAGAGTGACCAATCATGCCAATCTTAGCGTTACCTATTTAAAAATAAAGGACAACCATTGCACTCAAATATTAGGAGTACACCATAAACCCTAGAATAACTATTCCTATATGAGAGAACTCAAGTTATGGTGTTACACTCAAATTAATGAGGCAACACTTGGACTTGGGAAAGAGAACTATCCATATACTCAGATGATTATATCATCATTCCCTGGAAAGAATCCTAAGAATTATCTCAGGCAATCTCCTGGGATATCAATTATAGAGGCCACCATAATAGCTCATCCTAGAAAATAAAATAGAAGTGCTACACCTTAGTTCATCAAGACAATGCTTGATCATGGAAGTGTAGAAACCCATTTAATGAGAGATCCCTTAGGAAGCCAAACCTTGATCATTATAAATTGAGTGATGATCATAAACCCTAAGAACTTGAGGTAGAGATATTAAGAACACGTTGATCATGCCTAATCCATGATCATGCTCTTGAGGTATGTGAGGATAAGTTAAACCCTAATATGATTATTAGATATTATTCCCCACATGAAATCATAGGGAGGTAACTAGTAAACAAACCTAGACTTATATCCTAAACCCTAACTTGTGAACCACTTGGTGATCACAAGTAGAATTCTATCACACCTACATTCCACTTATTCTTCATCTAAGAAAGCTTTAGAGTAAAACTCCATACTTGATATGGTGAGAAATCATCAATCCATATGACCAAAGTTAACTATAAAAAGAACTATAACCACTGTAGTTACTTTAATGATAAATTGAGGTTAACAATAGAAGTTAATTGGTAGAAGATAAAACCACTTCTCAAATCCTTAGTAACTAGGAAGCACATGAAATATTAAGTAAGTAAACACCTTACCATGGTTAGGGAAGAGTAAACCCTAGCATGCAAAATGGTGTCATCTCATTTCTACAACCTTGAATCAAATCTCAACACTGGTTTATGAATCACTATGGTGATCATAATATAAAACCATGCCATAATTGAGATTCAAACCAATTCCCATTAGGTGAATATGCTTAGAACCCTAGGATTGCTCACTAGTTAAATCCTATACTTAATTATGGAGCATAAGATGAACATAGTTGAAACCCTTGATTTAAAACCATGTGAGGTGATCAATCACTTAACTTTGTAATCAAGACCAAACCATTATGAGAACAATATTTACTCTAGACATTTTCAAAAATAATAATAGTGTTCATCTTAAAAGGGGGTTATAAGAGAATTTACAAAACTAAAATAAATAGATGACTCCATAAAATACTATGTAAGTGAAACAAACTCTCAATTAAGAACCCAAGACCTTATAATAATCTTTAAAATGCTTTGAGCACTAATTATACACTTTAAATAATCCAAAAGAAAGTTGTATTGCAAGGAGGAAAAGGAGTTTCAAAGACCACATAAAATTCATGGCTTAATTAAAAATGTAAAAAAAGAACCACAAGGATATAAACAAAATCATGCATTACACATTTGTCTTGAGCAATAAAATAATGCAGTGACCATTGTTATCAAATCTTAATATCAATTGTCAAACACCTGCAAAATAAGAGGATTCAAATTTGAATTATAAAAACCATAATTGAAAACAGAAAATAAAACAGAAAAAGAAGAGAAGGGGGAAAAAACCACCTGGACCCTTACCTGGCCGTGCAGCCCAACAGAGCAGCCCAGTAAGCCGCCCATCAGCACCAGCCCAGCACGGCCCAGGCAACCCACGTACCCCTTCGCTGTGGATAAATACGAAGGGGAACACGACGTCTTCGTCTTCGTCTCTGGGGAGCACAGGAGCTCGACACGGCGACGCCAGCGCCACGTCCCGCATTGCCGCCGCCAACGCTGACCGCCAGCACACGCCGAAGATCATATAAATGGCAAGGACGCCCTCAGTTTCCCTTCTTTTCGTCTCAATTGCACTAATTCCCGAAACCCTAGCTCGCCGGCAACCATTCCGCCCCGATGATTCCGACCACCCCAACACGCGCCGTTGAGCTCAGGAGGAGCGCCTTGATGTCCTCGTTCGTCTGGTGGAGCCACAAGCCGAGGGGAGCTTGGAGATGGAGTAATTTCTCCGTTCCCTTTCGTGGAGCTGCGAGAGAAATGGAGACCGCCGCGACGCCTCCGCCTCCAATCAACGCCGGCGACCCTACATGAAGCCTCCAGGTGATCTTGCGCGTCATTTGAGCATCATATCGAGCCCTAGCTAGCGCCGTAGCTCGCTCTCACCGTCGGCCACCGTGCGCCGCCGTCGGACATAGACGCCGCCGCCGTTCCGGCGACCATTAGGGAGCGGCGCCGCCACCATCATGTTCGTCTCGTCGCCCTGGTTCTAACGAGCCCGCGCATGACCCCGCGGGAGCAGCCCAGCGCCGGCGACCGTCGGCAACTGGCCGTCGGCCAGCCTTTCCCTGCCACCTCGACGCCACCGTGGCGGATGACGTGGCTAGGACCCCACCAGTCATTGACTGTGGGTGTACCCTGGCCGGGTGCGTTTAGTTAATCCGTTTCAAATTTGAATTCCAGAAAATGCTTGCAACTTCGAAATAATTTAGAAAATTCATTATAGCTCTGAAAAATATAAATGATACATTAAAATTCTTAGAAAAGAAAACTCTATCCAATAAAAATATAAAACCAAATTTTTATTTTTAATAAAAATTTAATTATTTTATACTTGTTATTTAAGCCTTTAATTCTAATTCTAAATACAATGAAAATTCAGAAATTAAGAAAAACATTAATAAAATAAATAAAACCAATAAGCAAATAAAGAAAATATGAAAACTAAATTTCTTTATTTGATATCTTATTTAATCTTTATTATTGGAATTCAAACCCTGATTAATAATTACCCTAATTATTTAATTGTTTAAAATCAATAAAATGCCAAATACAATATTATTTTTTATTCCAAGTTATTAATTGCGGTGACCCAGCATACCACTGCATGTTGTAGTATACAAGTCGTTGATATGATCTTTGCGAAGGGACTTCTTCACAAATGTGCCATATCCCTCAGAGTGGTACAACAGAAACATTGCAGGTCATAACACTCCATACTTTATTACAAACATTGTCTTAACAAGTTGGTATTCTCACAGGTCCTATGAGAACACCCTAAGATACTACTTAAGTACGATTACAACTCATAACAATATAAAAGAGAGCTCAACAACTTATTTAGGTAAGTTCTACGCTGCTCGGCTCTATGATGCTAGGGTATGTCACTACTCCTCCACCTCCGTGTCATCTGGTCCGTAGACTATCCCATAGTCTACGCCTTCCACTCCGCCGGTAAGATCAGGTTCTTCGTAGACCAGCTCGTAGCTTCCTTCTGGTGCTCCATCGTTGATAGCCTCCACTTCCGGATCACAGTCTAGCAAGGGTGTCGAAAGAAAGTGAGTACAGAGGTACTCAGCAAGTTCTAAAAGAATAAAAGGTGTTTGATGCACTAGCTACGACCATTGATCAGGAAATCGCAGGTCAATGCATGTTTTGAAAACATTTCTTCAAAAGGTTGCTTTTATTATGAAAACTATGCCCGTCAGTCTTCACAGGTTGACCAGAACTTCGTGGAGTTCCTTTCCTGCCGCGTTCGCAGTTCCCTTCCCGGAACAAGGAGTGACAGCCACAATTTGATACACTCTGCAGAGGTGCGTTACTTTTCCCACAAGAGATCTCACCTTTTTTTCCATTCGCAGGGACTTGCCCCCGTTCACATTTCCTTTGGTGTGAGGCCAGGTATAAAGATCCAAGCCCACACCGCCTTCTCCGCGACTGCAAACCCACCCTTTTGTCCACCCGCACACCTCCAGTAGACTTCCCCCGATAATACGGCTTTACTCATGGTGTACTTTGGACAATCCTTCATAGATCGTAGAGCCATCATCACTAATGGATGGGGATTTAAAAGGCTATCCCAACCTACGGCAGTGCCTCCAACACCCCGCCGGCTCTACCAATCCGTTGGCGTGCGAAGGAAAAGATACGTTGGCTTCCCAGAGCCATTATAGATCTCATGGTCAACGCGGTTTGTACGGCGCTAGAATCACTGGACGGCATTGGTAATTTAATCCTAGGGTGATATAACCCATTGCAATGGAACCTCCACCATATCAACACATACCATGGTTCCATTGCCATCCACATAGTCATATTCATAGTTGGAAAATAACATTTCATTTGCGATGCAGGAATGATAAGTATATAGCTTTGCATTAAAGTAGTAGAAAATAATCAAGTTGACATGAGCAAGGGTGAACTTGCCTGTGGACTGCGAGATAGTGCAGTTCAATGCAGTTGATGGAACCTGGACCTCGGGTTATGTAAGAAGCATCATTGTCCGGTAAGGACAATGTTATAAAATCCAAATAATGCAATCATGGATGTATTATTTTATGTTGAATCCCTTTACCCCATTGAGTTATTACAATTTAGGGTTGTATTTAAGATTTATGTCTTTGACGGTAATTTACAATTGATTTAAAAGTATTAATCATTGTAATTCACACAAAGTATAACAATTCAAAGTAAAATGATTTTACTTGATACTTATCTTAGTCATTCCAAAATAATTTGAAATTATAGAGTTACCTCTATAGTTTTTGGAATAAAAAGAAATATAGTAGTTTTCTGGGAAAAATTCCCTTGTTCAAAAGAAATGACTTGGAATAATAGAATCTCATTTTGAAATGTTGGAAAATAAGTATTTAAACTTATTTGAGATTTTTCCTTGAATTTTACATACAAGGAAATAATAATTTAAATTCCAAGTTATTATTTAAATTCTGAAAATTCATAATTTTGAATTTGTTCCATAAATTCCATTTCATATTTTATTCTGGTTAAGATTTATTTTTCATTTATAAATCCAATTTTTATTGGATTTTTAGAGTTGTTTATGATTTATAAAAATTTGGTAAAGTTTTGGTCTTTTATTTAATGTAAAATGACCAAAATACCCCCTTGGACCCCTATTGGGCCCAGCCCAATTAAACTAACCCAGGGACGGCCCAAATAGGCTGGCCCCCTTTTGGGTTCGGTGGCGCCGAAGCGGCCCACCTCACTCACTCTGACTCGGCCCTCTCCTCACTCGACCTAACCCTAGCCTCTGGCGATCCCGTGGCGATGGCGTCGCCGCCATGGCCGCCGCCCTGCTCCGGCCATCGCCGACCTCCTCCGCAGTAGCCACCTACCGCTCCTGAACCGCCGCGAGCAGATCTATCGATCTGTCCGCGCCGTTTTTCCCCTCTCGTCCTCTCCTGGCGAATCGCCTCGATCTGGATCCACTGGAGAATCGCCTCGACGAACTCCGGCGAGATCTCGTCCTTGCCGACGACGTGCGCGTCTCCGAGATCGACCTGGCGCGGGTCTTTGCTCGCAGCGCTTTGTGCTGCGTCGTCTCCATCTTTGTCTTCTTGTGGTGGTGGTCGTCGGCGTAACGCCGGCGACTTCAACTTTGCAGCTGCTATGGCCGCGCGGGCACTGCCTCGCCATGCCATAGCTTCTGCCTCCAGGCGCGGGTAAGGTCCTCTGCTCCTCCTCCTTCTCTTCTGTGCGCCTCCCTTGCCACTGTTCTTCTTCCTCCTCATGATCTGTTGCTCTCTGGTGGTCTTGTGACCATCTAGAGCCATGCTATTGCTGTGCAATCTTCCTGTGCTTCGGTTTACTGCACGCTCATGGTCAGATTACCGATTCATCGAAATCGGCACATGTCGATTTGCTTGCTATCTATCTTTGTGCTTACTTCTCTGCTGCTCCTAGCATGCTCTGTACTTGCCATGCTCTACTGTGCTTGCTCAAAAGCTATCTATGCCATGCTATGCTTGGTTATGACTTGCTTATGCTTACTGGACTATCATGCTTGCTTGTCTAGGTGTACTTGTGATGCATCTGTGACACTTGTGTGTGTGCCAGAGGTGCCTGTGATATGATTCAGTACTAATTCTGCAAGCCAATGATCCTTTGGATCATTTCTTGCTTGTTGGCTAATCTCTCTGTGTAGCTTGGCTTGCTATAATTGATCAACTTGATCAATTGATGGTCAGTGATGGCTTACTGGCTAATACTGTGGTTAAATGATTCACTTATCTGGTGATGCTGATGCTCAAGCATCCCTGTGCTGTTGCTTACTTGTACTGTTGCTTACTTTTAGCTATCTAGACTTGCTCTAGTGGCTATGAATTAAGTTGTATTGCTTAACAGTATGCTGTTGTCATGCTTAGCATGGATCTGTGATAAATTCATGCTTGGATTACTTGATTATTATGAACTGCTTAGGCAGTGATGATTTGAATGACTTGCTTGTATATGAGTTTGCTGTTCATGATTCTTTTACAAGCAATAAAAGTCTGAATCCATTTCTGGATAGTGATGTGATCTATTTGGCTTGCTCTTATTTGGTGCTAAGTGTGATGTGACCTCAGTAGCCTTGCTACTGACTGGTTGCTCACCTGGTTGGTTGGATCTTGTTGGCTACTCAACTTTGCTTGCATATTAGGGGATCATAGTAAGTATGAATGCCAATATGCTTGCCTGTGAAGAAATCTAGGGTTTCTGATGGTTGCTTGCTTAGGATCTTCTGTGTAGTCTTAGCTGCTAATCTATGCTATCTACTGGTGCTATCTGTGCATGTGATCTTGCTAGTGTGCATCTGTGCATGCTTTCTAGCTTCTGTGCACATGATTTGTATCTGGATGGTTTCGTCTTAGTAGCTTTTGGTAGCGGTAATCCTTGGTGAAAACCAAGTGATGATCTACCCATATGAGCATCTGCTCATCCCATGCTTATGCATATGATGGATTAGATCCATTGGATCTCTTCCAGGAACTAGGCATACCTTGTTCCAGCTCCTAGAAAGTAATGCTTTGTTGATGCAGACTTGGGTTTGTTCACAGCCCTTCACCTCCAGAGCTTGGATGATCTTCTAGGTCACCATGATCTCTGGTGGCTTGAGGAGTTGTGTGTGTTGGTTCTGTTCTTGCTCAAGAACAGATGAACTATGCTTGTTTTTGCTTCACCCTTACCTGGTGATCTTATCTGGTCGATCGGTCCTTGGTTCTAGGGTTTGTGCTCCTTTTATATGATCCCTACTTCTCTCTCTCGCATTGACACACAAGCCTGGCATGCTTGGTGACTATGCTCTTGCATGGCCTTCTTGTTGCTGCCAGCACACTTGAGCTGTGTGCTCTCATATGCTGAAACTTGAGCCCCTGGTGTGTGCTCAGGTTTGGTCTGCTGCTGCCCTTATCTTGTGCTGTCCCTGGTTTTGGACAAGCACAAGTGTGCTGTGACTTGATTCTGTCCAAACTGAATATTGTGTTGTTTGCTAATTGTTCAAACTGAATATTGTGTTAACACTTATGTTCTGGCTAGTGTTGGTTCTTTTTCTTGCAGGTTTAGAATGGACATGGCCAGAAGATATTCTCCAAGTCATATAGTCTAGGTTTTAGTTTAGGAATCAAATTGTAATCTTCATTTTATTTCTGTTTATTTTTCATTGATTCTTGTATCAAGAATTTTGTAAAGACAATGTAATTTGTGTTGTGATATCAATAAAGCCCAAGGTTTTTGTTTATGAGCTTTTGATTTATGTAGTATTCATATTCTGGAATAAACATTGTATTTGTGATTCACTTTGAAATTCAAAGTGATTTGAATTCCTAAGTTGTGTTTTAAATTATGAATTCCATTTTATATTGTTCAATGTTTATTGTTAAATGTATTGACACTTGTCAAATGAAATCAATTCCCCAAATCAACAAGATACAAAAGAGATCATGTCGAAATTTCCCTAACTCACATTGCCTAACCCTAAGTGCAAGATGAGAGAGAACCTCGATCCCTCTTAGGTTTAGTTGCAATAAGGCGCGAAAATTTCCCCCGTTTTGCGATGAAATGCACATCCCATTTCTAAATCTACCCTTCGTTGTTCCTATGTTCTGGGTTATTACAGCCTCTCCCCCTTAATAGAAACTTCGTCCCGAAGTTAAGATTGGTACCTGAACATCTCGGGGTAAGACTTCCTGAGTTCTTCTTCCGTCTCCCAAGTAGCTTCTCGCTCAGGATGATGTTGCCATTGCACTTTGCAGTATTTGATTGCTCTGTTTCTTAACTTCTTCCATTGTACTTCTAAGATCTTTTCAGGTCTTTCCACATAAGTTAGGTCAGACTGCAATTCTATTTCTTCATATGTGATAGGATCATCCGGTGCCTTCAAACACTTTCTGAGTTGGGATACATGAAATACATTATGAACTTGACTTAGTTGTGCCGGTAACTCCAACTCAAACGCTGTTCCTCGATTCTGACTGAGTATCTTAAATGGTCCTATATATCGAGGACTTAACTTTCCTTTTACTCCGAACCTCTTAAGTCCTTTCATTGGGCTAACCTTCAGATAGACCATGTCTCCCACTTTCGGTTCCCAATCTCTTCTCTTTAAGTCGGCGTAACTCTTCTGACGACTCTGAGCTATCTTGAGTCTATCCCGGATCACCTCGATGACGTCTTGTCTCTCTTTGATGTAATCCGGTGTAAATTCCTTGTTTTCTCCGGTTTCAAACCAACAAATTGGTGATCTACACTTCCTTCCGTACAATGCTTCGTACGGTGCCATCTGAATACTACTCTGATAACTATTGTTATATGAGAATTCCGCTAAAGGTAAATGATCCTCCCACGAACCTCCAAAGTTCAGAGCACAAGCTCTAAGCATGTCTTCAAGTATCTGATTGGTTCTTTCGGTTTGTCCTCCGGTTTGTGGATGATATGCTGTACTGAAATCCAGCTTGGATCCCAAAGATTCTTGTAGTTGTTTCCAGAATGCTGATGTGAAAATTGAACCTCTATCTGAGACTATCTTCTTTGGTACTCCATGCTTACTCACAATCTCCTTCACATATATATCCATAAGCTTTTCTGCAGTATCTTTTGTGTTTACGGCTATGAAATGAGCGCTCTTGGTAAGTCTATCCACTATTACCCATATCATATCCTTCCTCTTACTAGTCATTGGTAAACCAGTAACAAAATCCATTCCGATTTCATCCCATTTCCATTCCGGTATCTCTAGTGGTTTGAGTAATCCCGCAGGACTCTGATGTTCTGCCTTCACTCGTTGACATGTATGACATTCCGAAACATATTGTGCTATTTCTCTTTTCATGTTATTCCACCAGAACATTTCCTTCAAATCCATATACATCTTGGTACTTCCTGGATGTATGGAATAAGGGGTTTCATGTGCTTCTTTTAATATGATTGACTTCACTTCTGGATCATCTGGTACACAGATCCTTTTCTGGAAATATAATGAATCAAAATCCCCTAGATGGAATTCCGATGGTCTTCCTTCGCCAATCCTCTTGATTTCCTCTTGAATGAACAAATCATCCGCTTGCTTTCGGATAATCTCATATTTCAAGTCTGAGTACATCTCATCCATAATCCTCATGGTTGCTATACTTCCTTTGACATTACCCTGAATAAACAGAATCTGAGCATCTTCTAACTCTTTCCGAAGTTCCTTTGGAATTTCCCATTCCGTAGGTTGAGTCTCCGTACTCTTTCTGCTTAAGGCATCTGCTACTACATTAGCCTTGCCTGGGGTATAGTTGATCTTAAGGTCGTAATCCTTAATCAACTCTAGCCATCTCTTCTGCCTCATGTTTAATTCTTTCTGGGTGAAGAAATATTTCAAGCTTTTGTGATCGGTGTATAACTCACACTTGGATCCGTATAGAAATTGTCTCCAACTCTTCAGAGCATACACAACTGCCGCTAACTCTAGATCATGTACTGGGTAGTTGTGTTCATGTGGTTTCAACTGCCTTGATCCATAAGCTATTACCTTCCGATCTTGCATCAGAACACATCCAAGTCCATTCTTGGAAGCATCACAATACACCGTGTAATCCTTTCCAGGCTCAGGAACTGCTAACACCGGTGCTGTGGTTAACTTATCCTTGAGTGTTTGGAAGCTGGCTTCACACTCATCTGTCCATACAAATGGAGTATTTTTCTTGAGTAGCTTGGTCATTGGTCCTGCAATCTTCGAAAATCCCTCTATGAATCTTCTATAGTAGCCTGCCATACCAAGAAATCCTCGTATCTCCTTAGCATTTTTAGGTGATTTCCATTCCAATACGGACTGAACCTTGCTTGGATTCACCGCTATGCCTTCTTTGGTTATAACATGTCCAAGAAATTCAACACTATCTAACCAAAATTTACACTTGCTGAACTTCGCATATAGCTGATGTTCCCTCAAAGTTTGCAGAACTATCTTCATATGCTTGGCATGTTCTTCTTTATCTTTGGAATAGATTAGAATATCATCTATGAACACTATCACAAACTTGTCCAAGTACTTCATGAATATCTTGTTCATCAAATTCATGAAAATTGCTGGTGCATTTGTTAGTCCAAATGGTACAACCAAGTATTCATGGTGTCCATACCTTGATACAAACGCTGTTTTTGGTACATCTTCCTTCTTGATCTTGATTTGATGGTATCCTGACCTTAAATCTATCTTCGAGAAGACTCCTGCTCCTTGAACTTGATCAAAAAGATCTTGAATTCTGGGTAAAGGATACTTGTTCTTGATAGTGACATTGTTCAAATTTCTGTAGTCTCCACACATTCTCTTTCCTCCATCCCTTTTATCCACAAAAATAACTGGTGTACCCCATGGTGACACACTTTCTTGAATAAATCCCTTTTGTTCCAGTTCATCTATCTGAGCTTTCAGTTCCACTAACTCCTTTGGCCCCATCTTATATGGTGGTTGTGCAATTGGTGCTGTGCCTGGAATCAGATCGATTGTGAATTCTATCTCTCTATCGGGTGGCATTCCCGGTAGTTCCTTAGGAAATACATCCTTAAACTCATTCACTACAGGAATATCTTCAATTCTCACTTCCTTTAGACTATTTAGTTCCAATCCGATCTCCAACTCACTATACTTATCTCCTTGGAACACTATTCGACCTCCGATGGAGTCGCGAAGTGATACTGTTTTGTCTCCACAGTTAATCACCGCTTCATTTTCTGTCAACCAATCCATCCCTAGGATGACTGATATGTCTTTCATGGGGATGATGAATAGGTCCGCGAAATACACACAGTCACATATGGTTAGGACTTGTGCTTCTTTCACGTGGGTTACTAAGATCGTCCCCCCCGCGGATAGAACAGTTATAGGAGTTTCTAACTTAGAACATCTAAGCCCGAATTTTTCCACAAACTCCAATGCAAGAAATGATGTGGTTGCTCCAGTATCAAATAATACTTTGCCAGGATGAGTAAGAATGCTTAGCGTACCTAAGACTGTTTGATCCGATTCTTCCGCTTGTTCCAAAGATGTGCAATTCAGCTTTCCATAAGGCTTTCCCCTCTTATTGTTGTTGTTGTTGTAGTTGCGGTTGTTGTTGTTGTTGTTGTTGCGATTGTTGTTGTTGTTTCCATCTCGTCCTCCAGGGCTCTGTCCACTCCAAGACGACTTGTTTGGACACTCCGGCTTGATGTGTCCTTCCTTCCCACAACCATAGCAAATGATTCTGGGTTTTTGACAATCCTTCTGCAAATGACCCTTTAGGCCACAATTGTTGCAGATGATTTGGCTGATTGGATTCTGACTCTGACCTCCTCGGTTGTATTGATTACCAGTAGTAGGTTTGTATCGGGGTTTGAAACTTCGATCAGGTGTTGGTTTACTGATTGGGTACTTCCTTGGCTCTATACGAGCCCTCTTCCTCCTGTCCTCCTGGACTTGCCTGTAGTCATCCTCGAAAGTGATTGCCGAGTCAATCAGTTCCTGGAATTCGGCAGTCCGTGCCAACCTCAGTTGCATCTTCATGTATGGATTCATGCCTTTCATGAATCGCTTCTTCCGCTTCTCCTCTGTATCTACATCCTCAGGTGCATACCTGGCTAACCTATTGAAATCCCGAACATACTGCATGATTGGTGCAGTATTCTGTCTCAGTTCTTCAAATTCCCTCTTCTTCAGCTCCACCACGCTGTCCGGAACATGAGCGTCCCGAAACTTCTTTTTGAACTCCTCCCAGGTGAATACCTTATCTGGAGGGTGTACTGCTACAAGGTTCTCCCACCATGATGCTGCTGGTCCTGACAACAGATAAGTGGTATATCTGATCTTCTCCTCATCGTTGCAACCAACGGTCTTCAGCTTCCTTTCCGTATCCATAAGCCAATCCTCAGCATCCATTGGTTCTGGGGCTGATGTGAATGGTAGTGGTCTTGCATTTTGGAAGTCCGATAGTGTTACTCCCTTGCCTTCATTACCCCTATCATTGATGACATGGGTAAAGAAATCCTGCATATTCTTGCTCTGGCTTTCCTGGTAACGCCTCCTATCTTCCTCCATTGACCTCATATACTGTTGGAAGTCTGGGTGCAACATTGGGTGTGGTGGTGGTGGTGCGTTCTCTGCTCTAGCTGCTGCATCTGCCTCCTCTTTCTCTCTTTCTTCCCGCTCTCTGCGAGCCTCTTCGGTTTCTACTAACGCCATTTCCCCCTAGTCCTGTAACAAAGAGCGATTACTCATAATTACACCATGCAAATGTTTTCTGAGCTCAACTCATTGCCCAGAACTAGTCACACAATGAAATCAAGAAGCAAATCCAAAACAAACATTTATTATGTATATACACCGTATAATACATAACACACTCACAAACTTATATTACATGTGGTATATATAAACCACTTATTTGGCTCCAAGCCCAAGCCAACGGGAATTTAAAATACGTTCTATTACAATACCACCTAGATTACTTTATTCTTCATTGGAGCTCTACTCCTCATCGTCTTCATTCGCCTCCGTGTACATCCCTGGGGTCCATCCGGTACAGCGACTTGTCTTTCGGACACCATCCGGGACAAAGGTCCTTCCAGTAGGTATGTAATCTGAATCGGACGAAGTGCCGAGACAGAGATCAGTCATGCCTAAGTAGCTAGACAATGACTCATACATATCCCTAGTGGAATACAGCTCCTATTCTCCAGTCATCCATGGAGGATTCCTATTCACTTGACCCCTCATCTTCTTCTTCTTCTTCTTTTTCTTGGTTCCAGAACTCTCACCTACTTCGTACTGTGATGGTTTAGATAATCCCATCTCCAAATCTAAAGAAATGGAATCAGTACCTTTCTCTTCCTGCCCGTAGGGTTGGGTAACCCCACCACTCTCATCTCCTGTATCACATGGAATTGGCTCCTCCTCATCACCGAAAGGTTCCCCGAAACGCCAACCCGTTGAGTTTTCAATCGGTGACTCCGAGCAATTTATGTTCCATGAGTGGTCTCCCCCATATCCAGTATCATACGATGCTGACACGTGTGGATAGTGCGGAACAAAGTTAGGTGTAAGTGGATCTCTTGTAGGTAGATTTCTCTTGAACCACTGGTCACTCAAATCTACATCACTGTCTGGGTTAAAGAAGGGTGTAGTATGTTGTGGT
This sequence comes from Lolium perenne, assembly GCF_019359855.2. Taxonomy (NCBI): domain Eukaryota; kingdom Viridiplantae; phylum Streptophyta; class Magnoliopsida; order Poales; family Poaceae; genus Lolium; species Lolium perenne. The sequence continues at coordinate 293,004,379 of NC_067250.2, read as the reverse complement.
TGTGCCCTCAAATCACGCATCCGAGTTTGGACTTTATCAGGGTCCGTGAACTCAGCTAGCATGTGGTCAATCTCACCTCTCATCTTCATGTGTAAAAGGTACATCGTGGTCAATAAAGACTTACAGCTATCCATGTCTTTGTCTGCTGACTTCAGGACTTCTGTGTGCTAACACCAAATGATTAAGAGTGGGATCCTCATCTTCCTCGGCATGAGGTATATGAGAAAACTCTGAACATAGGAGTTCTACTGACTTGTGTTGCCTTATCTCAAGGATTGCCTTGAATAGGCCCATATGGTAGGCTGTGGTGATAGTTTTGGCTTCTCCGTATGGCATTATACGACTCATCAGCAGTTTTTCCGGTAGTTGGACCGATACTCTGCACTTGGCTAGGATTTCCCCATCATAGTAAGTATACTTGATAACAGGTATCCGTGGATCGCAATGAAGTTCCTTCAGCATCCCACACAGGAGAGCTGTTATTGGTCCATCATAATCACCGAGCCAACCCTCAATCTTCCTCAAAGTCCTCTTAGGAAAAGTGTTCGCCATTATGGCTGTATACAAAAGCAGAATATTAGTAGTGATAATGCATCATAATAGCTATAATAAAGAATTATCGCACTAGAATATATGGTTTTGCTTTTCTCAAGTGAATAATCACCATATTTTTAGAGAATCCTTTACTATTTCTACTAGACTCCTACAGGTTCCTTCCCTATACTAGGTTTTTCCAACCTAAGGTTGCAACATTTGCTCTGATACCAGCTGCGGTGACCCAGCATACCACTGCATGTTGTAGTATACAAGTCGTTGATATGATCTTTGCGAAGGGACTTCTTCACAAATTTGCCATATCCCTCAGAGTGGTACAACAGAAACATTGCAGGTCATAACACTCCATACTTTATTACAAACATTGTCTTAACAAGTTGGTATTCTCACAGGTCCTATGAGAACACCCTAAGATACTACTTAAGTACGATTACAACTCATAACAATATAAAAGAGAGCTCAACAACTTATTTAGGTAAGTTCTACGCTGCTCGGCTCTATGATGCTAGGGTATGTCACTACTCCTCCACCTCCGTGTCATCTGGTCCGTAGACTATCCCATAGTCTACGCCTTCCACTCCGCCGGTAAGATCAGGTTCTTCGTAGACCAGCTCGTAGCTTCCTTCTGGTGCTCCATCGTTGATAGCCTCCACTTCCGGATCACAGTCTAGCAAGGGTGTCGAAAGAAAGTGAGTACAGAGGTACTCAGCAAGTTCTAAAAGAATAAAAGGTGTTTGATGCACTAGCTACGACCATTGATCAGGAAATCGCAGGTCAATGCATGTTTTGAAAACATTTCTTCAAAAGGTTGCTTTTATTATGAAAACTATGCCCGTCAGTCTTCACAGGTTGACCAGAACTTCGTGGAGTTCCTTTCCTGCCGCGTTCGCAGTTCCCTTCCCGGAACAAGGAGTGACAGCCACAATTTGATACACTCTGCAGAGGTGCGTTACTTTTCCCACAAGAGATCTCACCTTTTTTGCCATCCGCAGGGACTTGCCCCCGTTCACACTTCCTTTGGTGTGAGGCCAGGTATAAAGATCCAAGCCCACACCGCCTTCTCATGACCGCAAACCCACCCTTTTGTCCACCCGCACACCTCCATTAGACTTCCCGATAATACGGCTTTACTCATGGTGTACTTTGGACAATCCTTCATAGATCGTAGAGCCATCATCACTAATGGATGGGGATTTAAAAGGCTATCCCAACCTACGGCAGTGCCTCCAACACCCCGCCGGCTCTACCAATCCGTTGGCGTGCAGAAGGGAAAAGATACGACTGGCTTCCCCAGAGCCATTATAGATCTCATGGTCAACGCGGTTTGTACGGCGCTAGAATCACTGGACGGCATTGGTAATTTAATCCTAGGGTGATATAACCCATTGCAATGGAACCTCCACCATATCAACACATACCATGGTTCCATTGCCATCCACATAGTCATATTCATAGTTGGAAAATAACATTTCATTTGCGATGCAGGAATGATAAGTATATAGCTTTGCATTAAAGTAGTAGAAAATAATCAAGTTGACATGAGCAAGGGTGAACTTGCCTGTGGACTGCGAGATAGTGCAGTTCAATGCAGTTGATGGAACCTGGACCTCGGGTTCTGTAAGAAGCATCATTGTCCGGTAAGGACAATGTTATAAAATCCAAATAATGCAATCATGGATGTATTATTTTATGTTGAATCCCTTTACCCCATTGAGTTATTACAATTTAGGGTTGTATTTAAGATTTATGTCTTTGACGGTAATTTACAATTGATTTAAAAGTATTAATCATTGTAATTCACACAAAGTATAACAATTCAAAGTAAAATGATTTTACTTGATACTTATCTTAGTCATTCCAAAATAATTTGAAATTATAGAGTTACCTCTATAGTTTTTGGAATAAAAAGAAATATAGTAGTTTTCTGGGAAAAATTCCCTTGTTCAAAAGAAATGACTTGGAATAATAGAATCTCATTTTGAAATGTTGGAAAATAAGTATTTAAACTTATTTGAGATTTTTCCTTGAATTTTACATACAAGGAAATAATAATTTAAATTCCAAGTTATTATTTAAATTCTGAAAATTCATAATTTTGAATTTGTTCCATAAATTCCATTTCATATTTTATTCTGGTTAAGATTTATTTTTCATTTATAAATCCAATTTTTATTGGATTTTTAGAGTTGTTTGTGATTTATAAAAATTTGGTAAAGTTTTGGTCTTTTATTTAATGTAAAATGACCAAAATACCCCCTTGGACCCCTATTGGGCCCAGCCCAATTAAACTAACCCAGGGACGGCCCAAATAGGCTGGCCCCCTTTTGGGTTCGGTGGCGCCGAAGCGGCCCACCTCACTCACTCTGACTCGGCCCTCTCCTCACTCGACCTAACCCTAGCCTCTGGCGATCCCGTGGCGATGGCGTCGCCGCCATGGCCGCCGCCCTGCTCCGGCCATCGCCGACCTCCTCCGCAGTAGCCACCTACCGCTCCTGAACCGCCGCGAGCAGATCTATCGATCTGTCCGCGCCGTTTTTCCCCTCTCGTCCTCTCCTGGCGAATCGCCTCGATCTGGATCCACTGGAGAATCGCCTCGACGAACTCCGGCGAGATCTCGTCCTTGCCGACGACGTGCGCGTCTCCGAGATCGACCTGGCGCGGGTGCTGCTCGCAGCGCCTGTGCCGTCGTCTCCATGCTGTGCTGCTGTGGTGGTGTTCGTCGGCGTAACGCCGGCGACTTCCCTGGCTTTGCAGCTGCTATGGCCGCGCGGGCACTGCCTCGCCATGCCATAGCTTCTGCCTCCAGGCGCGGGTAAGGTCCTCTGCTCCTCCTCCTTCTCTTCTGTGCGCCTCCCTTGCCACTGTTCTTCTTCCTCCTCATGATCTGTTGCTCTCTGGTGGTCTTGTGACCATCTAGAGCCATGCTATTGCTGTGCAATCTTCCTGTGCTTCGGTTTACTGCACGCTCATGGTCAGATTACCAGTTACTGATACTGGCACATGTCGATTTGCTTGCTATCTATGCTGTGCTTACTTCTCTGCTGCTCCTAGCATGCTCTGTACTTGCCATGCTCTACTGTGCTTGCTCAAAAGCTATCTATGCCATGCTATGCTTGGTTATGACTTGCTTATGCTTACTGGACTATCATGCTTGCTTGTCTAGGTGTACTTGTGATGCATCTGTGACACTTGTGTGTGTGCCAGAGGTGCCTGTGATATGATTCAGTACTAATTCTGCAAGCCAATGATCCTTTGGATCATTTCTTGCTTGTTGGCTAATCTCTCTGTGTAGCTTGGCTTGCTATAATTGATCAACTTGATCAATTGATGGTCAGTGATGGCTTACTGGCTAATACTGTGGTTAAATGATTCACTTATCTGGTGATGCTGATGCTCAAGCATCCCTGTGCTGTTGCTTACTTGTACTGTTGCTTACTTTTAGCTATCTAGACTTGCTCTAGTGGCTATGAATTAAGTTGTATTGCTTAACAGTATGCTGTTGTCATGCTTAGCATGGATCTGTGATAAATTCATGCTTGGATTACTTGATTATTATGAACTGCTTAGGCAGTGATGATTTGAATGACTTGCTTGTATATGAGTTTGCTGTTCATGATTCTTTTACAAGCAATAAAAGTCTGAATCCATTTCTGGATAGTGATGTGATCTATTTGGCTTGCTCTTATTTGGTGCTAAGTGTGATGTGACCTCAGTAGCCTTGCTACTGACTGGTTGCTCACCTGGTTGGTTGGATCTTGTTGGCTACTCAACTTTGCTTGCATATTAGGGGATCATAGTAAGTATGAATGCCAATATGCTTGCCTGTGAAGAAATCTAGGGTTTCTGATGGTTGCTTGCTTAGGATCTTCTGTGTAGTCTTAGCTGCTAATCTATGCTATCTACTGGTGCTATCTGTGCATGTGATCTTGCTAGTGTGCATCTGTGCATGCTTTCTAGCTTCTGTGCACATGATTTGTATCTGGATGGTTTCTGTCTTAGTAGCTTTTGGTAGCGATAATCCTTGGTGAAAACCAAGTGATGATCTACCCATATGAGCATCTGCTCATCCCATGCTTATGCATATGATGGATTAGATCCATTGGATCTCTTCCAGGAACTAGGCATACCTTGTTCCAGCTCCTAGAAAGTAATGCTTTGTTGATGCAGACTTGGGTTTGTTCACAGCCCTTCACCTCCAGAGCTTGGATGATCTTCTAGGTCACCATGATCTCTGGTGGCTTGAGGAGTTGTGTGTGTTGGTTCTGTTCTTGCTCAAGAACAGATGAACTATGCTTGTTTTTGCTTCACCCTTACCTGGTGATCTTATCTGGTCGACTGGTCACTGGTTCTAGGGTTTGTGCTCCTTTTATATGATCCCTACTTCTCTCTCTGCATTGACACACAAGCCTGGCATGCTTGGTGACTATGCTCTTGCATGGCCTTGCTGTTGCTGCCCAGCACACTTGAGCTGTGTGCTCTCATATGCTGAAACTTGAGCCCCTGGTGTGTGCTCAGGTTTGGTCTGCTGCTGCCCTTATCTTGTGCTGTCCCTGGTTTTGGACAAGCACAAGTGTGCTGTGACTTGATTCTGTCCAAACTGAATATTGTGTTGTTTGCTAATTGTTCAAACTGAATATTGTGTTAACACTTATGTTCTGGCTAGTGTTGGTTCTTTTTCTTGCAGGTTTAGAATGGACATGGCCAGAAGATATTCTCCAAGTCATATAGTCTAGGTTTTAGTTTAGGAATCAAATTGTAATCTTCATTTTATTTCTGTTTATTTTTCATTGATTCTTGTATCAAGAATTTTGTAAAGACAATGTAATTTGTGTTGTGATATCAATAAAGCCCAAGGTTTTTGTTTATGAGCTTTTGATTTATGTAGTATTCATATTCTGGAATAAACATTGTATTTGTGATTCACTTTGAAATTCAAAGTGATTTGAATTCCTAAGTTGTGTTTTAAATTATGAATTCCATTTTATATTGTTCAATGTTTATTGTTAAATGTATTGACACTTGTCAAATGAAATCAATTCCCCAAATCAACAAGATACAAAAGAGATCATGTCGAAATTTCCCTAACTCACATTGCCTAACCCTAAGTGCAAGATGAGAGAGAACCTCGATCCCTCTTAGGTTTAGTTGCAATAAGGCGCGAAAATTTCCCCCGTTTTGCGATGAAATGCACATCCCATTTCTAAATCTACCCTTCGTTGTTCCTATGTTCTGGGTTATTACATTAATAACTTCAACTTTAAAATGAAGTTATTAATCATAGAACTACAGGGTAAATAGCAAACCCTAATTTCATATTGAATGATAGGACAACCTCATCATTTCATGTGTAACCCTAAACCCTAAATTCATTTAGAAACCCTAGTTCCATTATTACATGTGAACCCTAATTTGCTTCTAACCTAAACCCAAGGTTAGAACAGGTGATCATGGTACTTTAATTCAAATCATAGAGCCACCATTAGCAACTAAAAGACATACCTATGTCCACATAATATGTAGAACCCTATCACTAGCAATTTAGTATACCATGTATGCATATCACTAAACCTAGTTGATCAAGTAGGATCAACCAAGTTTAAACCCTAACTTCTACTGTCAAAACCATCATCCTTATTCATCCATGCTTAGCATCACACCATTGTGATGAACCCAAATAGCATCTAGGCTCAACCTTTATCATTACATAACCCTAGTCCACTGAACCCTACAAATACTTCATCATTATGAATCATCCTATTTAGGAGCCAATCATTCCTTACTTAGTGGATCCAGTAGCAAAACCTAGACAACCTCAACCCTAACTGATATACTTCTTATTACTTAAGAAGTATGTTCTTCAAGAGTTATTCTTTTGAAGTAAATAAAGAATCATCATCAACCCTGCTTATAAGGACCTACAAACCCTAGATAGCTATCACCAACAAAATGCACCAATCTTGATAGCAACCTTGTATGAATACTTGCTTAGGATGCCTAGGCTTAGCTCAGCCTTACCAGCCCTAGGTCTTGAGGAGTCCAACACTGTTGTGATCCATCTACTACTTACTCCAGAAACCAATTAGAACCATAGAAAACCATAGAACCCCACAAACCTAATTATCATACTTGTTCTTCATCAAAGAACATGTTCTTCAAAAGTTATTCTTTTGAATTATATAATAAGTAATCATCAACCATGTATTATAGGACTTAAAATTGATAACTGCTCTTTACTTATTATACAGCTACTATTCCTGGTTGTGTATGATTGTTACTATTCATTTTGCCACCTGCTCATAATTCTAAAACAACACAACCCTGAATAAGAACCTTGTTTGTGAATCACTCTAAAAGTGCAACACACCCTGAACTAATCGTTACAACTCATTGATCCTAAATCATCGGGGTTAGGTCACGCTTAGAGCGATTGCATCTCATTCTTATGCATTATTGCATCCTTGCCAATCTTTTAAACATCGTCCTTACCGGACGATGATGTTATTTCAGAATTTGGAGTTATTGCGTATCGAAGACATTGTCTGCATAATCTTGCAGCCAAGAAAGGCAAGTTCATCACTTGCTCATGTCATTTGAGTATTTCTATCAAATTACTTGCAAAATACTATGGTTATCACTATTGCATAAAAAGCAAAACCACTATTTTCATAACTATGAATATGACTATGTGGTGGGCAATGGAACCATGGATTGTGTTGATATGGTGGAGGTTCCGTTGCACGGGTTTATATCCATCTAGGATTAAACAACAAATGTCGCCAGTGATTCTTGTGCCGTAATACCCGTGTTAACCATAAGATCCGGAGTGGGACGGAGTAGTCAAAAGTGTTTCCACCTCTCGTTCATCAACGGATGCGCTTTACCGTAGACACTTGTATCTGTCAGGGCAAGCGGTTGGCTGGGGAAGCCTTAAGTCCCCACGGCATAGTCCGTAGACACTTGTCGCTCGAAGTGCAAGCGGTTGGCTGGGGAGGCCTTAAGTCCCCACGGTATTGCGGTCTATGATGGGTTGCAGCTACCGGCGAAGGAGTTTGGTTCGATCCCAAACTGTCGTCGTGGTCGGGGTCCACCCGTGAGTGGGAATAATGGGACCGGCGAGGACCCAGGGTCGGGGCATGCAACAAAGGGTGGGTGTTCGAGGTAGCGGAGGAACATGATTGGCTAGACCTTATACTGGGCCTCACACCAAAGGAAGTGTGGACGAGAACTAGACTCGGTTGGCACCAAGGTTAAGATCTCTTATGGGTAAAGCAACACACCTCTGCAGAGTGTAAAGAACCGTGACCTGTCACTCCCTGTTCCGGGATATGGAACTGCGAACGCGGCCGGAAAGGAGCTCCATGAAGTTCTAGTAAACCGGTGAAGGCTGACGGACATAGTTCTTCTGAATAAAAGCAACCTTTTGAAGAAATGGTTATGAAAACCTACATTGGTATTAGACTTTCTGGTCTAATGCTGTAGCTAGTGCATTAAACACCTCTTTCCTATAATGAACTTGTTGAGTACGCTCGTACTCATCCCACTCTTAAATCCCCTGCTTAGATATGGAGGCATCAAAGGAGAATCTACAGTGCAACTCGAAGGCCGAGGAATCAACCACTACTTCAACAGGCAGGACCCTGTCAGAGGAGTCAGATACCACATCCAACAAGGAGAAAACCTAGTTTAGCCCTAGAAGGGAACTAGCTTCCTAAACCTAGCTCCTAATTAGCTAGAATCTATTCTTAGTCGCTGTAGCTAGATAAATACTCTACAAATAGAGTTCGTGATAAGATTAGACTACGAGTCATTCTTCTGGAGTTTATTTGCAGTTTTACCTCATTGTAAAGTAGGAGGCTGTGATGATCTTATGTAACAGAGTCAATGTTGTAATTCTATAGACATACCTTGGACCCGCATATGTTTCTGTTGTACCACTCTGAGCGATATAATACTAGTGGAACGGTGTTTCATTGGTGTTATATCAGACTTGCATACTACACCATGCAGTGGTATGCCGGGTCACCACAGTTGGTATCAGAGCAAATGCTTTGACCTTAGGATTAAAACCCTTTAAAGGAGACCTATAGGATTGGTAGTGTCTATAGGAAGTTGTCCTAGGTAAACCAAATAATTCTTATGACTTGAGATGGATATTCACTTGTGAATAATCCTGACACACTTGAGTCAACATTTCCTACCTATCCTTCGTAAGTGAAGTTAGTTAGCTAATCCAAAACATTTAGCACATCAATAAGTCCTTAAAACATAGATGAGTAGATCACAGTTGGTATACAATACATGGTAGTCCAAAGAGAGGATACAACCATAAGGAAGATATCCTATTGGAAGATGTGTACCAACATATGTTATAATTAAGTAAGAGTTATCCAGAACTGTAATAGGAGATATATCAAGTGATGAAGATAATTAAAAATCCTAATAGAAGACATAGACTCAGATAAATAATAAGTAAGTAAAATTACCAGACATGTGAAACAACTGATAGTAAGTGATGAAAAACAAGTAATATGAGGTAGTATAGACCATGATGAGTCAATCATGGGAGGTAAGGAAGGGAGATAGGAATAAAATATGCCTACTTACATGGTAGAGATAGAAATCATATATGATTCACCTGAGAATCGTTATGTGATGGACTAGAATATCATTAATACTTAGGAGGAGTTGGATAAGAAGTTAGACGCGAAACAATAGAGTAAGATTTGTGTTCAAAAACCATGGGAACTGTGCCAAGCACATCATGACCATAGTCTTATAATAGAACATATGGAAGGATATGAGTTATATTTCCATAGTTAAGTGTTTAGAGTAGCAATTTTAGAACCTAGACATACCATGTGAGGTAGTCCTCAACAAAATGGAAGTTAAGTAGTACTTCCAGAGAAAATTAGGTTAACCATAACCATTCCAAACCACTTTGTTTCAAGTTTATCTCATTGCAAATGTGCAATTAAGGTAAATGTTGAGACAAATAGTAGAGTCTCCTATAGTCGTGCTATGTATCACAATATAAACCTATCTTATGTGGTGTTATATACTACACATCAGAGCCTGATGTTTAGAGATGTCTTACTCAACTATTATATTCAGGCTTATGATGGTGTGTATTATATGCACAAAGCTGAATCTTCTTGGATTTTATTGAATTTTCATTGTTTGACTAGATACATACATGAAGTTTGACTTTGATATGCAAATGCATGTTGCAATATCAAGTTCCTACTTGATGTTAAAGATCCAGAGGGTAATGGTAAACGTGTGAGGAAGTGACGAATTCTGGAAGATTCCGAAGACAAGATGAAAGTTCACCAGATAAAGGAAACAAAGTTGTGGGAAGCAACCACAATGTTCAGATGGTTGTACCAATCAAAACTCATGCTTTGTCTCAACAGAGGAGTACTTTAGTACATAAGAAGCATGAAGGTGAGAAATCTTGTGATTATGGTGAAGCTGAAGCAGATCCATAGTCAACACAGAAGAGGGAATGCATGGGAAATCACTTAGGATACTATATTCATAGCGTCAGCTAGTGGTTTTCTTGCAATAATAAACCCTCGATGAAGGAATATGATATATGAAACCATAGCAGAAATAAGAAGATCATAGTTGATATCAGAAGACCCCAATTGGTATAGAATCAATACTGCGAGATAAAGTAGAAGATGTCTCGTTCAGTTGATTAGAACCTATACTAGAATCCATTCTTGGATAACAAATAGCTACAATTGGTATCAAGTAGTCCACCATTGGAGTATTTGTACCAAGAAGTTGTAAACAAATAAAATTTTGTTAGCCAAATAACAATGACCTATAATCATTTAGTGGAAGGATTCACATTGGATGTCCACAATTGAGTGGATACACCACGATAATTCTTCACAAGACCTTAGAAGATTATAAACCCTAAGCTACACCTAGACCAATATTCTAATAATAAGTCCAATAGTTGGAAGAAAAGGAGCTGAAGACTACAAGAAAACTCTAAGGGGTAGAGTAAAGATTGAGTTGGATGTACAATTACTCAATACTTTAAGCTAGATCGAAGATGAAGGTCTGAACTGTGAGGAAGTCTATCTTATTTTCATAAGATTCTTGGACACCACTTTCAGAAGGATGTCAGACCAGAAGCCGAGGTTCATACCTCGAGGAAGTAAGAAGTGGACTATAACTTGAGAAAGTGAGTAAAATTTACTCAGAAGGACATAAGCTCAAGTAAGCTAAGTATAATGAAGTTGGACGAAGGAAATACCGTAGACCAATAAAGCCCAAGATGGTCAAAGAATGAAGAAGATTGAACATACTAATATCAAGGACTAATAGAATGATTCCTTTCATGGAACCTAAAGAACACAAAATAGTTATAGGTATCAACTATAAACCATGATTGGATGGACTAAATGAGTCTAATCCATTCTTAGAGGAATAAACCACCATGATCAATTCCATAGTAAGTACCTTACCAAGTACCATTATTGCAGTTTTGGTAGTAAGGGAAAAACAAAGACCTATTTTATCAAATAGGAGAATGTTATCCAATTAGTCCTCAATTAAGACTGACAGTACAAGAAGAAGTCCCAATCATTGAATATTCAATGAGAAAGGAAACAAGCTTATAATATTGGAGGAAATCATGGAAGTAAAGGAAGTAATAGTTGTTTGATGTCAAACACTAATGGATTCCAGGAAGAATCTGGACTAGGGATATATTCAATTATATCCAGTGAGATCACCAAGGAGTTTGAGAAAAGATGTAGTCTGCACAAGTCAGATCCACACTCCGAAACGTGAGAGATATCAAACTTCGAGGACGAAGTTTAGTTTAAGGGGTAGAGACTGTAATATCCCAGGTAATGGGGTTACAAAAATAGAGGAAACAGATGTGTGCATTGCATTCATGCATAGAAAATCTGGGGAATTTTCGCGCTTTAAAGTAAAACAGTCACAGTAACTGAAGTTTCACTTGACCTTGGTGGAATTGAAGTAACTCATCAAGTCAAGAGCTATAAACCTCAATGTGACTTTGTTAAAACCTTGTTTTGGGTAGAGATGATTTGATCTAAGGGGTTAGATCAAATTAAACTAATAATCAACACAACAACACTTTAATCAATGATCAATTGCTTGATCTTATAACAGATCATAATAAGGTAATCCTTGCCATAGTATATGAACACCAATTCAACTGCAAACCAAGTAACAATAAAATGGAGAAACTATTCTTCACTTATCTTCTCCATGTCTTAAACTAATCCTTGATCCTACCATGAACCCCATGGTATTCATTCTACTTTAATCTTGGAAACAAGATAAAGAGATCCAACTAAGAAATATATATCCTTCTCCATTCCAAGTTATTACACATCAAACCTAGAGAGGTGAGAGTTCTGTTATAATTATTAGAGAAGCAATAACAAACCTTGAGTTAAACCTTGGATATACATCCAAGTATTCAAATCATCATCTCTAAGAGAAACCCTAGGATATTATCCAAGACAATTCCTAGAGAGATAAATCATTTATATTTAACATAGACATTGATGATCACATCAACCTCTAGGAAGCCTAACCTTAGGTTAGTATTAAAGACCTTCCCAAATAAGAGAGTGACCAATCATGCCAATCTTAGCGTTACCTATTTAAAAATAAAGGACAACCATTGCACTCAAATATTAGGAGTACACCATAAACCCTAGAATAACTATTCCTATATGAGAGAACTCAAGTTATGGTGTTACACTCAAATTAATGAGGCAACACTTGGACTTGGGAAAGAGAACTATCCATATACTCAGATGATTATATCATCATTCCCTGGAAAGAATCCTAAGAATTATCTCAGGCAATCTCCTGGGATATCAATTATAGAGGCCACCATAATAGCTCATCCTAGAAAATAAAATAGAAGTGCTACACCTTAGTTCATCAAGACAATGCTTGATCATGGAAGTGTAGAAACCCATTTAATGAGAGATCCCTTAGGAAGCCAAACCTTGATCATTATAAATTGAGTGATGATCATAAACCCTAAGAACTTGAGGTAGAGATATTAAGAACACGTTGATCATGCCTAATCCATGATCATGCTCTTGAGGTATGTGAGGATAAGTTAAACCCTAATATGATTATTAGATATTATTCCCCACATGAAATCATAGGGAGGTAACTAGTAAACAAACCTAGACTTATATCCTAAACCCTAACTTGTGAACCACTTGGTGATCACAAGTAGAATTCTATCACACCTACATTCCACTTATTCTTCATCTAAGAAAGCTTTAGAGTAAAACTCCATACTTGATATGGTGAGAAATCATCAATCCATATGACCAAAGTTAACTATAAAAAGAACTATAACCACTGTAGTTACTTTAATGATAAATTGAGGTTAACAATAGAAGTTAATTGGTAGAAGATAAAACCACTTCTCAAATCCTTAGTAACTAGGAAGCACATGAAATATTAAGTAAGTAAACACCTTACCATGGTTAGGGAAGATTAAACCCTAGCATGCAAAATGGTGTCATCTCATTTCTACAACCTTGAATCAAATCTCAACACTGGTTTATGAATCACTATGGTGATCATAATATAAAACCATGCCATAATTGAGATTCAAACCAATTCCCATTAGGTGAATATGCTTAGAACCCTAGGATTGCTCACTAGTTAAATCCTATACTTAATTATGGAGCATAAGATGAACATAGTTGAAACCCTTGATTTAAAACCATGTGAGGTGATCAATCACTTAACTTTGTAATCAAGACCAAACCATTATGAGAACAATATTTACTCTAGACATTTTCAAAAATAATAATAGTGTTCATCTTAAAAGGGGGTTATAAGAGAATTTACAAAACTAAAATAAATAGATGACTCCATAAAATACTATGTAAGTGAAACAAACTCTCAATTAAGAACCCAAGACCTTATAATAATCTTTAAAATGCTTTGAGCACTAATTATACACTTTAAATAATCCAAAAGAAAGTTGTATTGCAAGGAGGAAAAGGAGTTTCAAAGACCACATAAAATTCATGGCTTAATTAAAAATGTAAAAAAAGAACCACAAGGATATAAACAAAATCATGCATTACACATTTGTCTTGAGCAATAAAATAATGCAGTGACCATTGTTATCAAATCTTAATATCAATTGTCAAACACCTGCAAAATAAGAGGATTCAAATTTGAATTATAAAAACCAGAATTGAAAACAGAAAATAAAACAGAAAAAGAAGAGAAGGGGGAAAAAACCACCTGGACCCTTACCTGGCCGTGCAGCCCAACAGAGCAGCCCAGTAAGCCGCCCATCAGCACCAGCCCAGCACGGCCCAGGCAACCCACGTACCCCTTCGCTGTGGATAAATACGAAGGGGAACACGACGTCTTCGTCTTCGTCTCTGGGGAGCACAGGAGCTCGACACGGCGACGCCAGCGCCACGTCCCGCGTTGCCGCCGCCAACGCTGACCGCCAGCACACGCCGAAGATCATATAAATGGCAAGGACGCCCTCAGTTTCCCTTCTTTTCGTCTCAATTGCACTAATTCCCGAAACCCTAGCTCGCCGGCAACCATTCCGCCCCGACGATTCCGACCACCCCAACACGCGCCGTTGAGCTCAGGAGGAGCGCCTTGATGTCCTCGTTCGTCTGGTGGAGCCACAAGCCGAGGGGAGCTCGGAGATGGAGTAATTTCTCCGTTCCCTTTCGCGGAGCTGCGAGAGAAATGGAGACCGCCGCGACGCCTCCGCCTCCAATCAACGCCGGCGACCCTACAGGAAGCCTCCAGGTGATCTTGCGCGTCATTTGAGCATCATATCGAGCCCTAGCTAGCGCCGTAGCTCGCTCTCACCGTCGGCCACCGTGCGCCTCCGTCGGACATAGACGCCGCCGCCGTTCCGACGACCATTAGGGAGCGGCGCCGCCACCATCATGTTCGTCTCGTCGCCCTGGTTCTAACGAGCCCGCGCATGACCCCGCGGGAGCAGCCCAGCGCCGGCGACCGTCGGCAACTGGCCGTCGGCCAGCCTTTCCCTGCCACCTCGACGCCACCGTGGCGGATGACGTGGCTAGGACCCCACCAGTCATTGACTGTGGGTGTACCCTGGCCGGGTGCGTTTAGTTAATCCGTTTCAAATTTGAATTCCAGAAAATGCTTGCAACTTCGAAATAATTTAGAAAATTCATTATAGCTCTGAAAAATATAAATGATACATTAAAATTCTTAGAAAAGAAAACTCTATCCAATAAAAATATAAAACCAAATTTTTATTTTTAATAAAAATTTAATTATTTTATACTTGTTATTTAAGCCTTTAATTCTAATTCTAAATACAATGAAAATTCAGAAATTAAGAAAAACATTAATAAAATAAATAAAACCAATAAGCAAATAAAGAAAATATGAAAACTAAATTTCTTTATTTGATATCTTATTTAATCTTTATTATTGGAATTCAAACCCTGATTAATAATTACCCTAATTATTTAATTGTTTAAAATCAATAAAATGCCAAATACAATATTATTTTTTATTCCAAGTTATTAATAACTTCAACTTTAAAATGAAGTTATTAATCATAGAACTACAGGGTAAATAGCAAACCCTAATTTCATATTGAATGATAGGACAACCTCATCATTTCATGTGTAACCCTAAACCCTAAATTCATTTAGAAACCCTAGTTCCATTATTACATGTGAACCCTAATTTGCTTCTAACCTAAACCCAAGGTTAGAACAGGTGATCATGGTACTTTAATTCAAATCATAGAGCCACCATTAGCAACTAAAAGACATACCTATGTCCACATAATATGTAGAACCCTATCACTAGCAATTTAGTATACCATGTATGCATATCACTAAACCTAGTTGATCAAGTAGGATCAACCAAGTTTAAACCCTAACTTCTACTGTCAAAACCATCATCCTTATTCATCCATGCTTAGCATCACACCATTGTGATGAACCCAAATAGCATCTAGGCTCAACCTTTATCATTACATAACCCTAGTCCACTGAACCCTACAAATACTTCATCATTATGAATCATCCTATTTAGGAGCCAATCATTCCTTACTTAGTGGATCCAGTAGCAAAACCTAGACAACCTCAACCC